>NC_052534.1:22394039-23089592 GCF_016699485.2 Gallus gallus
AGCTTAGTGCAGAGTTCAATCTGGTCTCCCAGTTACAGCTGCTCCATGCTTTCTGTGGAAAAGGAGTGAAGGCCTCATGCTAAGGCCCTTGGCCCCAGGGCTGGTTGGCGTTGCTTTCACCACACAGACCTGGCCCTCCACTATACCTCACGTGGTCGGCCCTCAGCTGAGCAGGATTAGCTGCTGCGAAGGCACCAGGCACCCTGCCACAGCCGTGTTTACACTACAGCAAATGGACCTCACAGAGACAGTTTGCAAACACCACAAGACGAACTTTTGTAAACTCCCTCGGTTTAGTCATCTTTCCCCATCTGTTAGAGAAGTTAAAGTGAGATTGAAAAAACACAGGAAATTACTGTGTATTCCAGGCGGCTGCGGCAGAGCGGCTTGGCTGTGACATGGGATGCCTCACAGAGGGCTCCCATCTCCGCTGGGATCCACTCTGGCATGTCCCTGGCCGAGCTCTCCAGCCAGGATGAGCCCCATGGGTGCCTCACACAGCTGGGAAAAGCTGGAGCCATTGCTGAGAGCCCTGAGCATCTCCCTGAGGTGGGGGCAGCCCCCGCCTTCCAGGCTGCAGAGCAAGGGACATGCAGGGACAAAGGCCAGGTGTCTCTGAGTCACATTTGCTGAATAAAACTCCACGTGAAATCCTTTTCCCTAGCAATACGGTGCAATCCTTGCACCATTTCTTTGTTTCGTTTTCTGTATATTATGGAAGTACTGATGGAAGCAGGAATTAGCCTGCTGAACAGCACAGTGCTTTATAGTGCTACGCTCCAGGAGCAAAGTGTCTTAGGCAGGGAGTAAAATGATCGCCCTGGAGATAAGTTCTTGTCAAAGAGCTCTTCAGGCAGATAGACCGGTACCAAGCTCAGGATGATTCATTAATAGTAGTTATGCACAGACTGTATGGATGAAAGGTATTCACATCATCCTGGAAAAGAACGATTTCTTGTAAATCTGTGGTAGTAACTGTTCGTAGTATTGGAGCACGCAATGGGAAAAAGGCCTATCTATCTGATTTGCACTTTCCATGTGCCATAAATCAAAACAGAACTGAGCTACAAAATCCCTACTAGTCCAAGTCAGAAAGCCTGTCAAGAGCTGTTGCATTTCTGGCACTTGAACAGGGATGTTTTTCCAACTCTCTTTACTAACACAAGATACCTCTGACTCTTCTGAAGCAAACAGGGTAACTTAATGTGCTGAATGCAATGCAGCACATTTAGTATTTTTGTGAGACAGGGTCTGGAAAAGGCAGAAAGATTACCTAACTTTAGGCTGGCCTTCTGAAATGAGATATTTCATCCCTTACACAGCCTGATGACACTCAGTAGGACTGCCCAGAGATAAGATGAATTAATTTCTATGTGAGCCTGGAACTGAAGGAGCTATTACAGAGGCCAGTTCATGTCACTTCAGCTGGTGCAAATTCAACCCCAAAACTGCCACACCTTGTATGTGCTCTTGAAGACCAAGCCGCCCTTGGGGTCAAAAAGGTTTCAGCCCTCCACAAACCATTAGCCAATTTCTGCCTTGGGCAGTGTTTGGCAAAACACAGAGCAGCCTATTGCTTTCTTCAGCCTGTCCTAAAGGTCTCTAAGACCTGGTGATGCTGAGTTCCATCCTGGCCTCCACTAGAGGAGTGGGTGTCAACCACAGCGTAACCTCTTCAGCACTGGAGCAGTGCTCTGGTTGGATTAAATGGGATTTCCTTGGGCAAGTGAGGGGAGCAGGGGGAAAGGATCCAGTAGCCATTGGAGATGTAAAATTAAAATGAATTTTGGTCATTTTAATAAATATATATCAAGGAAATCTCACTTTACTACAACAACACATTAGTATACAAGCATCTAATATTTAAGCTTAAAACATCAAGTGTTTATCAAATATTGGAAAAGAGCAGACATTACTGGACTATCTGGGTATAACACAAGAAAAATCAGTTTTTTAAAAAAATTGGTCCTTGTGGACAAATGTCTAAATGATGATCCTACTCATACACTGTATGAATGAGATCTATATTTAATATTATTATTATTATTAATAAAAAAGCTTTTGTCTTGGAGAAATCAGGTGAGATTTAGACTTTCATTCTTCACAATGATGACCCTTACAAACTTGTCAGTTCCCACTCACGCAGCCAACACAAAGGTGGTAGCAGTGGTAACACAAAGGCTAGCACTGAGCTACGTCTTTGATGACTCCCTATGGTCACCTGGCTCGGGAGCACAAACCATTTTCCCTGTCACCACTGCACTCACTCATGAAAGCTGCCTAGACTGCAAATGTGACAGCGGGGTGTGCACGCTGTCCTAAAAAATCACAGCCCAGAGGTCTCTGCACTGAGGTGGATAGTGCCCTCTGGACATGAACCAAGAAAGGAAGACGCCACTTGGACGCACGATGCTGTGGGAACAGACAGCTATTATGAGCCTGCCGTGGCTTGGATGTGGCTATTTTGCTGAGCACATCCTGCCAGTTGTTATGGGGACTGTGGGAACTAATTAGTTTGGTAGATCTAGGACTCACAATGCTCAGTCCAACCCTGGTAATGTCTTCTGGGCATTTTCAACAGCACGGTTCTGCAAACAGTCTACCTAGGGATGACTAAATGTTGTCCTTAGCCATTGAAATCTCAGCTCATTTCTCCAAAATGTTCTTTTTTAAAATTAAAAGCCTTACATTCATTCAGATAAAATCATGTTTATCGCCACATTATTGACTAATTAACATTGTGCTTTCTGTTTTCTTTTGTTGACTTTTTTCAAATCAACAGCAAAAGTAATATAAAACTCCCGCATGCTTTTGCAATCTAAAAGAGAGAAATTATGCGAAACAGAATAAAGTATAAAACATGCCACTGGTTCATGAACTTCATTATACGAAGAGGGAAAAAAAAGAGCCCCAGCAACAGACAGTTGCCATAGAAACACTCAAGCATCGAATGCTTGTTTACAAGAGACATCTCTCTATTGTTTCTTAAATCCCTTCCTAAGGATGGCAAATCAAAAAGCAATTGAGCATCAAAAAGGAAGAACAGAGATGTTTGAATAGGAAGTTGAACTCAGTACTTCAAAGGTTAAAGGTTTCTAATAATGTCGATCCACCCTGTGCTTTTTTTTCTTCTGCTTAGGTTAAATCCCTGCTGTATCACTGATTTATACTTAATTTTCACGCTGGCAAAAATTAAGACAAAAAGTAAGGCACCAAAAAAAAACCTGCCCTGGAGAACAACAAGCCCCATTAGTTACTACAGCCGAGGTGACAACGCGCAAGTGCTTGAGTTGCATGTTGTGTTTCTGGTTAAGATCCCACAAACAGGTTATTTCCTTATGCTATGTCCCATTTTGTCAGTTGAACAAGACGCCCAATCCAGGAGTTCAGAAGTATCAGTACAACATGTAAGGACTGTTTACAACCCAGTCCCCGTAGCCAGTCCTTTGTCAGAGCAAACACTGAATCGAAGGGAGCACATCGCCCTTGCTGGTAGCATCAATTTCTTTACCAGACTTCTAATTCCTTCGTAAACATAATGGAGGTTCTTCTTAATTAATGGCAGACTTCTTGGGGGCGGCGATGTATACAACGATACGTTTTCCCCATCTGGCTGATTGGTATTCTCAGCAACAAAAGCTACACCATAGCTGCACAGACTACAGCGCTAAGTGGCAACGCAACTGTGTTCTTTATGAAGTCTCCACACTTATAAATAGCCCGCTGATGCAGATCGGAGCACCATGCTACGCAATCTGCTCCCCAGTCATTTAAAACTACGCATAACGTTTGTGGCGTGATTGTATCGTTTGTAGAAAACTATAAAAAATCCATTCAAAATAAAAATTTGATAGACAAGCGCGCATGCTTCGACGGAGCAAGAAAGATGCCTCATATTTTACTTCCTTTGCTGCAGCACATTTTATTACTTGGTAAAGATTCCTTTTTCCGCAAGGATTTTTTCCAAGATTCACTTACATCACTCTTGTCATTACACCCAGTCTCAAAATAGTCATAAAATTTGCCTTTACACTCAAAAGCATGAGTGCCTCTTACAGGTTCACAGTTTAGGGGCACGTCGTCTCGCTCAGGTTCGTCGCCACCCTTCTCGTCGGTGAATTTGGCCTTGTCCTGATTAGCATGAGGCCTGGCATTTGTGACAAATATTTCGCTTGCAGGTATCTGCTCATCACTCCTGTAAGAAGGGGCACTGCCAATGTCATAATCCACCTGCTGGGAACAGCTTGGCAACGAAATGGGGGATGAGGAGGAGGAGGGAGAGGAGGAAGAAGTATTTTCTGTGCTGGCGTTGACCGAGTAGGGAAGGTTCAAGTAGTGACTGCCGCACTCTTGATAGAAGCAGCATGTGTGGAGCTTCTCATACTCCTCCTTGGCCATCCGAAGACGCTTTCGGTAGGGGCAGTCCTGGGGCACGAACCACTCCTGCGGCGAGGCAGCCCCGAAGGAGCATGCGGAGAAGCACCAGTTGTTCTGCATGACGATTTCTCCATGAATTCGCTTCATTAAATTGTTGATGAGGACAGATCTCCGCAGGTAGACTTCAGGATCGTCAATGAACTTCAGCTTTTCCAAAGACATATAAAGAATATGGGCCCGTTCCTCAAACACCGAGATTGTCTGAAAATACAAAGGACAGAAGATACAGAACTGAAGTCAACCGGCTTTGTTCCAGGCAAGAGAAAGAAAATGAAGCAGGGTATTCACTCTGTGTCACTGCCTTTCTCCTTCTCCTCCTCAGGCAACTAAAACCAGCTTCCCATGCTGCACACCCATGTGGAACATGTTTTTTCTCAGCATCTGGGGTTAAAACAAAATTGTCATACTGTTTTGCTCTGGTGATGGGGGCTCTTTGATGTGAACGGACCCAGTCCCATCCCCCGTGGGGCTCCCACCGAGCCCTGAAGCCAGGCGCAGGTCCTTCCCACAGCCTCTTTGCAGCAAGGAGAGGCAAAGCTTTGCAGGATGTGGCCAGCAGTGAGTGCCAGAACATTTCACCCACCACCGGTGGAAGGGGCCCTTGGTGAGGAGGTCTCCATTTGCCAAGCCCTCGCTCGCCGCTCTCGCATATAGGAACACACATAGGGAGGCAGGGAGAAACCATCTCAAAGCACTGCAGCATCTGGAGAGCAGCTGTTGGCCCGCGCACGACACCGCGCACTCCATGGGACCGGTGGGAATGCGGGGAGGCAGGGACAAGGTCAGGAAACAAAAGAGAGGACGGGGATTTGCAGGGATCCTGGCCAGGAGCCCACAGATCGGTTCCCCCTGCCGCAGTCCCTCTGGGGCTCGCTTTCTCAGCGCTGGCAGCAGGAGCAGGTTACTGCCCTGGGGGGCCCCGCTCCACACTGCAGTCGCTGCCCCGGGAATCAAAACAGAGAGGGGGTAACACACGCTACTGTACGCAGCATTAACTAATTTTCATTTTTAGTAATAATTTGGTTTGTGTAGGAGGAGAGAAGCACAACACAAAGAGAGGCTGCTCTAAATCCCCCCCCATCTGTGGCTTGCTCATTCTTCCCTTTCCCACATGGTTACAGCATTTTTGCAGAGTGCAAGTCGTAGCTATGAGGACTGAAAGCGCTCAGAGCACAGCTGCTTTTCACATCCATTCAGCTCTCCCAGCCCTGCAGCTCTTTCCACAGCCTGGTCCTGTCTGCAGGGCTCAGAAGCAGCACAGTACCTCGTAAAAGCAAAAATTGGCCCTGTTTCCAAGCAAGTTTGCAGCTGAAGCTCTTCTTTGTTAGACAGTAATTTTCTAAATATTAAGCCTAGAGGTTAACATGCTGTAGTAGAATCACAGAACGGTAGAATCATTGAACTTGGAAGGGACCCTTAAAGGCCTTCGAGGCCAACTCCCCTGCACCGAACAGAGGCGCCTACAGCTCGATCAGATGCTCAGAGCCCCCCCGGCCTGACCTTGAGTGTCTCCAGGAATGAGACATCCACAGTCTCTCTGGGCAACCTGTGCCAGTGCCTCACCAGCCCGACTGTAAAAAATTCTTCCCTATATCTGATCTAAATCTCCCCACTTTTAGTTGGAAACCATTTCCCCTTGTCCTGCCACAGCAGGCCCTGCTGAAGAGTCTGTCCCCTTCTTTCTTACAGCCCCCCTTTAGATACTGAAAGGCTGCTCTCAGGTCTCCCCGGAGCCTTCTCTTCTCCAGGCTGAACAGTTCCAACTCTCAGCCTGTCTTCGTAGGGGTGGTTCCATCCCTTGGATCATATTTGTGGCTCTCCTTCAGGCGCGCTCCAACAGGTCCATGTCCAAGTGCTATTTCTTTATACTACCAGAAGTGGACAGGTAACCAACCATTCCTCTTCTTCACCACCATACAGAACCCAACAACCCACCCAAGAACAAAGCTGGCAGAACAGAGAGATCGGTGCAACACATGGGAGAGGGCGTCTTTTGACACCCTCCATGCTTGGTGCACATCACCCCGGAAGCAGACCAAGTGCTCTGCTCCACCTCCCTGCTGAAGGCTCATTCCCAGCCAGTGCTATCTGTAGCTGGAAATTCCTTCGGCTGCCCTGAGGCATGTGGGAAGCAGCACCCGTACCTCCTCAGCATGGGGCCCAAACAGGCCCTGCACGCTGTCCTGGCAGGCACTGGGCAATGCAGGACCCGCTCCGCTCAGGTTGCCTCCGGGATGCAGCAGAGGTGCTGGAAAAGCTTTAGGCGCACGGCCGCACTGAGGTACTTCGGGTGCAGGGCCTCGGGGTGCCCCAAGGCCTGCGCTGTCCCCAGGCACCCCACCCCTGTGCTCTGCTCCTCACCGACACCAGCACAAAGCCTCCCACCAAAAAAGCCTGATTTCAGTTTTAGCTACTCACTGGCCTGGGAAGTGTTTGCCGTAATCCCTCCCTTGACGGCTTTTGTTAAAAAAATAAATACTCTTTCCCTTACTAATCTGTTCTTTCGGAGTTACTGGCTTCTTAATAAACAGGATTAACCGTGCAAGGCGCGGTGCTGCCTGCCGAGCCCTCTGCTCCTCCACAGCCCACAGGGAACCTGCTGCGTCCTCCCCAGGGGGAGGTGTGGGACGCACAGGGAAGCGGGGCCCTATTTGCTCCGTTCCTCAAGTCTGGCGTTCCAGCCCTACTTCTGTAAGCGCGGGATGAACTACCCAGGAACAAAAGAATCCGGGGGAAAAAGTTAGCTGGGCGTTTAGGCTCAGACGGCTGCCTTCGCCGCCCGGGCAGCGCGACGCCCGCAGCACGGGGCACGCAGTGAGCGCCGGCCGCCCGCCTGCGCGCAGGCTGCGGGAGCGCCCCAGCCCGGTGCGCGGGGTAAAAATAGCGGCTCTCGGGAAACGTACTTTGTGCGCGCAGCTGCTGAGCGGCGGGTGAAAATCCTCTTCTTCCACATATTTCCTTTTAAAGTATGCGATCTTGGATGCCGCTGCAGGATTTGAAATTCCCCTGTAATGCGATCCTGCGGGCAATAAATCAGACACGACAAATGACATGCGGTTTGCCGGAGGTTCTCCAAACAAAACACTTTCCGTTTCCCCTCTCGCCGCGGCCCCGCCACGTCTCCCCGCAGCAGCGCGCACCGGACGCGGCGCTCCGCCCGCCCGCCCCGCGGACCCCGCGCGTCCCGCGGCCTCTCCCCGCCCTCGGGGCGACTCGCGGCCCCACTCCGGCCCGGCCGCACCTGCGCGGGGCCGCCCCGCTCCCTGCCGCCCGCTGCCCGCCCGGCGGCGCCTACCTGCGGCGGGGGGACCGGCGGCGACCGGAGCGGGGCCGGGGCCGGGGCCGGGGGCGGCGGGGCCGGGGCGGCCGCAGGCGGGCGGCTCCCAGAGGGCGCGGTAGGCGGCGAGGTCGGCGGTTCCCTCGGCGGCGCTAGGGCGGCCCAGCCGCTGCATGGGCAGCACCAGGGTCATGGCGGGCGCCGGCTCCTGCAAGGAAGCAGCGCGGTGAGCGCCCCGGCACCCCCTCCTCCTGGCCGCCCCGACCCCGCGGGCAGGCGCCTACCGGCGGACGTCAGACAGACGCACGCCCCGAGCCCCCTCCCGCCGCCCCCGGCCCCGCTCCGCCGCCCCCGCCCGGCCCCGGCGGCGCTCACCCGGCGGCGCGGACCCGCTCAGTCGCTGCCCATCCTCCGCCGCTGCGGCTGGCACGGCGCGCCGGCACCGACGGGCGCGGGTCTGGTGCGCGTGTTGTGGCGTGCGGGAGGGCGCGGAGCGGCGGGGATCGCGTTTCTTTCTTCCTCTCTCTCTCCCTCCCTCTCTTCCTTCCCTCCCTTCTTCCCTCCCTCCCTCCCTCTCTCTCTCCCTCCCTCCCAGCGGAGAGGAGCACAGACTCCGGCAGTTGTTTCCACTCGCCCCGCTCGGGCCGCGCTGGCTCTGCCTCCAGGCAAAACACAGGCACCAAATTGGCTGCGGCTCTGCGCCGCCGCTGGCGGCCCCGGGGGGGCGGCCGGGGCGGGGCGGGGCGGGGGCGGCTGCGGAGCGAACTTCGCGCGGGGCCGACGGCTGAGCGCGGCCGCGGAACAATGAGCCGGGCGCGGCCCTTCCCCTCCTCCTTCTCCTCCTCCTCTTCCTCCTCCTCTCGGCCCCCCGCGGCGGGACGGGGCCGCGCAGGTGGCAGCGCCCCGCGGGCGGCTCCGCGGAACGCCCCGCGGCGGGAGGGGGGAACGCAGCGTCGGCATCTGCCGCCATCGGGCCGTGCCCGGGCAAAGAACCGCGGACGCGGGGATGGGGAGCCCGTGGGCAGCTCCGGTAGCGCAACGCGGGCCACGCACCCCTCGCACCTTCTGTTCCCAGTGGAGTGCTGACACGAGGAGCGCTGGCTGAGTACGCTGGCTGAAAGCAGGGCCGAGAGAGCTGCTGAGAGCCGCCGAGCGGTCGCGTGTTTCTTGTTCCTAAGGGTTCTGCTGCCTTTAGAAGCACCCGTGGGCTCCTCTCCTCAGTCTGCGGCGAGGAGCTGCCCACAGGGAGACACTGAAACCCAGCACTCGCCGTCTAGGAATGAGGGCTGGGGGCAGCTCGTTGCTGCGCCAGGGAGAGGTCAGGATCCCTCCTCTCGATGGGTTCAGCGTCCCTTTGTGGGATTGTTTTATGAGAACGAAATCGGGGTCAAGAATTTTGGCTGTGCCTTCTCTTACATGTCTCATCGCCAATGGGCGCTTCTCTGCTTCAGCAGACACACGGGAGGGAAGGAAGGAAGGAAGGAAGGAAGGAAGGAAGGAAGTGTTGGGACGCCTTTTGCACAGCGCTGCTGATTTGTCTTGAAGAAGAGGCTGCTCTGGACAGCCTGGAGAGCAGCCGGGCTGCTTCTGCTGTGCGCAGCAGGGACCGAGGCGGGGCAGCCACCTCCCGCTGACAGCTGCCTGCCGTGCGCATTTGCCGTGCGCTCAGATGGAACAGAAACAAGGCATAAAGAACAGAGCTTCCCAAGGAGGAAAAAAATATAACGCCCAAATCCCAAAGCGAGCTGGTAAGTTTCTGCATGCTCTGCAAAGCCACTCGGCTACAAAATGAGCCCCGTTTTGTAGCCAAGGAGTTGCACGTAGGCAGAGCAGCAGCCTTCCAAAGGGCTCCGTGTGCCCACTGGGCTTCCAGAAGTGCCAGTATCCGGCTGCTGTGGCCGTGTGGGGAGGTCAGAGCCGGCGTCAGGGTGATGCTGGGCCGGAGGCTGAACTCCCTGTTCCTTTCTGAGTGCTTCACCCAAAGCGCATGGGGATCAGGGCTGCAAGCAGAGCTAGAGCCCATCGTGCCCCCATCAAACCATCCCGTTTGGGTCACGTTATTGTAGGCAGTGGAGGCACTCCATTCCATATCCTATTCAATTCAGTGAGACTGTGCAGAACAGCACACGCATTGTTCCACTGCCATTAACACCACTGGAGATAAAGGATGAAAGATTCACAGTGGTGCATACAATGCATTCGCCACACAAAATCACAGTGAAAGGCCAACACTTGGGCCTTTATCCCATTCTGGAAAGCCATTTGGGAGCCCCGCATAGCTGCGGCAGCACGGTGAGCTCCCACTGCCACCACCACCGGTGCCATTCTGTCACACCAAGGCACCACAGCAGCTCCAAGGTTGAAGTGTCCAACTTCACAGTGCACGGCTTCACAAGCACGCAACTGCACAGTGGGACTACTCCCAGTCACTGCTCTACTCCATTCGCTGGGGTGTTCCTCTGCAGCCATTGTGATGTTAATGAGAGAGCTGTAATGATGCCATTCACATATAACAAGCCCGATGGGATGGTAGTGAAAAGGGCTTTTTATGCACATCCAGAATGCTTCTAGGAAAAAAAAAAAAAAAAAAAACCAAAAAAACCCAACAAATATGAAATGCCTGTTAGGGTGATACTGCGGGTCTGATGGGATCAAGGATGGGGAATGGACGTGGGATGACTGCTCCTGTCCTGAGGAGAGAGGAGAGGCTCTGACTGCAGCAGTGGATGGGAGGAGGATGTTGGGGGTGCGTGGCCCAGCCGGTCAGCGTGCCTTGGTGTGCCAGAAGTTCAAGGAGGAAGTCACAGGACTGGGAGATTAAAGGGCCTGGATTAAAATGCTCGTTGTCCATGTGGGTACACGTGGAGTCACAGCAGTGCTGTGAATGAAGCTGTGGGGTCAGGGACTCACAGTGTATCAGGGTGGCCTAATCACCAGCGAGCAGAAGCAGAGAGCCAGAGGTGATCTCTGCATCAGGGCTCTGACTGCAAGGACCAGCACTGTGGTGGGTGGGAAAGCACCTGGAACATCCAGCTTATGGGTCATGCTGGATTTGAGCTGGCGGAACAGCATCTGGGCACCAGCAGGGGTAGTGCCACTCCTCAGCCCCCCGAGGTACAGATGAGCTACGGACCGGTGCCAGCCCCAGCATTCTTCCCTGCACTTCTTGGCCCTCACCCCAGGGCAGCTCAAGGAATCCACTGGGTTTTATTTTTTTCTTCAGGGGCAGGACTTACTGCTCAGTTGAAAGGGAATTCAGTTGACATCAGGAGCAGTGCCAAGATACGGCCTTCCCATGAAAGTGTTTTGAAAGTGTCTTCAATTTCTTCCATCCCGATTTCAATGATGCGAGCCCAGATGCTCTGGTGTCTCTTTCTCAAGACGGAATTCCAAGCAAATAGGAACATTCCTAACTCCCACATGTTTTTTTCTTTTAATTCTTATAGGTTGAATTCTAGGCAGCCTGATGTAGCCGTGGTGTTCCTGTTCATTGCAGGGGAGTTGGACTAGATGGCCTTCAGAGGTCCCTTCCAACTCTATGGATTCTACGATTCTTCCCATACGAATGTTTCGGAGTCTCTTGGCCCCAGTTTGTCGAGGTTCCCCAATTTTCTTAGCAAGCGCATTTTCAGAGAAAACCTGAAAACAAATCTTCTTGACTTCTTAACAGTTGTGTTTCCTTTGTTTCTGGTTTCCATAGGTGTACTGATAGAAAGAGCTTTCCTTTTTTATGAGGGCTGCTCCAAAAGTAATGCCTTCTATCTTATAATGTTGGCCCACAGTGTCAGAGGCAGATACTGGTGGTGTGGCAGTAGAGGTTGAACCTTCCCCCCAAATATTCCACTCGGTTTGCAGAGCACTTCAGCATGCTGGTGGTGAGTGTTGCTCCTGCTGCTGTAGTGACAGCCCCTCTGCTGGGTTACCTTTGGGACAGGTAGGCTCTGCACAGGGGCTGGGTGCAGTTATGATGCCTGGAGGTGGAGAGAAGAGGAGCTGACAGCTTCAGGCCGGGCTGAGGCAGCAGAGCTCAATGTTATACACGGGGGCTTCTCCAGCCCCAGAGCAGCTTTCCTTCTTTCAGAGAGGTGTCAAATACGGCTGCCTTCTGGCAACACAAATTGGGTGTCTATGGAGTTTAATTGTATCGTGTTCTTTACTCTCTGTCTGCTGAAGAAGGTAAACAGCACAAACAAGAAGTGTTCGGAAACAAAGAGCAAGCTGTCTGCCGCTCAGCCCGCGCTGCTTTCCATGAAGAATGAGTGCTATTATTATTCTTTTACAAGTTTCCTTCTAAGGGAAATAAACACCAAAGGTAGGATTCCAAGGAAATGACTCACAAATATTGGCAGTGGGCTCTGAAAATTGGATCCAGTCTTTGCAGAAGCCCTTAGCAGAACGCTAACCCCTCTCATTGCAAAATAAACTCCCATCCATGCCACACAGCAGCTCTGATGTGTGTGTGAAGGGTGGATGGGGATGCCACGGCCCTTTTTTTTTTTTTTTTTTTTACTTTTTCCCAATCCCCTGACATTGCATGGGATGTAGCGTCCAGTATCTGTGCTCAGCCACCAAGCTGCCCTCCCAGGTGTGCAAAGGTAACCACACACTGCGCCTCACATTGTAGTTCTTAATCAGGGACCCCAGGAACCAGGAAAGCAGGCACTAAAGGATCAGACAGCTGAGCAGAGGCAGCCTGGCTGCAATACCATCTGCAAACAGAACCGTCTACTTAGCATATTTATTTCTCAGCTGTTTAAGATTTTGAATCATAAATGCATTCTCCGCATCCCTTGTAATGCACACGTTCAAAGGCTTCAGTGCTCTCTCATGTTACTTTTGGGGTTTTGTTTGTTTGTTTTGTTTTTGGCAATGTAAATCTGGGTAGACGAGCAACGAAAATTGCGTCTCTCACACGGAATTCCTTTGCAGCTCAGTTCTGCTTAGACAGAGCCTTCAGATTAAAGAAGATTAAAGATCATTACCTTTGCAAACTCCTATTTAATCACTCCAAACTGAGATGAAGCAAACGGGGACTCTGGCATGGAGTCAGACTTTTTCAGACAGTACAGCAGCACAGCGGGACCGTGCAGATTCCGTACTTCTCTATGCATTGCCACAATTACCATCATCTTTCCTGCTTTGTGATACACTTGTAGAGATATTATCCCTGCAGTCTGTGGGCCATCCACGGAGTTCACTGAGTCCCTGACTTTGGCCTCCATCTGTCATAAGTGTCTTTCAGGGCAAGCAGGATGATGCACGGTGTTGGATTGTTGTACACTGAATCCAATTCTGGTTCTATCAGAATTCATTCTTCTTTAACCAAGGTAATTCTTACTGTAATGCCATTGATAAGGTATATAACAAACATAGAAATGATAACACGTAATATTATATAGCAGCTAATACCATACAACTCAAATTATTGACTGTTTTCACGCAATATCAAAATATTGGCAAATAGAGGCCCGGTCAATCCAAAGGGAAACAAACCCACAGGGATACAGCACTGAGAGGCATCAGTCCAATCCGGGCACAGCCAGGACTGGGGCCAAGCTCCTATTGCAGGCCTGGGAGAGGTCTGGACAAGGCCACTGGGGATCACTCTGAGCTGGAAGGGTCATTGGCTGTTGATAACTGGCTCACACAGTTCATTATTAAAAGCTGGGGAAACGCACCACACATGTATTTAATAAATCAGTCTCTACAGGGTACATCATCTTAAAAAAGAAATCCCAACAGCTAGAAGTCTGGATGCTGAGGAATATACCATTCGATTACAAAGTAAATTATATGAGCCTTCTGTGTGTGGTTGTGCTCTCGAAAAGCATCAGTGGCTTCTTACAGCTCTATGGCAATGGGAGAGCAATTTCCTCGCTTAGGGAAGCACAGTAAATCAGAAGTAAAAGGTTCTTAAAAAAAATAACTAGGTGGCAATTCATAATCCGAGGGGAGGAAAATGGGTTAAAAAAAGGTAGAGCACAACCAACGACTGAGAACTAAATTGGTAGGAGAAATGGTTCTGGGAGCCAGAGTGGGTCGCAGTATGTCAAACTGTAGGCTGCATTTGTTGTCTGAAATTATTCCAAAAGCAGAATTATTCCAAGAGCGAAGGATAAATATCCTTGAATAATCCAAACCAAAAATGAAATATAAATCAGGAGTATGACTTTGCTGGATTCCAGGTCTGTGTCATCTTGAAAGAATCAACCACTTGCCCAGGTTCTGCTCCCTGTACGCAGGGAAGGCACTGGGGAATTTCAGGAGTCAGGCTGGGCACTAAAGCTAATTTTCTTACTCAGTTTCTATAGTGTATATGCTTTTAAATAGTTGTGTTTTTTTTCTCCCCGGGTCTGATCCAGGCAATACAGAACATCTGTTTGTTTCAAAGCATACCTGCATGAAGGAAGTAATCAGTAAAGCCCAAGATGACGTATCTAAATGTGAGTGCAGATTGCAGACCTGGGTTCTGTTCCCCGGGTACCAGGCAGCAGAAGCAGGTTTACCTGTGCCGCCTGGGCAGCTCTGCACACAGGTGTGAGCACTGCAGCCCCATCCGTGTGCCAGGAGGTACACATCCACCATTTTGCAAATTATTCTGCAAAAGATCTGTGAGATTAAAAAAAAAAAAAAAAAAAAAAAGGATGAAAAACCCAACAGATTTGAATTCAATGTAGTTCAGTTCAGTTCAGTTTCATTAAGGGCTTTTCACTTGCTCAGCAGCTGTTTCTTGGCCTTCACATGAGGGTTAATACGTGAGGCAGCTACTCCTCCTACAGGTCAGCCACATTGAGGTCATGGTTGTGCAGAAAATGCTCCTGGTGTTTTGGGGGTGTGTTTTTCAGTGCCCAGCCAGGTTATAGGCAGCCTGGTGTATTCCTAGAGAGAATCGAGCATTTGCTGCTTCCCCATTGCAGAAGAGATGAAACCATGATCACAATTGTTTGCATTCAGTAACAATCCCATAAAACATTTTATAAGAGATGGCTCTTTAACCTCAAGGCTTTGGCCGAATTCCAGCTCAGAAACTATCTTCCTACAAGTTCTCCCATTAAACTAGAAGCGATGTATTTGTCTCCTCCTTTGAACTGCTCTCAGCAGTGGCCTGAGCTGCTCAGAGCTCTGTAGGCTTCAGCATCACACCGGCTCCGGTCAGGGATGGCGTAAGGCCATCCATGCACCCACTGGGCACAGGGCTACCTACCCAGGTAGTGCTTGTGAAGTGCTTCAATACACAATTACGAAAGGAACCATTCGAGTGAAAAACATAACTCCACCTTGTGTCCGGAGAAGAAACCAGGTCGGGTTATGCACAGTGACCTGCCGAGAAATCCATTGACAAAGAGCATCACCGGGGACAAGCAAAGGCTGAAGGTCTGAGTACATACCACTGCTCTGTGTTCACAGTTTCAAGATCCACACTCACATGAAGACAACCTTTCCATCTTCAGTGCAAGGCAGAAACATTTGTCTCACGATGGTTATATGGACTGTGAATTTGTTGAATTGTTTTACAGCTTTTGTTCTGAGTGCAGCATTTTCCAGGGATGTTTAATTTGGATTGCCCAGAATGACAATGAACAGTTTAAGTGTATTCTGGTCTTCAGGCTCTCGATGTAATAGATGTTATGCGGCACGTCTACCTTTTGAGAAAGCTTTCAGCGAGACGTTAAGCATAATTAGAGAGGGTGGGATGGGCGCTAAGGGAAGAACAATTCCTTGAAATATTTCTGGCAGTGAAGCACTTGCCTAAGGGTGGATCAATCCGCTCCACAGTAAAGCCAGAAAGGAAGCAGAGGAGCAGATCAGCGTGCAAGAGGTGTGATGGGTGGGTTACCAGCACATTTGCCCAGAAGTGCCTGCTTCAGACTTACCTTCAGCAATCTCCACCTCTCAGCTTGCTGGTGCTCCCATGTGGGTCAGACATCAACACTCCCCTCTCACAGGGCTCTCCTGGGGCCTGGGCACAGGGAGCAGCCCCCCCTGCACAGAGCCCTCAGAGCAACCTGAACCTCCAAACACGTCCTGCTGTAGGACCACTATTCTGGGGGCAGAAGGGGGAAAACAATAGGGATTGTTTTTTGGAGATTTGGAAGAACCTCCAACTCAACACTGACAGTACATAGTTTTAAATGATGGCATCCCCATGTATTTTCTAATTGATTTTTCTGAAAGGATGAGTTATACCTCAACTAAGCAGCAATTTCAAGACAACACTCTGTGATGTTCCAAACTTATTTGGAATCAGTTCTGTCTGCCGCCATGGTTTTCACTCTCAACAAGTTTGGCAAGATTTTTTTGAAATAAGATGAGAAAAAAGGTTGGATACGTTCCTTTCAGGCAATAGCCAACAATGTAAAATGCCTCCATATCCCTAAGTTTTTTCAGGTGGTGGTTTCAGAGCCATATTTAGCCAAGTGCTGACCCTTCCCTGCGTTCTCACTGCCCTCCCTGGGCTGGCACCAGCACTCCTCCGTGCTCAATCCAGTCACACAGGTAGACTGACCCCACGGAAAACTGCACTTTAAGATCTTGATAGGCTTATCCCGATCCTTCAGCGGCTCTTGCTGGTGGTGAGAATCCCAAAGAGACCACACAACCAAGGTATTCAGCATTATCTTTGGTATCTTCAAGCAGAAAAGAATTCTTTTGCATATAATACCACATGCTACAATTTCTTTAGAACGCTGTAGAGACACTGCTCCATAGTGTCTTTTAGCAGAAGCTGCACATCCGCCCTACAGATTAATTTCATTCTGTAGCAGGTCATTCAGTGCCTGGATTTATCAGTGACATGGAAGAAAACCAGAATTTTGGTAATGAAAATAAGGGACAAGAAGCATTTTGGCCCAAGAAGGGCCAAAATAAGGGTCTCAGCTAAGGCTACAAAACCAGTCTGTATCAAATGAGAAATTAAATGCAATTCCCACTTTCTTGCCACGTGCTTAGACCAACACACAGCAGCTCACCCTCATGCTGTTTTATTTAAAAAGGTGTGTTCAAGAGGCTGGAAAGAGCCTGATTGCTATTTCCCAACAAGTGTTGCTACTTTACAACATAAAACCAGTTTTGTCGATGGCAATAGTCTGTGTCTGCTAGCATGCCTTCTGTGTAGTTCAGTAGAGAAACCATGTGCTTGGAAATAAGGAAACATATAGAACTACCTCATCCCGATTGTCAGCACGGCTGTACACAGAGCAGATGGCAAAGGCTGAATGGTTATTGCTGTTCCCTAGCCTGTTGGCCTGGCACGTATGCTCCTAAGTGTTTTAGAGTCTCAGAAAGCTGCAACGAGCTGATGTGATGATTTGACCCTGGGGCTTAGATCTGGGTACATTTTCATGACCTCAACCTGTCTGACTGCTTTAGAGCTCTGTTGAACAGTTGATTTTTTTTCTTTTAATAAATACAAGTGGTCCCCATGCTCTGTATCTCCTGTTTTCCTAAGAATACCAGATGTTTTCTGGTAAGGCATTAATTAGCAAAGGCTTGTGACCAACATTTTAGTCTACTGGTACTTTAAGCCTCAGCCCAAGCAGGTGCAAATGCTGTGACATGATGGAAAATGTGTTCCTAGCTCCAATAATCAAACGGGATACAAACCTCATCTCCTTTGGCAGATTGGTGACTGTTCCCTTTCTTAACTATTATACTGCTGCAACAGAACTGATACAACAGGATATACTATCTCAAGTTTTAATTACTGATTATAGCATTTCATATTATTATTTATTGAGATGAATTGGCCCAGTGTTCTGGATTCCTGCTTACAATTAATGTTTAATCGTAAAGAGTGGCTACAGAGATTGAACCATCTTCATTACAGCTCTGGACTTCCTCAAACATGAATGAAAGATTGAGCTTCCTTATTTTGAACTAGCATAATTAAAGGCAGAATGTCTTTTTTTTTTCCTTTGCATAATGCAATAAAATAATATGAAATGCAATGGGGGGGGTTTATTATGCCTCTAAAATATACATATTAGTTCAACGTGATTTTACACCATTTGACAAGAGGATTTTCATTATTAATAAGATGAAATGTAAGGCTTCTAATTAAGTGGAAAACAAACCGCTGTAAACTACACTCAGAACACACAAACCTATTAGGTTTTGAATTTAATAATAAATCATTTATCTAAACCCCCAGTGATTTGTTGCATGATCGTACTTGATGATAATTTATTTCATTTGTACATTTTTAGGCTTCCTTGCTTCCTTTTATCCTTACTATTCCCAACAGCAAATCTGAGCTTTTTTTGTTTTTGTTTTTGTTTTTTTACGACCCCTATGCTAAAATGCAGCTACTCAAAATGATAAGCAGGTAACAAAACGCCTTACTATTGCTCTCATTGATTTTAGAAAAGTAGGGTAATTTACAAGTAAAACACGCATCTAATGTGAATTGAACACTAAATTAGAATTGCACTGCTGGACTCTAAAAACAACAACACCAGAGAGAAAATGCAGGTTACAGATTTCAGCAGGAAAATGAGAGACGGCCCTTACCCAGAGGAGCTTTGGGAAACAAGTAACTAGTGACTTCAAAGAGATTCTAAAATAATACCTGATGTGGAATTTGCTGTATGAAGACAACTATTCAGAGAGAGCCTTTGACAAGTGAAGGTACATCTGCATAGAAATGATGCAGTTCGGCTCTGAAACATGTGCTCCTGCACAACAAGCTATTTAGGAACCATGAGCATTAACCTAATTCTGTTCAGCTACCTGTGTGGAACACGAGTGACCGAAAGGTGCCACCCATCGAGCTCAAGTTGGATTCAGTACATAGTGTGTATTAACTCTTTCAGGCTGTGATTTTTGTATAGAACATCGCTGTTCAGAAATGAACAACTATTACCATATTGACTACATATTTCTTTCATTTCTTCCATGTTTTCACAGCTTCATAAATCCTCAGTTTTTAAAGAAATATCTGATAGCTCACATGAATCATGCTTTAGTAGGTCTTGTACCATTTTTTTCCCATATTGACGAGATTATCAAATACCTATAACATTGACTAAAGAATATAGACACACATTAAGTCCTCCTAAAGTTTAACTAGCAAATATGTACCAGTCGCCATATGGAATGGCAAGTATATTGCCCTTTGAAAATGCCAGCCTTAAAACTAGCAAGTGCCACATTATCCAGTTTGTAGAAGTCCTAGGATGTGCACAGATGACAGGGGTGGGTCCAGATGATTCACTGGGCTATGCTCCTTTCACGTGCAGAAATGGGAAGAAACAATAGAAACTCTTTACCCCAAGTCTTCCTAGTTTTAGGATAGGGATGTCTGCTAATACATAGAAATATCTATCTATCTATACGTATCCAGGAACACTGTAAAGCAGAATTGCCATAAGAGCCCAGAAAACTTTTTTCAAACAGATAACACAGAGTAGCGTAGAAGTAGTAGAAGTAGAATAGATCTCAGCTGGTTCACAATGACGTTATAACTGTTACTTATGGAAAGTGTTTCTTCATGTTTAACTTCCAGTATTTCAGCCTACTTTTTCTGCAGAACATGGAAGTACTTTAGTTGTGACTGTTCCACAGAAATACATGTGGGACAAAGAAGTACAAAGAGTCACACATAACCCCAGAAGAGAAATGTGTAAATCCAATTTCCAAAGTCAGTCAGAATTATCACCTGAGTGTGTCTTTATTTGCCAGTATACACATCATATTTGTCAGAACATTATCACACCAGTTAATCTAAAATTTTCCAAGTAGAAGATTCATGACACCAACAAAGACTGTGAGAAATGGATAGGAATTGTGGAAACTTAGGAAATTCGGAAACAGAGCCAAAATTTAAGTTTTTCTTCTAATGCAGACAGCAGTTCAAATACTTGACAAAGAGTTACTATCACCTAAAAAAATGAAGCCTATTATGTGTGTTTAAGATCTAATGAATTCCAAAGGAAAATGACAACGAGTTTTAAAAGTAATTTTTCCTTTTCTCAAATACTTTCCAGCAATTAAGTCGACATGCAAAAAGCTGATTCCAAGCACAGAAAATATTCTGAGTTAACCAAAGGATATCATTCCTGTCCCAAAACTGACAGAAATACATTTCACAGAGTAATCAATACAAATAGAGAGAGCAAACAAAATAGAAAATGGCAGCTGCAACGCTTCAGGTATGCAAAATGACTATTTTAATGTGACAGATCCACAGTCTGAAAGTATACTATCGTATGTTTTCAGAAACCAACACAGAATTAAAGTTACCTGTGCTGTACAGGTAAATACAATGACAAATGGCTGGTGACATTTTGCCTTTTGCCAAAATCAGAATAGTAATGGAATGCATACATTGAAAGACCAGCTTTGTTGTTTTTGTTTTTTTTTTTTAACAGAAAGAATGCTGACAACACTAATCTTGCACACTGGAAACCCTCAAGTTTAATATACACTAGCGCAAAATGATAAAAGTCCTTTTTTTGCTAGTTAATAATAAAGAAAACAAGAAGTATCTGACATCACACGACTGGAGATGCTGTAGATACAGTGTGACACATAATTATAAATCCTTCCGGGGATTCACTATTTGACACCCAATATGCAGATCCACACGCTCATTGCCAGAACTCCATTTTCACCTGCTGTGGACTGAGACGCCATGAAAGGAATGTCTTCATCTGGGTTATAATGACAGATTCAAACAAAGTCCTAAGAATTTAATAAGCTACGTAAACAGTTGAAAACAGTCATTCACCCTATGTTACCATCGAAATACATTTAGAAAAAAAAGAATTGTAATTACTGCTTATTCAACTTAAAAACCACAGAATAGGAAAGGAAGCTCAAGAATCCTGAAAGCAGAGAGAAAACACAGACTCCAAGATTCTGTACAGAAATGAAAGCACAACAACAAAATCAGCAAATTCAAGAAGGAAAATGAGCACTGATGTCTCATGTCTAAAAAGTTCAGCCGAAATGCTTTTT
The DNA here is from genome assembly GCF_016699485.2 of Gallus gallus. Classification (NCBI taxonomy): domain Eukaryota; kingdom Metazoa; phylum Chordata; class Aves; order Galliformes; family Phasianidae; genus Gallus; species Gallus gallus. The sequence goes on from NC_052534.1 coordinate 22,414,711, forward strand.
ATAAAAGCATATAATTAGGAGCATGGTTGGTAACACGACTGCATAATACCCATTTTCTATGATCTTTGATTGACATATAAAAATAATTCTCCCATTTCTGTGCTAAACAGGACTTGCAAATATAACCTCTTCCCTTTAAAACTGTGCTTGGTGTCTTAAATGTTTAAGGCTATACATGCTCTGAATCTCAAGGAAATTCAAGTTGAAACATTAGTTGAAAACCATGTTATATTACATAAATTATCCAATGATGAGGATATCGGCTGGAAATGTACATATAATGCAGCATGAGTCTGTTTCCATACGACCAGTATATGCTACACAGTTACTGTACAACACCAGGACTTCAGACACAAAAGCTGAATCTGTTCTCAAAATTGCACACTTCAGATCTATGTATAAAATAGGTAAAGTAAGCTAATTTGACAGCACTGACTTATATTTTTGTGATGTGGCTTTGATTAAAAAAAAACACAAAAATAGAAATCAAGCACATTGCTACCAATACGATAATGCACAACCAGTCAGAAAAGAGGTATCTCAAATTCTCAGCTGTGAGTCACATTTACAGAAGCTCATTTTATATTTGTTCAAAAAGATCTATTAAGTCATTTCTGTCTTTAAATAACAGCTAGTCCAAACATTGTTTGTTCGAAGAATTAGAAACAGCCTTGGTTCTTTGGTTAACACCATGTGACTTACATCAGACACAGGAATCAGCTGGGAATGAACAGTCGTGTGAGGAGGTTTCTGGAAAGGCGGGATGAGGGAGGAAAGGGGAAAGCCTAAATCTCAAAGAAATGCATTGTGTCAAACTGTACCACTATTGGAAACCTCCTGTACTAGGGATAATCAGGTTAAGACATCTCTTGAGTTGCAGTAACATTGCTTACACGTGATACATCAGTTTCTCTACATATTGGTCTTATACAAAAGAAACAAGGCACCGAGTGCTTCGGTGGCGTACAGGCAGTATAAAAGTATGCAAGAAAATGCTACATACCGTTTATTTCATACACTTATTAAAAATGTGGTGAATGTGTGCTATCTCCGTGTAATAGAACGCTTCTCAAACCCAATTCCTTATAGCCCAATGAGAGAATGAATTAAAATGTGAAACACATTTTAATAACCTTGCTGATAACAGCACAGTTCAATATTTGTATTCACTATGATCAGTTATTAGCTTATAGTCACCAGAAAACACGTTCAAAATTACTGAAGATCAAGGGAACTATAATCTATAACTACGCTTTTGGGACAGAGCCAGCAGCCTTTACTCACGACAGATGTCCCGCTAAGAATGGAGAGGAGGCTCAGTTTTACCACCGTTACTCATGTTAATAGTACCTTTCTCTGAGTCACTCCAGAGAAATAGATGGAGTTGCTTATGGGGAAAGGTACTACACAACGTGAAAGAAGTGTGGTTAAACCAAAACCTGAGTGAAAGGCAGTAGGTTCAGGCCCTTAGTCATTATATTAGCACTTCAGATTGTGTAACAGTGATATAGCTTGCTCATAGAGCATTTAATTTCAGATTGTTAAATCATCTTATAGAAAAATAGGTAAGAAAGCTCTGTAAGAAAGTATATATGCTATATAAGGAGAAATTTCTCCTTAAAAAAAGCAAAGGAAGGGAAAAATTGAATAAAAGGTTTCACTAATTACACTTTGTCAGGAAAATCACATTAAAAACAGTTATCATCATAAACAAAACAGTACGGAGCGCTAATGAACCTTGTGGTTTACTGGAAAGGACAGCACATTAGCTGTGTAGTAGAAAAAGATCATTGCTCTATTTCCTTTTTTTTTCTTTTTCTTTTTTGTAAATATTCCCTAATACATTCAACTGCTTAGAAATTTTCTTAAAATGTCACAATAAGCCATTTGCAAAATTTCCTATCAAAACTTGTTCAGCGCCCTGCCCCTTGCTTGCATTATGGCCAAGAAATTACCTTACATCTTAAAGCTATGATAATGCTTCTGGTTAATCCTGAAAATTCAAAATCATGCTTTGAAAATGAATTAAAAGTTCTAAAGCAATCCACTTTAAACCCCAGGCATGCAGTGACTGCCCATAGGATTTTCAAAATGCAGCCAAGGAATTAACTTGATACAATGGGCAAGACTTCTGTTCTCAGATATAAGAGAAAGAGGATGACATCAATTACATCCCTGAACATCCATGAAGTATTCCTTCAGTAGTATGGTATTACTGCTTCTGATCTCCTGAGCATTATCCTCAGAGATGTGCAGCCTTTGGTGGACCGTACCAGCTCTATCAGCAGATGCTTCCAAGAAGCATATGATTGCCCATTTCCTGGGCAAAGCTGTTTCTTGGTCTTCATCCCTAAAGCAGCAATACGATACACTTTCCTAAATCTTGGCCTAATCTTCCCCACACAGATTTTATTCTATATTATACAAGCAAAACCCTGCACAGCAAAACCTGGTCCAGCGAGTATCAGACCAACTATTAGATCAGACACACCATGTCAAATATGCACTAAGCTGGCTAACATTAGAACAGTTGTGCCATATTCAGGTAGGCATAACACAAACAAATACATTAAGTGCTTAGGATTTCTGCATAGTCTGCAGAAAGGAAGAAACCCTGCTTGAACTTAAGGAGGGGCAGTGGTAAGTTCTTAAGGCTAAACTAATCCACATCACTGTAGGCCAGTTTGTACTCACCCTGCACATAAACACTTACCTTCTCCTCTTTTCTCTGTAAAAATACGCTAGGTTAAAAGCCCTGGGGATCCCATAAAGAGCAGCATGTGCAACTTTGCATGTATACACTCCTACAATGCACGACACTTTCTATGAGAAGGGCCCTCCAAGGACCACAAGGTTCCACGAGTGGAATTGGAGTCTACCACTGTGTGAAGCCATTTCTTATTTTAATGCTTTCACTCTCGGATGACGTCTCTTTATCAGGCATCATTTCACTGAAGCAAATGATCCAGTGACTTTCCCCTCAAAAATTACTACCAGAACAAAGTAGTCTGAAACCCAGCTGTGATAAACTACAAGATCTGGCTACTCATTAAGTAGACCAACAAAATAGAAAATTATTGACCGCTTGTTCTAACAATAAACTTTGCTGAATAATCCAGTGCAAGCAATCAAGATGTTTGGTGATTGCTTTAACATTTTTAAAGTTTTTAAGATATTCCATATCCATACGAAAAGAAGAAACAAAAATAAGAGATGTAAAGGATTAAATAATAAGTTTGTGATGGTACCTTGATATTTGTTTTTCTTACATCTATTCATCACTGGAATCTCATCTGCCTGTGCTGCAGGTGCCATGCTGTATCACTTCTCTAATCTACTGATCATATCACGTGTAACACTTTCAGGGTCAGGTCTTCTTTCCTGATGACGCCCATAGGTTCCTCTCATTGATATTAATGGCAGGTATGCATGCACATCTGTGAGAGAATTAAATGAATGTTGAATTGCTACTGAGAATTCAGCTTAAGGATGAAGTCAACCTGCCTTGCAACTGACAAGCTGTAATATTAAAGCCTGCTTTAGACAAGATAGCTTTTTTTTTTTTCCCCATACAGAAAAGTGTGATGAATAAGGGCTCAGTACAACTCCTGGTTAAATGAAAAAGCACTGTGCTGTTAGTTTCAAAGCTGGAACAGCTCAGGCCAAGAGGCTTCCCATCAAACATCATTGTGTTATTTTACCACAGACTTTTTGTTAGAATTCATCCATGTTAAGAGCAATCTCTATTCAATTCCTACATTAAAAAGTCTCCATGAAAAAAGAGGTTTTGTCTTGTCTTCTGCTTCATCGTATTAGAATTGATGATTTACATTTCAGAAAACTTAGAGAGTTGGACAGGTCACAGGATTTTGCACCATTACATTATGGTAAGAGTGCAGGGTGCCCTTGACTTCTAAGCTCCACTGACTACCACAGACAGCTTATCAAGCAGGAGCAAATCATTAGGGAGTAAAGAGAATAAATCAGTAACACAAACAAATTTTATACAACAAAAACATTGCTTCAAAACTCTGAAAAAGCACTGCATTTGCCAGCAGAACAGTTGCAAGAATTTACAGGTGAAAATATTTCCTACAGCAAATAAAAAAAAACAGTTTTCAGCTTCAGTATTCTCTCCATTGATAAATAACCTTCAGCTCCAGTAAAAGCAAATACATTAACCCCAAAGGCTCACCTTATTTTGTAATCTAATTATTAATTAGATTACAGGATTGTAAATGTAACTGGATTGAAAAATTACATCATGTTTCTCCAATAGCAGAACTTACACCTTGCTGTCCCTTTGCTGTCTCAATGTCTGGTTACAGCATGGCTGCCCCTGAAGCCCTGAGCATGAGGCAGCACCACAGGTACCAACCTTTGAATCTCATCAGCATTACCCCCTGAGTAGGGAGTGAAAGCATGGCTCTGCTTACTCCATGTCTCCAAATATGTGGGAGACAGCAATATCCTACAGGGACTGCAAGTCCTCTCTCATCCTTTTGAACAGTGATTTCACACTTCTGTACAGATTGCAATCTTGCCCATTTGTGAACGGATTGTGAACGGAACTAAGCCATCTTCTCCTGTATTTATTACCTTTAAGAAGAGTTTACCTTTGAGATGATCTACATGGAATGTTCTAAACATTAAAATAATTAGATTACATGCAACAAGGATGGAATATCTTCAAGAATAGAGCCTGTAAGAAGTTCACTATTCTGCAGTTAAACCTTTGCTGGCAGGAAAGAGATTCCATTCAAGAGTTTTCATCTCTGTGTACCATGTTGACAAACAGAAAAACAATTAAATAGTTTGGTAGACTCTTCCAAGTACCAGCTGTACTTTTGAATAAAGATAAGCAACAAAAAGCTATGAAAAACACAGACAAATCTGAGAAAAACACAAATGCCCATTTCTAATTTGCTCTGAACACTTTGTTCTTTAGAAATTCTCTTCCATGCTTGAGATTTATCTGAGTGCACAAAAACACAGCATATGTATAAACCCCTATGCAGGGTCTTACATATCCAAGGCAGATTTCAAATGGGAAAGTATTGGTTCACTTAAAAACAACCAGAAGAACAAAATGATGAACAAAGCACAAGAATGGCATCTCTGAAGAAAGAACGTGACAGCTACTGATACTGTAACTTATTCACAAAAATGCCAGGGTGAATCCAACTATTGCTGTGACTGGTTTTACATGGAAAAAAAAAAATCAATATTCTACCACCTGAAAATATTCATTTCCATTCTTTACAGTTTCCAGCCGTTACTGAATAAATCCAAATTAGCCAAACTTTCCTCAGTGAAGCACAAACTGGAAACAGATACCGTGGGAAGAGTCACATAATCTGGAAAGAGATTCCTTTTCCCAAAATGTGTCCAACAGATTATTATAAAGCTCTGCTCTGTCTAAATTAAGGTTTCAGTGTCTTAGAAATCTGATTGATTACATGTAAAACTGAAACAATGCAACCTACAAACAGGAACCCAAGTCATGACATGGCTAGTTTAGTTTGGATTCTGTAAGAGGTCATATGCTGAACCTTCCAAACTGGCTCCTTCATTTGTTCAGTGGCAACATTAAATATATCCTCCATTAGAATTAACTTCTTCCCTTTCTGCTGTTAAATACTGTACATTATTTTACAAAGCAAAACCTGTTCAAAGACACAATCATTAAGAGGTACATTTCCGCTTCAGGAAAAAGCATCCAAATATCCACAAACAAAATAAGTGAAAATGGTTCCATGTCCATTGAAAAATTGCTTTTGATCAGCTTTTAAGTCAGAATTTCTATTGTAGGAAAGATAAAAGGATTGGGAAAAATCTGAGCAATTTCCTTTTGCATATAAAATTATTATTATTTTTTTTTTTAATTAAATGCTACACTCAACACTGCACTTCACAAACTGAGGAACAAGGACTACAAGAAACAAACTGTATTGTAGCACTGCAAGGTCTTTCCAAGTTAAAGAGTTTTTGGATTATTTCTATGTAGTAAATAAAGCTTCCATAAATGAAGCAGCAGTGCAATAAGATTAAAAAAAGGCCTGCTAATTTTTATATCTTTAAAACCAGAAAACCTGGCACTGCAAATCAATCCATCAGAAGGCACCAAATAAACTAAGTGGAATTACAATATCCTTAGAAAGGCCCTAGTGAAATTGTGAACTAGTGTGAGAATTTGAGAACTACATGAAATACCTTACACTATAGTCGCTGTCTCCAGTCTCACCATACTCAGCTGTATATCCTAAAGCCAGGATTGTTCAAAGGTATTATGAAGAAATTCAACTTAAAAAAAATTGTCCTCATCAGAATGCTCTAGGTTGCCACTAATTCTCTCAACAAAATCCTAAACTTCACTCTTCTCCCTACCAAGTGCTAAAACAGTCCGTAAGGTTTCATACTAGTAAGACTTCAACATCATTTGTAAGAAAAACAAATATGCTTGCTTTCCATGCAGCAACAATTAAAAACAAATGAAACATCACTACAGGCAACTAGAATATTTGAATTGGGTAGCTTTTAAAAACAATAATTACTCAATAATTGACAATTTCACTAATCTGAATTGGGTTCAGCAGTCAGACAATTAGTGTGATTCCCACTAAAATGTCTGGGACACACTGTAGTCTCGGAAGCACAGTTATTTCCCTTATTTCAGTGGAAGCCAGAAATGTATATCTGATAGAGAACTTCCTTGTGATACTGTGGCTTCTCAACTGTGTTGATAGAAAGCTGTGCCTCCCAGCCTGAACATAAACAAAGAAAACTTCTATTTTGGGCATGAAAATTCATTCAATTGCTGGCAAATCACTAAAAAGAAAAACAAAAAACCAAAAACTCACTAATGCTGTCTTCTTTAAGAAGAAAGGTAAAAACTTCTGGTCTGCTCTGTACTTCCAACAAACAGCATTGAGTAGTCCCTAAAACAGCTCAGAAGAGTTTCAAATGGATGTCTGTTTTAATCGAAGTCATAATATTTCTCATTTGTTCTGTGCTATTCAGCTGATGTCACTACCTTCAGTCTTTCAAACCTAGCTTTTAACTGCTGACATTTTAAAGAAACCCATACTGATTTGTTTAACACAAAAATATTTTAGTAAAATCGTGCCCTATGAGCTTCCTACATTGGAATACATGAACACGGGAGGTGCTTTCAACAGAAAGTTACATAGTTTTTACAGTACAACCTGTCTAAGGAGATTTGGAAGGGACCAAACTACTGATCTGGTCTCTTTGGATTAGGCAGAAGTACAGGCAAAGGGGAAAAACCCAATTTATGCCAAATATAGAGCTTGTTCCTGTCACATATTGAAGAAACATTTATGTTGAAGTTCACCTGATGCCCAAATGCTAGTATTTTTCAAACCAACTGCATATCAAAAATGAAAACTTAATTGTACTAAGCTCCTGGAAAGAAACTCAGTGTAAAACAACACCATATTCATATACACCTTATTACTAAATGCTCTTCTCCCCTGGTGTGGGTTGTTTTTTTTCCCTGTTTGTTTGGTATTGGTGTTTGTTTTTTGCTTTACAGATCATCAACTTTTTCTCATAGTGCAAATTATTGACCCTTAGTCTGAATGCAGGCAGGTCAGAAGCTACAGTATTAGAGCATTACAAAAAGTACACAGTAAGGAGCTTACACCAATTTGGAAAACTTCACATAAAATATTACTGAATTGAAAAACACAAAACAATCCAAACAAATACAGCATCAGGTGGATGGGGAGGGACTGCTAACATATTTGCATACAGCAAGGCTCCTCTGACACCAAGGAAGTGTTCGATACTAAGTGAAGATTATACATTAAATCCCACCATTCTGCAGGTTGTGCACTCTTTAAGATGGAATGTTGATCTCAATCTTCATTTCTCACTTCTGCAACAGATCTGCAGACTGTGACTTGAAATGACCATCATCTCAAAAGACAAAATTCCCTTAAAATCACAACTGCACTTTGAACTGTTCATTACGATTCTAGTAAAGTATGCCATCTACATACTTGCTGTCCTTTAGATTCTTTCATTTCAGTCCAGTGATTGAGTTCATCTTCTCCTGAGCTGTTGAGACCTAAGGATATCCACCCTATCATCTCTTTTCGTTTCATGCTGCGCTTATTATATACAGACAATATGAGCGTTACATCCGAAAGCTGAAACAGCGCCACTTGGAAAACAAAGGTTTCTTTATATACTGGATTTGGCTGTCCTCGTCGGATGGAAGTTTTGCATTTGGACATCTCTTGCCCCATGGAGTTCAGGAGTGTTAACTTAACATATGTATCTACAAAATAAATCATAATTTGGAACATCAGATACCTTAGAACAAGTGTTTGATGATGAGATATTTACAAGATTCAAGGATATGGTGTATACCAGCTGACGGAACACAGCTTAGACTAGACACATGGAAAAGATGGCACGTAAGCAAAATATTACAAACACAGTAACAAATTAACTGGCTTCAGTACTACATAAATGGCTTAAATTAAAGGTATACCTCATAATCCTTCTTCCCATCCAGCCCCCATTTGTTCCAAGCAAACTTAAGTTGCATTAACACTTAGCAAGCTCAAACTAGCCACAACACTGTAAAGCATACCACTGAATTTTCAGAAAATAAGAATGAACAAAAATTGAATCAAGATAAGTAGTGAAGAGAAATAAAAATAAAAATAAAAAAAATCACATGTTGATATACAGTGACGATATCACAACAGCCAAAATTAAGTGCTTAAGAGTAATCTCTGCATGGATGTGGTTCTCACCTTGGGCTTTTTGAGTTTATTCATTTTTAATGCTAAAACTTTGTAAAGTGCATTCAAAGGTGGAATTTTGCACAATACAAGCTTTCAATTCCTAGATTCATGAAAGAATACACTTTTGTTTTTTAACAGAATTCAATATGCTAGCATAAAACACAGCTTGTTTAGTGATCTTAGGAAGTAGATATAGGAATCCGATGCAAGTAAATGTGGCTCGCACATACTGAATGCCAGTATATGGGTATAAATGCTTCTTTTTAAAGCTCAGTTTTCACATGACTAGAAGCACTAAGTCATGCTCCTGCAGAACGATATGTATTCATGAAGATATAACTGATTTTAAGAAGCATAGAACTGTGTTAAGTAATCTGATTTTTCTTTTTTATTCTTTGTAAGTGTATTGTTACTGAAAAATGTTAAAAGATTCAAGTTTCTCTAAAAAGAAATGCATTGCACACTTTCACTTTGCAGGTACATTGAAATTCCACCATCCATAATCAGAGATAGAAGCAACTTGTGAATGAAAGAGTGCAAGAAATAATAAGCATACACATTTATAAACCAGTATGGTAGGCAGCTGTGGATAGCTTTACTGCTGGCAAGTTTTCTTTGCATGAAAAAGACAACATCCAATTAGTTTCTACAGGAACTCACCTCGGATTATATAAACCTGTCCACCTATCAAGTGTTTTAGACAACAGAACAGTCCATCTGACAACAGGGGGTGGAAAGCAGTAAAAGAAATAATGACCAGATGTCAATAGCTGGGTGAGAAAGGATCTAAGGTTAAAGTTTAAGAGGAAACACTACTCACAGGACTGGAAGAACACAAACTTAGCAGTGTAGATCAGAAAAAGGATTGAACAAAAGGATTGTTGGGTAAAATTTCATGAAATGATACTTTTGTGCAGTTTTTGTGTAATCTTGAAAAAAATTACACTGCTTGTATAACGGATTGTCTTAGCAGTTACAGCTACAGGGTTCTAAAGCACACAGAACACAAAGAATCATGAAAGAGGTTAGGTTATAGAAGACTGGATAAAGAACACTATTCATTTTATCAACCCTTATGCTTTTTCATGCAAACTCCAGCATATTAGAGAAACTGCACACAGTGGTTACACTTCTTACATGAAAAGCAAAAAGCAAAATATCACTGTACTAAAAAAATAAGATTCTACTGCCCTTAGAAGTTACAGTTATGGCTACATGATTGTAATACTTCATTTCTTGAGTGGTGATGAAACTGGGCATAAGAATGACTGTAGTCTAAGCTTCAGAAAAAGCTGAGGGAGGCTTAAATCTGAATTTCATATATAGATCTCTATACAAAATGTACAGATCTTACTTATTAAAACTCATGTCTATGGATCTTGTGTGTGTATACACGTGCATTTAATGTGCAAAAGCTCATACCTTGTTTCAAAAAAATTTAAGATATACTAGGAAACATTCTTTTCTCAGACAAAATATACACTGTCACAAGAGAAATGAAGACACATTCTAACATGCTTGGACTGCTTACAGGATTTGGCCTATTTGCCTGTACTTAGTTGGTAAATGAAACACTAAATAAGATAAGAAATATGCCACAGAGGAATATAGACTACCGAGAAGCAGAAATGTAGGACTCAATCCTACTTGCTGCAGAAGCATTTCACAAAAAATAAGTTAATGAACCCTAGAATATCAAAAGGATTGAGGAAAAGAATAATGGCTACCCTTACCACTGCAGTTTCTCATGACCTAAACAAAGCATTGACCTGTGCAAGTGCTTTGCAGCACTCCTAAAGATTTCAGACCACTGATGGTTCACGGAAAAAAAAAAGATGTCAGAGCATTTCATCATCAACCCTATGTGCCTTCTGTGGAAATTATTAGAGAGGCTGGTTTATAGCCACAATGCACTTGGCAGGGAGTCAGGGAGTGACAAACATGCACCTGGCTCCAGGAATTTCCAAGGAGTTTTCACTTGATGGGGATACACAAAACAATCCACAGGAGAAATTTGAATTGCACAATATTCTGCACTGTCTTACCAGACCTAAGGGTGTACTAGCTTCCAGCTGTCTAGAAATAAAACTCCAAACCCACATTTGTGTAAGCAAGGAGACTTATTCTGAATATCAAAACTTCCTCCTACCTTTCAGAGGGGATGACAAAAGGTAACATGCAAGAGTAGTTATTTGGAAACTTTTGTCAAGAAATCTTTCCTCTTAAAAGGGTAAAACAGAACATGCTATTATAGGGCTGTGTTTCATGTTCTATGCAATCTGAAACCAAAAATTTTGATCCCGGTTGTGTACATAACTGTTAACAAGAGCACACTTTGTGACTTAACTTACCAGGGAATTAGCCTATTTATCTGTCTTAAAACAAGTACAGACTCTCCACCCCCAATTAATCTGCTTATTCCAAATGGAAAACTCAACTCTCCCTAGAGATTCCATTGTCCTTGGCTCTTCTTGGCTTTTCTCATCTATTTCTATGTTTTGTCTCCAAATAGGTGATTCTGGGGGAGCTACCTAGTTATGAAAAAAGTATTTGAGATTCATCTTTGGCCTTCCTTCTCTGGCAACGTTAATGAAGGCCGGCTAAGTCAACATGGAAAATATACAGAGAGCAAAACAGAATACAGCTGAGCCAAATGCAATTAATGAAATAAATAAAACATGGGTCAAGAAAGAAAGACGACAGCATCAGTCTCAGCTTGTTTGGCTTACTTCCTAAACTTTGAAGGCAAAGTGAGATGTGACTTACAAAACGTTGGCAGCCTACTGGATAATCTAATAGTGTCATACAAATCTGAAGATTAGGAAACAGAAATACAGGCTAAAACCTGAGCCTCAAGACCAAACCAAGAGGAACAGGTTGGTAAGTCTGGCTACAACTAAGGTACATCAGACTCGACATCTAAAGAACAATTTTATAAGTTTGTTACTGAACTTTCTCAAGCTTTATCAAAGAATTAGAGACAGTAAAAATATTCTGCGTGTGACATTCCATCTGGCTCAATTTAAAGTATAGGAAGATATTTCAGACAGATATTTCACAGATATTTCAGACAAACATGCTTCTGAACAAATGCTGATTATAAATCTTCCTTCTGCACAGTATATATGCCAAAGGTCTCAATTTGCTTCTACATTGTCTTCACTGACATTCCTAAATCAAATACATTTCTACCACATATAAGCAGGCACATAAGCACTCAAAGGCTGCAGTATCAAACCCTCTAGGAACATGACTAACTATTCATAGTGTTTATATTAATATCAGCTGGCATGTACTTTCTCTTTAAACACTAACTTTTTATTCTTGGCCTATGATGTGAGGCATTAGTAATTTAGCAATTAATCAGTATGATAAAGGTAATTTATTAGTCAGTCATCATGAAAAATTAAAGCAGGCTTGTCAACTTACAATTAATATTTTGAATTTTAGATTTTTGCTATTTCCCAACTGACTAGAAATATAAAACATGAAACAGATTAGTTGATGATTGCTCTATTTCGTTTTGATCGGGCAAGACTAAATGATAGCACTGAAGTCCTTACTACCAAGAGCCCCACCAGTACAGCAGCATTAGGATGAAAAACGATTTTCACTCACTGGGTGGTCTGTTTGCTGCCAAGTTTTTGAAGTGGCTGCCTTTTATCACTTCTGCTGACAATCTTCCAGTTGTAGCATTATAAAGGAGGCCAACGAGGATTTCTGGAGCTGAGCCATGCACCAGAGACTGACAAGAGGAGGTACTTTCACTGCAGGATACTTCTGACATGCTCATTTGAGAGTCACAACCCTACAAAACACACAAGAAGTTCTATGAATTCTATTGAACAATGTTATTGGAAAGGTAATTTTTAGAATAACACTTTAGAAACTAGGAGAACAGCTCACTGACAGTAACAGAAGTTCCATTCAACCACCCAAGAAGAAACATTTAATATACTATCAGTTCACACATGCTAGAGGTAACAAAAACTTGAAGTAGTCTGGAATTAAAATAATTCTTAATTTTGTGTTTCCATTGCTTCATCATTCAGGAGAAATAAATGTAGAAGATGAAAAACAGCTTTCACGGTCCCTACTTATTTCAATTGATAAAACACGTGATATAATTAGTTAGCTTCTTGGAGATATTAAAGGTTGCAGCCTTCCTTTACTTTCCAAGAACAGAAAACAATAGTGTAATTTTGAAGTTAACAAAATGCAGGAAATTCTTATTCACTCTTCATAAATGTTGTTCTCTAGACTGAGAGTTTATAACTAGTAAAATAACAGAATGCATGTAAACAGAAAAATGTACCCTCTCTAGAATAAATTAGCTAACAAGGAATTTTACTGATCCAGAGATACAGAATTGTAACAGAACTTTTGTCCTGAATGGTAAAGGAAGAACGTTACCCCAAGAGTCAGCAATGATGCATTAATTTCTACCATGCAAGCTCCAAGAAAATTCAGATCTCTCACATACATTCTCCCTATATCAAATCTTTAACTGGAATTTATAATATTCACTTTTACCATTTTAATCCCCCCCATTAAAAAAAAAAAAAAAATCAAACAAAGCTTTTTGTAAATTCCCATGGTAATCACAACAGTTATTTCTACTTTCGTTTGCTGATTTTGTGCACTGGAATGTTGTACTTCTGTTGTACCTCCATTGACAACCAAGGACAGAACTTGGAATTATCAGAACATCCCTTTATGATTATCAGAGAGAAAAAAAAAAGACAAATTAGATTCAAAGATTTTTCGAATATGGCTTGACTCATTTGGGAATCTGGCAGCACTCTTTCAAGGAGTCGTGTTGATTTTATGAAGCTGATTATTCCTGATTCCAAATGTCTCTACCATTTCCAGCAACAGCTGACATGAGCATAAGATCAGTCCTATAACCTAAATAGCACTGAGTCTCATCAAGATAAAAGTTAACTTTAAAAGAAAGTAACTTAACTCAACATAAAAATCCAAATTCATTCAGAAACTCTAATTATAAAAGGATTAATAACAACAAAAATAAGTGATCTACATACAACATCCTTCACACTGACATTTTAACTATATCTTCTCTACAGAACATATTCAAGAGATTAGATAGAAACTTCTAGTAGCAATCCAGCTCCTCATCACTAAACATCCAGTGGTGTTAGCAAATACATTCTTACAATTAAAGAAGGACCTGAGGAAAATTCTCTTACTTCCATCCTCCCAACTGCAAACTCTGATTTAAAAATCTGCTTATTTTTCTGGAGTTCTTTAATCAGTTCTGAGAATAAATGTAAAATAGGCTACACACTCGAAGTTGTTGAAAATTAATTATTTTTAATGCATTTATTAATTATGCATTTATTCTCTTGTTCACGGCACCCTCAAAAGAGGAAACTTTTGATTCTGAACTTCAACAGGAGTAACGAAGCGGCAAGTTTAAAAGAACAATGTCTTGATTCAGCAGTCAGTATATACTGCACCCACAATTGAAAATCTCAGCTTGTCATTACAGTTATTATTTACATCTTCTAGTCTTCAAAAAAATTAACACATTATACCTATAGTGCTTAGTCATACTATTTTGGGGGCCATGAATTTGAACACAGTCAGCCTGATACTGCTCAAAGCTTTGTCGTCTAATTTGATTGTAACTGCACTGTAAGCCCACAAAGAAGACATAACACAAGGCAAACAGCTGTGCAAACACTCCCACCCAAACCCTCACATGGCTCTGATATCCGTACCAAGGAGATGATGCACATTTCCCTGGATGCGACTTATCTGCACAGATAGCAATATGCTACTGCTCCTGAGCCAAAAGGGCTCAGTTTAAACAAGCTTATGCAGAGTTAAATTGATTACAATAGAACAGATTACAATCAGAATAAAATTCTACTAACAGTAAATGCTAAATGAGAGATGATTGAATGGGAACAAGTCCTCAAGTACTTTGAATAGGAAGACAAGTAGCTTCTGTGCAATATAATAAAGAGGAAGCAATTGAAAAATTGTGATATTCCAAAATTCCATAAGGATGAGCTATATTATACTTTAAATATAATACTTTACAGCAGATTTCTGACTGGCTGAGAGTATGACAAGACCGCACTTGCCAAGGCCAGAGAAAAAGGATCTCAATGGCTGAATAGAGAGATGATAGAAACTTAGCTGATGTTTTGGATCTGTAACTGGGAAGAAATATGTAACTAAATGGTCATACCTTAGAACTGCAGAGCAGAAAAAATGTATGGATGTAGTTTTGATGAAAAACTAGAGAGAGGGCCTAACTTAAATGCTTTGCTACAATATTTTCTAAAACAAAATGTTTGCCTTTTATTTTGAATCAGGAGGCAGGTTTCAAACAAATGATACTGTCCTATTCCCAGCATGTAATTAATTTATTAATATCTTTCCTTCCACATGCTCAAAGACTTTAAAATTAAGCACAACTGAAAAAAAAAAAATCATTGAACAACCTAAGCAAATTGGTTTTTACCATTTCACACACACACAAATCTCCAAACCTTTTATTTCACAATAAATTAAGCATATTTTTTCCAGTTTTGAACTAGAAAATTCTAACATAAAAGAAAATGAGAGAAGTAGAAAAATGAAATAATAAGATGTGAAGCAGAGTGGGAAATGTTATTACATCAAAACAAGGTTAAACAACATAAACCAAAAGTCTAGTTTCTGTGTCTATAATTAGGGAGAAAGCAGAACTGGGGGGCAAATGGCTAAAAGATATGAGGTAATGAGAAGGTGGTGAGATCATATTTATGTTTGTTTTTCCTGTTTACATAGTCAAAATACAAGAAGAGTGCTAACACATCAAGAAAAGAAGTTGTATTTTCACCTGTTCAAAATATAAGCTTCATGACCAAGTGCCAAATTATAAAATGTTAATGCTGCAATTTCTATCAGGTACAACATGAATAGAAACTTTGCTTTCATATTGTGACATTACAGTACTACCAGACTGTTTTAATGTGTATAAATCTGCACTCGGATCCAACTTTAACTTATGTTTATTTCACTTTGATAGTGTACTTTCACTGTGAGAAATGTAAAATTTAGACCCAAAGTGTCCATTTTTTTGAAATTATCTATCTACATAAATTTATTTTCATAATTCTTCCCTTTCACTATGAACGCTGCACGAAGTCTAATCTGCAGGAAAAACAGACTAAAGTTTCATAATAGGAAAATACCTTTTAAGGTCAATGAAGTACCAGAATAGGCTAGTAAGAAACGTAAAAAAAGCTTAACTGCAGACTCTGAAGAGCTTAGATGAAATGGCAAGGTACGGATGATCCTGTCACAGTACAAAGAGCTGAAATGCATCTTGATGTTCTTTCTAGGATATAAATGCTAAAATTCTAACCTATTTTTCTCAGTGTAGTTATAGCAAATGGATTTTATGAGCAGTAAATATAAACAAAAAACCTTAGGTAAAGTCTCTTCCAAATATTTGGTTCAAAGTTTGGTCTTACCAGGGTGAATTAAAATTTTTCACCTTCAATTTTGTAACATGTACACTGCAGGACAGTATTTACTGACAAAGCTAAGCTGAGTTTATTTTATCAACAATTACAAGAATCATTGCTTTTCACTGCATTATAGGAGTAATACATACCATATTCTACAAAACCTTAATTACTCCAAAATATTCTCCCTGATGACATTGCATTTTTCATCTAGAAAAAAATCACTTAATACATAATAAAACTTTCCCATAAAATGGTATTTCTATTTCATATCTTCCTAGTGTACACAAAAGTCAGTAATTAAAAATAACACTTTTTTCAGCAGAGTCAATAGAACGAAACATATCATACATGAAGCAAGATCTGAACCTCTAAGATGTATTTTCTAATAATCTTATCACTCTCTGACAACATAGAGAAACCTATGCAACAATGATGAGATACGTAAAAAGAATTCATTTGTTTTCCTTCAACATAATTTTATTGAAACAGGGTACTTGTTACTTACATATTCTTATCCTACTGTTACTTTCGTATACTCTGAATTTCTACTTATAAATTCTTTTAAGCCAACTGAAGCTGATCACGAAGAACAATGTGACCATGCTCCAAGGACAGTTAGAAATTCATTCCCCTCATCAGATAGGTTAAAATCATGCCTCTGTAGGCTTGCAAAACAAGAACATCTGAGTCTCTTGGCTCTCCAAAATATACGCAGGAAAGATGAAACTTTGCTGACAATCCTTCAAGCAATAAAAATCTGATTCACAGCATGTTACTTGTCAAATTTAAAATGTTAATGTTATACCACTGATCTTTTGAACAACTTTTTTGCACATTACTTTCTTATATTTCTATGGCAATACAACTCAGAGAAGTATATTTCAATCCTAACTAGGCAAAGCAGGAACTGAATTCAGGCCTCCAACGTTTTAGATGAAAGCATTCATGGCTCCTAACCACCAGCCAAATGCCGATGCTCTTAGTACACACTGGTGCAAAAGCTCACTGAGAAGGCAGTGAGTACCCAAGCACTGCACAAGCTCCAGATCAGCAGTCAGCCTGGAGCCCATCATCTATGTCTGCTATGAGAGTCAGAGAAAAGAACAGAAAACCCAAACCTGGAGGCTCTGTTACCGTCTTCAGCAATAGACACTTCATTAAAGCATGTTTCAAACCTAAAATACTTTTGAAAGTGTATTGGGATCATTCCTGGGAAAAATGACTAAAAAAAGGAGCATTTTAATTTTGGATTCTGGTATCCAAAACTCACTTGCATACTACAGTGGATGCTTTGATATCTCTTAGTAAAGTGGGCCTCAGTTCCCCAACCCTTGTATGACATTGATCCTATTTCCCCTAGCTCATGGAAGAACTGTGAGGATGGATATGCATAAAAACTGGAAGTCCTTAAAAATACAATAGCTGTAACAAAAAAGTTCCTTAAAATAAATGATCGATACTCTTTCTAAAGATTAATACCCAAGTATCAAGTTTTTGCTTTTAAAAGTAGAACTCAAGAATCACTTAATCATTATAATATTAAATATTCTTGAAATAAGATTATTAATAGTAATACTAATGATAAGGTTTAGAAAAAGATACTGCGAAATAGTAATTAAAGGAAGAAGTAAAGGTTGGTGTGTTGTTTTTTTTTTTTTAAGGTTTCTTCCTGTACTGTATTCTATTGTCATTTTGAAGTGTCAACAATTTCTAAGAACACTTGATCTCAAGTTCCTGTCAATCTCTGCATAATCTAGTAAAAAACAATTTACTTATTTTAAAGAAATCCAGTACTTTCGAAACCATACAAAGTTACCTATCCTCACATCACATCAGGGAGAAAACGTCATTTGCTATTATAGTGGCCAGTCCTATACAATCCAAATAAGAAAGCACATGATTTATTAGTATTTTACTTTAAAATAATAACAGGAATTCAGAAACAAAGAAACATAGTTTTATCCATCTCACAAAGACTCAAGCTTAGGGAAGCATCATTATGACAAGTAATTATTTGTTGGGCTGTTTTGGTGTGTTGCTTTTTTTTCTCTCAGCTGTTACCTTGAAACAGGTTCCAATTAGGTATGATGTGTATTTTTATTCATGTACTTCAACACTTTACAGTATTAATACCTAAGTCAACTTAAAGCACTAACATGACACTAAGTACTCTGATAATATTCTCAAGTACATAGCTTCATTTTAGTAAACAGTTCATACTTATTTTGGGTAAAATGTAATGCTTAAAAATTACCAGGATATCCTATTCACAAATTCCAATTGTAGAGACTTTAGCAAGAAATACATTCAACACTAATGGTACTCTTCACTACAAATATGGATTCTAAAAAACCAAATATGGATTTAAAAAAAAATATTAAACTAACGTTGATGTAATTAAAATTTTTATCTAAACTGATAAAATTCACATTTCTCATCATAAGCTTTACATAAATGTATAATTTTACAAAATGAGTTTTGCCATAAATGAATCACTAGAAGATCAAATGGAAAATAAAGCCTTTCAAACACCACAGACAAGTGTGGTTTAACCCAGCATGCAGCTGAATGCTGCACAGCCCTTCACTCACTTTCACTCCTCCCAGTGGGATAGAACTGGAAAAAAAGTAGAATTCATAGGTTGAGATAAAAACTATTTACTAAAACATTGGTGTTTTGACAACACTGCCTTTCTCCTAAAGCCAAAACACAGCATCATACTAGAGACTGGGAAGGAAATCAGCTCTGTCCATCTGAAACCAGGACAGCAAGAAATAGAATCCTTACATTTCTATATACAGCTTTAATTTACCTGAGAAACAATAACGTTACAGAGCATAGAGACAATGACGAAAATGACAAGGTAAAATTCTTAGTAATGGCAAAACAGAATTCCACTTTCCTGAAAGACTTCAAACAATTTCAGTGACATTTCTGTTGCTTTTTGTACTTCATGACAATTTGCTAGCAGTGCTTTTCGTCTGAAAGTTTTTTAAACTCCGCAGAACAAAACATTAGCAGTCTGCAGGTACAGAAGCATTTTAAGTTTACTATTATTTGATTGTTTGCATTTTAAATTACAGCTTTGGTTTCCTTGCCATATTGTGAAAATGCACCTAGTTGCTCCACAGACTTAACAGGCCTGAAATTTGCACAGCAAGCCTGAGCAGTGGAAGGAATTCAAAATAAATGTACAATGGGATTTACAGCATTTGCAAAAGCGTTCTGTTTTCCCACTGCAAAAGTCTGCTCGCTGTTTATACAGCCATAGGTGAGGGAAAGAAATTGACTTCTGTTTTCTTAACTAAGACACGCGACATAAAGAAACACTGAAGTACTAAAAGCTGTTAGCCTGTGTTAGCAGCTTAGTTCAGAATACTTGACACAAAATGCAGACATTTTACAGGCACTCCTGATGAAGCTATTGTAACAACTCCTGCCCAAACCCACTCCCATCTCCTCTCTTTACTCTCTGTTAGACACTTGACAACAGAGGAGATGTTAGTGTGGGACAGCTTGTGAGAACACAGAGCTCTTAAACAGCAATACTCTGCCCAGACAGAATTACATTCATAGTTCTAAAACCACTTCCACAGCACCCAGGCTCATTACCCAGCTCAGCCTCCTTGCTAACTGCTAGTTAGAAAGCCTCCTAAGCACGTTCATCTTTTAAGGTATCCCATAGCATTTGCTCACTGGCAGGAGAGAGCAGTGGCTAATAGTTTGACTTCTCCCTTTCCCCCCCCCTCCCTCTTGATTACACTCTTCCAAACTGAGAAGATCCAGTGATCCAACAGTAAGCAGCAATTTATGAATAGTCAATCTATGCACATGCAATCAGTCATGCAACTGTTTTTCACAATAACCAAATCTATAACATTAAATGCACGTTTATAATGCATTTGTCAATTTAATTGCTTTTAGTAGTTCACTCAACTCTACTTATGACTGCTAGAGGCACCCTTTTGATTTATTCAGGTCATGTTTAATCTCAGGATATGAGGATCACTCGGTGCCTGCAGTTGGAAGGGATCCGCTTCCGTTCTTAGAGCTATCATAGCAACTACAAAGAAGGGTGAGAACTGGAGACAAGCTAGGTTCTCCAGAGGCCAGCTGACTGAACACAAAAGAAAGACAAACTGCATCATGAAAGATGCATCTCAAGGTCAGGCATGGAGGGCTATGCCTGACAAGAAGCTAACACACAATGACAAAAAGAACCCTTGAAAAAGACACCCTATGAACAGAAATCTTTATCTGACACCAAATGCAAGCAGCTCTAATATATCCCTCAAAGCAATTACCTGGAGATCAAGTCCAAGATGAAGAATGCTAACTCAGAACACTTATGTTATACTGCAACACTCTAGAGAAGAATCATTTAGTAAATAAATTGAAAACTATAGAAGTTTCACAAGTATTCATTTATGAATTTGCAGGCTAGGTAACTTGATCTGTTTGTGCAGAGTCTCTGATCAGTGTTTCCCTAATGAAAATAAATAGGAAGAAAACAGCACACATGCTTTTGCTGGAAGGTGCTCAAAACTGCAAACAGTAACTGCTTCTGTTTTCCCTTTTTCCCTTGAAAGACAGTAATAAGAGAATACATTTTTGTATATATGTATACAGGCAAGCAAGAAAATACAAAGGATGAGAAAATAAAACAGTTGGGAAGCTCAGTATCTCAAAAGGAAACAAAGTTCTCTTGGACTTGAAAGTTAAAGAATTTACCTCCACTAAAAGAACTGATGGAGGAAGATTTAAGCAGTAGCTTGTAGTCTTCAACAGAGGAAATTTCATGTCAGTGATAACCTTGATAGTATTTTCTTATAACTCCTACAAAACTACGTCTAGGAAATTTATAATATATTTTCCAGTTCTATTTTGCTTACTCTTTTAAACCGCAATCAGGGTTTGAAAATCATGCTTAAGGCACATAGAATCAGAGTCTCAGAATCTCACAGACATTTGATCAAATTCACACCTTTCATAGCTTCATGTATCGATTTATTCAAGGAGCATTCTAGCTTTATGTAGATAAAAAAAGCAGTGACCAAAACTAAACCTATAGTTTCAAGTAATATGTTTGTCACCAACAGATTGGCTATCTGAGGTAACAGTATTTGTCAAATGGTTTTCTTTGATATAGAATAGTCATTCACAGCCTGGGACGTTTTAGAAACTGAGAAGTATTATCACAATGTTAAAAATAGCAATACTCTGTCTGAAACAGTTTTGATTATTTGCTGAAGAAAATATCAAGGACTGTGGGAATCTAAGCAATTAAGTTTTCTCCAGCAATTCATTGATTAAAGGCAAAAAACACTATTTTAAAATTGTTATTTTATACAGTGCACATATATTAAGACAGACACAAGGAACAATCTTTATTCTGGCAATGTGAACAATGGAGGATTTTGACATACCGATGGAATTCAAAGAATTCCCCAAGTATCCTACATTCAGGGTCATGGAAACGTACCAAGGTTATTCAGTATGGGACTCAAATAGCTTCACAGTCTCTATGTCTTGTCAAGTGCTTCTTGGATAAATAGACTAATAACATGCCACAAATTGCCATGAATGGTTAGATATACTCACAGAACAATCAGGAAAAGCAAATAGTATGGATTTGGAAAGCTAGTTCATTATTAAATGTGGCCACTGTACTCCTGTAGCGGTAGGCCTGTATAAACTGACCAGATTCCATTTCATTTTTGGGTTTCTCTCCAGATCCAGAAGACTCAAGCAGAAGAAGACTCAGCTGACAGGAGCAGTGCTGTGGGTACACCACACAACGGGCACAAACAGTTGAGGCAATAACAGCACTGAGAAGATGACAGCTGCTGATTGGAGAGTCTTTATACTTAGGACACTGCCTTGAAATGCTGCATAACCAACCCTACACTGGGGAGACTGCTTCATTTGCCACATATTGTCAAGTTATCCTCTAGCCGCATTGACACGAGCACCACTTTCCAATCACCTTATAATATCCTTCAAAAAAGTGCAGACTTATTGTGTCAGAACTACTTTTGTTCTTCCATGTTTTACATGACTTATTCAAATGAACTCTGACAACTATTCCCTTGATAACAATGTGTTTGATGCTTAATTACGCCTTACTTCGATGGACATAATTTTTACAAGCTAAATGGAAGCATTTATGCACCATGACATTGGAACCAATCCTTTTTTGTAGAATTCTAGTTGAATAATAGAATCATTATCAAAGAATGGTTTGTGTTGGAAGGGACCTTAGAGATCATACAGTCCCAACCCCCTGCCATGGTCAGGGCTGCCCTTTCAGCTCAGGCTGTGCAAGGCCCCATCCAACCTGGCCTTGAGTACTTTCAGGGATGGTGGACCCACAGCTTCTCTGGGCAGCTGTACCAGTGCTTCACTGCACTTTAAGTGAAAAATTTTCCCCTCATGTGTAATCTAAATCTCTCCTCTTTTGGTTTAAAAATGAGCCCCCTTGTCCTAACACTATCAGGCCATATAAGAAGTAGGTCTCCCTCTTGTTTATACGCTTTCTTTAAATACTGAAAGGGAACATATATAAATATAAACAAAATACTGTGAAAAAGATCATCTATTTCCTAGTCAAGTCAATTATCTTTTCACTAAGTGATTTAAAGTATCAAAATAGTAGCTACAGTTTAGTAAAATACAATTATTACACACAAACGTTAGTACTTAGCCTTCCAAATTAAAGCCTGAATAGATCATACTATAAGCATATAGCAGTGAAGTCATCAGTAGGACAAAAATACCAGATTTACACAAAACCTGTCAGTTTGACTCTACAGTGGCCAAGAATTCCCAAGAAAAATATGACTTTCTGAAAGTTCTTATTCATCACTTTATGAAATGATAAACATCCATTAGAAGGAATAGTTAAGATAAACCACACAAAGAGCAACATGGAAAAAATTCCCTAAGCGCAACACATAAGCGTATGAGATGATTAACACAAACAAGTATATCAAACGATTAACCACCATTCTCAACACTGAAAGTATTTCTGTACGTTGCATGAATATTTATATCGTTGAAAAATGTAATAAAAATATTTCTCAGAAAATCTGGTTATTTATAGAAAAGATGCACAAAAATAATCCTTAATGCACAAATGATTGCTCATACCATTCATTCCTTGACATAAGTGTCACATTTAGGAGTTCAGTATATTAAAACTTTCTTTGGAAAGTTAAATTTAATTCTCCATAGCAAACATATTTGTTATTGACAATGTAAGATAAAAGATTACTAGATTTGCTTAGCAGAAAGACACGTTTTTATCTTCTAAACTGTACTTCCAAAGTAAATCAAAAATATAAAACATACCTTTGTTGGTTTTCATTCTACATCAGAAAAGAAACCTGTGAGATGATGAAGAGGACTACACTTGGTTTTTTATTTTATCATTTCCAAACGGATTTTCCTCAATAAAATGCATATAAGATTTTATTATCACATCATAGTAGGGGCTGTTCTTCACTGTCAGGAATATTTCTTTGAGTAAGAACAAAGTGCAACTGAGAACAATTCCACAGGGACTTCTTGAAGAAAAACAAACAGCCTTGCAGTGGATTCAGAACTCCAAAACAAATAAACAAAAATTTGACTACCATTGTGTTAAATGTAGTATTTCTCTAACAGCATCAGGTCTTCCTAAGCAAACTATACTCAGGCAAAGTAACAATTGCACACTACTGATATTAGCTTTTGATGCAATGGCCAATCTCTATTAAATCCAAAAGAGTCATGGAGTTTCAGATAACAGCAACATATACACTCTGTCTAGCTCATTTTGCTTCTGTTGCTTCTTGCCCATATACTGAATGTGGAAGAAAGCCTGAGATATTTCAGTCAGTGTGTGATGAGAGCTGAGAATAGTGTGTGAAGAGGAATTCCCTGGTTACGTGGGAGAACTGTAGTAAACACATACCAAAGTGGTCTTGGGGAACATGATGGAAGAGTTAGAACTATAAAAGCAGAAGTGGAGCAGAACAAATGCAATGGAAACCACGCAGAGGAAGAAAGGAGTTTTTGAAGAGGAACTGTTAAATGGAAAGATAACTTTTTACGGTACAGGAACAACTCAGTGAATGACTGTTAATGATAAATAGCAAAAAGACTGTGTAAAAGCTGCTAATTCAACATGTCATATGAAATGTAAGAAGGTGACAAACAGGCTGAAGCCTTGGGTAAGAAAGTTTGTGAATATATATGTAAATTTGAAGTCTTGCAGAGCTTTGAAATCTATTTAAGGAGCATAAAAATATTATGCATTCACCATGTCGTGTACTTGTCCACATTTTAACAACAAACAGAGAAAGCAGCAGGCCCAGCTCACGTGAACATACCACTATTTTCCAAATGCACTAAACTTGCTGGTTCACCTTACTCAGTTTCTCCTGTGAATAGTTTTAGGGTAAAACTGAAAAATGTACTAAGCTTCACAGGATATGAACTGCTCTTATAATCATAAGGCAGACGATTAGCTAAGAAATACATTAATATATTAATGAGGCACAGACAGAGCAAATAAAATACATCCCTGCAGAAACGATTAGCATAGATGTTTCAGTGGATTAGGAAATCTCAGTGACAAGAGGTATATTTAATATAAAATCCATATAATAAGCAGTGGAAAAAACAGGGCAACTATGTGTCCATTACTAATTTCATAAAAAGCTGTCAAATACAAACATTTCTCAGTACAAAACAACACTCTTCAACTAAGCAAAACAAATTTAATTCAGAACTTACAATGTTCCTCATCATGGATTTAATAATTACCAACATCCCTGAATCTCTCCAAGGTAAAACAACACTTACCTCCTACTAGTAACTTCTTCCTGGCTTATTTCCTGCTGGGCACTTATGTCCCTAGCTACAAAACTAGCAAACTCAGCATTAGCAAAGTTCACACTAGGCAAGTGAGACACTTCATCATTGAAACAGAATGACTCATATCTTTCAGCAAATCAGAAAAATACCATTTTTTTGGTAGATGATACTCTATCAGATGTGAGGTCTGCTCTCAGTTTATTTTAATTAGTTTACATTTAACCACTAAATAAAACAGCATTCTATTTTGAATGGTTTTTGCAATACTCATATTTGACAGAAATGTCATTTCAATTTCTTCAACTTTTTTTTTTTGGAAAATGCAGAATGAACTCCATTTTTTCCTAACTGGAAAAATCTCTTTTGCTTTCTTTCCTTTCTCCTTCTCTTTTTGTTAAAAAATGACAAACAGACAACCACGTAAATAAAGATGTCCCTGCTAAATCATCTATTTTTCCCAAAAGTCTATTATTTAAAGCACTGAAATCTCTTCAGCAGCCAACATTCATGCACTCTTTGCCCCAACCAGAACAAACATCCCACTCTAGACAAAAGCTTATTTAAAAATTTGAAGAAAAAAGGAGACCTACTGCCCATAGAGGTGCAAAAACTTCAAATGAAACTGTTAAAATCTTATCTCCTGAAAAATAGAAGATGCAATCTGAAGTTCCCTTGGGAAGAAGGGAGATTTATCTGGAATCTACTGTACCATTGGCAGCCACCCTCACCACTAAATGCTTGGACATAGCACATACAGCCCAAACTCCTGTTTTTTGACAGTGTTTAAGTTTGCCCTTAATTACAGTTACTTTGCTTAATAAGAATAGGACGGTTAAATTTTTTTTGAGGGGGAAAATTGTTTGTCAGATACATAGGCTTTTTTCCCCCCCTCAGTAAAAGTCCTTTCCAGTTTGGTCAACATTTCACACTGTTTTTCCACTTCAGATTGAGCCAAAAATCAAATTATTTATAAGGTTCTAATCTGAAGTTATTAAAAATGCTTTTACACTCTCAGAATTGCTCTTTTCTGTAAGTCTTTCATAAAAATATGTATTGAAACCAAGAATTAACTGTAACAGATAGAGGGCATCGGCTATGATAGCTTTTTAGCTTTTTTTTTTTTAATTGAAGGTCTGTGGATCGCAGGATAAAGATTATACTTATGCATGTATATATACATAATATGCATTTATACACACGTATGCCTATTTATAGACTGGAAAATTCTAAGTAATTTAAAAAATGCAGACAGCTTTTGCAGGTGAAAAGTAAATGTACTTACAGAAGTTTTAAGGAAATTATCTTTCTGCTAATATGATGACTGTTGAAAAAAATCCAGTGACTGTGACGGCTATAAATATACATACCATTCTTACACAATTCAGGACAATGTATATCACCGCATTCTTATTCTGCTTCATTTAATACTCACAGACAGACTGTAAGAAGGTTCCAATATTACTGGCACTGACATCTTCCCTTGAAGATTCAATTTTGTTAAGTGAAAAATCTTTTCTCCCACAATCCTCTCCTTTTTCATGCGGCGTACGCTGTAGAGTCTAAAGCGAACTGCATAATTCCCAATCATCTCAGACTCAACGTGATTAAATTTGAATGTCTCTGTGAAGACAGGGCACGGTCCCCGCTGGATGCTGGTTTTTGCTCTCTGTTTCTTTATGGGGAGAAGAACTAGGTGTACTTGCCACGAGCTTCCACCTGTCCTGCTGTATGTGGGAATGTCTGTGACAGCTGTCACTGTCACCAAAAGCTTCTGTTCCTGTGAGTCATAGTCAAAAGTCACATCCAGTGTGCCATATTTAGCTACTGGCTCAGGATCAAAAGGTTTAGGAAGCTGTGAAGATGATCCTCGAGCTGACATATCCTGAAGAAATAAAAAAGCTTTTATTTATTTATTTATTGTATTCTATTATTAAATCTAGCATGGAAATGCATGGCTTTCTCTAAGCAATATGAAGTGACTATGATCTTTTTGTTTATTTCACAAACAAGGTAATTAAACACTGAAAGCCTGAAGAGATGCTGACTAGCATCCAAAAAAAAAAGACTTTACCTGACCAATACTGCCAAAAGCCAGGAGCCAATCAGACAGAGCTTGAATTAAATTAGGCAGTATTTATAATCTCTTCTTCTCTGCCCCACATGCTAAAATGCATACACATATGTTACGAAATATAATTACCTTACTTTCGTGCAAGTATACACACATTTTATGTTAACATTTTGTGGTACTTTAAGACCTGGCTGGTGATTGAGTGCATGGTGGAATGCCAGCAATGAATATAGGAATTACAATACTTATTTGCACATGCAGCTAAAAAACATGTTCCATAGATGTGCCAAAAATTATCATGACTTTATTAACGTAGTTTTACTAACACTGCATATGATGTGTCTGTTCTGAACAGTTTCTGAACTTTCCATAAACAGCATCAGTCCTAAAACTACATTGTAAAATTGTAAAATAGTTACTACATATAATTGTATTGTAAAATAGTTACTACATATAATCATAGAATGGCTTGGGTTGGAAGGGACCTCAAGGATCATCAAGTTTCAACCCCCCTGCCACAGACAGGGCTGCCAACCTCCAAATCTGGTACAGCCTTTTTGATCTAAAAATGTTACATTCTTATTTAAGACTGGATGCTACTTAGCTATGAGAACTCACTCCTCTGAAAACCTCATTATACGAGTTGCTGAGCATCCCTAAAAAATGTTGATGGTATTCTCCTATTGCACTACTGATAGGCATGACACATAATGGGCAGAGTTACATTCGCTGTAATTTATTATGGTTTGAGGATCATATGTACACACTGTCTTTTTCAGCACTGAAATTCACAGATTGTGGCCCTAGCTGACCATCAGACACATGTAGGCAGCTATCTGCTGGAGGACCTTGCATCCATACAGAAGGTGGGCCGTCCATATATTGCATCAGCATCTCAGAATGCAACATCAGCTTAACAAGGGGTTTCCTAAGACAGAAACAGCTGTTGACACATCAGTGCTGCTCCCTGACACACACCTCAAAACTTGAGAAAAAAAATCAAAAGGGACATTTGTAACAAAAAAAAGCCTCTTCTGCACACTACAGCAGTAACACACCCATTACATACCAGCACAGTAACTGGCTGTTCAAGACTCATCAAGGACATGTCAGTGATAGATGTTTTTTCTTGTAGTAATGATTAATAAGTATCACTGTAACTTAGAATGGAAAAGGCGAAAATTAACTGGTCTAAATCTCTATTGTATCATCAACAAATTTTTAAAAAGCCTTTGTAATTTTTCCCCCTCACCATCAAGGATATGTTACATAATCAGGAACAAAAACAGTTCCTTAGCATGGAAAGTGTTAATCCTCTTTTGTTTTTGTTTCTTTGGCTTTTGCTTTAATTTAGATTAGAAAAAAGTAAGTGGAAGAAAAAGATGTTTTATTTCAGTCCTTAACAGGACAAAGTTTCTGACTGGTTCCAAAAATAATCTGTGCTCTTGGGGAACTTGCTTGAAAGTTAAGACATCGTAACAATAACTACAATTAATAATCTCAAATTCTATTATTTTCTGACAAACCTTTTTTTCTTTAATGTTACAGCTTATCCTTTGTGTTCAAATTTCTGTACACTTTTTTTTTTTATTAAGGAAAAAATGCTCCAGAAAGGTTTTACTATGTGACTCTTCAGAACATTCAATCACTCTCACTTACCTCTGGACTAAGGACAGCTGTACTGTCACTTGGTACATCCTCTTCATATCCTTTGTTATGGAAGCTTTCTATTTCATGTCCTGTGCTTCCCTCACTTGGACACTTATATGAACATCTTGGACTGTTGCTGCACTGGGAAAATTCACATTTACTGTCTCCAACTTCAGAAGGCGTACATGATAGATGAGGAGAACCACTATCATCCTGATATGGAGGTGGCTGCAGTTCATCTAGTGGAGGTGTTCTTCTCATTCTCTGAATGCAGTTAGCTGAGAATAAGTGAAAATTCTTTACTTACTTTCTGATTATTTACTGTTGAAATAGCTTTGTGGAAAATGGTAATTCCAAATATCTGGAAAGAGTATTTTAAATAGTCCTTTTTTACATTACTAACTAGATAAAAATACTACTGAAAAGCATTCACTGAAAATGAAAGAAATGATCTCTCAGATGAAGGATGTAGGAGAAAGCAAAATATTAAATATATAGTCAAAATGAACTGTGAAAATCATATATAATACAGCACAAATATGATATGGCAAAAAGTTCGAGTAGGAATTCCTTAATGCTTACCTTGCAAAAACCTTTGGGTATCCTGAGTCACATTCTGCACAGGTGGGATATAAACCAATTAAGAAAACAAAATACACTTCCTAAAGCCATGATATCTAACTTTGATTACCTCTCATGCAGTTGCTCAGCCAGGGAGATAGTAAATTAAACTCTGAAGACAGATAAGTTACTAATAAGGGCTGACACAAGTTTTCTCACACTACTGAGCTCTGCTCGCTTTGAATTTAACAAAAGCAGCAGTGTCTCAGAGACAGATTCTTTACTACCTCTTAAGAATAGCTACACTGGAGAATACCCAGTATAAAGAAGGCAGACACTGAGTCTAGCCTCTGAAAATAGTGCCATGAGCTTGTGGTGAATGCTTGATGCTCAGCATCCTTGTTTTACACTTACACTAGCTAGATAGAAGGAACCGTGGGGAACACGTCCTCAGAAAATCAACCCAGGATTCATGGCTATGAATAGTTAATTCCAAATAATTTTCAATTTTCAGTCTTAGATTTTACTACACAGAATTACACAGAGATGGGAAAAGGCAGTAAGACATGCAGTATATGAAATGAAATTAGTACCAAGGATAGGTAAAACATGCATTGCATTTTGCTTATGTCAGCTATAGAAGTTTTAATGAAGATTTCAATACTACTCACATGTAGGAATAACTTATGCAAAAGAACTTCAAAGCAATGATATTTTCTGGTGTCAGACATATCACTTTCATATGTAGGAAAATCTACCAAAAAGGAAGCTAACAGAAGTTTGAACTTTAGAATGACATAAGTCTTGATTTCAGATTCAAATAAGACAGAAAATGCTTTTCTTTCCCACATGACAAAGGTGGCACCTTTTAGTTTCATCATCAATTTTTTTGCAGACAGAATTGCCCTGCCTGTGTTCTAAATTCTCATCGAGTATACAACCCTTTAACGGTTTCAGCGGTAACTACCAGCAGTTCAATGTAACACCTGAACAAACTATGCATAACTGTTAGAGAGTTAGCCTTATACGAAACAATATTGAAAGTATAATAATGTGGTGCTCTCAGGCAATAAAAAGTGAAAAGCTCCCTTTTTTTAAAAAAAATCTTTTCCATTGCAAGTCTGGACTATGTCTATCTGAGCACACAGAAACACTTCACAGATTCTGGGGCTTGATGGATGTTCACATTGTTCAAGGGAAGCAAACCTGGACACGCTGGCTGGAAGGAAGCCACAGTACACTGCAGATCTCCAAAGCTGTGACAGCATAGCTCATTATGGAGCATATCTACTGCACAGGTTTTTCTCTGGCCTCAAAGACCATCTCTTTTGGGGAATGTAGAGTTCTTCCCTATTCCACTGGGCTCCTAGTGAGCTCTTCTGAACTTTAGATAAGACAAATTAGTAATAAAAACAATACAAAGTGCTCCTACCAGATGATCACTGTCAGGAATTCTCCTCCCTCTGATGAACACATCAGAGGCAGTCCTATCAGAGCAATCTCAAGTTACTGTTACACTGTTACAGCATTCATGCAAAAGGTTCTCTGCTGTTAGTTAGCTCTGTGCTCCTGAAACTCAAGCCCCACAGAGCAGGAAACAAGAAATGAGCAGGCAGGGAATCCTACACTCAAACTGCAGTCATCATTCCAGTAGACACACATACAGCCTTACACGTAAAAAGAAGTTCTCAAGTAGGACAGTCAGAATCTTGAAATCACATAGGGGAGGAATGGGGAAAATCTAAGTGTAAAACATGAATGGATGTAGGGCAGCATTTTTTGGGGAGATTAAATTGCTTCTGCCTGTAAAACTAGATAAGCACCATTTTAGAATATAAACTGATATTTTAATCATAAAACAATATTCTTTAACTTTCTGTATCATGAAAACAAGATTTTTCATTACTTAAATATTTAATCAAATTCAGAGCAAAAGAATTCCTGCTCATAGTTAGTAAAAGGCTGTTTGTTACCTTGAAAAGACAGTAAATGGCATGACTCAATTTAATTCTTTTTTACTTGGAATCTCATCTGCAAAGACATTTTAACTCCCAGCTTCTCTGCAGCCAAAAGAAATGAAAGTATTTCTGGATAACTATCAACACCATTATCGTCTTACACGAGTAAACAAATGGCTATATAACTCACTTTTTTTCCCCACTTTCATGAACTCCATTATACGTCCCTACGGGAAAACTACACAGGCTAGATGACAGAAAAGGTACTTTAATGTAGGTAGGGAAGAGGTGAGGAAAAGCAGAAATATTAACCAGCTGTGACTTTAAAATCTCTGAAAAGCAGAAACACTGGAGCAGGTTTTATCTACTTATTATTGAAAGCTTATTTACTAAACAGAAATAACATATAAGTTCTAAAAAATAAATAAAACCCAGTACCAGCTTTAAAAGTCTAAGGACACCAATGTCTC
This sequence comes from Gallus gallus, assembly GCF_016699485.2. Taxonomy (NCBI): domain Eukaryota; kingdom Metazoa; phylum Chordata; class Aves; order Galliformes; family Phasianidae; genus Gallus; species Gallus gallus. The sequence continues at coordinate 22,446,550 of NC_052534.1, forward strand.
CACAAGCATGAACTGTTACTGCAGAAAAGGCTTCTCTAAAGTTATTTTTAAAATGACCTTTAATTGAACAAGTCTTATATAAAATTAATTTCCCCCTCCCAGCAGTAAATGTTTCACTAAAATTATGATATTGTTTTTATGGCTCTCTGAAACTGCTCAATTACATGATTACATAATTACTGATGATATCGAAGATGAATGATATTACGGACAGAGGAGAATACAGCAAAACTGAATGTCTGACACTGGTCATTTTCCTTAAAAAATTGCATAGAGTTAGCAACTATAATAAATCAGTCAACAACGTACTGCATACATACCAAAGTTTAAAATAAGAAAGCAGTGCAAATGCTTGCTGCTCTATCCCCAATTGCATTGGAGAAAGACATTTGGAGCTGAAAAGAAAATATGTCCTGAAATGTTTGTATATTTACTAATAGAATCACTGTTTTTAAATATGTATGTTTTTAAATATGTACGGTATTTTTATTTTAAGGTGCATATTTATACACTTTTATATTAGCCTTTAATTGTACACACAAAGAACACCTTCCAAAGACCACTGAACGTGGCTAACAGCATTTGCTAAAGAGTTATTCTTCAGCAAAAGGTTACAGTGAAAACCTAAAATTAATTAGAGCATCTTCTGCACAACACTAACAAGACACTTTCCACTGTCATGCCAGGTAGAAAATAAATTGTGTCAATCCAGAGTGCATAGGCATGTTAAATTATAGTATCAATTTGGACAAATCAGTAAACAAACAAACAAAAAACAACCAGCAAACATATATCCTAAACTGGCAATAAAGGAATAATCACAAAGAAATCTTATCAGATTTAGCCAGAGGTTCCTCCCAGCCCTGAATTGCCAGAACAGAGAAAAGATGAAGAGAAACTTACAGGGTAAAGATCTCACAACTAGTTTTTCACCTTGAATATGTAGGCTGCTCCAGAAGTAATGCCTTCCATTTATTTCCACGGAAATTACAATAGCTACAAAAAGTAAAGTAACGCTATTTGATAGAATGAATTCTCAGCTACAAAACAGTATTTTTCAACCAGCAGCTATGCATGTTTGCCAGTGATGAACAAGAGCCTCTGTGCTGCACTTGTAAAAAAAAAAAACTGCACCCATGGAAGTGATCCAGTGTTATACAGCTGTTATGATAGTGTCATTGCTAGGAAAATGTTGCCCATGCAGTCCATCTTTCATTGGCCCAAACAGATGGAAGTAAGAAGGTTCCAAACCTGGACTACACAGTTGGTGTGGTAGGACAGTTCAGACAAAACTGGTAAAGTGCTCCACAGCCTTCAAACCGGTGTTACCATGCTGCGGGAGAAAGGTTGTCATGTTCCCCAGCCTGACTCTAAAAGTTTGAGACTTCAACTTAGTCAGCATCTCTGGTGGTCAGAGTTGCTGGTTTGTCTGGATTCCAGGATACTCAGAACGATCATCCTTTTCCTATCCCAAAGATAGCGCACACCACTTTACTCACTGAGGGCCACATCCTACACTTACCCAACGTTGCCACAATCATTTCCAATGCATTGAAGCCAATATTCAGCTCTGTACACAGTTCCCTGGTCATAATTTGCTGGTTCGCACAGATAAGCTGATCAAGATGCTCTTCATTATGTGGTCAGTCTCCTTTCCCATGTCCCTTTTCATGAGACTGATTGAGAATCAAGCAGACATGATACATTTCTTGTATCAGTTTCAGGATGAAGCATATGAAATGCTTTACCTGCAGGTTTACAGGTTTTATCTTATCTTTTGGCTCCCAGTGATCCTCTATGTCCAGGTCCCTTGTGGACCACACTAGGCTGTACGGTGTTTTACCATGAAGCTTGTAATGTTCCTTTCCATACTTACAATGTCTAGACTTCACTATCTTCATTACTTTTCCTAAAAGCTTTCATTAGCAGCAGCAAAAAGTAAGCTTTCTTCAGCCCATGTTTCCTGAGTAATTCCAACAATTTCTATCTCAACATAGAGAAAAAGAAATTATCCCTATGGTTCTAATACCCTTGTCTCATAAGCAATAATTAACTTCCCTTTTGCAACTTAGAGTTTCTTGTGTATATCACTCTAAATATTCATGATATTTTGGAAGGCAGCATCATCACAAAATTTATTTGAGAATCTAGTTCCCAAATAATTTTTTAAACAAGAAATTTAAATAATTGTGATATAATCATTTTGCAAGTCACATTTTGAAATTACCATGAGTATCTTCATACCCAAACACTATATTTTCTTCCTATATCTCCACATACACTTCAAATTTTTTTCGTCTAAGAAATTTCAAGTTTTCAAGCCTTCAAGGGGTTCTATGTAAATGTTAAGACAATTTAAATAAAACATAAAATGAAATACTTGGTTAAAAATTAAAGAAACCTTTCTTATTCTGAATGATTAAATATCCTTAGAGATTTCTGACATGCAGCACAGACAGACCAAATGGAATTTTCATGTTTGAACTTTTTTACCATCCAAAATATTACATTGACTGAATTACTCCATGTTACAAGCAGTATAAAATCCAAACATTAAATATTGAATGAAACCTCGGAGCTCTCTTTCCTTTAAAATGAAGCTTACATGCATCTTTATGAGGAAAAAACATGTATTTTACAATTAAAAAAACCCTATATTTCTACTCTAAAAGAGTTATTGCATAAGTCTTTCTTAATGAAATAAAGGGAACACAGGACTGGGGCAATGGACAAAATCTTTTGTCAGCTTTCTTCTTCTATTTGCCATATTTAAGACTTCCATTCCTAGAAGAACTATTGCTTTAATCAAGCAATTCATTCAAAAACAAGAAAGGTAATCACATTGTTCTGTCTTGTTTTAAAGTTTTCCTTTGTTTCCTTATGTTTATAAAATTTACATACCCTGTGAGTTTGATTCCAGATTTAAACCTAACACTTAAAACAGTGTTTTATAGTATAGATATATAGTGTTTTACAGTATAGATATATAGTTCTTCAAGCTGCTTTCAAGTTTCTTCTTCAGGAAAGGTCTAAGATGAGCTGAAGCTACTGATACTTGCATAGAAATTTTTTTTGTCTCTTTACATTATGAGACTGCAGAACTACATCTTGGTTTTGTTTACTAACAAAAAGAATTTACTCTTATCTGCAATTACTAGACTACTGATTTGTGAGACAGTCCACTAGACAAGAAGAAATATTCCTTCTATAATAAAGATCACAGAAAAGTGCTACACTGCTGAAGAATTCCAAGTTATTTCTAAAATTAGCCTAAATTAGAACATCTAACTACAAATGCATTATTAAAACATTATAGTGAACTAACTGTCAAAGAAATCCTTTTGTTTCCTTCCCAAATATTTTGGTTGTCTTTGAATGAAAATTATATATTAGCATTCCTTGAATTCATTTCCTTACAATTTAACTATCATTCCCTGATTTCTTTTAAGGTATTTTTAATAATTTGAATAGAAAATAGTATAACCCAGTTCTTTCTGAACAGCTATCCAAAATATACCCCAAAGACTATGTAAACTAATGGTTCAACATGTTACTCACGTATTGATGTAAGTATAAATAAATCTGATCAAACTTTCCCAAAGATTTTTTTTTCATCATTTTAAAAGAGGTTGCAAAAAAACTGCTTTTCTGAGGCTATATCCAACTCTGTAAAGTTTTTTTTTTTTTTTTTTTTGAAGCACCAATCTTAAAGAAATGAAATTGTAAAATTGCCTGCCTTCCCTTCCACAATTGTATCTCCTTAGGTAAAGTACTTGTAATAACTATGTTAATTCAACATCCTAGACAGAAAAACTTCATTTAACTTAGATGCTGGTTTTACTTTGCTTTTTATAAGCAGCCAACTTTTTACACTTCTCTTCTAATTACTATGGTGGCTAACTTCCTAAAAGAACAGATATTCCTCTACACCGCTGTTTACTGTTAACTTTTCCCAAATTAGCAAAATTACCACTCTCTAAAAATGAAATTAAATTTTCCTTTTTAAAATACACTAGAAGTCACTTTTGCCAAAGATGACTGACAATCAGCTTTGAAATCTTTAGAATGTCTTGGTGACAAGGAAATACCTTTCATCTCTCTGAAACCTTATACAAATTAAGCTTTCCAGCATTTTCAGATGCTAAAGTGAGAATTTTGAGTTTAAGCAGCTAAAAACCTCTGAAGAATTTACATACTGTAAATGATTCTCAATGAGAACTTCCATTTCTGACCAATCTGTGTAATGTAGTAGCTGGACAGGGACTGTAGAAAATCTTTTCCTGTCATTACTATACTTCAGTTGAGTACATTTTCCACTTCAAATTACAGTTCAAATTCTAATCCAGTTTAACAGTACTACACATGCAATACACAAACTGTGTTGCAGGATGACAGGTGGGAAAGGTGAAAAAGATGCTACTGAGATCTGGAAATCAAATCCTAGTAAAATATTGTAATACACAGCTAATGTTCTATTAACGATCTGCTTCTCATTGTGTTTGGTCTCAAATAAAGAAAAACATATGCTTAGATAGTAGGATTAACGCACCATATGTACTGTGTTCTTGAATATATTAATACTTCTGATTTATTTCAGGTACATCTAGTTTTGATTTAACAAGTACAAAAGTTTCCAAATACTACAAGAAAAGACTTCTAAGTTCATGATAATTACTAACTTGATGGTATTAGATGCATGTAGAAGTATACAGTGCACATGTCACAAAATCAGAATTCCTCCTTTTTTTCCTATTTTAAGTTTAGACAAGACATAAGTACTACCTGTAGCACAAACACTTTCTGAAGCTTAAAAAAAACTTCCCTACAAAAAAAATTTAAAAAATTCACCTTAGTAACCCTATTCTGTAATTCTTTTCCAAAAATTCGGTAGAGTTCCCATGTGTTTTAGGTCTCTTTAGTAGAACGTATTGCTACCTTGATTGGTTAAAATGAATCAGGAAAGATGTTTTCAATGAAGAACTGCTTCCAGTATAAGAACACAAAGATGGCTTTCATTCCTTTGTGTTACTTTCATAGTAATTTTGAGAACAAACAATACTCAACAAACAATAGAATTAATGCTGGCATGGAACACTAACACAGAGCAGCACCACAATGATTTTGCATTGACTACTTCAGCAGAGTATGTGTTAAATTTTCTGCCGAACCATTTTGGATACTTACATTATGCTGATTTATCTCATAACACCTGATATACACAAATATTATAGTGAAATAGTAGAAGTTAATGTGTTTGGCATTTTACAAATAGAGAACTAAAGTATCGATCTAAATGAGAGGCAATAAAGACTGTTGCAAATATAGCTCTGAAGTGCTCATAACAACACAAACTTATCAAGGAAGTGTAGAATTAAAACCAAGTCTTTGAAGTCTAGGGCCCAAGCTGTTTCTTCTACTTTTAATTCATTTTTACTTCAAGCCTTCTAAATTATTATTAAACTAAGAACACAATTTGTTTAACACCAGAATCACACAAACCTCCAAACCACAAGGCTAGAGATCTAATCCCACAGAATTTTCTACTATCATCAGCTTTGCATTGAAAGAGAAGGAAAAAAAACTTGAAGTATAATAGTGTGGGGAAAAAAGAGAAGAGAAAAAAAGGCAAAAAGAGAAAGTAAGCACAATGACTCAAAGAAAGTGACAGCTTTTTAGTAAATCAGCAAAGGAATGAGGAGAAATAAAGGGAGAGAAGTTCACTGGATCTGTACAGAAAATGAGAAAAAAAGCAAACTGGGAAAAAAATAAAAGATGCAAGCAGGAAGGAAAATTACTAACACGTAAAAATAAAAATGACAAAGAAAAGTGAAGGAAAAGAAAAATAAAACATATGACATGTAAGAAACTGGTTCAGATCTGAGAAAAAATGAATGTCAGAGTGAAAAGATAAAAGAGAAATCTGAGAAGACGATGGGTGGGAATATCCATATTTCTAGGTGAAAATCTACACAACCTAGAGAACATGGCTAGTTATATTTAAGGATAAGAAAGGTGCTTGTAAGAATAGGCTTTTTATGTTTATATTCTATAATTATTATCAGTTATTTTTCCTAATGAGGGGGAGATGGTGGCAATTGTTTATTCAGACCTTGAGGTTCCAAAGGAGCTCAGCTTCTCTTGTCAGTTCAGGTACTTTTTTCCACTTCTTTCCTTAACACACCAGCTCAGTGAGTTCCTTTAGTAAAATGAACTGTATTTGCTATAGTCATTTGAGTATTTCTGTAAAAACAATTCTAAAAAAATTCAGAAATCTTGAAACAGATCCCATAACTTTACCAAATAAAAAGCAGTCAGTCGTGTGCCAGAAAAAGAGAGGAGAAATAGACATAGTAAAAATCACAGAAAATGGATAAGCTCTCAAACCAAGATATCTTTCTTTCATGCATCCAGTAGGAAGATGCACAGAAAAGGCATGGATTAAGCAACAGGGAGCCTGTGAGTCTGTTCCACTTGGTCCAGCAAAGCCTCAAACAAGTTTCTCAGGGTGTGCAGAAGCATAATTACACAAAACTAAGTTTCTCGCACTTCTTTGCAGGGCTTCCAGAACTCCTACTGTTACAGATGAGTTGCTTTACTAGGCTAATAAGTCACGTATGATGAAGTTGTTGCTAAGCTTCCACAGTCACAATATAACTCACAGAACAGGTAATTTTCTGAATTTTGAGAACACTTCATGAATGCATGACTTTCTAGTGAAGATATTTTCATTCAGCTATAGCTACAAGTCACAAGATCTATGCTTACGAGGGTCAGAGAACAGTGGCTAAGATGCGTACTGCAGCATACATAAGGTCTATGTAATGATGCTTCAGCCCTCATCAAACAGTAGGAGATGAATTACTCTGCCCTGCCATCCACCCAAAGAAACAATCATGCTAAACAACAGATCAGAGTGCAGCATACCATTCCGCACAAAACACTAACTGGAAAATTGTGATGTCATGAAAATAGTTCTATACATAAAAACCTTATACATATTAGGCTGTGTTACAGAATAAAAACATGCATATCCAACAAAAATTTGTTTCTCATGAACCTTTTTTGTATTACTAAAAAAATTATACACAATCCAAAATTACTGTTTAATTTTGCTTGTTGAGTAAGAGACTTAAAGGTAGTAAGCAGGAGATAATTAGCAATCAAAGCCTGACTTCTACAGCTGCAAAATATTTGTATGATAATTTCCAAATTGAAAATGATTTATTTCTATGTGAAATTAGTGTACACACATTATAATGTCTATGATTATTTTGAAATGTACTACTGGAACATTTCAGAACCTCTGCTAGAGGATTAGAAAGTATACAACGCGTCTTGAGAACCATTATCATCCTACCTGTTTTCATAATTTGTTGCCAGTATGGTCTTTAGATCACTACAACTGAAAATATGAACAGCAGAGTGATATTTAACATGGTTCACAACAAGAACGCTATTTCTGAGGGGTTTTTTGTCAATTGCTTTTATCTCAGCACTAAGACTTAATAAGACTATATTTTTAAGCAATATATAAAACGAGTATATGTAACTGACGCATGTACACTTTGCAACACAGGCAATTCTCATTAAATGAGAGTAAAAAACCTTAGGAATTAGAGTGCTTACAGATTGGAAGAGGTTACTCAGAGTCTGCGTTATCATCTTCCTTGAATGTTTTAAAAGCTCGCTGGCTAGGGCCTGAAATTAGCTGCTCTCTTTCAATCAGATCAGACCAGAAGACCCCTTTGGGTCTTTTTCAACCTATGATTCACTGATTCTACCATATACGTTCTACAACATGTGGGGATCAAGAATGGCTCCCATCCTTGGTTATACAGCACAGAATTATCTCAAATCTATAAAGTCTGTTCTGTAATACAGTAGCTTAAAAATTTACAGGTAAATGTATTTACTTTTACATATAGCTCTCCCTGCATATATGATAAACTAATTACACTGCTGCATTGTGATTTACTACATACTATTATCTCACCAGTATAACCTTTCATTGTTTAATAAAGTGAAAAACAAAGCATTTTTATAAGAATCAAAAGAAATGTAGAACACTTGGTTAATTGGTGATGCTCTGCTGCAGTACACCTTGAGGCTGACAAGTTGTAGACACTCCTGTATCACTGAAATTTTTACTTTGATGACATAAACACATCCACATACAGGTTTTAGGTAGAAGCCACTAACAAAAAAAAACCCACAAACTATATGTGTGCATAATTTTTTTTGTTAAATGCATACCTGTAAACAAATACATATATAAATACATGGTCTTGGGGTGAATCTACATAACTAGAAAAATGGAAGGTTTGCAAAATACTAAATTCTAATTAAGATTACATTGAGGTAGTAATATCCATATCAAAATGCCAATGTTAGACTGCAAATATTGACCTTTATTATTTATCAAGTGAAAAAGCCTTAATTTGCCCGTTATTCAAACTTTAACAAAAAGTGTAATAACTTAGATGGCAGAAAGGAAGAAAAACAGCATTTGCTATCTCTTTGCATTACCATTTTGACCAGTCAACAATTCCACAATGATGAAATGTGCAGATTGATTCAAAGTAAGATAAGGCTATTTAAATAACTCAAAATAAGAAATGGGTATTGAAACATTAGAATTTTGATAAGCGATCACAGCTGCACTAGAATTAGTTTCTATAGCAACAGAGAAAATAATGTGAAGAATTGCACTGCAATGCAAGATGGATTCCTTACAAACACTGCTGTTCAGATAGAAAACTTTAAAGTTATTCACCGCATTAAAATATTTCTATTAAAATGGTTATTCAAATGTCCTATACCATGTACTTTGTTCTATTTTGGTTCTCTATGATTCAATTCTAGTGCATCTATTCAAATTTTAGATTACATTTTCACACTTCCCTTCTATTGCTTACCTTCCTATTTTAAAATTAAAGAGAGTTATTCTGGAAAATACTGTATCTTTGATCTCAAACTAAACTGCATTTTTAATCTTTTTTATTATTATTATTCGTATAAAGAAGCATTCATTACATTTAAATTTTCCAGTGGTACACTTGTAAAACATTACAGAGTGCATTGCATGTGCTATTCATAAGCAGCTTCATCTCTGCCATGAGAATTGATATCACCATGGAACTTTTAAAACTTGTAGGCATATGAGACTTGAATGAGCTTTTATCAACGTGCACTCTCATGTCCTAAGCATGATTAGGAAATGATAGCAGATCTATTAGTATTCATGGATTGAGTACCCATAAGATCAAGATGGTAAGATAAAAGCCTTTCAGTTGAGTACATCTTTAGATTTCAAATGTTGCTCATTTCTAGGACTAAGAATTATTGTTTCATTGCATCATCTGATTCCAGCTATATTTGGCAACTAATTAAAAGCACATGCATGAACCTTTTTTGTATTTTGCCCTTATAATGAGACCTATTACTCTGGCTTATTCTATCCCTTTGAGTTCAAAAGTATCTTTCGAGTTACCATGGATACAAGCGATATGCTTTCTCCCATAACTGCTTTGTGTGCCTTATCAAACACCAGAAAACTGACACAGTAGGAATCGCAGCCATCTATATGGGATGAACATCAAACCTCTTGGAAGTGTTCCTTCCCCCCTTCCTCTCGAAAAAATTGAGGTATACCATACACAGTGTTTGTAATGAAATACAGTGACAGGTTTCTTCTATGAAGGAAGCAGACACAGAAGGAAGGAAAAATGAAAAGACACAGACAAAACAATCTAATCAGATCAATTCTGGAACAATATTGAAGTGAAAACAGGAGTACACAGACTAATTCCAAGTTTGCTACTTTGAGTTGACATAGTTTAAGTATTTTTAAATCAATACAGCCACTGAAAATGTAAAATGTAGCCAATTTCAGCATGTATGCAATAAAAGAGTTGCAGAAACATCATATGCAATTCTGAGATTATGCATAAATTTAAGAAAATAAAACTCCCTTAATAGAAAAATGTTTCACCTCTAAGCCAATTTATTACGGGCATTTTCAAATGGAAATTGCATTCCAATAAGGTGGGAATAATTTCTAATAATTATCAGCAAACAAGGCAGCAGTTAGTAAACTTACTCTCCCATTATGTTTCCACATTCTGACCTGTTCCTCAAACCAAAAGACCATCTCCTGCTCAGACAGCAAAATTGACACAGGATTCAAAACCAAACTGCTGACATTACCATAATTTGGATGAACATGTAAGAAATAAAGGGAAATAGCCAGAAGGAAAAAAATACTGTGATATGAACTCAGTACAGACTCCTTAGGAACCATCAACTCTGACTCCATTAAATTTATGGAAATGCAACAGTTATGTATTATCAGGTGCCAAAAAGGTAATTGAGTGCTTGCAAACAAGAGAATGGATAAGCAGAATGCTCCACTTGCCCTGTTTCCTCAGTTACATGAACTTCTTTAAGCAATATAACAAAACTCTGCAAAAACTTAACTGACTCTTTCATATCCACAAGCTCAGCCTAGCTTTAAAGTCCACAGATTTTGAAGCTTTGTATCTAAGCCAGAGACACTGAAAGATAAAACACAGCCTCTTATTCTCATTTCTATAAACATGGTGAGTTAACTGTATTATTCTGATAAGCTTTCCAGAAATAAATATATACCAGAGGCATAGTAAACTTCGTCATTTTCCAAATAGTGTCAAAGTAGGCTTTGTATCCTTATGTTTGTCTGGATTAGATAAGACACATTTTTTCAGTTCAACTTTGAACATTCTCAGGTTATGTTATTTTATTTTGGTGATGGAAAAACATCCCCATAATGTTTCAACTGTGAATACAACTTCAACTCTAACTAAACATCACTTCTGTATTTTTTCTGAAGTGTCATTTAAAAGTAATGAAAAGCTAATGAACAATGAGAAGGAACTCAAGATTGGCTGATACCTTGTGGCATTTATGCTAAATCATGTGTATTAATACAATATCAATAATTAATCAGTTTAATGTGGCAAAAACTCACACATACACACAGAAAAAGAACTGCTGAACAGCAGTGGTATTTGCACAATGAATCCATACTCCTAGCCATCATAATAATCTAAACTTTTTTCTTTTTTTTTTTAATTAATAATGAGGCTAACTACCATGGTTACCATCCTTCATTCAAAATAAACAAATAACTCTTCCTTCACTGAATCTCAAAGATGTCAAGAAATGGCCACTGCTCTTCCCTGTACCTTTGAGAACAACAGGTTGTCCCCAGCACCAATGAAAATGAATAGTTTTATTCCCAAATATTTTCTGCTTTGGGAAAAAGCAGATGACTCCAAGCAGTGGCTGTCATTGCCAGGGAAAGGAATTTTGCTCTGAGAGCAGCCATTATGAAACAAAATGATGAATTACACTGAAGGAGAGCACCAGATATTAATTCTTAACAAAAGAATTATTCCTCAGTTAAAAGGGAAAATATGACCACCAACTCTGTCTTTCCCAAGTTTACCAGATCAACAACCAACCTCATCATCACGATCTTTTCAGCCGTATATTGATGTGCAAATTTTCATGTGATTATTTCTATACTAACAGGTAAGCTAATAAGCACTCTAAAATTTAGGGAAAATACATCATAATTCTCTCCCATTATTAGTTAAAAGTTGTTCCACCCAGGCTTTACAAGTAGAATTTAACATAACCACATAGAAAGCACTTCAAGGAAAATAATTTTTAAAAGATGGCAGTAAATGAGTAAAAAACAAGATTAGACCGGTTTTCTAGTTTACATCCATCACTAAAGGAAGCATAAAAGATGTCTAATTTTTTTAAATTTTCACTCATCAGATTGCCACAGATGATACATTTGCAATACAAAGACAACACAAACTCCTCAAAGTATAACACATTTTAACAAAATATAACAAAGATGCCACTGTATTTCTCATTTCTGAGTTGTCTTTTTTTTTCCAATTAAAACTCAAAAGAACTCAAAAGATTCTAAAGAGATACTAGCTGTTTGAAACCTCATTAACACAGTGGTTTTAGCGCTGAGGGTTTCAAAATAGTCTCACTGTGCACCCTATTAAGCTGCAGATTGCTGAGATACAGGGAAAACCAAATAGATCGGTTATCAAAAACAGGAACTATGTAACTGGATACCACAAAAGTTTGTGCAAGAATTGAGTAAAAGATTCCGTGAAGATATGAAGAAATTGGTCTCATTACTGGCGTTAAGCTCAAGCCATTCAAAAGAAAGCATGACCTCTTAGATATGAATGTGTTTTCTGGTACAAATGTCAACTCTTTGCAGTAAGAAACAGCAACCATGTCATCTGCTTGAGTCACATACATAAGTGGCATCTGCTCAGGCTGAGTATTTTCAAAGAAAAGAAAGCCACACCTGAAGTCAGCCTCTTGAGGAGACAAACCTTTTGTAGTTTCATTCTCCAACATTTGGATTTTCCAAATACACGTGCTCTTATCAGCTCTATTTTTAACCTGCCGCTCATATAGGATACTTAAAATTCTGAACATGTTTACATTATCCACACAGAAGGCTAATGGAACTGCATACCAGACAGTCATGCATAATTCAAATCAATATCCTCAGGCTTGCAACTCCAAGTCAAAGCTGCCTTTAAACAAGCAGGGTGTGACTTTAACATGAATAAAACGTATCTAATTTTTAACCTTTATCTGACAAATTGATACATTTGCAAAGGAGTGCCATAAATCTGCTTGAAAAATAGAAACAAACAGAATATCACAATAATGACATTTTTACAAACATTTTTAAGGACAGAACTTAGGATGGTTCAACAAGACTGAGCACAAAGGTTACAAATAAAGAGCAGGGCAATTTTTATCTATTTCTTAAACACAGTGTACAAATATATACATAAAACACACAGTGTCAGAATATCAAGCGGTGCGGATGGTGAATATCATAGGATTTCCAATTTACAAACTTAAAGATCAAGCTTTAATTGAATTGGGCATAGGTGACTCCACACAGAAAATTCTATTCCCAGCTAAGCACGTCTGCTTGCTTCTGTCTAAGGACCAGAACCAGAATTTCAGTAATAAAACATTTTCCCCTTTGGGTTCTCCCACTGTGCTTCCTTGAGGCCATTCCATCACAGCAGATAACCTTGAAGCACACTGAAATAACCAGAAGCACGGTGACTACACTAAGGATCTGTTTCCAGATTAGCCTAAATAAAGAAGAAAAGTAACTGGGGGAGGGGAACACAGCAGGGACAAGATGGGGTGAGACTTCCATGCTGTATAACATAAATACTTACCCTTCCTCCAGAGAAAATATTCCAACAAGTCTTAAAAGTTAATAGTAACTAAATCAAAGTGTTGTATATAGCACTTCTTTTTTTAAGAGCTTATTCTAACAACAACAAAAAAAAAAAAAACAGAAAAAAAAACAGATCTTCACCTTCACAGAAGCTACAGAGATAATTTCATGCCATATACTCAGATGTGATAAAGTCCCAGAAAATACATACAATTAAAGTAGCTATAAAAAAAAAGACTATCATTAGGTCATTAGAGAAGTTAGAGTAAAAAAAATTAATTATTCCAAGGGAATATAGGATATAGGAATATATATATGCATATGGAAAATAATCCACACTGACTATGCAACAAAAAGAGTTCATTCATAACATCCATATGTTCTTCTAATGTGATTGAAGGTCGTAACAGATCTTTAACCAAGGAGTAAAGAATCGAATCTGGTTTCCTGAGTCACGGAACCACAGAATTGCAGGGGTTGGAAGGGACCTCAAGAGACCATCGAATCCAAACCCCTGCTAAAGCAGGTACCCTACAATAGGTCAAATGGGTAGGTGTCCAGACAGGTCTTGAGAATCTCCACAGAATCACAAGATATTACCTTAATACCAAGATGTCCATGCCCAGTAGTGTTTAGATCATATTAATGAAAGAAATACTGAGTTTTTGTTGTGAGATCTCAGATCTGCAGAAGTGCTACGTTCATCGCAGAAGCGATTTTTTGGTTGGCATAGTACTACCTCTTACATCACAAATCTTTCTATTCGTGTGGAACACTGGTATCAAATACATGGAATTACACATAATCCTCTCTCAATCAATGGCAGATCTTGATCCTTTCATATATTCCAGATGTAAACAGATGAGCAACTTAACTCAAGCAAGTTTAAAACAAAATGGAAACTTTTCTGTAATTATTAACGCATGATTTACATCATCACTTCAGTGACACTGTATTCCTAAGGGTGACTTTTTTCAAAGCTTTCACATCACTGCAAAATGGTATTTCTTCAAAAACTTCAAAATGCTGGCAGGAGAAACCTAATTTGTGAGACTGCTTGGCTCACTTGCACATATCAGGAAAAAAGCCCTTTCCCACTGGAGGGCCCTATTTCCCCTTTTGGATCTGATCTAGATGGAAATTTTCTTGATGAAAATCTTATCATCACCAAGCTTCATTACTAGTTTTCTCTCAGCAATAGATGACATGCATTCTTCAACATCCTTTTGCAGCATCTCTGCTGTTAATCACAAAGTTAAGCCATTATTTCACAATTATTCAAATTCATTCTATCCAATTATCCTCCATTTCCTTTGGTTGACAAAATACTGTGTAAAACTAGGACGTCACCTAACATTTCATCTCAGAAGTTCCCACTGTAACTCTGTTCTCTTCCAAACTGCAGTTAAGCTCAGCCTTGAATCACCTTTGGCTTTATTTTCTATATTTACCTCTTGACGGCTACATAACATTCCCCAAGAAAATTACAGTAACATTGAATTACACATGTACTTTCTATCTCTATCCATGTACTTCAACCATTCCACATCTCTCAATTCTATTAGTAAACAAGATGCTTATGTGACATTTATGTGATTAAAGAACCATGACCACAACACAATCACATTCTAATATGTGAATAAATATTCCTTTACTAACAGAAACCTTTCAGAAGACAAAAAAACAACTGAATAGGAGACAGAAACATACAATCAGGGATTAGAATTTTTCTTTTTTTAATCACTTGTATTGCATCACTGCCCTTTCTCCCGTACTATATCTACCCTTAAAATAAAAGGATTTAAAGGGTAGTTGTTCAAGTAAAAAAAAGCTGGAGCAAATAAAGAAATATTGCAACTAAAAATTCCTTTTTCCCCCCTCTCCCAAAAATCTTTAAAAGTGCACCAAGAATTATAAACTGATATTACACAGGTACTATCAGCTGAGATATGTGAGTATGAGTATCTGGAACACTTCATAGCTGTAACATGACTCAGTCTTCAAAATGCACCATGAAACATCCGAGAATTACTGCTCTGAACATAATCTAAGATTTTTTAAGTGTATTTACTGAAAATCATTTCAAAAGTATCTTGAAGGATGTACTGTTTGAAGAACTATGTCTACTCAAAGCTTCGGGGCAAAAAGAATATTTCCTTCCACCACATATTTCACCAGAGAAATTTCACAGGTAAGCTACTAAGAAACATCAGACAAAAACGTGTGGTCACCCTCTTCTGAGATATTATTCCCATTATATTTCTAATATATTCTCACACACTCCACAATTTTCCAACAGTAGCTCTTCATTCAGATTTAGCTTGAAAACATATCTGTTTGCATGCAAGGAATAAGGTTAGAAATTAAATTGAAAGACATGGGATTATCAAGGGATTGAGTGATCCATCCTTTCTCAGCCTGTCCAGTGGCTTCCACCTTAGCTTGAGGAAGGTATTTACTGAAAAAAACTCCTGCAGATTGCTTTAGCAAACTGGTCAGATTCATCTGTATACCAGTTTTGAGGTGCTTATGAAAGAGATTTTGGGAAGATAATGAAAAAAGTTCTCTATATACCTAAGTTGTGCAGTGGAAAGAGTTTTCCCAAAACATGTAAACTAGCATGAGAGAAAGAAAAGGCAAAAAGCTGTAAAAAAAAAAAAACAGATCCAAGAGATTCCAGAACAGTCGCCTTCACGTGCTAAGATTGACACTGAGGAGCAAGGCAAACATATGTCCAACAGGCATATCAACACAAAGTGCTGAAAGCCTAGAGAAGAATAAAAGTGAAGAAGATAAACTACAAAAATAACATCATATTCTACCTTCACAATATGGAGAAGATGGATAAAATCCAGTAGCATATGCCTGCTAGAGCAGCAGATTCTCATTTAAGAGAACTTATGTTTTCTCACTGCAGTCTTTTAGTGTTTCCATATGTTTCCTAAAAACCTTGAGAAATGTAAGGCACTCGGGCCATTCTCAGAAATAGAGCCTCTGAACAAATACGTTTTCAGCCACAAGACTTTACCAATTAAGATGTCAGAAAAAGACTTTAAAACAGGTTGGAGATGAAACCTGTAGTTGCACTGAGCTGGTAATACATAACTAACTATAGTACATTTAAGTACGCTAAGCAAGTTTTGTACTTTTTCCATCACAATGTCACTTATTCTATTTCAGAACTGGGATCAATTTCCTTGATTTGCTTGTACTTTCACCCCTAAAAACTTCAATTGTAAGGAATTTAAGAGACTGTTTCATTAAAGAAGATACATTGTACTTGCCTATTAAGCTGTAGAGATAACAAAGACAACAATTTGCTTGTATAAAGCCTGAGTAGTTAAATTCAGGCAGTAGCCACTAAAAACGCTCATTTAATATCACACTGTAAAATGTTTTGGAAATGGAAATTATTTGGAAAGCATGGTCCACTTAAGATCATATCAGTACAGATACTGAAGTTGCCAAAGTGTAAAAAAAATTTCAAATGTAAAGTTTGTAAACAAATGCACTTCCTTATTTAGGCCACCATTTCGTAACAATCTCCTAGTTCACAGAAATAAATTACTATGTTATTTTGGCACCCTTCCCTCCCCCCCCCCCCGTTTTTGTTGTTTGAAGATGTGTAATATCACAGCCTACATTAATTCTATACTATATTCAACAGGATAATAACATTTGAAAGGGTAAGCTAAACAGGATGTAAGAGGAAAAACATCACTTCAATTATCTATAATTTATTGGATAAGACGAACACAAATAATATTATTGAAAATAAGATTTTTGACCTTCAGCTAATCCTAGAACTCTGTGCCTAAGCACCAAGACCGGGTTAAGTCCACATATAAATAAAGAAATACATTAGTTATACATGTTTTTCTCTTTACTGCGACTAACAGTTTAGAGTCAGGTTGTGCCTAAATAAATTCTCAACCATTTTATTTTTCTATGCATACCATTACTTTGTCATTCTGTACCACTTTTATTTGCCAACATGTGTTTTCTAATGAATCAGATTTTCTTTTCAAGATACTCCAGCAGTAAGTTAGCAGATGAGGGGCAAAAAAATTGCATTTTGAATAGCTTGAAATCTGCAGAAATGCTTGCATCTAGGTACTTTTTTTTGGACTATTTAGAAGAGATAATAAAACTCACCAGAATCTAAATGCATCAAATCCGCTATATATGAATACATGAAGTGGTTCAAGAATTGGACATAAGCAGGTATCTGAGAAATTTAAAAACACTTGCAGCACTCCTAGAACGTTCCATCATCAAAATTCACACCAAAATATCCCACAAAATATCTTGCTTATCTACTTCAATGATTAAAAAAATGCTATGCCAGTTTGAAATAAATACATTGAAAAGGAAGATTAATACGGCCATCTAGAGGACAAAAGAATGATGTGAAAGCATGCTACATATTCTCAGACTTCAGAATAAGACATTTTTAGAGATATGTGGCCATAAAATGAATGAGATGAAGGAAATGATAGAGAGTGAATTTTAAAAATAATTTGATTGGACATGGTGGTGGTATGTATATAATATTAGAAATGTTTTGAGCAAGGTGAGGAAAGTTCTTAACACAAGGCGTATTAAGAAAAACAAGATTATATTTGTCTCATTGTAAAATATCACGTGTGCACTGTTAAGTGCAGACATGTCTAAAAAAGCCAAAATAGGCTTATAAAGTGGAGATTATAAAGTGGAGTTTGTGCACAACAAACTGCAAAATTAGAACCAACATTTACTGAGTCCTTTGCAAACACACAACACACTACCGCTAAATGCAACATGGGATAAACCACTGAAGAGAAAATACAGAACTTTCTGAAGATTAAATATCCCTGTTTTAATCATTCATATTACTCTATTTCTACGGAATTTTTAATGATATAATCTGAGACTGATTTACCAGCAATGAGAAGGAAGAAAACAGCAATGAGAAAAAAAATTCTCATCACTGTACTGCAGTGCTATCAAGCCCTGGTCAGCATACGGAATGATTGCTGCCTTAGGCTGGCAGTGCAGCTTAAATGTTTGAGTAGAAATGATTAAGCACACATGATGAAACAGAAGAACACAGACACCACGTATACTAACTGTTGTTTCTCATGTTAAATAAAGTAGAAAACATTGCTTTTTTGTAATTACAAATATAGAATTAGTTCTATCATTTGTCTTTAAACTTCCTATAAAAATACAATAATTTAATGAAAAATTTCAAGTTTCCTATGACATTAAGTCTCGTAGATTTAAGCCACAACTTTAAGAAACAAAGCTTTCAATTTTAAAAAATTACACCAAAACATGGAAAATGGTGATGCTCTCCACTGGCAACCAGAGATTTTTAACTTCATCTGTTTAGTAACGCGTTTCTCTGAATACACATGAACTCTTTAGTAGTGTTGGTCAGTCTCTTCTTTTGACTGCATGCTTTCCTTTCAAAGTCTTTGGCTGGGCAGCTTTCCCTCCCTTACATGCTTAAAATAACAAGGCCTACTCTGGGTTTTCCTTTAGTACAGCTGCATTTAAATTTTATAATTGTGCAAAGATTCTTGGTGTTTGACAAGAACAAAAATACACTTATTACTCCAGTGTGCCACCTTCAGGTCACAGAAAAGAAAAAAAAAATACTTGGTTAACTTGTTGCCAAGTTCAATTCCACACATTATTTTTTAGAGACCATCAAACATTTTGTTGAGATCAATGGATTACAAAAATGAGTCAAAAATCAGTCTCACTTGAGAGCATTTTGAAAGCAATTTTGCACAGATTTTTGCAAGTGCAGAATGATTGCAGGCTATCAGATAATACTGATGTTGGAAGAGAACAAATGCTGTCAAGAAGTAGCAAAAGTAAAATACAGACAGTACTAAAGCTGTTTGCAAGTATAAGTACGTGATTAAAAAGGTACAGTTTTCTAAGCTAGGGTGTAAGTTATGATAGATTTTGCTTCCCTCTTTTCACCTCCCCACACCCTCACCATTCTTTCATTATAATAAATTCAATTTATATGATGATTTTAGAGCAAGCGTGCATGCACATTTATATAAATGAGTTTTGCATCCAGCAAGCTTCCTGAACGGAAAGCGTTGAGAAGGGATAGCAGCTGGTAAAAGATATATGTAGCAAGAGAAGGGGGGGGGGGGGGAAGGAAAAAGAAAAGGAGTGAAACAATTGTTAGTTTTCAGCTGCATTTGCCAACAGGGCTCTTCTGTCTTACAGTGTAACTATAATAAAGATTTCCAGCCTGGAATTTTTAATCCCCAGGAGATGATAAAAATCAGTGAGTGTAAATTTTGACTATGTGGGAGGATGACAAAAAACAACTATTAAACACCACCAACAAAAGTAGATACATGCTAAGGCAATGCTACTAGAGCTTAACTTTAACAGGGCCAAACTGAAAAGCTCAGATGAGTGAGAACTTTGCACTAAGATGATGATCTGTGATCAGGATTCTGTACAACTGTGAAATACAAAGAGGAATGTCACGTGTTCCTTTCAACACAAATATTTCAACAAGTGACCTCAACAGTCTGAAAACTGACAAATACATCACTCCGGATATCCATGCATTCTTACAGAAACTAATAAATAGAACTGAATTTTCCACCTCCTGCTAACATATATCACCCTTCTACACCAACGACATCAGCCATATAAGAAAAGTATAAGAGAATATCTATCTTCTTTCATATTTGCCTCAACAGTGCTGCTGATAGATATCAGTAGACATCAAAAAACACAAATAGGAAAACACCCCCACCTAGAAAACAAAAGACTTCTACTATTCCCTCATGCGTGTCACCCCCACAACCTGATCTCTCTTCTGCATCTCCTTCCCTGATTGCTGGAATGCTGTCTCCCAGTCTTTTTACAATTAAACAGCAAAGAAAAGAACTGAAAATCCTCATAATCAGAAAATATTTTCATATCCTGCAACTTACTTTGCTTAGGAATGTCACGTCCTTTGTGTCTTAACTACAGGAATCACGAATGAGCATGCACTAATTTCAAATTTTAGTGACAAGCAAACTTTTATATAGTTGAATTACAACACATGACTACCTTTTTTCAAGCTCTCCTAGACTGGACGCAATGTTTAAATATAGACCTTTTTTATTACAGGTGTCCACTCTTTATTAGAAAATACCACTCCCTAAAAAACACTGCACTTCAACATATTAAAAGGAGTCCAGCAAATATCTTACCATAATACAGTACCTATATTATAGTCTGACTTATGAACACCTTCAACTAAGCTTACTTTTCACATTAGAAAATGACTACAGTTCTTCCATGCAGCTATTTTCAAGCCCAAAAAGCATATTGATGAAATATCGATAGCAGATCTTTCAACCTCTTTATCAGGCAGTTGCTGTCACTCAGTTAAAATCTTGAGATACATATCACCAAAGAAAACATCCCTTTGCTTACATTCAGCTATTACCTCCATAGAACATTCACATGAATCTAATCATTTCTTTGTGATTTCAATAGAAAAGATGGAGAACATTCCATTACTTGATAGTGAAACACACACGTGCACCAGAACCAATAACCAAATCAGTTTACTTTGCTGTTATGACAGCTTATCAAGAAAGGAATACCAGCTATTTATAATACCACTGAATCCATCAAGAGTTGCCACATTTCCTTCCTAAATAAAAACAGTTTAAAGTAAATCCCTCAGAGAATATAATGACTAATAATAAAATTCTATACAACTTAATTTAACAAGATATTATATCATTTGCAGTATTTCTGGAAGAATATGCAAACAATTCTGTGCTAATTTTTTTGGAGCATGCATAAATACAAAAGATACCTGGATGTTTCTTGCTGACACTGATCATTTGCAAGTCAAGCTTTTTCTGTCTACAACAACAACATAATTCTGAAATCTGGAATAAAATAAATGCTTTTAAAATCAATCTTACCTTCATCTATTGAGGCTTCACTACTGTATCCATCATATTCTGCAGACAGGGGGCTATATTTTTGCCTGGTTTCCCATACATAGTTTTTTTGCTGTCTGCCATCCACCACTGGCAGCCTGGAACTCTGGGTTCTAGACAAGGCCTCATGATATTTACCCAGTGCTTCATCTTCACTCTCAGATGATGAACCATGCTGATCTTTACTCATATAAGAGTTGTCTGTTTGAATAAAATACAGCAAATCTACTACAGCTCAAAACAGAATACAAGAAAATAACCGTAAGTGGTTATCACTGAAGATATTTAAGAAACTTCAATTAAAAATTCTGTAATATTTAAAAAATATATATCATCTTGCTTTAATTAGAGGTATTATGTGATTTTGTATTTCAAAAGTTTGGGTTTTTGGTTGTTTTTTTTTATTATTTTTTTGGTACAAAATCTGGAAGATCTTTAAGCCTCCAAAACATTTGAAAATTTATTCAATAGAAAACAGATCCATTTCTGTAAGGCAGCACCCACTGAAGTTCTTGAAACTCTTCATTAAGGAAGAAAGTACTCTAAGTGTTTTAGAAGTAGTAAATTTAATATTTACTCATTATCACATTTGGATACCTAACATCAAAAAAGGCAACTTCTGATGCACCATCCCCAATTGAGTTTTGCTGTGAGCATGCAGTATGAAGTAGAAATGAAAATGATTTACGAAGAAAAGCCTACAACAAAGCCATTGTAGGATATTTATGTTAGTAATGCTTAAACTCATGACAACAAATGGCAAAATGTCAGCAACAGATGTTTGCATGCACAATTTTATTTAACTTAAAATAAACAGCCTCTTGCTCAATAACTGAAACTAAAGCAGATTCTAAGATACTGGGCAACAGCTAAAGGTGCTCAGAGGAAACTGCCTAGTTAGTTTTCTTATTCCATTTTCACTACAACGCCCATGCCAGTGGCCAACTTTATCTAGCTACATCTCTCAAGCGTAGAGTCCATCACAATTAGTAAATTTGGTTGTATTTTACTTCTGTAAGAGGAAAGTTTCCCCCTTCCTTTTACAAACTTCAAATGTTTGACAAATTTGACACGCTATCTCTAGTTTTGTAAACCTCAAATTCTAACGGGCATTAAAAGAGCACACAAACTTCATAACAGTCAACATTACCACTACTCTATGTGACAAAGTCTATAGTGTAAAATTTGTCAAAGGATTTTCATTACCTACTGAAAACAGAACTCCAGGATGCCCATAATGCTGTTGTTCAAGTGGATATTGTTTAACATGTGATCCTACTAAGTTAAGCCTCTACTCCACTTCTTCCTATTATGCCCCCGCCTAGGCCCCATCTAGTCCCATTTCAGCTCCCTAAATTCCTGTCTTCACCACCAGCCAGTCACACTCTTTCTGTGCTTCTGAACCAAAGGGATTCAGCTTATTCAGAATTCAGGCACTTGAAATCTGACTAATTCAACCTGTACTAGCTATCCAGGCCTCTTTTACAACCAAGTTTTTTTACCCTTCTTTCCTACTACAAAGGTCCTTTCTTCCCACTTTTATCAAAGCCTGTAAGAGTAGATGAATAAGATCACTTCCCAGAGATATGCCTCTGATACGGGAAAAGTGATTTCCCACATTTTGAGTCATACAATATACAGGAGTGCCAAAGCTATTTTTCCCACACTGGAAACAGTTAATTTTTTTTCAATAATGGCTTAAAATAAAAAAAGCAAAATTAAAAAAAAAACAACAAAAACCAACACATACACACACACAAAAAAAACCCAACAACTTCATCTTAGAAAGAAGCATGCCAAATTTCACCCCAAATCCTTCAGATCTAAAAAATAATTATAAGCAACTGGAAGTAAGGTCTTGAAATGGAAAATGTCAGGAAACCTTAACTGCAGATGGTGCTACCAGCTTCACGTGCAATGTATATGTAATGTTAATTCAATGTTTGTAGGAAAACTGGTGCCTTAAGAGACTCCAGACTATCAATTTCAATTCGAGTCTGACAGGTACAGTGCTTCCCACTGTAAGGACGGCTCTAGAAGCAAGTTCCATTCCACTGTTCACTTGTTGAGAATAACACCCTAAGGAGGATACATTCTAGCTGGCAGATCCACCACCAGAGTTTGCTAAGAGGAAAGCAGCGCTACACAGTAAAATTTTGTCTCATGTGACAGTCAGCAGGATCTCCGTTGCTGTAAGTAAAACAGGGAATGCCAAGACTCACACAATGCCAGTCATCAGTACCAGGTACATCATTTACCATATTTGCAAATATGAAAATAGGTTCATTAGTCGAAATAAAGCACCAAAAATTGAACAGTATAGAAGATGTTAGCAGCATATTCAAAACAAGAGCTGAAAGATACGCTACTAAAACTACAGAGTTCGTAAGCATCCAGAAGTTTTCAGTGATATCAAACTTTTTCCTCCAGTTAGTAGCATAAAAGAAGAGAGGATGTATTCTACTAATACAGGACACGAAGAAAAAAGACTTCTTCAGAGGACTTAAGAACCTACTTAGAGTTAAAACACAAGCTATTCATGGAAACTTTTTAAACAAACAATGCAAATTTGTTTCAGTTTCTTTGAAAAAAAGCTTACTGCAACATGAAAAAAAATCCTCCAGGTTTGACGCCTCTCCTTGCCACTTGTCTTACAATTTTTATATCTTAGTTGGAAACCTGCCTAAGTAGACTGCATATTCTTATTAAAGACTTTCATTCATTTGGTCAACAGTACATATACCATTATTACTCTATTGAAACCTATTTATTTACTTATAGTACAGCAAAGACAACTTTCAGTAGAGGATATACTACTTCACAAACATGAGATATCAACAGATAACATCAGTTTATCATACAAATACACTAATCATCTACTAAATCAAGCAAACAAAATTAATAACTGAAGTTTTCAGACAAAGGCACAAACATACACTCAAAAGAAAAAAAACTTCCTTGATCAGATTATTCACTTCTCCACTAAAACAGCATCTCCAGAAATTCTACATTACATTGTAAAAATTCATTGCACAGCCTATAAAAAAGTTCCGTAAACATGCAAGATTTCACTTCTTGCTCACAAGCTTTCATCACAACCCCTTCATCGTATTGTTTTAAAATTATATGTTGAAGACAGCACGCACAGCATCCATATCAACAATATATAGGTTTTCTCTGTAAGACTACAACTTTCTTTAAGACAAGCCTTGCTCAGTTCCTTCTACACTTAAAATCACTTAATTACCACTTGTCATTCATTCTGTCTTGAAATTATGTTACATTTGCTGGAAATACATTCTGAAGATCCAGTATAATGCCAATGTAACAGAAGTTCAATTTTTCCCCTGTCATCTTTTCACATTTTATGCAATGTTTTTAAAATATGCAAAACAAATTGTGTGACAGAACAGGTCCTAATTTCCAGTATTAATTAATCCCTAGTTTTCACCAGAAATCACATAAGAAAACTGAGAAAAGGCAAGATGAACTGTATATAGAATATAGGAAAGACATTTCTTAATCAGTTCCTTTGACTAACACTTGAAGAGAAATTAACTTCCAAGAAATATCACTCTAATTAGAGAATAAAGCCCTGACAAAACAGACCTACTTTCATCCATGGGAAACATCATTATTAAGGTGAAATGTGTAAGATAGGTGAAAAAAGTAAGAAGTACCATAAGTTTCAGGAAAGGCTGAAGAATGCAGTTTCCTGACAGACTTCTCACCTTTTCCTGCTGTCTTCTTATTACACAGCCCTCTTGATTTCTTTTCTGATTTCTTTGAGTTTTTCTTGTTACCTACTTTTGCAACAGTAGGTGATGCATCACCTTCAGATTTTTCTTTTCTGTCAAAAGAGGCTTCAGACTTCTCTTTGATTTCATTAATGCAACTGGGGTGATTGCTGTGCATCTTCAAGCTGGAGTCTGATAATTTTTGCTTCTGTACTTTAACAAATTTTGTTTCTAGATCTCGAGAAATATTCATACCACGCACTTCTTCAGAGTCATTACAATCAATTCCAGGAGAACGTGGCTTGATTTTTTTATGCAAGTGATTCTTAGAATTATCAGGGATTGTATGTAGGCAACTATCTTGTTTCTCAATAGATTCCTGCATTGTAAATTTATTACTTTTCAGATTAGTATCCTTCAGTAACTTATTTCCAAAACAGTCATTTTCTCCTACTGCTTCTCTTTTAAGAGGTCTTCCTACATTCTTAAAATCCCAAGGTACTTCTGTATCTTCTAAGCAATCATTACTATCTTTGCCTTTTAATTGGTATTGGTTTTCATCCACAACATGGTTGGATACTCCATCTTGATTTGTGTCTTCTAAGGAACCAGAATATTGAACCTCCTTCTGTTCTGCAATATCCCTCTTGGCTTTCATATTAATTTCCTTAGGCTCAGTTAACCATGGTGCGTTTTCATCTCTATCTTGTGCTGTTTTATCATTCTGCATTTTGGAGCTCTCATCTTCAGCACGAAGGCCATTTATCATGTTTGTTACCTGTTCTGTTACTGAATCAGCTACACTATAGCCAACTTCTCCAACAACACTGGTCAGATCATCTACAGCACTGCTAAGAGTGTCTACCAGAGAAGACACAGAAGGAAGGCTCAGATTTTGGTGCAAGTTTCTGAAAAATGCCATTTTTTCCAATCTACTCAGCAGAAAAAAAAAAAATCATACAGAAAGATCTTCTGTTTCATAAACAGATCAACTCCATTTCTTCAAGTGCTATTCCACAGCTATTTGCTTTTGCTATCTCAAACTCCCTATGTTTACCAGGGGAGGTGGCTGCTTTGCGCTTTCCATTCAATATACATTGAAAATAATAAGAAAGCAGCATAAATACGTATCTTGAAATGAATCCATAATCAACCAGCAAAATGACAGTCTTTCATCATCTGCAGCATCAACTAGCCATAATAAAATCCATTATTCTCAAAAGTAAGACAACTGCGTGAGGAAGGAACATGTATTTTTATTCTAACCTGCAAAGAAGAAGTTGTGAGACACATTTAAATGATGCCCTTTCAAGAACAATACACTTCTCACACTACAATAACCCTATAACATACTATTTGCATAAAAGCTCACATCACGGAGACTTCCTGACCCCAAAAATTGTTGTTGTGTTTCACAGAATATATTTCAAATCATGAAGACTTGTTCTTCAGCAAAAAGAAATTTAAGAAGGAGCGTTTGACTTTCAGGGGCAATAACTATTTCTGTCTCAAAAAACAAAAACATAAAAACTTGAAAATTCAGCTGCGCCTTTCAAAAAGGCAGAAGAGGAAAAAAAAGCCTCAAATTTCCCATTCTTCTCTCTAGTGCCTGTCTCTTCCACTCAAGACAGCTAACAAAGCCAATTCAATATGTGCAGCCCAGAAGTACAGAAGGGGCTATTTTTTTTTTTTTTTTTTTTTACTAACCCTCACTATATTTTAGGTCTGCTCTTCTCTCATTTATTAATAATATTTCCAAGGACAGCACTTAAAAAATAAAGAAAACTTATTAGCTTGATTATTTTCTCATGTTTTACATCTTTAAAATTAGTTTCCAGGTGAGTAAACACCTTATACAAAAAGTCAGTGAAGGATTTAAAAAAGCTGAGTGGAAAAAAAAGCCCAGTCACAAATTTACTTGAGATTTAATTGTACACGTTACAGGATGTTAAAAATGCATTCAAGAGTATTCACACAGCGCAAGAGAAATACCTTCCCATAATTAAATGTCAACTCTCTAGTTATAAAGCTGCTGATTTTCTGCAGTTTGTGAACACAAAGGTTTCCTCCCTTCTACACAGTGCAAAATCACAGGGAAAAGTCTACACTGCATTATTTCATCACTTAACTCAAGTAATTACTCGTATTTCCGCAAAAAATTTCTCAGGCTCTTATAACTTGATGTCCAATACATTATATTTCAGATACTTACAAAGCTTATCTTGTGAATTCTTTCTTGTAGGGTATCCTGAATCAAGATCAGGGAAGCCACCAACATTTTCAAAACACATCTTCTTATTAATATATAGGAAAAGTAGCAACATGAGGACAATGAATACCCCAACTGCAGACAGGAATCCAATTGCTTCAGGAGATACTAAAAGAAACAGAGAAGGACACATTATAAAAACAGCCATGTATAAGTGTAGCTTGCAAAAGTTTTTATATTTGTCAAAGTTGGTCATTAATAAATACTACTACAATTCCAAACATACATGATATAACTGAAATACCAGTTTTTCCATTTGAGTTTTTCCATTCCAATTTCAACAGATTTTCTTCTTCTTCCAGTCATCTTCTCAAAGAACAGAAAATATGTGGTCTTAGTAAGGGACAATTGACATTGTAAGAGCTTACAGGAGGTTCTGCAGTAGTACTGGATCCCAGTAACAACACTGGGCCTCTGCAGAAAATGAGAACATTGTTAACATGTACCAAGGCTGAAATTGATGGAACACTTGAGGAAGAACAGCATACAGAACCCAAGAGCATTCCCTTTTCCTGGAAGGGGCTGGAGACAGTGATAAAGCATATTTCATTGAAACTAGGTAGTAGAACCAAGGCTGAAGTAGACTGACATGTCTCACTGTTTAAAATAAAGAATATGTAATCACTATGAAGCAGATAACTGAAAGGGACTTTAGGGCACCTTTTGCAGGGACAGCATCTTGCAAGTCCATCAGGACCTAAGTATATCAGTAATGACATAATGGCCAAGATTACTTCGGAAAATATTTTAGAAATACAAAATTTGAGAAAGGATGTACCGAATGGGACCAGTGGGGAAAAAAAGTACTTCGGAGCAACCTGAATATTTGAAAGAGACATTTGCTAGTTACAGAATACTTATAAAGATTTATTAGATTCATTAATTCCATTGGTAAAGCCCCTAGCATTTCACATTGGGACTGTAATACTGTGTGCCAACATCTTTCATTATATAAAAAGAGGCAATATTAAAGAAAACTTACCAGCACACTCTGTGTTCACAGAGATGTAATGAAAAAGGACAAGAAGTAGCAACAAGGAAAGCTCTAGTTGGATATGGGAGTAGGGGAAAACCCAGAATAAGAGGTGTTCATCACTGGATCAGATGCCCTAGACAGACTACAGAACCTAACTTTAAAGTTAGTCCTGCTTTGAGTAGGGGGATGAACTGCATGTGACTTTCCCAGGAGTCTTCCAAATTAAGTTACTCTCTGCATCTGCCTATGACCTTTGTAAATCTGGGCTTACTCATCCCTGAGAGTATGACTGAGAAACACAAACAGTTCTACAAGCCCGTCAATTTTGGCAGTGTTCGACAGTGTTATTAGCAGGATGATAGGGATCATTTTTTTATTGTCATGTTGTTTCTTTAAAAACAGCAACAAAAAGATCAAAGAAATGCACCTTTCACAATCTAGAATGAACTGGTCTGATTTGAGCTTCTAATTTAGAGCTAGACATCGAGGCCTACCTGAAACAGCACAAATTCTTTTTTCTTTTTTTAATCTCCAACCAAAGGGATTGTGTAATATTGTGCTTACATTCACTGCCTTTCTACCTAACAACTTCAGGAGAAAATGAACTTCCCAGTAGTTTCAAAGAACCCATCTGGGCAAAATTTCTGAAAAAATACCAAAATGTCAAGAAAAGGAGTTCTAAAGGAATGAAGTAGAAACCCTGATTAAACTAAAACTGGTGCCTCTATTCAGTTGAACTTCAGTAAGTGCTTTTCATGTTTTATTAGATCATATAAGTAGAGTTAGGAAAACATGAGCAACTCTTAGTTAAGCCACGTAAGTTGGGAACATTGTCATGTGAAAAACTGAAGGCAAAGCTAGAAATGATTGGAAAGCTTTGAAATTTGACCTTCATCTTCCAAACCATTAAATTCCAAGACAAAACAAGAAATACAAGAACAAAGTATGACTGCTGAACAGGAGTAGAATAGAACAAACAAACAGTGCAAAAGGGGAGAGCAGGTGTGTCTTATTTACAATTTCAGATAATGTAACAGAAATAGAAATTTACAGAGCTAAGAATTTTGCCATTAGTACTTCAAGATGGGTCATTCTGCTGTCACACAGAGCATCAAGGTGTAAAAGGTAGGATTCCAGTCCAAACCAGAGAGGAAAGAAGGCTATATTTATGTTTTCATTAATAAAAACAAATAGAGGAACACTTTCATTTATGAAAGATCTTGGTAGTACTTTCTACTTGGATTACCCACTACTCTTTTCAGAAGATTGGAGTTATTACTTCATTAAAATCACCTGTTACAGCTTAAGTTAATGGCAACTCTATCTGAAAATGAAGGGGTTTTTTTTTGTTTGTTTTTGTTTAAGTTTCAAAAAATCATTATGTTATAACCAAGAATGAGCAAAAAATAAAGACTTTTAAGCCCTAGTGTTCCTTGATTGAGAGCAACGCAGATTTGGCACATCAGGCATCCTTTCATCATCTTCAAGAAGCTTTCCTATATATGGAAAAGCTTTGAAATTTTGAAGAAAAAAAAAGCACGGTTTGCTGTATCTTCCTTTTTGACCTTTAAGTCTAACAGATAAAAATCTCTCAAGACTGTTGGAAGGAAATATGCTCCATCCCTTCCCAGGACAGCGTATAGATGACTGAGAATGTCCAGGGCTGACAGAATGACACAATTTCTTTGAGTTACTGGTTCTGACCCTTATAGGACTAGAGAGTGGGTTTCACTTTCTTCAGTAATTTCAGTTCTAATATCTATCAAAGACAGAGGCAGAAAGAAAAGGCTGCAATACACAAGCAGCCAGGCACCAAAAGAAGTGAAAATTAAGTGGAAAGCAGCAGTTAGGAACAAGCTAATGAGGCCCAGCAGGGAAATAGAAGGTATGAATTAAGGTTAGCATAGAGTGCACAGAAAAAGTTGGCAAGTGAAAAGAAAAAAAAATACAGATCAGGTGGAAGAAACAGATAAAGGAAATGAGACCATAGAAATTTATCTATGACTACAACTGCTTTATTACCGGAGCAGGTCATTGTAAGCAACTTCACCTAAATTCAACACCAGAGATGCACTGAGCAGGAGACTCAACTGTAATCCAATAATTCCACAAGCCCATGACTCACAATAAAGGGCGAGGAACATTCTCTTGAATTAGAATAACTGTTACGCTATGAGAAAAGTAGCTTGAAAACACAGTGCTTTTTAATTTTTCTTGAGTACTTCCTGGATACAAATTAGTTAAAAGAGAGGCTGCACACAAACTGTGTAGCTCTCTATGGAAACACAGTACCTGATGACATCTTTCTGGAGTGAAATAAAACAGTGGCTGATACTTTGTAAAAGGAAGAGGATGCAACTTTATCTGCAGCCTGACTAACAGTGTATGCAAATCAGTGTGGAAATAAAACTTAAAAATTATGTTGTAGATTCAATTTGATTCCACATAAAGAGTCTTAGAATGCTTGTTCACAGATTAAATATATCATCAAGTTCAAAGCCTTTACTATAATACCATTATATAGCCAGAAAAAAAATTGTACTTTAATTTCCCAGACAAATGCATACTGATTCCTATCTGTGAACAGATAAACAGATAAAATGTTTTACATATCGCACTAAACCTTCAATTAATTTCTCACAGTTGAAGTTACACTTCAACCCATTATACTTCATAAATAGAAAAAAGTATGCTTCCATGCAAAATCCATCCATGCCACATTCATCACAGCAATTATTCTAATTCAAAACACATTGCAATACTTCAAAATTGGTTTGGGCAATGCTTTACTGTGAAAAATCATTTTCAAAATTCCCTGAGATTCCCCACAGTTTCTTTTAGAAGCACAAAGCAGCAGAAGGGCAGTGCTTTCACATTCCAATTTCAAAAACATCCTACTTTTTCGACTTGGTAATTATCCTCAAGTCTTAAGGAGCAACAGCAGTGAATGTTTAAATTTACAACAACGTAACAGAGCTTTACAAACATGAAAGGAACAAATGTCGTCCTACAAGACTATTAGGATTAATTGAATTGCTGACTATGGAAATGACAGAAGTTATACTCATTACAGAAGTATTAAATTAACTTTAATTTACTTTTGTTATTATCACTAGAATGATAATTATTAGAAAACAGAAACTTACCATCTCTTCATCCTAAGTATTGAATTACCATCTCTTTCTCAAACAGAAAAATATAACCTCCCTGTCACTTAATGGTTTTTCTATTAAAAAAATGTTTCAAACTCTTCAGAGAACATTAACATCTTCAAATAAATGTCACAGAACACCAATAAAAATCCTCAGATGTATTAAAAAGGATGCAGTGTCGTTAATACGTATCTACATACACGAACTTATAGTATATTTAATATCTGTATTGTCCAGTCAGTTATTTTTGGACCTCTCACTCCACATCATGCTGCTTACTTAGCTAGTGCAGTACAAGGCCAGAGAGGTTTTAATTATTCATTTACAAATGCAATACTATCCTTTCTGTGCACAAATTAAATTAGGGGACGATGCAAAGAAACTCAACTGCCTTTGAGATCATAGCACAAAAGAGCTTGAAATGAAAAAAATATGCTCATTTTTTATTTAGAAAGGCAGCAACCAACTAGAATTTAGCTAACCTACACTAAACACAACCATAGATACTTTACATGGCGTTGTGTTAGAAGACCTGGAATTCTTAACTACATGTACTGTTGTACAAACAAGGCAAACTCCACATGGAAGCTGATGTTATGAAAATACTTCTCCATATTAAAAAAAACAAATACAAGCAACTTTACCACAAAGATTGAGTAGTTGATGTTTCTGTTAAACTCAGTGAAAGACTCAGAGATCTCAAAAAACGTTTTACTTAACTTCCCAGAAGTCAGAACATACCTCCTATGCCTTCTGTGTCAAGTTGCATTAATCTTTCTTCTCTCATCAGAAACACCAGAACTGTATTAATTCCTTTCTAAGACTTACTGATTCCTTTCATGTTTTACCAAAACAAGCACCAGTAAAAGTACTTGAGCACACCTCAAAACAAAACAATTAAACTCCATCTATCAATGCATTTGTTGTTAAAAAAACAAAAAACCACAACTAGATTTTGGTAACATTAAAACCAAACATTTTCTATATAAAGATTGTGGCTGCTCCCTTCAATTTAAACTTGAATTAGCCTTCCTTCTTTAGTACAGAGTTCTTAATTTAGGCATCTACTAATGACTGTCAGCTGATTATGATAATGCAGACATCATAATGCTAGTCTTAGACCATTCCTTTCTATGCATTTGTTTCTCCTCCATCTTATTATACAGCAAGTTCACACACTCTGGCACAAACTACAGGCACATGCAACACAAGATAACTGTATTTCAACACTTCAAATATCTATGCCCAGTATGTTACCCAGTGTTATACAGCTCCAAGTGAGGATAAACATGAAACAATTTCAATGCAATACTGGAAAGAGTACTCCCTAAATGAGAAAATTAACTTTTTTACTGACATTAACTTTTTAGAAGTTTGAAAGACAATGAAATCAGGATGACAGTGCTTATTTAATTTTCTATTTGGAATAGCAATACTCTTAAAATTCTATTTATATACTTCTCAAAGTAATTCTGTGTAAAACAGAAAACTGACATTCTCTGAAGCGATATAAGATGCAATTTAAAGCATAATTTATAAAGAGAAAGTCAAACACACAATTAAGAAAGGTAAAAACTAAGCGTGCTTGTTTACACAAGAAGCATTACTAGAATTACAGTATCACGACAGCTACCCTGCCATAACACCAGCATCATCTTTATTCTAGTAGAAAGCCATCTGGAATAACAGCAGCTTTATCACCATTTGGGTTATGTCACTTCATACTGTCTGCACTGATACAGAGATAACGTCTGACTTTTTTCCCCTCTTCTTCTTAGCATTGAATTACAAGTACTACTGTGAAAATAGTAGCTTTATTGTCTACGCCCCCCTGATTTCTTTCATATCGGAAGGAATTCTGGAATATACTTTAATTGGAAAAAAACCAATTTAGGTAATTGTCATTACATTTCTTGACTAAATACCTACTTCAAATAGAGTTCAACATACTTTGCAAGTTAGCATTAGAAAGATTTTGGTTCAAAGTTAACTACTCATACATCTGCACAAAATACTTGTAGCAACTTTTATATTGCCTTTGCAGATTGTCATTTACAGGATTTTTTTTTTCCCCTGGTTCTCCTAAATCACCAAGCTAAAACTGTCTTTTAAACATAAATTTCATTCTGTGAAAAGGAGAATCTTGGGCTCCGAAATATCACTAAACTAAGAAAAAAAAAGTTAGAAATAGCAGAAGCCACAGTCTGAAAGGCAGATTTAAGCTTTTGACAGAAATCTTGTAATACCTAAATCCTGACCAGTGCTCATCCTGCCACCCCTGCTGATTTACCAGTCCCTCAGTGTCTTTTCTCTAGTACAGAATCCATCACCTTTTAAGTAGTATCTCAACAGAAATCTCTGAAAAGAAACATTTTATTGCTCCTGGGAAAAAAAAAAAAAAAAAAACATAGAACAGTGAATAGTCTTGATTACCTTCAAATCCCACTAATCTGTTGCAATCACACAGCAGGTTAGACGCCAGTATTCTCCACATGGTGAATGAGAGAACAGCAGCAGTGCCTACAGACATTTAATGGAGCTCTCAATCTCCCAGCACAAAAGACAAAAGAGCTGCACAGGTCTAGAGACTTGTGGTGTACACCTTCATAGGCACCACAAAGGAACTCTCCAATACTGTCGAAAAAGAATTACATCAAGAATCTTTAACAAACAAAAATTTCCATACAGTCTCTACGATGAAGTGAGAATCCAGAATCACTAAACAGCACAGAAATTAAATAGAACACATAGCAAAGTATCGTGCAGTAAAAGCCACAATGTGAATGTGGTATGTGAAAAAAAAAAACAAAAACACTGGGAACTTAGAATTCGGATATAGCAAAAGTTCTTAACAGGTTTTGTGTTCAAGATAAGAAACAGAGTTTGAATTACAAGAACCTAGAAGATGCTGCTTTGCAGAAGACTTCAAAGCATGGGAGAAAAAAAAAGAAATATACTCTGTTTCCTGTGTGGCCATCAGTCACCTCACAGATAAAATATTTATTGCATATTACACTTGCACTAGTTCAAAATGTACAAATCCAGGTTAGCCTTCCAATAGAGAATAAGATTTAGTATTTACTGTAGTGTTGTTAATCCTAATGCCATTACTTTCATCTTTTGAATATGTAGCCATGCTTGTATCACCTAAGTGTATTAAGTTTAGGACTCCTGGAACAAAATACATATTTTTTTCAGGCTAGAAGCACATGAAATTTGACGTGTTTCTCTACTTAACATGATAATAAGTAGGTTAATTACTATTTTCTGAGTATATTACAGAAGAAACCTGAGTTGTGTACACTTTTAGTACAAGGATTTCAATTCTATCTCTATTAAAAAAAAAGTCAACTTTGTGCTTTCCATATGGAACTTCTGCAGTTGTATGTTTCCCGTTATAAAGGGAACCTCATTAATAAAAACTATTTTTACCACTACAATGAAATGCAATTGGCAACTTAACATTCAGATACATGTGAACAGATGAGGATAGTTGACCAGAAAGTTAAAGAGTACATCATTCTACTTAGAATATATTTCTGACAAAACAAAAATTCATACCTTCTTATCTTTTCAAAATTATTATTAAAAGTGACATCTTACATTGTCAGCCAAAGACAGACTCTCCTTGTAATTTCTTTCTTTTGCATATTAAAGAGCACTTCTGTTCCATTATTAGTCACAAAGACAGTTTGCTGAATAATTTCCTTTGTTTGTAAGACTGCTACAACAATAGAAAGAACATCTTGCAAAAGTAAAAAGGTCTTACTAAAATAATTATAAAAAAAATCTGTGCAACTCAGGCCTTAGTCAGATACTCAATCTACGTTTCCATCAATTAAACAAAATACATCACTGAGTTAGAAGTACCACTTTACATTTCTTCAAAACTACACAAATGAACAATGAAAGGTGAAAGAGCCCTAAAAATACTGTGGTCATCAATTTTTTGCTTTAATGTAATTTCTACATCATATAGTGAACATTATACATATCAGAATACATTGAAGAGCTCCTCAGTTACAGCTCAGTATCATAAAAACTCAGTATCAATGTCATAAAAACCAGTCTCTCATCTGTACAAACAGAACTTGAAAAACAGCCTCAATTACAACATTAGTACATCTAACAGCAGCTGATTCCAAGTTAAACTAGCAGCCTAGCTACAGAGCACTACACAGCCAAAAAAAAAAACCATTTTTCTGGGCTGTTCTCAAGTTCCCCAGATTCCTTCATGTCCATAGTAAATAACCAAGGGAATAGCTTACATAATTCTCATGACTCTTAAAAATATTTGGGTGTTACCAGCCAGAAAAAAAAAAGCAAGCCTTACACCATATTAGAATAAACAGCAGACACATTTCAGAAAACTTTGTTCCTCTCTTCTGCTATGTCAAGAATCGTAAGTGGCTGAAGGAAACAAATCAGTCACTGCTAAGATAAGGGCTCCTCTTTCCTTAGCCACACCTTGAATTCATACTGTTAAACAGGCAAGAATTTGAACATAAGTGTATGTACAAACTGGCATTAAATGAAAAACAGAAGTAAACAAGACATTCATCTATAATACAATGAAAAATATATTTCACCATTTTTCAGCTTCCAGAATTCAACAGTGTCTACATGAAGACATGCAAACACTGCAACCACTAAGCTACATTACATACAGAAGTCACAAATTTCAGTGCTGTAATGCCAAATTCCTGAATAACTGATTATACTTCCTTTAGCTGGGAAGTATCTTGTTCTATATTCTGCAGCCAGTACATGTTACATAATTGCTTCCAAATATGCACATTTTCAAGACGTGTAGTATAGTTACATACTTAAAAGAAGCATTTATACATGCAAATTAGTTGTTGAGGTTTTCCAGAAAAGTCTTCCTACCACAATCAATATTTTAGACATACTTCTCAAATATGTATGAATCTGCAAAAGGAAATCATACAAGCAAGACACCGCAGAAGTACCGCAAGCCTTCTTGTGCAGACTAGAAACAGACCCGCCACCGTCCACCTTGCTTATCTATGAAACCATGACAACATTAAGTAGGAGCAAGTCCTAAAGACGACAATGGCAACACCTTTAGCTAGCAAATCTGAGTTCTTCTGTACTGGCACTGTACTGATATCATATTCACACAAGAATTCAGATAATTGCAGATATTCAGTAAGCATTACAATCAGTACCGGCAAATTTTCGAGTCTTAAAAGCTAAAAATAAATCTACAACCAAAATTAGTTTTATTTATTTCAGTGGAAGCATTGTTAACTTCAAAGAAGTTTTAATGATGCTTTGAAATGAAAAGTCAACTCTTCTGCATTGTTTGCAGTCTCAATACTGCAGCATGGAGTATCTAAGAAAATGAAAGTAATAAAGGCAAGCTCTTTAAAAATAAAAAGTGAAGTTTCATATGATTTTAACAACTGAATATATTCAAATGCAGCAATTTCTTTTTGGGGCTTTATTTTTATAGTTACATCTTCATGTGCATATATAAAGAAGTTTTAACTGAATAATTTGAGCTAAACAGCATGGCCACACATAGCCTTGAAGACATTTATGGTCCCTTTCATCATTTAAGCATCAGTCAACCCACGGTTCCTACTTCCCTAGCAAAAATCAGTTGGCAGAAAAAGACAATTGAGGAACAGGCTAGTTTCCTAACCAGAAAGAAAAATTAATCACCGCCATCAGCTTTATTTCAAGTTTTATAATCCTTGTATAAATTCTAATTACACTACATCACTTGATAATATTTTCCTTTGCATTATTCATTGAAGACAGGTTTGCATGCTTTTCCCTTTTTCAGTACAAGACAAATAAGATGGAACATCCTGCTTACTCTATTAGTTGCTTCTTGATAAAATAATCAGAAGGACTATGAGAAACAGGGCAAACAAAGCACAACATACTGGGTATCTTGACTCTGGTTACTCACACTGATTATTATTTACCGCTAATCTTTCCTTCAGGGGTTCCACTTGGGCACTGTAACTACAGTCACCAGGTAGCTGTAGTCAGGTACCACCACCTGGCAGAAAGCATTAGAGGATTCAAGCAAATCACAAATGCAGAATCATTTTGTCAAACCTATTGAGGAAAATGAATGAATAAATTTAAATAGTGCTTGAGAGAATGCCCCTGGTACCATAGGCACATGGGCACCATTGAAAAGGGAGTGGAGACCTTACTTTGCACTAAACAAGACAAGACTGCAGGGATTTTTCCCCATGTCAGTGAATACTTAGTTGTCCATCAAATTTCAACAGCAAGCTCACGAGCCAAAGAAGCCTTGGCTTTTATAGCATAATTAAGACATAGCAAAGAGGAAGACTTTATGCCATAAGATGTGCACTTTTCTGCTCTTTCCTACATAAGCTTGAAATGAATATCCCGGGCATTGGGAACAGAGGTAGAAGGTCCCAATTTGACCTGCTCCAGACTCCAAGAAGTGCTCAGTTTGGAAAGGCCTTCACATTCTGAGTAGGTTAGTATGAATCTGGAGCATGCACTCAGATCCTGACAATCTGATCAAGACCCTAGACACCTAGCACATAAATTCATCCTTAGGAGCCAGGCCATTTGTCAGACAAAACAAAGCAAAACATCTTGAATGCATACCAGATGATGTGAAGTCTTAAAGTAATCAATATAGTAAAAGCAAGGAATCCAAACACTACACAACTGAAAGGCTTGCAGTGTGACAGCAAGTGCACTCTGCTTTACATGCTACATGTTAAGTAGAGAGAGAAAGGACAGATTTAAAAAAATGCACCTGTTCCCACATTACTAGAA
The DNA here is from genome assembly GCF_016699485.2 of Gallus gallus. Lineage (NCBI taxonomy): Eukaryota > Metazoa > Chordata > Aves > Galliformes > Phasianidae > Gallus > Gallus gallus. The sequence goes on from NC_052534.1 coordinate 22,484,737, forward strand.
GTTTGACAGTGAGATAGCTGGGAGTATGGGCACAGCGAGGTAGCTGTGCATATGGGCACAGAAGGCTACAAGAATACATGTGGAAACTCATCTGAAGAAAAAAGGAACCCAACATACCACAAGTATAAATGGTACTAAGAGAATGCTTCTCTTTAAATCACACTTATCCTTTGGTTAACCTATAACCACCAATGCTAAAATACATTCCAGGCAACTATTATTAAAAATTTAAAATATCTAAAACCTTAAAAAGAAAACATGCCCTCTCCTCAATTGAGCTTCCCAGCAATAGCAACAAAAAACAAACAACTGCTGCCTCCAAGTACACAGAAAACATTTTTCTTAAATCAGTACAATACCCTGAAACAAATAGGGATGAGCAAGATTAATGGATTTTGCAACTCCATCAGCAGGCCTTCTGAACTTTCTAGTTCAATGAGTTTCATTATTCAGAAAGAAAAACAGAGCCTATTATAGAAGGAATTAAAAGCACTGTGGGCACTGATTTATCCATCAACGGAAAGACATAGATGGCAATAAAGACTTTGATGTCTTGTTGGCTTTTTTTTTTTAATGGAATAACTTAGAGCTTAAAAGAAAAGGAAAGCATTTTTAATTACTATACCATCAAATAGCATACAAGCTTATATCACTCCTTCAATAAATTATTTGGAAAAGACAACTTGTGACCATAAAACTATTTTTCACCTTAACTGGTAGACTTAGTTGTGAGGGAAGCAGATAGGATGAACATGTGTTTGGTTTTGTTTTTTGTTTTTTTGGTTTTTTTAATATTTTGACAAAAACCTGTAATATAATTACAATGGGAACACTCTTCTGACCTAACTTCAAGAAATCAGTTCAAGAAACTAATCCTTGAAGAAGCTTTTTTTTTTTTTTTAAATAAGATTAACTTTCAGATCAGAACACAGAGACTCAACAGCAACACCACTGCAAAGGAAACAGAAGTGAGTATTGGGCTGGTAAGGGGGCAAGGGCAGAAAACAGAACTGTATCTAGTCATTCCATCGACTGAACTGTACCAGTCGAGTTCAAACTGCAACTTCGGTCATTTTAACTCAGCTTTAAACCTTTAAAAGCCTTCTCTTGAGCACAGCTCTATTTCGTACTCTATCAATTACAGGTTTTATAACTGATAAAGCTGTTTGCAAAGAATGAGTCATTAGGATCTCAAGAAAATATAGGAAAAAATAGGCAGCCCACTGCATCGCTTATTTAAAATACCCTCACAACATTCAGTCATTACTTGAAATCAAATCAATTTACAAAAATCTGAAAGTAGAAGGCTGTACAATTAACAAATGTACAGTTAGAAGAGCAGCATGGTATTTTACAGGTTTTATAGTTAGAAAGATTATCCATGGTGGAAAGAGATAGTCAAAAATAAATGAAATGCTCACCTGTGTCCCAGGCTCACAATAGAGAATGCCAAAGGGAGGGATCTCCAGAAAGGGATCCTTTCCCAGTGGCAATCAGCCCTTAAATGGGGTCTAGGAGAGGTGCAGCCAGGCTCCACCCCCTTCTGGTCACACAGCAGAATTGCCTTCACCTGTGCTCCCACAGCTGACTCAGTGCTTGCCTCAGGTGATCAATCAGTGGTTCAGGCTGCGACTCAACAGTTCTCATACAAATGCAAAGATTAAAGTTTACGTATTTCGTGGCTTCCTACCACAGCTGAATAACATTAACAACTTCCATGTAACTCAGTGAATATTGGAAATACTTTCCTTTTTGTGACAGTGCATGTTTTATTTTGCAATTTTAAAATTTCACTTTATTTCAGATTTTTTTTTAATTTACAGTGTCAGCATCAAAACATTTTGCAATATAAATACATAACACTAAAATAAAAAAATTTAAGGTGTTAACATTAAGGAGATGATAAATCACTAATATTATTCTTGAGCTAGGAAGGTAGTTCTTACAAATTCTTGCTTACCTTTTCTAATGCAGATCAGCTCATGTACACCACAAGTTCGTTCTCCACCTATTTGGAAATAAAATATTAGAAAATGTTAACAAATTAAAAGTAATTAGCCTCTTGGTAAAACTTGTAAGCAGTGGAAAGGAAAAAGCAGCAAAATCTATCTTTTGAGAAAAATGCAAATTATTGTTTTATCCCAAAGATATTCTACATAAATTCAAGACTTGCTAAATAAGTAAATGTACCTTTGGCTTAACATTGTGAATGATAATCCAGTTGTAGGAGTTTTACAGAAAATTTATACTGACAAAATTAAAAACGCATGCAAAATAACAGAAACCCTTCTAAAACTATTTATGAAGAATAAAGCATAATTTCCCATTTCAAAGAAACCATCATCTACACAAGACCTCTCAAAACATCAGAAATATTTGCAACGCAACAGAATGCCAAAATAATTTTAGCAATATGTTGAAGAATAATAATTTTAAAAAAAAGGAGAGCGAGAGAAAGAAAGCCTGTAAGTAAAGGGAGGGGCCAGGCTTACCTGCCATTTCTCTTCAATAAGTTTGTTGTTGTTGCTGTTTTGTTTTTAATGAACTTCAACAACAACAACAACAACAAATGGCTACAAATAATTTGAGATACGTATAAGAGAATAGCAAAGCTACTGCTAGAAATATTAAGCTTTAGTTTAAAGCATTCTAATGTTAAAACTAGTGCAGAAGAAAACAACACATAATATACCTAATAATATACCTAGTAAGGACACTAAAGGAACCATATTGGAAGAATACATTTCAATTATGTTGAAGGAGCAATACTTTTCATGTCACCCATGACACGTGTAGGACAGAACCCAAAATGAACTACTCCTAAATCCTCCTAAAGGAGGAACTGGCAAAACTGTTGAAGAGATTATTTTAATGATATTGAGAAACTATTGAAAAAGTTTATTCTTATGATTCCTTTATATTGAATACATTTATGCTATTCATGATCTTATTCTCTTTTAAATTGACACATTTTGGAATGATATTCCTGAAAGTCAAACCTTAACCACACCCTAATTGCCCACTAAGCCTGTTTTCACTGACTACAAAACAAGAATTTTTTATAGGAATACAGAACTGAAGGGTTCTGTTCACCTACATTGAATCACGTGAGTCATGGTGCTCTAAAACTTTACAAAAACACAGAACTGTTCTGAAAATCCACAAACAACCTATTTCATATATATTAATCACTGCAGGACTCCAAAAGCTTCAAGACACTCTGCAACAAGCTGTAGGTAATAAAATAACAACAAGCTGTAGGTAATAAAACTCTTTCCACCTAACGAAAACATGGAAAAAAAGGATGTTATGATACAATACCAGCTAATATGTAAAACTCATAAATGCTCTTAAACAAACTGTAGGTAACAAAACTGTTTCCATCTCATAAAAATGTATGCTATACAGTATGCTTCATTCCATAAAGAAACAATGCCATATAATAAAGGGTGTTATAATATCAGCTAATATTTAAATCTCATAACTGAGAGAAGTGCCAGCTGCTGTTATAAGAGGTTTGAGAGGATGTGTATCTTGTAGTGAAATTTACATTCTAAAGAAGTAACTGTTAGAGAAAAGAAGGATAAAAGGGATCAAATAAGTGGAATAAAACATAACTCTTCTACAACAGAATGCCTATGAATTATGAAGTTAGAAAGCATCCTCATTTTATTTGAACTTTTTTTTTTTTATACTCAGCAATCTAAACCACAAGTCTTGAAGATACTTCTGAAAGGGAAACCAAATACCAGTGAGCCAGCCTGATCTTTTGTGCAGTCATTATCATTACAAAAGACAGCAATTTAGAAGCTGTTGAAAAGAGAGTATTATTAAGGACTGACCAGTACCAACCATTCTTATGTTTTCCTTTCAAAAACGTTTTCGGAATAAGAAAAAATAGGTTTAAAAGAATCTTGGCTTATGCTATGAAAGAAATCAAATTTGGGAAGATTAGAATCTCCTTTAAAGTCATTGCAGCCATCTTCAGGCTATGAAAGAGACTTAAAGAGTGATCAAAACACTTCCCCCCAGATTTTCTCTTCCCAGTAGATTTAGAATCAGAAGTGAATAAAAACAACCTAGTGAAAAAGATTTTTTTTTTTCATAAAATATTCACCTAGAAATGGTTGTGAGAAGACCAATGAGCAGCATTAGACTTTCACTGTATGAGGCAGTCACTGAATTCAACAAGAACAAAATCCCATCTTAAAATATTAATGTTAGTTATGGATTTTGCATTGGTATCTTTTGTTTTATAAAGAAAGGTATCTTTTTCAATCATTTACATTCTAAGACATGGTAAGGTTTCACTAAATAAAGCCTTTGCATTAAGCCTTCTTAATCAACTATGACATTATGTAGAAGATTTACAGAATTTAATTCATTATTTTAATTTTCACTTTTTATTTTCCTGGAAACTCCCAAATGCTATATCACATCTAATAGGTAATTAATCTTCTACTCTTTTTCTAAATTGCTTTTGAATGGGAACTGATTGTTAAATAAAAATACATAAAGTGACCTACATGTTTTGTAAATAAACTCAAAGAAAGCATCTTTTTTATTTAACCAATTAATTAAACATGCAAAACATTATCTTCAAGCAAGTTGGGAAGATTTCTCTTTTCCCTTGCGTGCTTCAAAATTGCAGAACTAATACATTTTTGACATCGTGCTTTTATTCACAGTTTAACAAATGAATACAATTTTCCTGTCCTTAAAACTCCCAAGAAGGCTCTCAGCTTTGAATAATAATGAAAAGCAATTGAAAGAAACTAAACTGTAAATATGAAAATATTTCACATGACGGTATGAAGTCAACTGTTAACTCTGCATTCCAGCAGTCTGAAAAGATTGGTCTAGACTGCTTTTGTGTTGGTTTACTTGCAAATTTCTTTTCAGTGCTATGACCTTCTGAATTTTTCAGTCTTTGAATGTTAAAGTAACTGATGTTAACACCGCAGTAGGTCACCACAGTTTTACTGCTAATAGTCTGATTTAGATAAAAACTGTTATTAATTCTACTTCATATTGACTGCGAACATCATCTTTTATTTAACAATTTAAAGTTTAAGTGATTTTGCATATAAAACTACATAATACAACAAAAGGCAGCTGAAGCATTTGATAAAGTTTAATTTTCTCAATTTAAAATACAGGTTTATACACCAAGTCTCTATTTGCAAAGACAGCTATCACAATTTATTACACCAAAAAAGTGAAAAGGTGTGCATTAAAGAAGATAAAACCACACCAGAATTATGCATTCATTAAACTGAAAAATTTTGTATCCTTCTAAAACAAGTACAATTCAAAATCCAGAAATCTACTATGTTTGGACTTGAGCTGTAACTCCACCACTAAGTGCTGAAAAGGACTAGCTAGAAATTTTTGCATTGGCATTGTCACAGAAATAATCAGATGGGGAGCAACTTCTGGCTCCGTGAGGGATTTCAGAGCAGGATCATCTTGCCAGTATGTTTCTCAGGGCCTCAACCAACCAAGTTCTGCAAAGAGATTCTGTGAAGGTCTTCCACACACGCAGTTGAGATTTCATGCTTAGTAGCCCACACCAGCTACCTCATGCTTTCACTGCGCACCTCTCCTCACATACCAAGTACTACAGCCTCCACCAGCTCGGCAGCACTCTGCTGGAATCTCTTCTTTGCTGGTCTCTCTCATACTGGGTTTACAGCCCTTTAGAGAGACAGCTGACATTGCCACTGAAGCACACAGCTGATCCATCTTCAACTTACCAATCATCAGAACTTCAGATTCTTTTGTGCAGAAATGCTCCTGACAGCCTGCCCCCAGCTTGCAGTGATGTGTATGTTTGCCAGTCCTGGTGCAGGACTTTATATTTGCAACTGCTGAAGTTCACACAGCCCATTCTTTCAGCTTCCTGAGCTTATGCCTTATAGCATCCCTGCCCTTCTGCATACTAACTGCTCCCCTCTCTGCTGTCAACCACACAAACTCAGTGAAGGTACTTTCCATCCCTCTGACAAATATTTTGAGGTCTGAGTTCCAGCATCAATTTTGTGATGCAAGTCAGGTCGCTGTGTATAAAACAAGTTATTATTCAGTTTAGCAGCAAATCCACACATTAGTACTTGCAGCAGAACTACATCACATTGCTGAAGTCTGTCATCAGGTGTGACTTTGGAGGCAGACTTTTTATGTGACAAATTACTTTTCAATTGAGGTTTGCATTTTCATTAGCATTTTCATAAGTTTGGACAACATTCAGCAAACATTACTTAATATTTTACTCAACACTAGACAAGTGTTTCTTCTTTTGGCTAACCCATGATATCCCGGTGCAGAATTACAAAGCCATGCATGCTAAGCAGCATAACTGGTGAAAAATCTGGTTTTAAATTACTGGATAGCTAACCACGGAAAAACAATAAAGAGAACTGAAAACACTTCACAGAAGAGTAATTCTATAGCTGGTACCAGCATGGTATTTTTCCTTAAAAAATTACATAGACTCATCAGCCCATCTCACCCACAGTGTAAAATCACCTCTGCATTCCTGCGGCACTCTTCACAATTTTAGTCTACAAGTCTACAAATACTGCATATGCAAAAAAATGAAATGCTTACAGTTGAATGTTTGGTATAAGTTAAAAAGCAAACAACATTAGAATTTATTAGTAAAGAGACATGAAGTACAAAAAAAACAGATTTTCTACTTTATGCAACCACTACATGTTCACACCCTGCATATTTTGTGTAGCTTGGGTCTCCTCTCTGTCCCTCTATCTCAAAGGATAAAACAGAACCACTGAAGGCACAGTGAAAAGAAAAAGAAAATCCATAAAAACGATACTTTTCATATGCAGAGTAACATTATAAAGAAGATTCTCAGAAAAAAACAAACACAGTGGATGGAGAACATTCACAGATAAATAAAGAATGATTATTCACTGCCAAACCCACTAATAGGAGAAATAAGTATCTGATTAAATTAGCAGCAGGGGCGTTCAAGATGAGAAGTTTTCAAGAGTAAACGTATTATAAAAAGAGAAGGCTGATTTCCCACTTCTACTGTAAAGATCTCTCTTCTGCTAGCAACATTTAAAATTATTATTATCTATTAATCCCTTTGCCTATAGATAAGGTCATCTATCTGCACTGATTTAAGAATATTTTGTTATCTGACCAAGAAGGCAGAGACAAACATCTTTTTTTTTTTTTACATAGAAAATTATTCATTTAAAAATTAATGATACTTCTACTCAACAGCATCAATGCCAATAACCAATGAATTGGTAATCAATGACAATTAATTAAGAATAGCATAGTCATTTCTGTTTCTCAAACAAATTGCGTGTTCAATCCTACCGACACTGAAACAAATGGAATCTGTGTGTCCAATTCTACCCACACTGAAAATAAATGGAATCTGTGTGTCCAATCCTACCCACAGTGAAATAAATTGAAACATCTCTACTGGTTATAAGAACATGAAAATATTATCTCAGCTTCCTTTCTACCCACAATCACAAGACGCTTCTCTTTCCTCACTCTTCTGACAACTGAAATACAATTTTACCTTGTTGTCAGTCAAGTACTTCTTCCAATAAGACTTACTAGTAGAAATGAGGAGGTATGTGATATATAACTAACGTTGCATACAAATGGTTTCAATCAGACCTGATACAAAACCACTGCAGTGATTCTTTTTTATTTATTTTTTAAATAAGAGTAGAAAGTGAACTAGCAGCTATAGTCAGAATGGTTACCTCACTGCAAATGACAGTAAGACAGAATAAACGTTGCCAATCCACATACGCTACCATCAAATGCTCTGGAAATAAAGAATAAGATGTCAACAACAGAAATTGATACTAACAAGGTGATAAAAAAAATCCCGTATGACTTACAGCTAATTGCTACCATTTGTAGTTAGTTAATACCACTGAATCAATGCTCTAGAGCAAAGTTTCATAGCAGAAAGCAAGCCAAGGAACATATCTTTATGATTAATAATCCATGGACTTATGCATAATTTATTTTAAAAGTCTATATTGTAATAGATTAGTTAATCAAAGAAATTGCAAGAAAAACACGCCCATGGAAATAGCATGTGTAACCAGCTTTTTCATATTTTAGATTAAGCAGTAAGCTTGTGATACAAAGAGATTGCTAGCAAAAAATATGTATTTCAAGAGATTCCAGTTAGAAAGAAAGATGTTTATTTTAAACTACAAAACAAAAATACTGGTAAGATACACGTCAATCATTCTGAACCTATCATTTTTCACATCAGAGGAAGTTCCTCTACAGAATGTAACATACTTGCCTACAAACTCAACATTCATTTGCTGTCTTAGAAAAAATCATGCCAAAGTTTCTCCGTATAATTCAAGAGATGGATTTACACAGGCAGCAGAAAACGTCTCTCACCTCCAAGAGTTAAATACTCAAAGATTAGAAATGGCAAGGATTAAAAGCTGACTTGAAATCCCCACTCCAATCCCCAGGTGCACGTTTAGTTTGACACACAATATAAGACCTTTGCCCTCTCCAGCGCGAGAACTGACAATGTTTGGGAGAAAGCCTGAGAGAGTCAACTCTGGGTCACTCCCATCCTTCATTACATAGGCTGGAAGAAGCCTAGTGAGTTGGCTGGGAAATAATGTGAAGAGAAAGTCTGAGCAAGAGTTACAGCAGTTGAAAGAACTCCAGAAGACAGAAAGACTCTTTCCTCTTAGTTATAAATCTGTACTTTGATAGACAATATAAGCTAGCACTTTTAATCAAGTAGACACTGGGTGTTTGCTATCCTGCATGTCCATCCTGAATGCCAAAAGCTTCAATTTGCTCTAGTGCCAAGCATTCAAAATGAACTGGATTCCAGAATTTCACTCTGAACAGAACACCTCTTTTTACATGAAGTACAACAGTTTCATCTCAGCCCATGAGGAGTATGTCAAAAAGATGTCTGCAGAGCATTACAGGTTGGATTTTTTTTTTTAAAGGCACCCCGTTGTATTACCTTGAAGTAGACAGAACTAATGGCCTTTTAATTTCAATTGGCCCAACAGTACAGTGGTGGTGATGTAACACAAATCCATCCAGGAAATTGTTAGTTTTGTACATGGCAAGGCTTTACTGTCATCAGCAAATAATGCAGGGAACCATACTTAAAATGACAACAGAAAAAAAATTAACACCTGATAATTCTCGCTGAATGTTTTCACTACGGACAGTGAATGAGCATAAAAAATATTAAATGGATTCTGTGTGACTGATAAAACCGGATACCTCAACAATTGATCCACTCCACATTTAACAAATGCATTTAAAGTGGGTCTAATGTGGGTATAAAACGTGGCTTCTTACATTTAGGCTTTATCTAATACAGCTGCTTCTCCTTGACAACTTCCTTGGCTGCACCATTTTAGATTCAGAAGCACAACTCAATCCCATTCAGCAGTTAGCCTATTCAGGTCAGCACTAACCTGAGTATCTCCTTGCCATCTTACACCCTCACAATGCCTACTGCAGCAATACCCCCAGGTAAAGCAGAAGTCAAGACAAAGCTATTCCCTAGGGCAGATTCAACCCATGGGCCATACACGATACCCCTATGTAGGCACTGAATGCAGCTCATTCTTCTTTCCTTGGTTTCTTGTCTAGATTATGAAGCTTGTGACTATGCATAATTTTAATGTAATCCTTACGAAGCAGGGTTCTAACACCTCTCTCTTCTTATATTCATAAATGAAAAGTAGCTTCACTTGGTACTTTTGGCTTTGTTTCCCAAGAAAGTGAGGGTTATATAACCAAAAAGTCTGTTTCCCACCCCATTCTTCCATTGCTGATGAATTCACAGGCTAATTAATGCTAAAATTGATACAAAGTTGTCAGAACACAATACTTCCAGGATTTAAAGTTTCATGAAAATCAGCAACCATCTACAGCATAGCCACAGATCTCACCAAGCCCAGGGGCAGCCAGCCTGCTGTCAATCAAACAGCTGGCAGATGCAGAACAAAAAGGAGGACAAGCTTGCCAGAAACACAGGAGAGCTGAGGGCACTCCAGAGACACTCAGGAGATGCAGGGACAAAATGAAAGGTATTCAAAAGCTTAGACATATGAGGAGGACCTCCACGTACCACAGGAGGAACCATAAACAGATGGGAAAGCATTATACTGGTGGGATCACAAGGAGAAAATATGAAGAGCCATCTTCATTAGTCTCATTACTCAACCAATAATTTACAAATTAGAGCACTATGCTATAAATCTTTCTTCTGTACTACATCCATTTGTCTGCATGGCTCACTATTCTCTTCAATGCTACTTCTGAATTCTTAGCACTAATCTCACAAGGAAAAATAACCACCTGAGATGGTTCACCTCTAAATGCATTCCATTCCTTGAAAAATGCGCCACTTTGTACAGCCTAAACCGTGTTTCATATTCAAGTGAAGTCCAAACGCGGCAGAAATAAATCCATGAGTGTACACGATTCTGTCTCAGGTTGTAGAGCCTCCACAGTGACCTTTACATTTCTTTTCCATCCTCCCTGCAATATGATTTCCATTGCTAGCTCCTCATCCAGAATCAAATAAAAACTCTTAAATCAGGTACCAAAGTCTTGCTATTGCTCAGAACAGGTTAAAGAAACCCTTGTAGCGGCAGTCATTTGAACATTACCATGGTGATGTTGAAGGGCTCTCAGAAACAGCCCTCCAACTCTCGCTCTTCCCAACCCCAGCAAACAGCCACAGGACACCAGGCCCAGGCAGCTGTAGGTAAGATGATCTCTATCAGACTGTTGGCCATTCTGTCTTACTGCTCTTCTCAGTTTCGGCTGACTCCCCACGGTACTTGCCATCCCCCCATCCTGATATTCTCTGTATTGAACAAATTTGCTTCTTCCACAATTTGTGGAACTATTAAACAATAAATCACCTTGTATCTCAAAATACACCTGCTACCAAATACTAATACTGATTTATTTAGTCATTTATGAAGAGAAATATATGAGAAATAAGAACTGTAAGTAAAATTGTTTAATACTATTTGTACTCAAAATCTTCCTATTAGGTTCCCCTCTGCTATTTCCTAGCAAATCTGGGATTGCCTAAACCATGCAACTATGTACCTGATGCCTGTAAAACAGAAGCAAAACAAAAACAAACACACAAAGAAAACAAACATTATTTTATGTGACATTAAATGTCTAAAGAGAAAGATTTAACTGTTCTTGCAATGGCTAAGTTAAAGTTTTGAGCTTGGTCACCTGAAGAATCCTTACTTTTTAAAGGCCCAGCACTAACCTTAATGCAAAAAAGTAAGTATCGTCACTGAACACAATGATAAGGGTCCATAGCCATCGCCAATGGCTCCTTGATTCTCTCAGATTCTTGATATGAAAAGCCTTTTTTGTTTTTAGTGTTAGTACCAATGTAAACTGGTATGATCACATAGCAACAATGAAAAAGTGCTTACAGACTTTTAAGAGCTGCAAAAAGCTCTACATTTCTTGCAGATCGTAGAATCATATTTTAATTTGAGCTCTTTTAATTTTGTGCACTCTTCACAAAATGTATATATTGGGCTCCAAACGAATTTTGAACTATTTTATGTTTATTTTTCAATTTGAAGTTGGTAGTCAAGCTTATCTCATATGGCTTTACCAAAACTAAACATCTTCCTCTCTGCCCCCCCAAAATCTATGCAACTGCAGTCTTTAAAATCATGCAAAATATTTTATTTACTTGATTAAAATCAATTACATATTTACATGGTCATTAAATAAATTCTATATTTTGACATTCTCTGGTGTGATCCTGACTCAGAGAGTCAGTATTCACCCCAACCAAGCTCATGTTTTTAAACACTGCTGAGCAGTAAACAGTGTTCATCACGGGTGGATACTGTAGCACAAACAGGAGGAGGAGTACACTGAATAAAAACTGGAACACCTACTAACAAACCTACAGCAGTCAGCTACTCCACTGAGAACATGGAAGATTCCTGCTGCAGAATACACAAGGAGAATACATTTTGTTTTCTGTTTTCAGGAAGGAGAACTAAATAGAAAACCCAGCAGATCAGTTTCACAATCAGATACTTTTACCCTGCCTCACCTTTAATTGTATAAACTATAAACCAAATTTTGGACTCATGGGATGGTTTGGATTGGAAGAGACCTTAAAACCCATCCAGTTCCAAGCCTGCTGTCTTGGGCATGGACGCCTTCCACCAGACCAGGCTGCCCAAAGCCCCATCTAGCCTGGCCTTGAGCACCCCCAGAGCTTACGTCCCATTATGGTTGCTTCAGTTCCACAAGACATTTGTTCTATTTCCATGGTCTGGCCCCACTGAAAAGCATTGCATTCTTTTCACAAGTTAGATTGCTTAATTCATTCATGAGCATTTGTTTTAATTTTTAAGAAGTAATATCTGAAATCCTCTGAAAATATGAAATACGATTTTTCATTTGTCGTGAATATTTTTCATTCTAAAAAAATTCCTGGGGACTTTTAGAATAACGTAGCCTAAGAGGGAAACAGAGATTTTGAGAGTCTGACAAATGTCTTTCCGAGCTTGAGTCACTTAAAAACTCCATCTCCAGCAGGCAATGTTGCTATCTTCACGCTAACACGCAGACGGCTTTTCAGCACTGGCCAGCTCCGGTCCTGGCGCGCACTGCTTCCGAGGCAGGCTGAACAGGCAGCCCTGCCGGCGCAGCGCAACTTCTTCCCGAGGCCTGATTCACTAATTCAAGGCAACTGACAGCACAGAAGCATCCCGCATGCAAAACAAAGGGGAGCAGCTTGTTTATTTTCCCGATAGTTTCCCTAGAATCTTTAGGCTCAGACAACAGAGGCTTTCAAAGCCAAGTGCTGTGGTGGTCAAAGAGATATATCTTAAAGCCTTGTTTCCCTGAAACTAAAGTTCTAAGATTTTATTTTTTTTAAAGGATATGTAACAAAGCGTACAATCACTCTCAGAACGGAGAAGGAAGGTTTCAAAACAAAGCCCTTCCTTTCCCGACGACCATCTCCAAGCAAACCCAACAAGTGCCGAGCGCATCTCACTCCTTTGTTGTTGCTCTCCCGACTGACGAGCAAAGGCCAGAGGGGCAGGCTAGTTGTAAAGCAGCCCATCAAGTCCCCCGGGAGAAGAAGGTTTACACCTTGTCGCGACCGACACCCAGCCCCGGAGCTGCTCGCAGGCACTCTCTGCCCGCGGAGCCCTCCGGCAGAGCCCCCTGCCAGCCCCGACCCCGGCAGGGCCGCCGAGCTCCGGAGCAGTCGCCCCCGCCACCCCCAAGGGCGGCTCACGGCAGCGGGAGAAAGCTCCGGACACAACGCCGCCGCCTCCGCGGCGCCCACGGACGCCCGCCCGGCATCCGTCCTCCTCCCCGCGGCCGCCGGGCTGAGTAGAAGGGAGGACGGGGAGGAGACGCCCCTCGCTCCCCTCAGCCCGGCTGCGCCCCCCCAGCCGTCCCCCTCCTCGTGCCCGGGGGAGGGGAGGTGGGCCGTGGGAGGAGGGGAGCGAGCGGGGACGAGGGGAGCCCGTTATTGGCCTACTTACCATCAATCGCCATGATCCCCGCGGTGGGCCGTACCAACTGGAGCGCACGCAGGAGAGGCGCTGCCGAGCGCAGCGGCTGCCAGACGGGAGCGCCGCTCGGGGCCGGGCGGGGGTGGCGGGGAGCGGGTTGGGGGGGGGGGAGGCGGGTCGGTGGAGCGGGCCGGGGCGCGTGACTCCTCCCCCCGCCCAGCGCGCGCGCGCTCGCTCGAGCGGCGGCCGTTGAACGGTCGAGGCGCGCGCCCGTGAGAGCCCAACGGCCCCGCCCCGGCGGCAGGTGGGCGATGGGCCAGGCCGTGCGGGGGCGCCCCGCGCGCTACGGTCTGCCAGGGGGCGCTTCCCACAGTGATTGAGGTGGGGTAGGGGGTACACGTGACGTCGCTCCACCCTGACAGCTGTGTAGTTAAAAGACTGATTCCTTCTCACGACAAGTAAAGCAATTTCCCCTCGGCACCTGAGCCAGGTGTGCAGCACTTCTACTGTGCAGGTGTGAATGCCTGCACGTTCCAGTGACGGTGCTGAAAATACCCTCCTTTTGCTAAGAGAAGCTGTTGGATGACAGCATACGTCAGAATTAAAGTTACCCGTGCACACTGCTCCACAGTGCGTGATCACTGAGGCTGCTCCCTCCTGTCCCACTGGGTGCACTGGGCAGATGGCATCTGAGAGTCAATCCGGTTTTGTAGACAATAAAGACACTAGAATTCTCACTTTTTAGTGCCTTTTGTTTCCTACTTTAACATTTTGTAACCATAGTGTCTGATTTCCTATAGTTTTAGGGGCATAAAATGGTAACCATGTTCACAAGCACGTTAGGTATCTTCAGACAGATGTGACACCTTCACATTCGTAATTATCTTCCAAAAATGCTTGAGGTAAATGTAACACTAAAAGGGATGAGATGAATTTAGAAGGGGTTAACGCTGTGGTACTGCGCATGGCTCTTTTTGAGGGGAGCAGGTTGCTGTCTGGTGGGAACTTGACCATGGAGGTCCTTTGCTGTGGCTCACATCCTCTCCTTGCACCTTCCTGCCTCCAGCTCCTGCCCCACTGGTTGCTCCTTCCCCTGACAGAATCACAAGGATCATGGAGACCAACCCACAGCACCACCCAATATTCAAACCTCATTCCTGAGAGCGCTGTCCCACCTGCCTCAGGTCCTTCGTCTCCCTCATTGCTGCTTCCGACCTTCATCACCTCCTGCACATGGAGCAGCCTCCAAGGATTCGTAGATGCTGTCCCACCCCAGATGACTTCTGCGCTCTTCTTCTCGCCCTGCAGAATTCCCCTATAAAAGAAGCAACAAAACTTGCAGTCTTTCTCCTCCCTGGTTGTGCAGCATTCAACACAGGGTGCTTGGAATAAGAAGGAAGATCTTTGAGTAGCTCCTGTGATTAACAGAACAAACGCAAGGGCTGGACTGTGTTGTGGATGAGAACGAGAGGAGGCAGCACATATGTAAAACTCCTTTGCTGCACAGGAAAACTGCTTGTTCAGTGCTGTTACTGTTTGGAGCTGTTAGGGAACAGAACATGTTCATATATGAAAGCAGTTCTTAGGGGCACGTGTAAACTGTCCAAACAAGGAAATTTTCACAAGATGATCAGAAGGAGCATCTTTGGTACCAGTTTATTTGTTCTCCTAAATGTTAATTTGCTGTTCAAACCATGGAAACGTTAATCTCCTCCAGCCTAACTGCCTTCAGAAATGCATTTTCTCAATTTTATTCCTTACCAAAGTTAGCAAAAGCAACTTAGGAGCCAAAAAGCAAAGTCAGACTGAGCAAAATGGCCATCTCAGCAAACATGTGTCCCAAAGGACAGGCATTTGTCCAGATTAAAGCAACTGTAAAAAGGATTTTAAAAGCGAAAATGCCAGCAAAGCTTACGAGCAAATATAGTCCTCTGTACCAGCACTGACATTTACCTCAAATTACCCCTATAATTTCCTATTCTTTCCTAGAAAGTGTTCCAGCCCTAAAGTTTTCTGCACAATTTGTCTTGTTCGCTGTCTTTCTGACAGCTTTACTGTGTTCAGCATAAGAACCAAGACTCCTGTGGGACTGACTATGTAAGAGTTGAGTTGTTATTCTTCTTCTCACCTTTTTGTTTTTCTAATAAAACCTTTTCCCTCCCCTTTTGGCCAGATCCCACAGCATCCCAGAACAAAGGAACTACCAGTTACGGATGTCAGAACATCAGCAAAACATCCCAGGGTGCACTCACCCACCTGTAGAGAATCTGGGATCGGTTTGCAAGATGTAAAAATAGTATTGTAACATTTTTTGAGACCCTTACAATCTGTCACATTTATGTGGTTCATTTTTGCATTTAGAACCATAGAATCACCAAGGTTGGAAAAGACCCACAGGATCACCCAGTCCAACCATCCACCCATCACCAGTAGTTCTCACTAAATCACATCCCTCAACACAATGTCCAAATGTTCCTTGAACACCTCCAGGGTCAGTGACTTCACCACCTTCCTGGGCAGCCCATTCCACTGCCTGACCACTCTCTGACTCAAATGTGTCAGAGGATTTCTACAAAATCCAGGGGCAACTCTCAGCTGAAGGCATTTACATGTGCTGCTATTCATCTGCCACCTGTACAGAAGTGCAAAAATTTGCAAAAATGTGAATACAGCTCAAAAGAGACCTTAAGTAAATGAATAGGATATACAAATGATTTGCAGCTTGCCAGTATTTTCCTGTCAAAGCAAAGAACATCACCTGTTGTGACAACATATTTGCCAACAGTAGGTTTACCCACTAACTGATGCACATCTACAAGTTTTATCCCAAAAACCCTAAAGCTTTCAACAAACTGCCTACACAGAAGCTTCTCCCACCGCACTGACATGAAGCCACTTCCATGATTAATATTAAAAGCTGCTGGAAACTCCAGCATGAGCATAAATTCATTAAAAGTCATGAAAGTCTCAGATACTGCAAAAACAAGAACAGTAATACAGTATTATGTAAGTGTATATATGAGATATGCTATAGTTTTATAGATGTAATATAGTGACACAACTGTGTTTTAAGACTAGCATATCTTCGTACTGTCATTTACTTAAATCTTTGTGTGCTACATAAAAATATTTGATCTTTCTAAGTAGAACTCTGCGACTATTTTTCTCACAACCAGCATGTTTTTATTTTACAGGGACATCACCCTGGAATTTTGAGTTATCTGACCCTTGTTATAAATTGGTTCTTTGCACATTTGAGGCATGATCCACACCAAACCTATCCAGATTTTCTCTTCTGCCTTAGCCATACCCATCACAGTATTAGAAAATATAAGAGCCTATGCTTAAGGAAAATATAGAGTGTACGAATGAAAAGTCTAACTGAAGAGTTAGAAAACAGACTATCAGTAATCACAGAGGTAGCAGCTCTGGATTAATAATCTGCTCATCAAAATACCAGGCAGATATACTACCTGTAACTGCCATGATGTGTACAAAATGGGCTCACAGTTAAATAAGCCGCAGAAGAAATCTTCCAGCAGCTGGATGTACATTTTCCACTGGGGCATTGCTATTTCCATCAGATCTGTAGGTACGTTGCAAATATGTGATTTCACTGAAATACTTGTGGGAGGGACAATGTTAAGAGCATATGCAAGGTACTTCATTTCAGAAAAAAAAAAAAAAAAAAAAGGAAAAAAAAACTTGTTTTTCTAAGTATTTTTACTTATTATATTTTAAGATAATATTGAAATTTAAATGTACCATCTTAATGTTATCAAAATAAACTCTTTCTGTTAGAAAACTCAACCTTTTGCTGAAATTTTCCTTAATGGAGTATTCTAAGATTATATTTGTATGCACGTGCATGCATACACTTGTGTGTGCATTCCTTTTGTCTGGTTGTCTTCCAGTATGGAATGAAAACAGATTTTGAAAGAATTGATGAAAACTCCCACAAAACTGAACTGCTGTTTTTTGGGGGGAGGTTGAATTATTTCACTGGTTGTTTTTTAAAACCAGGGGCCTTACAAAAGTTCCAGCGAGAAGTAGAATGATGTGCAGTTCTAGGGCATTTTACCCTTGCAGATTACTTAAAGGTATGTAAAAATATCTGGTGCAGCAACTTTAAAACAGACAATCCCAAAAGCTCTAAACCAGAACACTAAAGTTAAAAGCTGAACTCTGAGGTATCTTCAACCATTAGCTCTCAAAGCTACGCTTGCTCCAGCAACTGAAAAGATGGGTAAGGTTTATAATACAGTGCTGTTCCCTTAATTGATTTGGGATATCAGTTTGCATTTCTCCATAAGAATTTTGGCAGCGATTTCGTGAACAGTGCCAATCAAATTAGCAACTTACGTCTGTGCAGATTAGTTTTTCACACAAAGTGTTCTTCACTAGAACATTAAATACCTGACCTTTTAATATTAAGGTTTGCATGATCAGGTTGTTGGCACTAAGCAAACAATCTGTGACTCTCAGCCTTAGCTTCTCACTGTTTTTTGAGAGGAAGATTAGGAAAGACAGCATGGGTCCTCTGTCAGGAATTGCCTAGCTATCTGTTAAGAGTAATCTACCAAATACCCTCAAGTCTGCTGTTGTTGGATGACGATCATAAACCTGACTCTTGAAGCAAATGATCTGGCCAAATACCACTCAGCATATGACTTCATGTTCATGAATAAATGATTGAGAAGCTCAGAATGAATGTTTCCAGCAGTACCTTCCTTCTGTCAAATACAGGGCTCCATGAGGTCAGATTTCCAACTTAAACACATTTGGAAAGAGACTTGTAAGCTATGGCAAAGAGCAAAGATTTTGTTCAGCTTCATGTTGCTAATCTATGGGTACTGCATCTGCTACAGAAATAAAAACTGATAATGTAACTAAAAAAATGGATTTTGGTGCCTATTACTTTAGCTGTCATTCAGTTAGGCATGTGTCATGTGCAAACTTCAAGGCCAGATAAATTCGACAATGACACTTAATGGTACACTCACTAAGAGCTCAACCAGCACAGGTAACATGAGGCAAACAGAATTATGCTGCGTTGCCCTGAACTGTTCTGTCACAAGAGCATCATGAAGACACAGTTAGTACCATTAAGAAAAGAAATGCAAGGAAGTTTCAAAGAAAATGTGCCTATTAGCAAACTCACTGTGTCTTGCAAACAACAGAAAACATAAACTTAAACTGTGTCCAAAAGTCCAGTGCCAAAAATAATCCAAAATCCATGTGGACATACCTGTTTTTCTACAAGAAGCAGAACAAAAGAAGGAGGATTCCTGCAGAGAAGGACCTTCACCAGTTCTCTCTCCCCCTCCTTAGAGGGATATCCTTAGCCCACCCCCATCACACCCTCAGAGACAGCAGCACATGCTGCAATTATTCCAGAGCTCTGGGTGTGCTGTTTGGACAGTCAGGAAGCTGCCAAACAAAATGTATAAATGATGAACTGTCACAATTAATTGATTCTCTTGGCCTTTTCTTCAATGGGGGCACTAACTTCATTTTCTCTTTGCTCTGCATGGAAGTTCATTTCCATGAGACTAGAGGGAACCCAATTATCCCTGGGATCCTGATGAACCTGATCAACTGTTTCAAAGCTGAGGCTCCCCTCAGCTTTGACAGGCAGAAGCATTTGGCCAAGCAAGCATATTCACATAAACTTCATTTGCTTGGGAAATCAGGCTAATAATTTCAAATACTAGCAAACAGCCAACACAACTTCAGCAAAATAGGAAAAATGAGCCATCCAGCTACAACAGCAAAATAATCTGTACAATTTAACATATATTTTACATGAGCAGTAACAAAAAACTCTTGCTTTTTCAAAGACAGATATCACGTAGGGATCTCTCAGCACACAAGTGGAAGGAAATTGCAGTACTTTCTTACAGAACAGTTCTGTGGACTTCTAATGAGAAAAACTGTAGCATACAATAGCAATGTCAAAAGAGGCAGAAACATTGTATGGGTACAAGACCGTCTAGAAAATTATATCTTTTTTTACAGAATAAATCTTCTTCATCAATAAGCCATCAGAAGTAATTCCATAGAAGAAAACAAAATCAATTACCTTTATTCATACTTCAAAATATAAAAAGACAGTGGGGAGATATGATCCAGTTCTCGCGGATGGCTCTTTCTATTTAGAAAGAAGATGATCCTGGATGCCAACAGCATACTGCACTGGTTCCTGGCAGCACAATAACTGTGCTCTCGGGACCTGATCCCATAGTACGAGGAGAAGCTACAAATGGATTTCGTGGAGACCATGCTGTACCAAGCCTTGACAACATAACACATACAGAGGCAGAGTTAAAGATGTCACAGTGATGATAACTAAAAAATCACTTTGAATGGTATGCAGGATTTTTTGTGAGGGTGTTGTCCAAGCTAGCTGTTCACCAGCTGTACTGAGAACACGCCGATGGGAGAGATTCATCTGTGGTGATCAAGGGAGCTTGTACAAGCAATGCATCCACAGACTGCTGAGGCAGCATGAAGCTAACTGTCCTCCCAAGCAAAAGAAATGATAACAGCATGGCAACACACTTTATGGTGTCATACGCTCCCTAAAGCATGCAACCTCTGTTTCATTGACTAGCCCTGGCCAAAACTGCCCACGGCTGCTACTCTTAGCTAATCTTGGCCAAGTGCCCTTCTGGACTGCAGGGGCTGCTTTTGCATAGCTGATCTGCACGTGGCAGAGGAGAAGCCAGTCTCAGTAGAGAAGGATGACAGTATCTATCCACAAAAGAAAGGGCTTGACAAACACTGTCCCCTTAGCAACCAGTAATGCTGTATCCATAGCCAGACCTCTTAGGGTCTGTTCTCTGCAAGGAACTTGCATCTTCAACCAGTTTAATTTTTGCCTAATTGCAGTGACTTATTGTGTGCATCCTCCCATGCAGCTGAGAGCTTGAGCCCAGCAAATTTAGCACCCAGCTAAATGTTTCTTCTACTGATAAAAGCTTAACTGTGCCTTTTAATTATTCTGAATATACCTAAGATACATAGCAACATGTGATCTACTCTGATTTCTGGACTTAGCAGAGCTGTTCTTAATTCTGTTTCTGAACATATGTTCTGTTCTTACTTTTAAAATAACTAGCAGAATATGTCATTCATTCTGATGGCACCACAAGTATTCTATTGATATATTAATGACTCTACTGAATTTAAAGAATTTTTTTTCTAAAAATATATGCAACCTGCAAAATTGTTAAAAGTCACTGTTAAATGTGAAACCCATTTAAATATATTTCATGATTAATCTCTCTATTGCCGTATTATTAAAGGAGGGTTTTTTTCCATAGGGAAAAAAAACTTCAACACCATGTTATATATAAACTGGAGGTACAGTCCCAGTTATTAAAAAAAAAAACACTTTTTTTTTTTTAATATAAAACCACAGTAAGATTAAGAGTTCTGCAGAAGGGCTGTAGAACTGAAGATGCAGCATTATTAGTATGAAGTACCCAGGCTTTATTTACACCTCTTGCAGTAATTTAAAAAATGCTACAAAAGTAGTTCATTAAAAACATTTTGAATTTCATAGCTTTAGCACATGATTTTGCATGTTGCCCAGCTTCCAGTCTGGGTGCTATTTAGCAGGAACTACAAAAAGGATTTCTTAAGTGCACACACTCACCAATAGGAAACTTCACAATGAAAAAAAAAAAGAGATAGTTTTGTTTCGTAAAAAAAAAAAAAAAATCAGTAACAAATTAATCCAAGTTCAGGTTGTACCTGAAGTACATAAAAGTTGTTGTTCAAAAGACAATCAACTAACTTGCTCTCCCTCCCTTCTGCAAGAGCCGTCTTCTTCCACAAGAAGCAACTGGTCCAGTTCTGGAGCAGCAGAGAAGTAAACATGACTCCCCGAGGGTACTGGTACAACTGCCAGCCTGTGGTGGGACTAAAGTAGTGTTATTTTGGTACGGGCAAGGATAAGGTGAGCTGATAAAATGTTGATAATGCTGATAAAACTGTGAGGCAACAGCTGTCTATAATGACTCTTTCTAACTTTATGCCTTCTTTGTCCTCCAGTATTAAATTCCTTTTTTGTTCTCCAGCTACATGCTACTCCCTGTATCTGAGACCTCTTCTCTGCCAACCTCAATCTACTCAATTGCTCTGCCTTGGCAGTTCTCGTTGGCTCCCAAAATTGCTTCAGGTCCAAGAAATGATCCAAGTAAAAACTGTATTGCTCACTACTATTTCCTTTGCCAGTTCTCACAAAGCCATTGGTCCCCATTGTTGGTTATCATCTGAGCATTTTACTCTATCTCCTCTACCTACAATGTCCTTGGGGGGTCATTCTTTGGCTGGGTGTTTCATTTGAACCCACTCCCAAGCCTCAACTTTGATATTCTTCCAACTGTAGATTGTCTGACTCTCCAAAAGAGAAAAGTCCTGAAATTACATCACTGTAGTTTAAGATGGAACCTAGCCCTACCTCTTTAAATTATTTAATGAGACACTTACCTGATTAATCATTTGTTGCATAACAAAATTTTGGTCAAAGAGAAATCAAGACCCTATGTGTAAGACCCGATACATAAAATCTCCTTAAGAATGAAGGTTTTCCACCACTGCTAAATTTTATTAACTCCTTAGAATTCTGTGATTGTTTTATTTTTATCTCGAAGTCTGCACTTGCTGTCATTAAAATGGAAATGATTAGCCAGACTATTCAGAGTTACAATGTGTATATTCTAAATGATAAGCAGAAGAGTTGTTTTTGTCAACATTTCCATACATTTTACATTGGTTGCAAAAGAGATGGTCATCCTAAGAAATGTATTTAACTATCTGGGTTTTGTGCCTGGGAATATTTAGTTCTATTAAGTAAATAAAAAGCAGAAAACAGTAGGAAAAAAAATAAATAGCAAATCATTTGAGAAAAGCGGAATTATGTCTAGACTAGAAACATCAGTGAGAGATTAAATCAGATGGAACAATGATGAGAATGGCTGCAGCTCAGACAAATTTGAGTCTTAAATACAAGTAGTTGCTACATGAAGAAATTTAGCAAGATTTGCTCTAATTTTACATTATGTCTGTAGTATCTTAATCTTACTATCTTCATTGTATCCGTGTACATAATATTATAGCAAGGGAAGGAAATGTGATTTTCTTGATATCACAGATAAATAACAGTGACACGGAAGCTGTAACTACACTGCTCAATAAAACAGGACCAAGGAACCATCCTGGGTCTCTGCCATCAATTGGCACAGCCTGGATGGTCCCACACTATGCAGGGCCTTGAGTTCCACTTTGACCTTGTGCAGGGCCTCTATAGTCTAAAGATATTATTATTGCATTCACATTTATTCCTACTCAGAGTGTATGAAATAACATAAGAACTACACACAGTCCACTCAAGTATATATTCATGGCCTTTTCACATGCAGGTGTGTGTTGCATGTTGGGCATATTATAACTGTAGAGAGGTAATTAAGGGCGAAAAGTCTCCTGGGAACGTATTCAAAAACTATGTAGGGCAAAGAGACCCAATACAGGGTTTTCTGTGCCACCTAGTAGCAAACTTTTGGTGTGACAAATGGCTTGCAAGCTTTTTATGAGATTAAGGAGCTGTCTTCCCTGAAGCAGGGATCTGTATCTTTTAAATGAACTAAATGAGTAGTCTAGATGTACTATGGTTGCTTTCTTCAGCCATGAAAATCCAATAAGTCAATTTTTCTCACAATGACTCAGTGCAGAGCACATCTCTAGGATGTAAACCTACAGATTACAACTTGTCCTTCAGAATATGGATAATGCAATGATACTGATACCAGGCAATTCATAATGTGAAGAAGACATAAAACAATTTGACTACCCTAAGACATGAGAGAAGTTATTTCCAAACAGGTCTCATCTTCAGCAGTATTTCTATGGTGGCTGAGTTCTGTTGTTGTTTTTATTTATTTTTTTTTTACTGCAAATACATTGACACCAATCTTATGCTTTACAATTGGTAAAATGGTTTGAAATGGAAACAGGTACTTACTTGTTTAACTACTTAAATAAGTTAATAAAATTCACAATTAATGAAGTGTGAATTATCATACAAACTGAATTAACAAACTTATATGAATTCAAAAACTTATGTTAAATGAATTAATATACAAATTCTAAAAAGGAGATAACATATGGGACTTGATATTGCATAGAAACACTCTGCCACTCAAGTATATATTACCACTGCTATCAGTAACAGATGAACAGAAATCCAATGTATTCAGGCTAGCAGACCAGTGCCTTCATTTAATCCATCTGAATGAACAGTGCTTCTGGATATCTGCCTAGGCACAACCAGAGTACAACTCTCTTAGCTAAGGCAAATACATGTAAGGCTAGACATCTAACATGATAGCATGGATAACAGAGGTTAGAGCTTACATTCTGGTAACGTGATAGGGTTTAGAATGCAGAATGGTCTTACTTCATGAAAATAAATAGTTTGTAACTAGTAGGCATGATAAAAATATGCTTCAGATGGTTCACAAACCAATCACTCACACATGCTGTCAATCAGCACGCTATCAACAACTACTAATGTATAGTTTCTCTTCACTAACCTACTGGATCTCTCTATTTAATATTCAGACTAATTAGATTCAGTTGCAGCTATGTGGTAAGGTATTAAGGAAAAGAGTAATATATTTCTTAGTTTTATACATTATTTTCTGTAGCATCCAGGTAGAGGGAGGACAGTCCACACAGAGTTTTCGGGTAGAAAAACTAAACCTAATGAAGGTACTATCTTTCCAAATTCTTCTTCATTTAAAACATGCTCACTAAGATTATTGGTGAGCAGCTTTATGAAATTACTCTATTTCATTTTATTAGAGTACTAATACTACTGCTCACTGAAATTAATGCTGTCAAATCAAACAATAATGATAGAACTAATTGTTTTTGCAGTAGTCACGCAATAAAGGACAACTGATCATATCAAAAATCATGACATACTCTCCTGCCATTCATAAGAGAGGAACATGCTGTACTGTTGCAAAAATAACAGTGTGCTTGGATGTGAGCCAGAGTCAGTGAGAAATACATTTATGATTACAGCCAGCAACTTACAAGAATCTGATTTAAAACAAAAACAAAAAAAACCACACACCACTTTGAGAAAAAGCATGCAGATAAACAAGACCATCATGATCTACCACTCTGAACACAAGTCTGAAGCTGTAAGACTTGGTTGGCCAGCTGCTGCCACTATACTTCCTGTATAACAAGCAAGCCATTGGGTGGTTATTTAGCGCTGGGCAAGCCATATCTCAGTTGCATTGATTTGGCAATTATCTGGTAATTAGCAACTTTTGGACACAGCTTAGATCTCTAGGCTTCAAGTGTGATCAATGGCTAAAGCATATTGCTCATACAGAAAAAGCTTCCACAGTTTTAAGGACAGATTTACTATTTCAAGAGCTGAGACTTTTGAAATGAACTTTAAACTTTACCTTGTTTGAAAGTATTCATACAAGGGAATTTTAACAGAATTATGTGCCCACAAGATATGATTAAGGTCGAAGGAAGTAGAGATAATCCAGCTTTATGCAAAATGAGATCCATGCTGAACGGGTCCCACCCATAGTTTTTGCCACAGAATATACCATTCCTCTAAAAGCCTGCTTTTGCTTAAAGCTAGCATATTCCAATGGTATCAGACCAGTCAGATCAGCAAAACAAATATCATTTTCTTTCTGAATTAGTGATTAGGCATTTATATTTAAGGATAATATAGTGCTCTGTGACCTAAATGAGACAGTAATATGTGACTGAACAGAAAGTATGCAATTACAAGTTGATGTTCAGTAGGCAGAGAATAGCCCTGAGTAACTCCAGTGATAAATGATATCTAATGATAGACAAAAAAAAATGCACTGAGGCATAGCATCAAAGTTCAATGCCAATCATTTAAAAGCTTCTGCTTCTGAAAAGAAAATAAGCAAACTTTGCTGCTGAGAATGAATATATATCCTTCTTAGTAATAACTAATTAGGTGATCCTCATTATTTCCCCCATACTATCTTGTTTTCAATTGCTTATGGAGTTGCCAAACAGAAAACATTTGATGAATACTTTCCATCTTTAGTCCCAATTTCACAGTAATATTTGGGAAAGGTTAGACAAAGTTTTTGCTGTTGGTCAGTATGCTTAGGACTGAAGATTCCATCAGTAACATAAACCTATTCGCGTTCATCTTCCTCCATCTTTTGACTTCCCTAACTCAATACAGGGACTTGTCACAAGTCAAAGTCTAAATCCAACATACCTTACGTAGTTACTTGAGGAAGCCACAGAACCATTTCCACAGACATAGCAGAATCTGGAAATTTGCTCTGAAAACTTCAGTGCATGAAACAAAATGTGAATGAAATGAGCCCAAGTGATCCTGAAGTAACCAAAGACACCAGAACACAAGGGAAACAGATCTTCATTTTCCTTTTACATGCCTGTTTTCACTGGAGCCTTCTCTGATTCAGAGCACAAACAGAACAGAGCTCTTTAAACAAAAACAATTTTAAGGCAAGTCTTTTCTATAAATCTCATATACTTTATTTTAGAAACCAAGACATGCACAGCAACAAATAAGTTGCAAAGAGAGAAAGAATAGTTTTCTCAATAAAGAACTGGGCAGGCACTGGAGAAATGGGATTTATTGCCAGCTCTAACACATGCTGCTGATGCTATGCTAGACACAGCAACATTTTTAGAGATACGCCTCATACAGCTGATAGAGGGGAAAAAAATAAAGCTCATGGCTTGTTTTCAAATTGTTTGTCAAAACAGTTTTTCAGGGGTTATCTTTCTAAATTCCAAAATAATTTTCCAAACATCATTGGAAAAGATTTTTTTTTTTTAATTGTTTGGATAGGAAAAAGACAAGAAGAGAAAGAAAAACAAGCTTTACTTTCATATGTGCATACATTAAGTTCTTAAAGGAAAAAACTCAAAGGATCTGACTTCCAAGCTTCCAAAAGCATTATCCCATATGGCTTACATTTCGCTCAAGGAAATAGATTCTTCTAGCAGGGGACAGTGAGAGAACAGCACTCAGGCGGCGTGTTCAGCAGAGTCTAAGCAGCCTCTGACCTGTGAAGCTGTGCTCCCACGCTGATCCACAGTGACAGTACAAAAGCGTGCGTAGGAAGCGAGGGTGGGTGTGTGGCTGCTGAATCCATGCCAGTGCCATTCCTCTGGCAAAGTCCCCTCTTGGGGAAGTGGAGCTGCTGCAGAGGCTCCCGCACACTGAAAGCTGCAGCTGTGTGCACAAAGTACTTATGCTAATTCTGCACAACCTGGGGAGAGATCGTGGGCGGCTGTATCACCAGCACAGTGCCAGTGTTGAACATTCCCCAAACAGAATCTATTAATATGAATGGAAAGAAATAATCGATTTTTTATTTTTATTTATTTATTTACAACAATACTTCAACATGCCCAGGTCCATTCACTGCCCTTTACAGCACTGCTGCCGTTGTAGCATGGAAAGTGCAGAGTGCCACTCCCCGAAGGGTGAGCTCTGGGGCATCACCAAACACCAGTTCAGAACAGGCAACTACAGAAAGGAAACAATACATTTTTTTCCTTTATGGCATTGCTTGTGGTTTCTGTTTTGACACCGGTAGCACACGAATAAATACTGAGAAGGGAAATTGACTCCACATTCTGAGAAATGTGATTTTCAGAAGACGGATTACTCTTAATACGTTGCAACGGTGCTCATTACCAACAACTGCTTCATGTAAAAACAGACATAGATTAGACCCATCTCCTGAATTTTATCCTAGGATCAGTATTTCATGGAATCACCATCATTGATGTTTGGGGCTTTTTTTCAAAAAAAAAAAAATTAAGCTATATTCATCTGATCCTCAGCTCTGTTGGAGGTAATTAATGTACATAAAAAGTCTGCCTGTCTTCAGATATTTCTTTGAAATAATCTATTGCATGGCTTTACAGAATGTTTCATGGTCTGGCAAGCAGAGAGAAATTGCTGTTACAGGACCCTGTTAGAGCTGGGGAAGACGACGTTAAACAACTGCCAAACACGTCCACTGTGAGTCTGTTTGCAAAAGAGTTACCTAACACTAAATTGGACATCAGGCTTTTAAAATATATATATATATTTTAAACATGGTGAACTTAGAGAACCTGTGCCAAGATATATCATTTATCCAATGCTCATTAAAAATTTTAGTCTCTAACAGAAGCAGGATGGAACCGTTACTTTAATGCTATATAAAATTACAGAGAGTTTTAATTCCGTGTATACTCCATTTTTCATCCCTAAACATAAATTAATTTGCAAATGCAGAATGAATACATCTTTATATTCCTGCCAACACCCACCTTAGTTCACTGCTGCTAATAGAAAGACTATTGCAAGTGCTGAGGTTCGTAGTATAAGAACAAAAACCTCCCATGTCTCTGGGTGGCCGCCTGTCATGGAAATCTATAGGAGGAGTTTTTAAGAGATCTTGGGTGGAAAATTACAGCGACAATTATCAGCTTCCAATCTGTGTTCTCACAAATTGATGCAGTGACATGTATTTGCATTTCTCTGATAGGGAATGATAGAGCATGCTAATAGCTATTAAGTAGCCTAACAATTATTTAAATTCAGGTTAGCCCTAATCACATTTTCTATTAAATCCGGCAAGTGATTTCCCCACCTCCAGTGAAAAGAGCCTTGTGGTGAGGCTTGCACGCAGAGGTCCCTCCAGTTTGTCTCCTGCCAGGCCCCACTGGGGAAGCTCTGAGCATGCAATGGCTTCTGAGCTCCTGCTCCTTTCCCCAGCCCTAGGAAGCTGAGAGATCAGAAATTATCAGGACAGGGGCTGTTCCATAGTGGCTGAGCTCTGCTGATCCTCTTTGGCCTGACAGCTTAGCTGCACCACTGGGCTCATTCACCAGACCCAACCCATGTGAATAGCCTAGGACCCAAACTCTGCCATAAAAGCTGAGCACAGGGCAAACAGTGGAGCAGCAAGAGGACAGCAATGCTGGCTCACACATCTATCTTTGTGCAAACTCTGATTTGAGCCTTCAGCAGAAGGCTACCAAGGCTGCATCACATCCCTATTACAGCAGACATCTGTAGAAGTGTTCTCTCTCCTTCCCTAAATGCCATGAGGAATCCCATAGGCACAAAGGACCTCTTTTGCTGAGCAGAGCTGATGAAGATTTGCTCTCCAGACTCCTTTGTGTATTTTTGTTCAGCAAAGAAAGAACTTAAGAAAAATAATTCCCTCCACATCCAAAAATAAATAAAATTAAATATTCTAGAATGTCAGCCCTGCATCTTCTTTACCCTGTAATTCATTTATTACTAACAGATAGTTATTGAAACACACACGTGATCCATCTCTATTATTTAAGTGAGGGTTTTCTTCAGGAAGCCTTGACATGGTATAATCAGAAACGTGGCCATTGTTCACTCTCACTGTTAATTAATTTAATTTAGATTTAAATGTATGATTAATTTTAATACTGTGGGGCATTAATTATGTTTGTGTTCAAATGATCGTTATTAACCTAATTAATGACCATAAAATTCCCAGGCAAAGCAATTACATCAGAATTAAGGTTGCAAATATTTTCCTCATGGAAAACTTCTAGTAGAAAACTAACATGCTCAAGGGCTACAGCCACAAAGGGCACGTAGCTTTTGTACAATGACTTGCATAATGAATTTGTGATTGTTGCATAAGATAATAACGTTTGTAACACGATGTTAGAAACCTATCCATACATAACAAGTAAGATGCACAATTACTTAAATCAAGGCATTTAAGCATCCCCAAGCACACAGAAATCCTTTTCAACAAGCTACTTCTCTGCTGAACAGAAGGCAGAACAGAAGCCCCATCCTATTCCCAACACCACTGAAAGCTGTTCTATGGACAGGACCAATCTCCCTGCCAGCCACTCATCCTTCATGTCCAGTTCCCTGCCAGTAGCCCCATCTCCTGGGGTTTCTTCCTTCATACCATCAATTCCCCATCCACAGTTTGACACAGGAAATCCTTAGTGCTGCAGCAAGCTGCATCACTCTACAGTAAGTAACTAGAAATTTGCTGCTAGGTTCTGGAAAACACAGTCCAGAGACACAGACTAGATGAGTCGAATAGAGAATGCCGCAGCTATGTCACCACAAGGTAACTGATTTTACAGATAGAACAACAACCTGCAAGAGGGGGGTCTGATCCAGGAGACACATGGCCTTCACAGCCTAAGCACTGGTCTGTTCTAAAGAGCTCGCACCCATGGTGCTCAGAGAAAATCTCCTAAATCCACTTTCTTTGCCAGAAAGCGTTGCTCTTGGTATGTTATTCTACACAGCTTTTCTTGTAATTAAATGACACGGAATCATTAGTGTTCCCACAGGATAATGCAGCTATTCATACCTTAATCTGACCCTCCTTTCATTTACTCTGTGATAAAAAGCTTTCTCTAACATTACTCGTTACAAGCACTATCCCAGACCTAAGCCATTTTGTAATAGAAGGAATGTATTGCTCAGCATGACCCCCACAGGCTACTTAACTGTTCCCAGGTACTGGGACTGCAACTGAAATATTTATTTAACATAAAAGCTTTATGTTTAGTGGAAATTGATCTTCAGCTTAACTAGATAGCATTGTTTGGTGTATCCATACACAGGTCTCCTTTAAATATTTTTGCATGCCAGGCACGCGGAAATAATACTTGGAAATGTATTTTCAGCTTTTGTGGGACTTAAAGGTGAACAGAACAAGTACTATTGTCTTGTCACCTTACATGTCTTGGTTCAACACTATCTCAGTTACCAGCTGTATGCAAACAGTGCCAGGTCAATGCAACGGTTCTGTATTGCATCTTAACAATTGTACATTGTCTCCAAACACACAGCAGCTCTTGAAGCCTAAAACATAAAACACAAAAACAGAGGATGTGTTCCTCCAGAGCTACAATGTATAATATATGCATAATATAAGGATGTGCACTCTGAAATTGTAGCTTTTTCACTTTTCATTTTCTCGTATAGTTTTTAAGTTACATAATTAAAACAGAGACGATGGAGATAACACTGAAGACTCAGTGCATATGAATTACTGAGGAGTTGCTGTCTACGGTAAACTTAGGTTTAGCCTCTGAAAGCATTTGTAAGGATTTCCATTTTCCTATGTCTGCACCTCTACATTAGCTGCCATACATGTGCACCCGTGCCTGAGCTTGGGAGTCAGCACACTTGCATTTCATGGTATTGTCCAAGTTGGCAGTAGAGGTGGGTGCACTAATGGGTGACTCTGTTCCAGAACATGCCAGGGGCTGCTCACTGTTGGGTCTTTCACTCCACTACTTTCAATGCCTTGTGATAGGATATCACTGATGGTAACATTAATGCATAACAGAATTGTCCTAGGCTGGAAAGATCACTAGGAAATGCTTTATGGAGAGCGAGAGACTCACAACAGTCATCCAGTATTGGGTTCTGATCTCTTAAAAAAATCTGTTTCAGTTTTCAATGTCCCAGCATATCCTGCAAGACGTATCAGCTTCAGAGACTTGTATCACACCAATCTCTACATAAACGGAGCTTTGGGTTTTCTTTCCTTCCCCCTACCCCCAGTCATCTTTAGGTTGAATCTGTTTTGGAAATATATTTACTCTAACAAAACCCTGTTGTGTTTGCAGCCATGGCTTTTTGAAAATCAACAAGTTAAGTCATGAATAATTTTCAAAATTCATTACCACGATGAGAAATCCAAAGCCAACTTTTTGGTTGATATTTATTAATGGAACAACTTTATAGCTATATATTTAATTTTGAGGCTCGTGTCATAAAATGTTATAAACACTACATATGACTGACTTAAAGTTTCATTTTAGGCAGTGCCAGTCCCTAAAACTTTGCTGTGTCTCCTTCAGTCATACTTTACAAGTTCGAACATCAGTTTGGCTTCAGCACAGCACTCGTATCAGGCTCATATGGGTGGGTCTAAAAAGACCTTCTAAACTCCTGTAGGAAAATGGTTTCATACTTGCAGGCACTGAACTTAAGGGTGCATTTAAGATGTTAATAATAAACTCATAATTCTACCTTGGAAAAGTATAGCATATCAATTTTGATATATTAATACGAAACACTTCTCCCTGCTTTTCCCTCTACCATCAGAATTGTAATGTCTAGGCTTGAACATTTTTAGTTTAACTTAGATGTCAACTAATGGATCAGCACCACGTGAATAATTAAACGTGCAACACAGGAAATGGAAGAGCTAAAAGCATTATACAGCAACACAAACACAGACAAAGCAGAACTGAGATGTGGGCACCTGACCTACCATCTTCTGTTATGCTTCGTACTGCTAGCAGAGCAAATGAATGGAAATGCATACAGGGACACAGCGCCCACCCCCCCTTCCCCAGTCCACATGCCTGTTTTGCTTTTCAAGACTGTTTCCAGTGAGAGTAATCTAAGATATCTCTAAATTATTCATGGAGACCAGCCCTGCACATGGCTGACAGACCACTGAGAAGCAACTTACCTTTGCGGCCTTCCCACAGCTATCCAGGTAGGTCTCTGGGATGGGTCACCAGGACCATCACATTCTTCTAGTCAGTTCCACAGTGAATTCTGAGGAAACAGGTTTTCCTCCTGCATGACGAGAGTTATAAAAATAGTTATGCATTGCACAGATTAAAGTACTGGGAAGTTTTATATTTCTCAGTGGAAAAAAAAAAAAAAAGAGTACTTGCTTTTACTCTTCCATCAAGAAAGAGCAGCTTTATAAATCCATTTCACCATTATTTGGAACAAACCCAAACACATAATCATATATATAAATTCACCTTTGAGTCAGCGTCTCGTGTTTCAGCACTTCTAGTCACAGCATCTTTCAGAACAGTACATCACCCATATGCTTCATATACATCACTTACCTTCTCAGTAAATCATGAGATGAATGCTAAAGTCCAGAATGCAACCTCAACCATTCTTTGGCTCTTTTTTTTTAAGCAAATCTTATTGATAATGTTAGTCAAGAATGTATTTTAGTATGAGATAGCACGAGTTATGAAATAACTCAAACAAAAAAATACTGAAATGAGAAAGATTATCAAGCGAGGAGCACTTGCAGTATCTACACAGGAATCTCCTAGCTAATGGTAAAAACCAAAATATATGCAAACACAATAAAGAACAAACTCATTTTACTGTAAATTGTATGCAGTGAGAGAGAGAGGTATAAAAGCATCAGAGATTCAAAATGGTTCTTTTGTTTCAAGATATTGTGTGGGTCGGTTCTTTTTGTTTGTTGAGTATCATCATCATCATCCTGCCCCCACTCCCAGGAAATAGTTTCAGGTGGAGGTCTCCAGTAGAACAGATTTACTTAAAGCACATTTGCTCAGCAGATAGACCAAAATGGAGGCTGGCCAGGATCGATAATGAATGCGTATCCTAATCAGTATCTTTGCAAGCTCGTTATTCAGTATCATCCTTCGAACTTTTTTTCAGATTAATTCCTTCAGATTAGAAGAGGATAACTGACAAAACTTACTGAACTTCCAACAGCGCATGATCAAGCCCCTTTACTTCTATAATGCTCAAATAACAAACATTTCTGTCCTTCAAGGCCTGCTGCCTGCCACTTTAACTGTGTGGACTATGCCTGCATTACTGTATGCCTCAAGCATCTCTCAAACCAAACAATGACAATCAACCCTAAGTCACCTTCATACCCCACTAATATGATACCCCCTCATACACATTATAGGAACATAATTTAGGTCACAATGAAAAAGTATTAAATGAGACTGCAGAATGATTTGGCTATCCATAGCCCATACAGACTTTCAGAATCACTGCTTAATGACTTAAGCATGCTTTTCAAACTGCATTCTTATTCAAAATCATCTGCTTCACACTCATAGCTTGTCTCTTTCATTATCTGCTTCAAAGCATCACATTATAAACCAGACCAGTTCTGTTAATGTGTTATTGACAGAAAATGCTTTATACTTGGCATTTCATGTCTTCCAGAGGTCAGGAAGAAAGGAGGATTTGCTGCATTTCCAAGGAATCTGGCCGATGATGGTTGTAAATGTTAATAACTAGATGAAAAGTTATACCTGCCCTTGCTGAGGGTTCTAAATGTAATCGGCTTTCTTCCTTCCATTAGGTTAGGGAGAAAATTAATGCTATAACTCATCTGAATAGGAACCTCAGGAAAGCTGTCAATTTGCAGCTTGTGACTGAGCACAGAGGATGCCAGTTCTGAATTGGTTGTGCTCTCCCAGCCCAGTCTCTTTTATTTGACTTTGAGATCTTACATGAAGCAAAGCTGTTTTTCCAGGGTGCATTTATAGATTAAACAGGGAAGCGAATCTGACGTGTGTGATCTAAGTCAGCATAGGTCACATTTTGAAACGTAACTGTCGGCCTTGGTTCTCCAGTAGGAGTTTGTTCATCACATCATTCCTTTAGGTCGAGAGCAGAGAGTGAATAAATTGGCAATGATTCTCATTTCCTACCCTGCTTCTATTGATACGGAACTTAAAAACCAGAATAGCAGTAAATTGTATAAAGAAATTAGAATTGTTCATTTCACCTGTACAATACTTTGTGGGATAAGCATGAGTCTAAGGAAATATTTTCGCCCAGCATTTAACCACTTATAAGTGCCCTTTTAGCACAAGAGGCAAGTATCATATGAATGCTTTAAGACCAGAAACAAAGATCTGTTTCCACGTAAAGGTTCACATAGAACTCAAGAAGGTAGAGATGCAGCATGCAATCTTCACACCACATACCTGAGCAGCAAACGCCTTCTGCAGACTTTAGGAGGAAGCAAACCGGTCAGGAGCTGAGCTGCCAGCTGTGTAGCTGAGCACCTGCCAAGCAGCTGCTCCCTCTTTCCCAACACATATTTGTAAGCAGGTGATTTCATCTTATATTATTTTTGGTTGACACTCTACTTCCACAAAATACATACACTTAGTGCTTATTCACAGAAACAAATCTTCAGCCATTGAACTTATATTAAATCTATTTCAGAGAATATAAATTTACCAGATTGTTTTAATATCACTTTGGAAAGTTTGCTATCTAAAGTAGCCAAGGAACCTTAGGAAGTTTGATTTTCAAATGTAATCTCTAAGGGGACCCACTGCCTTAACCATTTCTTGTATGGTTAGACTCTGCTGCCAGCTCCAGCTGTTTTCCGTCACTTTGACAGAGAAACTTTTTGTTTTGTTTTTAACCTCAGATAGATACTGGAGCAAGAGCTGACCTCGCTCTGCTCTAGGTGCGCTGCTGCTCTCTTCATTCATGATGTCAACCCACCTCAGATGATGACCCAAACTGCCTCCTCTAGTCAAGTTTATCTCATGACCCATCTCAAACATGAAGTTTTGGTCATCACCTCCAGAACTGACATCAGCAAGGGAAACATTAATTTCACAGCAAAACAAGGAATTGTGATTTGCGAGGTTTGTGGGACTCCTGGACACTACAGGATATTAGAGCTTCAGTACTGGGCAACAGAACTTTGGTAGAGTACTCTGGAGCCAGCACTAACATTTTAGGCTGTAGTAGACCAAGTCTTCCATTTTTCTGCGTAGTGGAAATACAATATGGCAACTTCTCCCGTATCCAATGGCTAGTGGCCAAATATGTCAGTTTTCTTTTTAGTTAGCACTAACATTTTACAAGAGAACAGTTTATTAGTGGTACCTCTTTCATTGTTATTCACAGAAAAACTCCAAAAAAAAAAAAAAAAAAAAAAAACAACCCAAAACAGAATTTGGAGAAGAGCTTGAGTAATTTAATGGGTTGTATTCAGTTAGCGAATAAAGATATCCTTACTGAGAGAAACATGTTTTCTCTCTTTATTCTTCAGTTGATTGAAAACTGCTTTTAAATATTGTTATCGTACAAGTACAAGCAGGGAGACAGGAAGGAGTAGAGCTGATATGGTTAATTAGACCTGTGGACACGCAAGCAAACCATGAAAGTGAGAGCTATTCAGGCACACCAGCACTCTGTCCTCCCTCCAGTCCTCATTGCCCATTTTAGTCTAAATGCTGGTCTATACTACGCATTAATCTGTTTGTTTGCAATATTTGACTAGATACCACACTGTGTATGACAGGTTGCCTGGCAACTTAAATTCATTTAGCAAAATTTGATTTCCTTTATATTATTATTTTTATTCCATAACATGCAGGGCCAAGTAAAAATTCTTACATTTTGCTACCAAGAAGGTATGTCATTTAGTAAGACTTTCAGCTGGAACAAACATAACAGCAACTCAAAAAAAGGAAGGGAGGAAGGGAGGCACGCTAATAGACCAACATTTTGACCCAGTTTAAGTTACAGTTAAGCGATCAAATGTCACAGTATGCTGATTATTTAATCAACCCACATCTTCTCTGCTGTTCATGTATTATTCTATCAGTTGAGCACCATCTGCCCTGACAGAAAAATGCTCCTACAGTGTACAGAATATTTAGCTGACATGTAACTACCACTGCAGTTGTGAACCTAGGAGATCCCAAGGAGCTTGGGGACACTCAGAGCAGCTGTAAGGTCAAGAGATAACTCCCATCTCAAGCAGGAGAAAACAGCTTTGTGAATGACAGTCTGGTAACATACTCAAGAGAAAGAATTTTGGAAAGGCTGCTTAGTAAGTGCGGGTCATTAGCCAGTTTTACCATGAATGGATGAAAAAAAGTGCAAAGGCTCACTAAGTGCAATAAATAACATAGAGCTCATGCCAAAGGGAGATAATGTTATTTGACTACTTATTTTTTTTTTTTCCCACTATAACAATATACAGACAATTGTGAAACTTCATCCTAAATTGCTAAAGTAAGATATGAAGCACAGTTGGCCTCCTCATCATTTTCCAACCAAATACTGCCTGTTATGGAATCCCAGCCAGCACTCCAAATAAGTAGGTAGAAACATTGCATATGCTGTAAGAAGAAAACAAGCACTAAGGCAGCCAACATTTCTTTGTGCATTGTTTAGGAACAATTTTTGGAAGAAAACATCTCTAGTTGATAGATCAAGTTACTAAATCTTCATCTGCTGCATGGTGCTCTTTAGTCTTGCAGGCTGGTGCAGAGCACATACACCAGATCAGCACCCTGAAAGAACTGTCAGTAAAGCATGGAGAGATCCACCCACCAGGATGAAAAACCATGCCCTGACAGCTCTGTTGCCCTTGTACTGAATTCCTTGGAGAGGGATCAGGGATTTCCAGTGGGACTGGAACTGGGCCCAGTGTGCCACAATCTCATAAAACACAACTGCCTATTGGTTGAACAATGCCAAGGGTGTCTCAGCCAGATGCTTGTTTACTGACTACTGAGAAAGGAAAAAATAAATCTCAGATGCTACTGCTTGGATTTACGGGATGTAAGTTGGCCATATTAATTACAAATTAAGTAATCACAAAATAGAGATGAGCCATGAAATTTGGTTTGGCTGCAGTTCTTGGTACATGAAAAAAAAAATGACAGTACAAGAATTACCATAGGTACAGGATGAACAAGAAAACTGCATTAAATTATTTTATTATGAGTATCTCTGTGTTAATGGAGATAGTTCTTCTGCTATATAGAATAACGGACTATAAGATTGTTGACATAGCATAACTACGTGCTGACTCAGCACAGCCCCAGTGTACCTCTGCAGGAGGAGCAAAGTAGGTCCAGAGGTGGCAACAAGGGCTAGCCAAGGGCCTCACAGAGGAATGCCTGCAATACGGTCCAAGGAAAGAAATGGGAAAATAATAATAAAAAAATGCATTGTTTCTTTGTTTCTTCCTGTAGACATGCACAGAACAGGAGATATTTCCAAGCTAAGAATATCATCTTGACCTTGTCCTAATAGAAGTTTTTTTATTTTTTATTTTTCCCTTCTTCCTTCCAGATCATTCTTTGAATTCATTGAGAACTTGTACCTTACCCTTTCTATCATTTACAAACGTAGCTGTAATGCTGTAACACATGGAAAATACAGAAATGACAGTATAGTAGCAAAGTCCTAGGCTGCAACAAACAAGGATAAGCTTCTGTGGACACAGAAACAAAAGGGAAAAAAAAAATCTGCTTACCCTTAGAAGGTTTCAAGTATACAGGAATCTCCAGCAAGATACCCTTGACTCCACTGCCAACCCTTAAATGAGGTCTGGAAAGAGATGGATCCTGGCTCCACCAGGTGCAATCACTCAGGTACATTGTTTGCACCTGAGCTCCCCTGGGTTGGCCCTGCCTTCCCACCAGATGCTCAGTCACTGCTTCAAGCCATAACTTAGCATTCCTGCCACAGTAGACAAACGTGCTTCTTTGTCCAGCACTAGTTATCTGTAAACCCACTAATAGACTTGCTTGAGAACAGACTATAATAGAAAGCTGCGACGGCTGCCTTCCAGGTATGTTACCCACCTAGTCTGCCATCAAATCTTTTCTTCATGACTTTAAGTACTTTCCTCACTTTTCTAATAGGAACATTGTGCCACAGCATCACAAACCAGCAAATCAAGTTGAGAACATCAACGTTCTCTGACTACTCATTCCTAAAAAAAAAAAAAAAAAAAAGAGCTTTGTTTGATGTAGTACTTGAAGTTTTGAGCTGATGTAAACTGTGTTATAATCCTCTAATTTGGCTCCACCCCCCAATCCACACTCTCCTTAAAGAGAAGCACTACCTCCCGCTTTTCCCAGCCTGTTGGTACCTTGCCTGTCCACAACCAGCTTTCAGAAATCCAACCAGAACTCCTGAGATTGCTTTTGACAGTTCCCTGTGCACACAGAGGTGCAGACAATCAGGCTTGGCTCATCTTAAAACAGTCCGCTCAAGACTTTCCCAGGTTGTTCTGTCCCTGCCTTAGGCTCACCTTATTCCTTTGCTGCTTGTGTTAGCTGTACAAGCCATCTGTTCCCCCTGTCTTTTCCAGTGAGGACCAAAGCAGAAGAGGCACCAGATGTCCAGTTCTTCAGTATCATCTGTAGCGAGCTCTTCCTCTTCACTGAGAAGCAGGCCAGACCTTTTCCTGATCTTCCTGTTACTAATGAGATAATGGCTTTTTGTTGTAGCAGAAATCTTCTAGTAATTGCCACAAATTAAATATGGCACCCAGAAGACATTCTTAAAACCCCCCTAAGAGCTGATTTCAGATTTCTTGTGGCCTTTGGCTCCATTAAAGAAGCATTGCGAGATGATTAAAGCAAGGGAAGTGCAAAACAATTGTGTAGAACTCACTCTGATGAAGAAAACTGGGTAGGAAACAAAAAAAAGAAGGTGCTCAATGCAGCCATGTTTCCATTTCCTTTCTCCCAACACACTGACTACAGGCCAGAAAAGTCTCTGGAGCACACAGCCACAAGAAAATCCAAAAGAATTTGTTTTAAAGATGGGGAGAACAAAACCTTCCTGACCTTTCCCTAATGCCAGTGAGATGTTTCTTCCCAGCAGAAGCGGGCTGCTACCCGCTATGCCTGCTGTCAGCTGGAGGAACAGATGGCTCCGTGCTTCAGTTCTAACTGCTCGCTCAGCCATACAGCACAAACTGCACCGCCTGACAGTGCGAGCAAAGAGCCACACACTCCTCACATCCTAGCTTTGAATCAGAGACTTATCAATATTCCCATGTGACAGGTCAGTCAGGAACCTACCTACCTGCATGGAGAAAGGAGAGGGGAAATGGGAGCACAGCATAGGGGAATGCCTGAACGCTCTACAGGTAACCATGGGTGCCAAAGAGCTGAGTTGTCCCTAGTTTAGTTTTTAAATGGTTTCCTATGTACAGTGCCACTTTCTGGAATAGTATCTCTTAGCACAAAAAAAAATGCATGCAATAACACAGAATCATAGATCAGCCTAGGTTGAAAAGATTATCTAGTTTCAACCCACCCTGCTGCGGGCAGGGTCACCACCCACTAGAACAGGCTGCCCAGAGCCACATCCAGCCTTGCCTTGAATGCCTCCAGGGATGGGGCATCCACAACATGCCTGAATTTAACAAGGCCCTGCGTCCTGAAACTGGGAAGAAAAAGAAACAGCAGAAAATCCCACTCTGATAAGAGCCAAAGACATTGAAACATGTTACCCCACATACCTCTGTTTTGATGTTTCTTCTGTGAGTTGAGCTCCTTATATGTGTTTACCTCAGTAGCACCCGTGTGTGAGCATCTGAGAAGTTTGTGCAGAAGATGAGTCCCGGCAAAGAGCTCTGGTTTGAGACTGCTCTAAACCTCGCAGAACAAAATGATTTATCAGATTTATTTTGTTGAAAAGCCCAAATACCTTAGTTATGTTCCTTTTGGTTAAGGCACGTTTGGCAAATTCCTATGCAAGAGAGGAAGCTTAAGGTTACAGATTTTCACTTGGTTTGATCACTTCTCTACTGCATACTGAGTTTATTTTCATTAGTTCAACAATTTCAGTAGAACACAATACGGAGAAAGTACAACCCTCAGCCTCCCACAGGCTGCTGGGACTCCTGCTGCAATGCTCACACAAGTCCTGCTGCTCCTCCCTTCCTTCACTTTGGAGGAAGCAGAAACACTGTGTGTTTGCTGCTTGGGGCAGAATTTCTATATTGTAATGCACTGCAAAATTCTGTTTGAGCTCCCACTGCATGAAAACACATACAGCAACAATGGGAAAACTAAAAGAAAAACAATACCTTATACAAATCTAGACCCACCTGCTATGCTGTAAACACTGCTTGCTCCCACTCCTAACACACAAATTGGCTGTCAGTCTCATTATTGTATATAGGTAACAGCTGATCCAGCTTGGTGGAGGCTCTGACTGTACCCTCCTTCTTATCTCCTCTGCTGACTTCTGGTGCTATATGACCAGAGGAGAGAGAACCTTTGCTGTTTTCCCCAGTTAAGCACATGTCAGCAGAAGGGAAAGAATACTTGATTGTATCTGGTTAAGGGAAAAAAAAAAAAAAAAAAAAGTATTTCAGAGCTTGTATCACGTGAAAGTTACCTCAAACCATTAATTGCTTTGCCTCATGCAAAACATGGGGAAAAATAAAAAAGCTGGATTCAAGGGTGGTGGGGCAGTGACACAGCTGCCCAGAGAAGCTGTGGTGCCCCATCCCTAGAGGTGCTCAAGGCCAGGTTGGATGGGGCCCTGGGCAGCCTGAGCTGGGGGGAGCAGACCTGCCTGTGGCTGGGGGTTGAAACTGTGTGGGCTTTAAGATCCACTCCAACCCAAGCCATTCTATGGAAAGTCTATGAAGGTCTAGGAAAGGGTAGCAAAATACCTAAGTTCAAGAATTTTCACACAGGGAAATTTTGATCCTGGTGCTCCTCACTTTGCTGCCTAGGTTGGGCTGCCCTGTTCATGCTTCCCCTCCACCAATGACTGTTTCTGCACTGCCAGAAGCCCCCAGCACTACAGTAATCATTGGTGGGACCCCTTCCAGTAACTGTAACAGAGACTTGGCCTAATGTATTTCCCCAGTCCAAAGCAGCTCGTGCAGTGCAGTCAGGCACTGATTGGTAGTGCTACCATTTGGGCTTCTTTGGAAGCAGGATCTGACTGTGCCCCTGCAAGCTGCCTCGGGGCTCGCCCGGGAGGGCAAGGCAGCCAGCTTCATGCCTTTCGGTTCCTGCATCCCACGAGCTGATTTCAGCAAATGAGCCCATGCTAGCACCTGCAGTAAGCAGTTTAATATACCTTGTAAGTGCTCTGAGAGCCTCCACACTGAAACAAAATCTTTGTGCGGTCCCTTTCCTTTGGACTCGAGCAAAAGCCTTTGATGCTACCATCAGGTATTTCCACTTGTAACAGGAATTAACTCAGACGTTTGTTTATTCCTCCAGGCCTTCTTCCTGTTCTTCCACAGAGCAGAAGAGAAACCAGAGCTGAGCCACAAAGCAACCCCAGAGGTAGGAGGCAGCAGCAAGAGGCTGTGCTCTGTGCCACAGACATTCCCGCCCTTGGGGAGGCTGACAGGCAGTGAGGCGCACCTCAGGCTGCAGGCCTCGCTCCTTTCTCACTAACAGCAGATAGATGCTGGCCATGTTTTTTAAGTATGCGCCCCCCCCACCACATTCTCCCTTTGTCAGAGTGAGAGGGGCTTTATAGCACGCTGCTAGAATCCCGTGTTAGCAGCATCTCTCTAGATTTATGCAGGTATCAGTGGAAAGGGCTTGACCCAGGAAATGTAATTCTCGCATGCTGTGTGTGACATTAAGTGTGATTGAGCTGTTTTGCCTCAAAGACCACAGCCAAGCATCTCCTTTGCGCTGCAGTGGCGGAATGACGTTAACTGCTCTGAGGTTACCATTTCTGCTCTGCACATTGTTTTCCCTTGATCTCTGTCACATCCTTTACTGAAGATCCCTGCAGCTCTTTTACATAATCACATATGTATTTCTTAAGCACCACACAATGTTACAACCATTCCAATGTCTCCATTCCAGGTACGACCCACCAACCCCAGTATGCCCCGCAATATGTGTGTTTGTACACAGCCACCCACCATAAGTGCAACTGAAGCTAACAGTTAAGTAAAATGTAACCAGCTGGGAGCTAATTAATTACCTTCTACATCAAGCTCAGCGCAGAGAATGAAATTTAAGTTCAGGAGAACTGAACTACACCTTGGATCCAGTGTGGGCAAAGCATCCCACTAACTGGGATGAAAGCCAGGCTATGGTCGCACAAACCAAACCCGTGCTGTGCCTTTGAGCTAAGCAGCAGCCCAGGGGGCTCTGAGCAGAGCCACACGGTGAAGAGAGGGGTCCTGTGCTACGCAGGCCCCTGGGCAGGAGCGCTTCTCCCACACCTCTCGCCTTGCACAGCCTCGGCTTACACCCGCTATGTGTGCTTTGTGGGCCAGCTCCTGCAAAGCAAACTCTTTCATCAACCTGGCTACCAAATGCAAATCAAACATCCCCTGGAGAGGAACTCCTGCGGCCGGGGCCACAAAAGCATGACTAATGCAGAACTTAGCAATCCTGGCAGCGTGGGGCAGCACAGCTGTAAAGTAATTGCTAATTCTCCTGTTGTTAACAAGAGTGCTCCAGTTTCTCCCTCCTGTGATTTGTCCCACGTCTCCCAGTGGCTGCCATGATGCTAACAATCTGCCCTCTTACAGCCAATTTCCCTGCTCTACAGAAAAACTGTCCTTAAGTCACCTTTTCCTCCCTCAGCCACATTAATACAGCCGTGAGCTGGCTCCTATCCTAGGATCACATTTTCATTATAATAAAAAAAAATACAGTGCCTTTTTGTCATCTTTGAAGAGAGTAACAAAACACAGCAAACCTATTATCCTGATTAAGTTTTACCAGTGAAGAAGAGATCCATTATGAAATTAGCTCATCTGCTGAAAGAACATTCCTATAGAGACAGGTATTTAAATGCCTTTTTCTTGGCCACATTACTAGGAGTTCTTGAGATGATGAAAAGAAATTCTTGTTAAGCATCTTAATCCCACTTCATTTTCACCCTTGAGTCTGAATTCCCAAGAGCTGCTAACCCTTTGGCACTGCCATGTGAATGGCTGGAGCACCTTCTGCCTCCTGCCCGTCTGTCAGCTCTCACCGTGACAACATATCTTCCCCAAACAAATGCAGGGGTGGGTTTTCATGCTCAGAGATCCTCTTGAAATGTTGACGAAAAAGGATTTTTAGGAAACATCACCGACTTCTCAGAAGTACAGTGTTGAAACCAAAACAAACAAGATTTTGTTTTAAATTTTCATTTCCCCAGGCAAGGTAGTTAGATGACACTGGTGAATTCTTGGGAAATACTTGCAATACTGAGATCACACCCACTCAAGGAAGAAAATAAAAAGGTAGAACATTCTATAAGGCAGCATCTTTTCTTATTTCAGGTATGTCAAAAATTGAAAACAAACAAATCGCAGACTAGATATTCCATTTTTAGCAGTGACCAGGAGTGCCCACAGCAACAAACCAGGCTCAGAGCCTGGCTCACCATCACCAACTCTGTTTTGTGCCAGAAGACACCTCTCTGCCTTGGTCAGAGCCAGCAGCTGCTCCAGCAAGTATAGCTTCACTATCAGTGAACATGCATCAAGGAAAGGGCAGATAATGATTTCAGGGCTTGCCCCTTCATGGCAACTCACTGTATTTGGAGCCATTCTGGGATAAATCACTTTGCAGAGCCCTGCTGTGAACTGCACCAGGGAATTGTTCAGAATAATATAAAAAGAGGGCAAAGGAGGAGTTTTAAAGATGACAAAATCCTACACCTGGTTCACCACAGCTCTACAATCAAGCAGGGCAATAGCCGAGCTGTGGGAACATCACAGCACAAGGGTAGGAAGAAGCACTTGAAGATGACAATTCCTTTAAACCAGTGCAGAGACCGAGGTCC
The DNA here is from genome assembly GCF_016699485.2 of Gallus gallus. Classification (NCBI taxonomy): domain Eukaryota; kingdom Metazoa; phylum Chordata; class Aves; order Galliformes; family Phasianidae; genus Gallus; species Gallus gallus. Next base: position 22,528,675 of record NC_052534.1, read on the forward strand.
CTGTACGAACAAACAGCAGCCTGCAGGTGTTACCTCCTGGCAGGATTTCCAGCCTTGGCTTAAAGGTTCCCTACTACAGCACGTGAACTTGTGCCAGGGCAGAACAACCTCCTGCATGAGCATTCCAAGGACAATCTCACATAAAATGTGTGACTGCATCTAAGGGCACCTTCAGAAGGCAGTAAGGAGGTTATTTCTTTGTTAGTTTGGAAATCAGTGAATTAGCATTGGTAATCAACATAAAATACGTACAATTTGCCCACACATTTCAAATTTCAAAGCGTACTGCTCTTCTGAACAAAGCAGATAAGCAACAAAAATCATGAGGGTCTCCAACTACAATTTGGCTGTACTTCCAACATGGTGCCTTGCTGTAAGCTTCAGTGGGGGCAGAAACCTCCTCACTAAGGCTCTGGAATGCAACTCTTGCTGTTTCTTTTAGCAGTCGCTGCACTGTACCAACTTATCTCCCTAAGTAGCTATACCATTTTAGCTTCCTTGGAGGTCAGTTACTCATCGGGGCTAAGCACATCCGGAGTAGGAAGAAAATGCCTTAATCCTGTTTTGTGTGCTTGCTTTTATACACACATCCACAATTCTCCCACACGCAACAGGAATCCTCATTTGCTGTTCTGGCCACCCTTGCTGCACAGCTGCAGATGTCCACGAGGAGAATTTGGCTTTGGCTCTTACTTCTTGCGTACTACAGTGGAGGTACTTCACAGAAATCCTAAATTAAAAGGCAAAGCGAGAAACCATGTGGATTTATTTGCACATCTGCTGAATGATTTCAGGACTTCAATTAATGACGTCAAGTTCACAGTCTCTGACAAATACAGGAATCAAGAACGTGATAAGAATTGGCTAAAATTAAGTGCCTGTGCATTTACTGAGGGAATTTATTTTATGTTGGCGTGATTACTAAAAACAAAGAGGCAGCACCATGACACTTCCCTGGTATGCATGAACAACCACTGGACTACAAAACAGCATTGGCCTTCACACCCAGGTACAATTTTTTATTTAAAGGAAAAAGATTCCTTTAATAACTGAAGGAGAGTTTGCTCCACTAGAAAACGAAGAGGGGTGTTTATAAAACCACCGATCTTTACTGACCAGTGAGTTTTTCAATATATAACAACTCCGGATTGATTTCTTTATATACAGAAGAAACCTTGCAATCCATCCTTTCTTGAATGACCGCCTTTGTTTCCTGTTGGACAGCAACTTGAATACAAAAAGTAATACTGTATGAACAGAATACTTAGCAAAAGTGACTAAAAAGTTTAAAATGCTTTTCAGAAGTAACATCAAAAGATACATTAGGAGTAAAATCCAGGTCCATCCACTTGTCTTGCCACTTATTCATTTTCTCCCGTAACAAAGAGGTGCACATTTTTCTTGGACTGCAGCATTTGAGCGGTGCGATCTATGCCAACCACTGCAGCCAATTTCTGAGCATCGTACTTGGAGTAGAGCACAGTGCAGGTCCAAGTAGCGTCCACTCCGCTGTCAGTGGCCTTCATCATGTTACAAATCTCGCTATAGAAGTGGGAGTAGGTTGGTAACTCATAGAAAATGAGGTTCCTAATGCCTTTTATTGTGTACCTGTAGCGGGGGGGAGGGGGGGGAAGGGAAGAAGAGTAACTGAATAACTGTTGCCAATTTGTATGCAGTGTGTATGTTAAAACATCAATCCTATCTCAGTTTATCCATTTCAGTGCTGCGGCTCAACTCTGCAAACCCCAGAGCATGGACTAAACTTGCCACAGATGCGGAATTAAGGGAGGTCTAATGCTGCCAGGCACCATGACTTCCTCTAAAGTCCCAGCCACTATCAATTTCTGCAGTATTCAGCCTCTGGCTCAGATCTTAAGTGAAGCCTGATCATTTTGGCTTCATATTCAAGTTTCACATCCATGAAACTTTTTCTATTTGCCACAACATCTTCTGCTAATAGAAAAAAAAATGTTCAATCAGGAACTTCCAAACAGCTCCTGTCAGGATGCAGCAAATTTTCCAGGTGGCCTCAGCGTGCTATACTTATTGCCTTATACTGCCTCATTGAACTAATTACACATCCTTTCCCAGAATTTTATGTAGTTACAGTGGCACAGATGAACGCCAGTAAAGGGCACAATTAATCCAATTTCACAGGATATATCATTCCATCCTGACATCAGTAGACTTGGCAGCACCTACCTCCTGAACACAGTCCCATGTACACCAAAGCATTCAGAGCTCTGCGAGGGAACTATGGCAACATGCAGAAGTTTTAAATTAAAATACTTTAAGAAAAAAAAAAAAAAGAAGTCCTCAGTAAGATCCAACAGGTTCCAAAAGGTTCAAAAAGCAGCAAAGCTCACCTGTGATTAAGGCCACTCTACTTTCAGAACAGTACATACACAACTCAGAGGAAAACTCAGCCCAGAGTTTACCTTTTGTAGAAGTGGAAGCGCTCGGTGAGCAGTAAGAACTGCTTCTCTCCTTTGAGGAAGGACCGCCTTGCTCTGCAGATGCCGGCCTTTTTAGTGTACTCACAGATGTGAGTAAAATTCAGCTCCTCTTTCTTGAAGTAGTTTCGAAGTCGCACATAGTCAAAATACGACGGAACATAAATGAGCGTGTGTGACATGATGGCATCGCGGTACTCCGGCAAAACTTTGTCGATGAAAAACTGAAACCTAAGTTAAGAAAATATGTATGTTTTAATCAGAATAACACCTGGCTTTCACGACCTCAGACAGGAATACCATCAGACACAACAGACTACTGAAGGTTTTGACTATACATTTCCTCCTTTAACTTCTTAGGATTTCTACACCGATAGAAGATAAAGGGTTAAGACTTCATCAGTTCCACACAGATATCATGGAGATTGGTATTGCTTTCCTGTGTTTCATTATCCAGTGCCTCTGGCAAGGAGAAATTCAGCATTCCCCTGACTCTGTGCAGGGCCTAGCCCATACCAGAAGACTAATGAAGACTTCTACTGCAAAATCCCACTGGCCCTATGTTCTGCAGGAAGCCGTATGCTCCACTAAATCTGAAATTGCAGTCACAAGGGCACAGCAAAATAGTCTGGAACACAGAGTACCTTGTATCTATTACAGAAGTTAAATTTTCAGCTTCTATCCTCCGGAAAACGTGAGGGAGCTGGACCACAACACGGCTAATGGAGCCGCTCAGCGGCACATTGCGGACAGCCACCTGCAGGAACAAAGCAGGATGGTTAGGAAAGCAGCATCTCAAAGGCAGCCCCGCTCCGGGCAGCCTTCTGCCAACAGCACGCATCTGCAAGCAGTGCTAAAGGCTTACATATAACTTACATGCACCAAATTAAGAGAAAACAAAACCTGACTAGCGCCTTGAAACAAAAGAATCAAATAAGTATTGCTGCAAGAAGAGCAGCTCTCTATGCCTTTGGCACAGCATTAAAGATCATCATGCAGCATTGGGGAGATCCAGACAGAAACATTTAGGGCAATAGAAATTACTGCCACACAGATGCTTCTACAACTGAATTATGGAATTTTTCCACGCTGCCTTCTCTGTTCCTCTCTCCCTTCATTATGCCTAAAGAAGGCCTTTGCTTTGACATGAACTCACCTGCCCCACGTAATTGAAGCAGTGTTTGTTGAAGATAGCATTAATCTGGGGATCTTGAAGAGCACTGAACAGCAGCGTCTGGCGGTAGTACTTGGACCAGTTATTGAGGTTCGGCATTCGCACTCGGGAAAAGTCTACTCCATGGGAATCCAAAGGCAGCAGGTTAATGTGCCTCATCAGGTGCTACACAGAGACAGAAATGCACTGTTGCAGACTGACATAATTGCACTCAGACTGCAAAGAGCCTTAACTGCAGCAAGAAAGTGGACGAGGATGAGCAAGATAGCATAGAATATAACAGCAGTGATCGCCCAAGACACAACTGCCTGGGATTTATTGACCCCATCAAGAGTAATTTACTTAATTTCATTCCACAGGACTCAAAACTGCCATCTCCTCAGCCATCAGTAACAGCAGCCTTTGCTTCTAATCCTCTCCCATGGGGGAAGCCTAATGGATTTGTTTGTATGTACTGACGTCAGCAGGTCCAAGGTTTCTGAGCTAGAAGCAGTTAGACTGCTGTTCCCACTGCATGCAGGGGAAGCCTGGGTGCAAGTCAAGAAGTCCACCTGATTTTGGCCTCACTGAACAATGCCTAGGACCTGCACTGCTGCTGCTGCATGGCAGACAGATGCACTCAAACAAAGAAAAATGGAAAACGGGTTCCAGGAGCATCATGTAGACTCATGGGCCTTCCCCAGAGCTCCCCAGGAAATAGGGCACTTTCAGGCTCATTCAGAATGTACAGTAATGCCAGGCTGCCAAAACGATAGGCTCAGATTCCTCAAAGGTATTTCTGTATGAAATACACAAACAAAAACAACCCCAAACTTTCAAGCTTGAAAACTTCTATTAACCTACAGCCATAAAACATGGGTATTACCACATACTGGTGGCAATCCTAAAGTTTTATTCATTATACATGCAGGATAAATCTCTTTCACTTAGGACATGACTAATACCTGGCATCTCTACTGTCGGAGGCAACAAGCACCAGTGCCCACTGCTTTCTGGAGGAGCCCCAGTGAGGTTGGACAAATTCCTCACAGCTGTGATCTGAGACACTGTGCAGTCAGACAACTAGCAGATTTTCTCCCAGAGGTGATTAAAGGAACCATCACCATCTCATTCTGCAAAATAATTGTAGCTGTCCAAAAAACAAACCACCACCAAAAAAAAAAAAAAAAAAAAAAAGCCAACCAGAAATAAACAAAAAAGCACTGCCTTGAATGCCTCCAGGGATGGGGCATCCACAACCTCCTTGGGCAACCTGTTCCAGTGCATCACCACCCTCTGCGTGAAAAACTTCTTCCTAATATCCAAATGCTAAGATTTACAGAGAACAGGTACTGAATACTACCAAAAGCTGCCGGGAAATTATCTGTAGTAAAAGGAAAGTAAGTATCAGTGGATGAAAGAAAAAGAACAAATAAATGTCTAGAATAAAGTCAGTAAAAAACAGCAGAACTATTCATTCTTCACAGTAAGTTGTAATGAGTTGAACAAGACACAGTGCAGCACATAAAATACAGAAACCGTACCAGAACGTGCTCCCAGTTCTGCATTAGGTAAATGTCTGCCTGATCAATTATGAGCATTTCTATGGATGACAGAAAATCAAAGTCTCTCTTCTTCTCTCCCTCTGTGCCAATGATAGTCCTCATACCCAGGGGAGAGGCAATGATGATGTCTGACGAATAAAATGGCGCATACAATCTCATGCTCTTTTGAAGAATCGCAACCCCTGTCAGAACACAAACAGCATTTCTTACTCAAGGTTAAGGATCAACCATTTTCTTCGAGAAGACTCCGTAACATTAACTCCCTACATTTCCTCTCCCTTAGCACATGCTTGTGATTATAGCAGGACAAAACCAATCTGGCCGAAGCTTCTTTTCCCTGAGAATGTGCTTATCCACCCCTCCTCCATTTCATAAGCCTTTGGCACATTTTTACTGTTAGAACTCTTTCAGCAGTTCTTCTTTTTTTCCAGCTTTTTCATAGCTTGCATGGTATTATTGAGCCAAAACGCATTTCTCTTCATTTACTGTTAAAAAAAAAAAAAAGGAGGAAAGAGGGGCTAAAAAGATGAAAAAAGCAGAAGTAGAAATGATTAACTACTCTTCACCCTCACCCCTAAGCTTTGGTCCGTGTCATTATCTACTGTAGTAACAGTTATTTCAATCTGTCATTGAAAGATTTAGCGTGCATCTCCTGAGCGCTGATTGCTTTCATTCACAAGGCCACGGGAGATGCTACTAAAAGACCAAGGACAAGGCTGATCACGTTACAAAGGCAGAAAGCACAGCCAAGCCTGCACTTCTCCCAGGGAAGGTGCTCTACCTGGCTTCTCAAGGCACACGCTGCAGTATCAACTATCTCATGCATTACCTCTGATGATAAAGAGGTAATAAAGCTGCCCAACACAGGTGTCTCTTTAGCTTATTGCCCACTCTGCCTGAAGCCAGCTACTATAAGCACAGCTGAAGGCACGTCAAGAATTTCACGCAGGCACCCATAGGGACATCTCCTGCTGGCTGTTTTAACCAGTAATAAAATAATTAAAAGAAAAAAGGCTGAATTTCCAGGAAGACAGCACTTATCTCAAAACATGTCAGCATATAAACATTTTAGAAATTCTGAATGTATTTAGTTCAAAAATGTGAAAGAGTGGTTTTAGTAAGGCATAACAAACATGCCCTAAATTAGATCTTAGAGCTGAAGTAACAGGATGCAAAGCACATTAGGAAGGAATAATTATGCTGCTTCTATGATTTGTTTCTGCAAGTAACAGCACCCAAAGTTTCTTCAAGCATTTCTTCACACCTAGTAAGTGGATCAAGGAGACTGAGCTATAGGAGAGGATTGAAAGGCAAATTATTTTGCTACAAAATGTAAGATGTTCTCAGCAAGACAGATATTCACTGGGGAAGCATGAAAGATTGAGTGGGAACGACTTGCATCTTCCACTCTATCATTAAACCTCTTGGGATGCCAATTTATCTTTCAAGGGACAATAATTTCAAGAACCTCTTACCTGTCAAGTTAGGTTAGAAAAAAACTGCCTACTCATTGTGGCAGCTCCAGGAACCAAGTTAATTCTTTGCACGCTGAGTTACTGAAACAGCTTGAAATGACTACAAAATAGTCTTAAATTTGCTGTTTGTCCAACAGTCCTAATTGCTGGCTATTCCTTAGCGTTCATGAAAACCATGGGCAATACAGTAGAAAACTGCTTTGCTCAGTATTGAGCTTGAGTTTTGTTTCCACTGTTAGTGATTTCAAGACACACCGTGAATACGCTAACTTGACCTGATATTTTATTCCTTTTTTAAATAACACGGGTAATTCTGCTGCACAACCAAGACTATCCTCTTTTAAACGAGGTGTGGGCAACTCTGCCACAATAAAGCAGTCACTGCATTTGAAGGGACTCTGAACTTGGAGTGAAAACGTTTACTTTTATATTTTCTTACTTTTATATTTTCTATTTCTTATGGCAAAGAATGGAGTATTTTCAGAAATATTCATGATGCCACTGCAGACACAGCATAAATACCTCAGAGCCCCGAGTCTCGCCAGCCCCGATGGCTCCTGGACATTAAGGAAGAACCTGTTAGATTAGCCCTCACTTCTTTATAAGCTAAAGTCATGTTCTGCAGGTCATTACCAATTCTGAAATGGTCATCAATGTTGCCAGCGAAGACAGCTTCATAATCTTCAGGTCTTTTCAGGTTGGGGGGCTTCTCGTCTGGGTCAGAGCCAAACTCCCCTTTGAAGCGCTTCTTATTACTTACATCTATTTTTCTTTTCTCGTTCACTTCAAGAAGACTGATGAAAATATGCACAATTCGCAAAGCACATTCCCGGAAGGGCACTATCATCAGCACCTGCACACAGCAACAGTTGCAACAGAACAACCCAGAAAACATGAATATCCACAGTTGAGCATGTTAAGTAACTGTTTCGTCTTTGAAGTGCCCACATTTGGGACTCCCAGCAATCAAAACAAGCATCAGCCTCCTTCCCCGATATAATCACTGTGCCTACATGATGAAATAAAACCTCCCAGATAGGTCCAGGCCCTACAGTCACGGCATGCACTTCTGCCCTCAAACAGGCCCCTAGCTTCTCACTTCCTTACCACACATCACCAGTTTGTTTCTGAGAGGAAAGGTACAAATGGGTCCACACGGAAGCAGAACAAGCCTAATTCTAACATATGGCAAGGAGAGGATGTGCTGGTAAACAGTGTGCTCACGAACACTGTAGTGGCCAGAAGCTCAGTTTGGTTCTCCATCTCACATGCCCAGTATGATTACAGGCACACACTTCTCTCAGTCCCCCAAGCAAACAAGAGCTCCCTCAATACACACACAGGGACAAAGTCTGGCTCCTGAATGGATGGCAACAACCTCTGCAAAGCACTCTTGGGGAATCAACACAGAAACCAAAAGCAAGACTTTGTCAGGAGTGCAGAAAACACTGAAACCCAGCTTTGAAACTGTTCAGCAGGCAGTTGGCACAACAAGAGACAGGCTAGCCCAAGTTGAATCTACCTGTTTATCAACCAGTGGGTGCGGGGGATTAATGACACGAACCCCAGCACAACGATACTTTGGACTCTGTGGCAGAAAGGCTTTATAGCAGATGTCTTCCAGGCACAATCAAGAGACATGGAAAGGCATGTGCCTAGGAACATATCATGTAACAGCAGCAACAGAAATACCTCCCAGTAAACTACCAGGACATTTACACAGCCTGACCAGACTCCCAAAACGTGCAGGGAATCGCATTACCAAAGCGCTCTCACCTTAGGTCTGGTGAGCCCCTGATCCCTGTAGTCATCACTGTCAGTCCCTGGCTTTTGGTCTCGTTTTTTGGCATTGTTGCTGAGCACCTGGGCGTTTGCCTTCAGAATGTGGTTCAAGGCATGTAAGCAGTAAGCATGCCGGATTTCTTCTCCATTTGTTAAAGCATTTCTCTCTGGATAGAACAAGTCCCTGTAGGTATTCATGATACAGAAGAGCTCTCTTTGTAACGGGGTGAAAAAGGAATCGCTTGGTTTGCTTGCTGAGGACAGGTAATGTTTATTCACTTTAGGCCAAGTGGATTCTAAAGGCTTGTGTAGGTAAAGCTGTTTCACACTGAATTCTTTGTCTGGTTTTAAAGTTGTATGCTTCTCCAAAGTGGATGAAAAAGTGAGCTGACCCAGCCTTGGCCACTGAAGGGAAAAAAAGCAAACAGAAGAGTCAAATGTACCAGACCTAGCACAGCTTAAAGCACATCACTACAGCTTGTTTAATCAACGTCATGAAATTTGAGCAGTTATCTTTTCATAATACAAGCTGAAACCTTTTTTTCAACATGCAATCTCTTAGCATCTAACTTCAGCTCACCAGATCTGGATGTATTTTGCAGTGATATGGCTACAACTGTCACCATTCTGCAGATGAGAAAACTGATGTCATTTCTGCCAGCGCTGGAGTCTGACTACGTTTATAGATCAGTCACACCTACGCACTGATTTTATGGGCGAAACCTTTCAGTGTAATAAGAAAGAACTCTTGCCTTTAAGTCTCTTGTTGCACAAATCCCATTCTATTTCTGTAATGAGGATGCATCAAATTAAGCAAAGATATGCCATACGATGCTTTAGGTGGCACTGATATTTCTGACCACCATATTCAGAAGAAAGAAAGAGAGAGGGAAAAGAGAGGGAAAAGAGAGGGAAAAGAGAGGGAAAAGAGAGGGAAAAGAGAGGAAGAAAAATACCCCAGCTAGCTCGCTGACTGCATAATCGTTGGGTATCTTCCAAGGAATGTCACCCAGCATATGGGTGACCAGAATGTGAGGCAACGCTCCAAAACAAAATCAGATGTGAAAAGTTAAGAAGCAAAAGTTTGTCTAAAAAGAATATTTTGAAAAACAGTATTGTTTCAAGTAATGAGGTGGCTTTTTTCTCCCCACGTTACTGCCAGTGTTAACAAAAGTACTGAATTCCTCTTTAGCTGCTTGTAAGTGTGTACAAAGATAGAACCACCTTGGAACAAGAACATGAAGGCGCATCGCAAGCACTGCTGAGACTTCCTGTGGCCACCCCAGGAACTCAGCTGCAGTGCACCTCTCTGGCACCCCGCTGCTACCACACTGAGATCAGCCCTGCCTCCACCCAGTGTCAAGAGTAGCACCAAACCTTCAATCTCAGGACTACATAGCAAATTCAAAAGCTCTGATTTTCAGACGTGTCACCACATGCTGGTGGATAGCAGACTTTACATCCCAACTCTCGCTCAGCATTAAGCAAAGAAGAAACACTTCAGCAACAACAGTGACAAAACCTTGACAACTCCAGAACCAATACCTAATAACAATTACAAAACTACTTCACTTGTATACAAAGATATTTTTATCCCAGCATCCCGAGGAACTCCGGCTCGCTACAGAACAACATTACCTTGCTTTGACTTGAAGTTTTAGAAAGCGTAGATATTTTCTCTACTTCTTTTTCTTTGAGTTCTTTGTCCATGTGCTGTTTAAAGGGATCTGTTTTAAAACAGAAATAACAAAGTCCTGAGAACTACCGTAGCTAACAGCAGAATCAAAAGTTTCAGAACAGATTTGCAAGCGATATGGGCAGTTTTTTTGCTGGCCAACACTGCAGCTCATACTAGCTATTTCAAAGTACTGGGAGACAAGAGAAAGGATGTCAAATTCTCTCGACAAAAACAGAACAGATTTGACAGATTGCCTAAATAAAAATTTAAAAAAAGGAATGTGGGGAAAGAAAAAGCACTTACTAAAGCACTCCAAGTTTAAATCACAAAACAAATGCTGGACAGGGAAGCACTGTGTGGTAGAAAAGATTGGCAATTTTCTGCCTGAAGCTCTGACTCTGATGAACATCAGCAAATGCTTCCACTCCTCGCAGGTGAGGCGAGATGTCAACAGTCAGGACCTAAGTGAGCTGACTGCCCTCAATTTATGGTTCCGCGGAGGGCTTTGCACTGCTGGGCAGTGACATGAGCACAGATTGTGATAAAGCAAATGAAGATAAGAAGATCAGGGGAAAGGCAGCAAGGATTGCCAGAAGTGAACAAAAGTATGATTTATCTAATCAGCAATTCTTTTTGGAAAGGAAGGAGATGAGAAACTGCAAAATCACATTATATTCAGAGCCTGGTTTGCACAATTAACATGCAAAGCTTATTTTGAAAGCCAAACCCTGTCTATAGCTTGCAGCACTGTAGCACTCACTGCTTAAGGAAGAGCAATGAGAGGACACTAGTGCCTGCCAAAGGATATCTAATGCACGTCAAATTATCCAGCAGAAGTCCAGATATTAGCTAACCAGAACACTTGAAAATACCTTCCCAGTAATGCACATGAATAGGGTATCATTGACTCTTCAGTAAGTGTTACTGATTCCAGCAGTTGTAAAATCAAGTCAAGGAATGATACGAAGCATTTTCAGCAATTCTAGTGACCCCGAGGATTCACTTTCTGCTGTCTTAGGTGAATCATCTTCCATAATCAGTTATAAAGCCACTTCTATAAGAATCCACTGAAAAGTAGTGCATCATTTATAGGTTGAACAAAGCTTTTAGGATACTCAGCATGCAGCTGGAGAGCGGTGGTTCTCATTAAAATGCAATGCCAACAGCCTAAGCAATATTCTTGTGGTAACAAGAATGAGCTGTTTCTGCTATCACATGGCCCTTTGATGCTTCCACACATTCCGTGTATCAACCATGCTGCCTCCCAGATCTAATGTCAGCTGCTGCTCTAAGATGACAAGCCAGCATCACTAGGGATGCTACATACATATTCCTCTCTCTCAAACTACGCCATCTGATATTAAAGCCACAGAGCATGAAATATGAATAGGAGCTCTGCAAGTGCCAACATGCAGCATATCGCTGAAAGATCACACAGCCGTGTGCACAGCTATTTGTATTACACTTGGTGGGACGACTCCAACACTGGAGCTCGGATTTCACCCCTCAGTGCACTGAGGCACCAGCATTCTGGGCTACACCCTTAAAAGATACCACACAGATGCTCTATTGATGCCTCCCTGATGCTGGTGTAGTCAGACTCCTCTGCACATGCTTCAAAACCCAGACAGACATTGAGCATTTGTTTAAATTGTAAACTACCATTACAACCACAGAACAGGATAACATCCTCCATGTGTATTTCTAGTTTCCACTAGTTTGGGCCTTACCAGTTACAGCAGAAACCATGCACAAATCCCTGTCCATATGAGCTACAGGAAACAAACAGCTGGGCTGCATGCATGCATTAACTTTAAATGCCCCTTATATAACAGGCTCACACGTGGGCAACACAATAAATAGCGTAGCTGAAGAGCCTGGCAGCTACATAGCATCTCATTAGAGAGTTTGATAATTTACTTGTATCCAGACACTGAAGAGGCAGATCACTAATGTACAATAATACTACGTTTTACCTTCTGAAAAGGCTTGTGAAGAATTGCTCTCTCTCTTGTCTGCATCGCAGTCTCCACTCTCCTCTTCCATGAAATTGGTTTCCAAGCTAAATTCAGCTTCATGTTTCACATCAGTAAACTCCTCAATTGCCCCACGATTCGGGTCACAGGAAGTTTCCACCCCATCAGCCTCCTCCTGGCCAAGTGCCTGTTCTGGTGGGTCTTTAGCTGCGACTTCTTAGAGAAAGAAATATGTTATACTCTCCTGGAAAAGCTATTGCCAAGAGATACTTCTGGCTGCCTGTGTCAAACACTTCTGAGTTACACTTTTTCCTTCAAAAATCTTATGCAAAAAGATTAAAAACAGGCCTTGTATTTTACCTTTTTTGGGTTTTTTGTTTTTATTTTCAAAAGCTACCTTTGTCTAGCGTGCCAAAAGTCAAATAATATAAAACATAATTTCCCTGAGAAAAGGTTAAGGAAAAACATATTCAGGGAATACAAGTTTTAGCTTCCAAAGAATCTAAATAACTGAGAAAACAGAGTCAACTCCTCCATCCCTGAATTTCCTTGGGGACTTCATGAATGAGGATGCCTCCTCATACGGGAGGTGGTTTCCTTAAAATTTAAACACTCTTTCCTGTGCTGTGAGGCAAACCTTTCCCTTTGCTCAGCGGCAGCAGCCAAGCCAGATGCTGTGCGAGAGAACAGCTTGCGTCTCCCAGAGAGTGGGTGAGAACCCCTGGTATGCTGCTCCGTGTGGATTCCCCCTGTGCTGCCGCACAAACAACATGTGAGGAAGAAGCAGCAGGCTGGCTGCTGGGAAATGAGCACAGCTACCCTTTGCCCTGCTAAACACTCCAGCAGCTGCTGCTCACACTCACAAAATGGCAAGGGAGCAACAGAATCTTTCAGCCAGAAGAGCACACAGCCAACCAGCCCGTCTGCACCAGGATCAGGGCTAAAAGCAGACATTATTCAAACTTTCTAACTGAAACAATAATTACAAAAGCACAGCAAAAGAAACTACCTTCTTCCTGCTCTGGTACGTCATTCTGCTCTTCTTCACCTCCAACAGCTTCTCTGGGCTCCCGGGACCCTTCGCTGTCCAGTTCTGCCTCACTCTCCCCAGCTTCTTCTGATTCACTTTCATCTTCCTCCTCCTCACTCTCAGACTCAGGAGATGCCTTCAGGGTAGCCAGAAGCTTGTGATAGACAGAGACCTGTTCCACCTCAGTCTCTGAATCGCTTTCCGCACTTGATTTATCAGAATTATCAGACTAAATGTGAAAACAATAACAGCAGCGGTCTATTAGACAGCAAGCAAAGACCCTCAGCTCCAGCTCCCATACTACATTTTCTTCTTCCCATTCTACCCCTATGCAGAGGCAATGAGATTTTCCCCAAATCTCCATTTTATGTGAACGGTTATCCTGAACATTCCCACGCAGATTGTGAAAGGACCTTGGCAGACCTAGGTCCTGGTGCTATGTTCTGCACTGATTTCACACAGAGCATCACATAACTTGTTTCATTCAGTCTTGGAGAACACATTTGTTCTCGTGGACAAACAGGCCTTAGATTTTCCTACAAGAACCACACGTAAAAGGGCATATATACTGAAAATGCTTTTGGCTTTCAAAAAGAGAAATGGAATAACCTTCAGCTGACCAAAGTCAACCAAGGAACAGTCAGGTCTAGCTCAGCATCTAAAGCTCTAAGCTTCAAACAAGCCAGACCCCAAAAGTCAGGTCTGTCCCAGCCTTGCACAAACTAAGAACAATGTGCCAGGTTACAGCCAACATCATAGCAAAACCAGGACTGTAAGCACAGCATCATTTATTTCTTTCTTTGCTCCTTTCAGCACAATGCGAAAATTCAGTAAATACAGCATTAATACAGAAAAAAATTGCTAAGGAAAACAGCTGAGCAGTCATTAATTACTTTTTCCACACTGCAACTTTGAAGTCTTTAATTGGTCTGATGATAAAGGAGGTTAACGAGTCCTAACTGAAAGAAAACTGAAGCACTGTAATTTGAAGAACGGGAATGAGCATCAACATTTCTTCATTCAGCAGAGAACAAAGCAGCTCACTCCCTAACTCAAGCACCACTGTATACTAATAACATAACTTACAGCATGTTTTGCTTTTTGCCATGGCTAAGCAGCATTAAAAACAAAGCAAGAATAGCAATGTTGTGTCCTGTTTCTTCTGCTGTCGCTTGCTATTGCAGTTATGAGTTTGACACTACACAGAACAACCTGGAATCACGAAGAAATCCTTCATTTTTTCCTCTTAAAACTAGGTTTTCTAAAAGGAACAACCAAATCAACAAGGAAGGCACAGTGTTCCACCTCACTGAACTATAAGACAGGTAAGGTGAGGAAGAAATAAAAATATATTACCAGTTCACATATTTGAGTTGCTTCTGGTCTTCCAGAAACCCTGAAAAAAATCACCAAAATATCCTGTTGCCAATGATATTATGCACTGGGTAAACACAGGTGAAGAGGGGAAGAAACTGTTGAGCCTTAGAGCAGCTGAAAGACAGTTTAAAGCCAGAGCATCACACAATTCTCCTTAAGGAAACAGAGTCAGGGCTCACCCTGCCAGGCTACTCTCAGCTGATGTTACAGCCTGCGTGTGAAGCCCAGGTGTATTTGACCATGAAGAGAAACATTTTAAAGCAGAGTGTGGCCTTAATCAGAAGACCAAATGTCATAAAGAACCTGAGCACAAGGGCATAAATACTGGGAAAAGTCTTGTGAAAGTGATGAGCTTCCTGCAGGTCACCAAACCCAGCAGGACTTGGAAAGGAATTCCTTCCTCTCTTCTCAGGGGGCCAGGCCAGGCCTGGGCTACGTGAAGGCAGCCTGTGGGGAAACTTTACAGGGCTCATAGAGGCTGAGCAGAGCGCGAGGACTCGCTGGAACCGGCAAAGCAGCAGCCTAGCTTAGGACAACGTGTATTTACACCTGTAAGCCGGACTCAGGGCCCGCAGCTGTAACTGTGAGCGGAGGCGCGCAGCAGCTGAGGACAGGTTCGAGCAGGAGCTCCAGCCCCCTCTGGCAGAGGCCTCACCTGGAGCGCACGTACGGAACCCGCCCGCTGCTCTCTGAAGGCAGCTCGCGCAGCGGGCAGCCAGAACGGGATCCTACCTGCGGCACTAAGCGCTGACTTTCCCCGTGAAGCGGGGAAAACAGACACGCGCTACGGGAAAAGCGCATCAATTCAGCAGCGCTGGCGATTCTGCGAAAAGGACGCTCTAACCGCAACCCTTCCGAAAAGGCGCACGGCCTGCGCTCAGGGGACGGGGCCGTGCGGAGGCGCCCCGCAGCGCTCACCGGTCGCAGACGGGGTGCTGCTCCCCGAACTGCCGCAGGTGCTTCCTCTGCCGCTTGCTGAGGCCACGCGCCAGCTCCCTCCCGCCGCGCCGCTTCCCCATGCCGCCAGCGCCGCGCTTTACGGCACGGCCGTCAGGGGCGGCTGTCGCAACGCCGTGTGGCGGCCGCGCTCTCCTAAGGGCCCGGGTGTGCACCTGCAGCGCGCTGACGGCAGGAGATGCGTTCCGCGACAGCGCCGGCTTTCTTCAGCGAGGAGGGACGCTTTTGCTCGGTTATTTGTCCGCTCCCGTGTGCCGTTACGTTTTCACTGTATACGTTTTTATTGAAATAGTTCAGTCTCTTTTCTTATCCAAGTGTAAGTAAACTTGAAATAGCTTTGCTGAAAGCTACTTAGGCAGCGTAAATTAAACCACAGATGGCAGAATTTTAATTCCCCTTTATTTCATATATGCCCTTTTGTTGCGTATAATGAAGATGCAGATCGCTTCAGATACGGATCCCAAGTAACTGACGAGGCAAGGCAGTTCACTTCTTCCTTCAGCACAGCCTATGCTCACGTATACTTCTGTTTTCCATCCCACAGCTCACTCTGATAATGCCCATCACTTCCTGATGCATTCCTGTTGTCCTCACACAAAGACAAGCAGTATCTTGGTGTTATCTTGACGTGCTTTCTCACATAAACGTGGAGATTAAAAGGGAAATACCTCAAGATCCAAAACCAGAGCCGTGACGGAACCTCCTGCTTTCCTTAGCACTGGTGATCAATACAGTAATGTCTGACAGCTGCTGCCTCCAAGTATCAAATAAAATACACAGCATAAAAACCACCCAAACTTTCTACCTTCTCTTAAGGGGTTGTTTTTCTTCACTGTACTTGCAGCGCCCTGTCAGTTACAAATTAACTGGATGAGGTATGCAAGCACTGGTGGGCAGCTTCTACAAACCTGAACAAACCAAACATCTCTTTATAGAATTGTTTACATGGTATATTGGTCTGTATATTTTTGGCCCCCAAAGCAGGCTGGCGGCTGTTAGTGGGAAAGTACTTGCTTCAGGAAATCCCCCTCTAACCTACAGTTACCAATGATTCTGATGACTGAACGGACTTGAAGACTTGTCTACCTACAGTGCCAGCATTAACCCAGTCCTATTCAGACTGAGACAGTCTTACTGACAGCATGTTGAAGTTCTCTATCATAAGGAACTACTTTCATGATACTTCTCTTAGTACTTACTAACACTCTTGGGGCTCCAGAACAGCTTTATACCGGCATCTGTTTTCCAATCTATGGAAATTTATTTGCTCATACTGGCAGAAAATGCTAGAAATCTGCCTAAACAAGCTTCAAGATGGTTGTAAAGAAGCATTCTGACAGCATGGAACTTTTACAAACACTGCTGCTTTCTTTCTGTTAAAGCAATGGTTTGAGTTGTCTGCCTTAGCTTTTAAAGTATGGGTGAACTTCATCAAATATTTGTTCACTGTGTAACTGTCTGCATTCTTGAGCATTTTCAGTTCTCTTATTCTAAAGTGCTCAGTGAGAGTACATCAGCAGGCTGGAATTTAATGTGCAAAGGGTCAGAACTGATTTCAGACTACAAGTGCCTATCTTCAAATGCCACAGAGCATAGGGAAACCTGAATTCTGAATTGGGCAGCAGGAAAGCAAAAGTTTGAAGGTTGGTTGTTTTATTGTTGCCTAAGTTCATAAATAGTAAGACCACACAGAAAGAGAGAAGAAAAAAAAAAACCTATTACCTTATACATTTTAAAATCTGGCCCTCTGAATGACTGACCTGGGTTAATACATGTTTGTTAGATAGGACTAATGAAGTGTCAGCCAGACGTGAGAGCAGCAGGATTAAGAATCTGTGTCCAGGTTACAGGGTAAAACCATGGGGTACTGCACATTGAAAGTTGAGCACTGTTACCGAATGTTATCAAGACTTTTCACCTCATGTTTCCTTCACAAGAAGGGCACTGATTTTGAACTGATGCTAAGGATTCAGTTCAGTTCCATGGCTGAAAATCAATGAAAGGAGGAAGTATTAGTTTATACATACAGCAACACTGACAGTGCCTTGACTGTTTCAGACTCAGTCTGGAGTTCTCAAAAGCGAGGAATACTTTATTGTGATGCACAGAAAGTCCCATGAGGGACACATTGCCTTTACTTCAGGGCATGAAATCAGTGATCCTGGTGATTTTGCTCCATGAATGCAAAAGCAGGTATTTCAGACCCGTTACAAATCTGCCTGGGTGTCATTTAAGCTTTGGATGTCTAACTTAAAAGAAAAAAAATACAACATGCTCAAATACTGTTGTTTATAAGCAATGTGAAGCATTGCATTTTCTTACTTCCTCTAAAAGTCAACTGAATTATTCTTATCGGAAATCAGAGGAGATGGTTGGTAGGTAAAAAGATGACTTCAGAAAAGACGTGGAACAATAACTGGAACACTGGTCTCGGCACTTGCTAAGAAAGTAGCAAAAATGCAAAGCTAGAGAAACGTGTACTAAAAGAACAGGAAAAGAAGTAAACAACCAAAAGGGTTCTTGACAATATGGTTAATCCAAAGTTCTTGAGTGAGGATCAGGAACTTGCTGTGAAAGTCAGAAGCCACATCAGCGGAAGAAAAAAGATGATCAGAACATACTGCAGTTATCATGTTATGCAAACGCATAACCAGAGATAAAGGTGTTGCTATGCCTGAGGAAATCCCTAAACATGGAGGGAAGACTACAGCAGGTAATGAAGGATCACAGTCTCAAAAAGAAGAAAGTTTCGTGCAGGGAAAAATAAGGATGAGAAGTATGGCCTACAAAGCAGTGCTGTTAAATACTGGCCTGTAACAATCAGACTCTGTGCAGGTAATTCTGCTTTCTCAGGGTGCAGGTAGTCTGTGACAGCTGCTAAGTACAGTTCTGTCAACACTGTTGAGGTCCAGAGATTGTTTTAAAGGTAGACTGAGGCAGACTGGCTTTCCCCAGTATATGGTGAGGCTGCAGACAAAAAGTTCTCTACTAATAACACCTTTCCAAAGATAAAGTATGCCTTCCTGCCTGGGGGCTGCTTATGTGAGTTAATATTTTCCACAGCTGCTACCTAAGTCTGATCCTATTAAGGTCTGATAACTAAAACTGTCAGCCAACTGAAATGCCACACTGGCTGGCCATTTAGTCAGAAACTGAAGACCCAGAATAGAACACCAAAGACAATAAAAGACAACCCTTTAACCTTACTGAGCATCGAACTAAGAGGTGGAAGACTTAGCACTGAGCACAAGCGCATTTTGATGCTATATACAGCTGGGATTTGGCAGGTGGCTTATACAAAACTAAGACACGGCAAATTGGAAGAAAATATCATACAGAATTGAAAGAAGCTGTTCCTCTGAAGCATCAGTTTCATTTAACCAGGCCAGCACACAGTTTCTTCCTTACTGTTATATAATATCTGATATGATTTTAAGAAATGCTATTATTACTAAACGGAGGAACAGCTTGAAATTGTGGATAGCAAATACTTTCAAGGGATAAGCAGGCAGTATATCTTCTCCTAAGGGATTTGATTAACTACTTTTTTTTTTTTTTGTTTTCTGGGGCATATTGCAGAATATGCTCAGGCAGCTTCCGCTCTGTCATGAATGATACCAGTTTTACTGACTGTCTTGAAACATCCCTCCTAAGACAGCTTTGGGCCTCTCTACAACTAGAAAACATAGCTGATCTTCAAGCACAAGCTTGATTTCTCATCTTTCAGCTATTTCCCATTAAGATTGTGCACTTCTGTCTGATAATAACACTAAGCTTCTTTTCTTTTGTGAACGTGACTTTGAGTACTGTCAGCAAGTATGGTCCAGGCTCTTCAGCTGTCTGGTCAAGGGTATTCCTTATGTAGATTATTTTAACAGCAGTAAAATTACAGCCAAAGTAGGTTTCCACAGCTCTGTCCTACTGCTAGCCTAGTAAAGCCAAAGTGCTTAATGCAGTCTGAAGCCACTGACTGTTTTGCACCTAGCAGTATCTCTTTTGATTCACAGTGAAGTAACCTCCAAGTTAGCTGAGCACCCTTTTGCTATGTGTACTCTTTTTTCTCCCTCTGAGCATAACTGGTGTCCAGCTAGACTAGGTTTACTGAATAACCAACCCACCCACTTTAGAAAAAGGCTATACCTTTCCCTGCCATGAAATAAAGTATTTAATACACTGTTTGTCCTATGTACAATGACACTTTCTAGTATGCATTTACTTTGCAATGTGGTCCTACAGCTACTTCATAAAATTAGAGACTTAAACCTGTAGAAAGCTCATATTTGTACTGGAATCAATGAGTTGTTCTTTTAGCAACCAGTTAACAATACTGGAAATGAGGCTATTGGAACTGTAAGAGCATAGAAAAGTCTCATTATGCCTCAGCGTTCCTTAAGATTGCGTGCTCTGACTTACTACATGCCAATATGTAAGCTGTATATGCAGCTGGGATTTACTTACTTCAAAGTAGCGATAACAAAAAACTGCCAAACAGTCTGGTATCCTTTACCTTAAACTTTACACCAATGCGAGCAGGATTTTCTAAGTATTTCCGAATTCAGAAGCCACTCATTATCAAATGGAGATCTAGGTTATTTATAAATATGTTTTAACTTTCTAAAAACATTACAGTTGATGACAACTTCTGATCAGAGCATGCAGTCAAGCTTCTTCACTTTACCCATGTTCAATCAGTCTGCAAGTTCTGGAGCCATGATCAAGAATAACTCAGTAAAGCAAGAATATACATGATTACTTTATAAAACGGGACTTTTATTTATCAGTAGATTGTCTTAGTAAATTAGGTTGCTAGGAGCAACTAGTTCCAGCACTAACACCCAAGTACCTGGTGAATTCATGATTTGACTTCTGCTTCTTCTACTTGAGGTAGCGTATCCCAGACTGGCTCCTGGATGTGTTCAGGTATTTTCTCTATCTTAGTCTAGTACAGAAGGAAGGAAACAATTTATTATACCAATTAGTTAACATCTAACTACTTGGCTTTATTTTGCTTTCAGATATTTATCGGATTGAAAGTGCCACCTAGTGACGTTTTTGAGTAATACAGCCTCCTTTAATATCTACAAAACACGGTCTTTACAGCCACACGTTTCCTCTACTGACTTTGTAACAAACTCAGTAATTATTAGTACTTGCATCTGGATTTAATCTCACGGCAGTTAATAACATGAGATGGAAACTCACCTTTTTTACTTCCATGGCAACCCCTTCAGGTAAGTTTCGTTCAACATACTCTAAGTACACTGCAGCAGTACTGCCCGTTAGGTGTTTTAACTAAAACAGAAGTAATGTGGTTTTTTAGTGAAGGTCTATTACCAATACTTCAAACAGAATGTGAAAAAAAGGAGTTTGCTCTGACTTGTCTAGTTCTTGCAGTGGGTCGAAGCATCTTACACTAGGCCAGCTCCCATAGAATTCAGCTCGGCCAGGTAAGCAGTACATATCTTGTGCAAGTATAAAGTAGCAATTTCATGCAGAACTGTATATACTCTGTGCTCATACGTATTGATTATGATAGAAATGGTGGACCTTAATACTGCAAGTATCAGATCAAGTTGCAGGTTATGCAAGAACTCACAGCATTTTTAATACCCTCAACATTCAAGCTGGATAGAAATCCCCCAACCCCAGAACTCTACCATGCTCTTGATTCTAGTTTCTCTTGGAAAGCAGAAGTTGTATTTATGGTCTGTGGGCAGCCATCAGTAATGCTCTACTGTCAGAGCACTGAGGGCAAAGACACATGTTACTAAGCACAACTGCACCATAATAGACCTAGAGGCCACAAAATGCTGGCAGTAAACTTTTTTTTCTAAGAAAGTCAACCACAGCTGCATTCTAAACCATATATAAGTCTGCGTCACCAGCCACAGAGCTAGTGGTTTGTACACACTTCCTTTCTGGTATTTCTCCCCTTACAATTTTAGTTTGTCACATGACGTTGCACGGGGCAAAAGCGTTCAAAATATCAAGCAAACTCCTGGAGAACAGGACTGTCAGTGACTAGCAATGACTATCACTTACCTGCAGCATCTTCCCTTCCTTGAGAAAGTTCTTATCCCACAGATCATTGGAAATTGAGAGCATAAAATATATAAAGGTAACTGTGATATCTACCTTATTTTTAAATCATTCCTTCACATACTGGTCAAAATCAGCCTTAAAGGCAAAAATTAGATGGGCTGTACATTCAGAATATTTTGTGCTACATGTGATGTACCTACATCAGCTCTCTCCTACTATATATCCAGCACTCAACTCCCCAAGCTAAATGAATTAATATTTCTTCCTTTTCCATCTTTCTTACCTCCAGACAGGTGTAATGTGTTCTCATTTCATACTGAACTCTGTGCTTCTTGTAAATGTGTACAGATTTCAAAAGCGTGAGTCGTTCTATCTTCTTTGGAGGTTTATGTCTGAACAAAGTACAAAGAGAAAATGTTGGAATGGTGGATTTTATATGAATGATGTTAATATGAATTATCTGAGATTATGGTGAAATCTCTGCTCTTATCTGACATTTAGAAGATCCACAAGGCAGTATGAAGTACTGGTACAGTTTAGTATTAATGCTACAGCACTGATGACCGTAACAAGAGTATTCCTGGTATCTTTCATGCAGTTACAATACAATCCTTCTATGGCAGCACTGAAAGTAGCACTGCTTCTGCATGCTCATTGCCGTGCTACCATCTAAGAAGTGTCAGATTCACAACCTGAGAAGGAATGTCAGATTAAACACATTTCTTCTAGAAAAGGAGATACCTGTAAGCACAGAACTTGAGTTACAGTAGATCATATAAAAAGCACCTGACACGACATGATGCTAGAGATTGGTTACTTACACTTTTTCAACAGTTATGCCAAGTTCTTTAGCTGCAAGCACTGCAAAATACTCATAGCTGTCCAACACAGCTCTATCGTGGCCTTTAACTAAAAGGGACAGTCTCCGGTACAGTACTTCTGGTTCATCTGAAATAGACACCTGCAGTTTTTAAGAAAAGGTAAGTGTTACCACTCCATGTTCTCCTCCATTAATCCAATCGCTACGTATCTTCTTAGCCTGTGTGCCCCATTTGTAAGAGACAAAAAAAAAAACACACACACACCATTATCTCCTCATTTGATATTTACCTGCAAGAGGATAACTGTATTAATCTCCATCAACAGCCCTTTGTCTTATTAGTCCTGATAAGTGTGAAGAGAAACCTAACTTCTGAATATTCAGGCAAAATTTCTCAATCAAGAATGCAAAGGGAATGCCAGCTAAAAGGACAACACTTGCAATGGCACAAAAAAACTTCTTGTTAAAGCAAGTCTGGAGCAGCAATATGAGCATTTTAAATAGAAGTGTGAAAACACATGAAATTCTCAAACTTTTCTTGGTTATCGTTATGGACAGGTACAAGAATTCTCACCTTCCTAAAATAAAGCCATTTAAATATACCAGTCTTCCCCAGGCATATTATCCTTTCTATTTGCCCAGGTTAGAAGTCTGTGACTTTCAAGTTACAGCATTATGACTCTT
This sequence comes from Gallus gallus, assembly GCF_016699485.2. Taxonomy (NCBI): domain Eukaryota; kingdom Metazoa; phylum Chordata; class Aves; order Galliformes; family Phasianidae; genus Gallus; species Gallus gallus. The sequence goes on from NC_052534.1 coordinate 22,551,667, forward strand.
AGTTTGAACATTCATTTCTAATGGCCTGGGCTCACCGTTCATCTGAAAAGCCCTGGTTTGCTCTCATGCAGTTCAGAGCAGTAACTCCAGCACACAGCAGATGTGGCAGGAAGGCTGGGTTTGCGTTGTGGTTGAACCTGGCAGGCAGCTCAGCACCACAAGCTGTTCACTCACTGCCCCCTCCCAGTAGGGAGAGAAGTGGGGGGAAAAAAAACAACCCAGTAGAACTTGTGGGTTGAGATAAGAACTATTTACTGTAACAGAAAAGAAAGACAACAAAAACAATAGTAATGTAATATATAAATAAATAGTATAAAGAAATATTACATATGTGTGTGTGTGTTTGTATTCCTCTCTTACTCTATATATATTCAAGGAATGTTTGGATGTTGTTTTGAGGGACATGGTTTAGTGAGAACTACTGGTGATGGGTGAATGGTTGGACTGGGTGATCCTGCGGGTCTTTTCCAACCTTGGTGATTGTATGATTCTACGATACACGCACACACACAAAGCGAGGGATGCACAGCACATCTGCTCACTACACACTGATCGATGCCCAGCCAGCCTCTGAGCAGCAGCAGCCCCTCAGTCAACTCCTCTCACTTTCACAGCTTTTACAAGAAGATGCCCTATGGTACGGAATATCCCTTTGGACAGTTCAGGTCAGCTGCCCTGGTCCTGCCCCCTCCCCATACCCTTCAGTCCCCTCGCTGGCAGAGCAGTATGAGAAGCTGAGAAACTGAAGCATCTTTGGCTCTGTAAAGGGCTGCTCAGCATTAACTAAAACATTGGTGTGTTATCAACATGGCTTTTCTCCCAAAGCCAAAACACAGACACTACAAAGGAGGAAAGCGACAGAGGCGACTGTGAGCTACAGGAATCCTGCTGAAAACGCAAACTCAAACAGGAGTAATCTAAACTGTTTCTTACTCTAAGGCCAACTTGACATCATCAAGACTTAAAAAAAACCCAACAACCTGAAATAGAGGGATTTCCTACTTCCCTCTATTCTCTTTCTAATTACGATGGCATCCAATGCCCTGTTCTGTGAAACACTTACCAGAGGATTAGTCTTAGGCTCCTCTGTATGGACGTGGGATCCAGAGAACCGTCCTCCCACCAAGTCCATGTTTCTAGATTTATGGTAAAGGGGAGAGCACAAAATAAATGTTAAAGCTGCACTTTTTGAGGGAGCGTGGGGGAAAGTGGAAGGGAGGAGGGTCTTTTAAACTTACGGAAGAAAACACTGCTTTTGCATAACTCTGCTTGCATAGCTGACAGGAAAAGACGATCCCTGTATAAAACAAATGGTCAAATTGCCTTTTTTTACTTCACTGGAAAGTAGCCAGCTAATAATATAGGTTTATCAAAGGTTACTTGGATGAGCAACAGAGCATAAGGCACTGCTTGACATTCATCTGCCAAACCGTAAGGCCTGCTCCATTAGAAAACAAAGGAAAACAGGAGCATGGAATTACATACAATAGGGTCATAAGAATAACGGCAAGTCCCATCCACACATACACAAATCTCACAGAGCAAACAGACAAACAATCATCAAACAAACACAATGAAGAGAAATCCCACACATTAGGGAAATAATACAACAGTTTGCAGCTATGATTAACCAGACAGCCAAACAGCAATCACAAAGCAACTCTTTATTAGAAAATACATTTTGTGCGGTATCAGATACCATTTTTATATATAGTAATGCTTTCTCTATAGTTCTATTTTGACAGTACGGTGTAAACCTCCTTAGATGAACATAAGCATGACTTGCTGCTGTAAAAGCAGTTGAGAAGTGTCCTATAAAGGATACCGCAGAAAAAATCAGCTTCTGAACTGAACTTGAAATTTCACGTTTTTTTTCAACAAAACATTCCCTGTGGTTTTGAACATTTGTCCTATTGAAGAGAACACAGAAACAGTTCTAACAAACACATTAATCTTATTGAACCGCTTATGGTTAAGTAGCGAACCCAAATTAAGACATACCATACATCTTTTGTACCAGAGAAATCTCTCCCTTCTGACACGGCTTTTAGCTTCCTACCACTAACTCTGCATTTGGCAAAGTTCACGTTAACAACTCCCTGAGACCTACCTCTCAAAGTTAAAGACATGTAAGGAAATTACCTTGATCCTTACACCTTCATTCTGTGTCTGAAATCACAATACCACCTTCCCCTCATTCAAAGGCAGTATGAAGCCTTTACAGCACCGCATCATCGTGCATATTATCTGAATCTAAAGTTCTCGTAAAATAAAATCAAAGGTGCTCTGTGCAAACCTGAATAAAGCAATACTTGAAGCGTCCCGTGTAACAAAGATGGTATTCAGCATTAAAATGTTTTAGCAGCTTCTTTCACTCTCTGACTTAAATACTTGATGCCCTCTCACTAATGGCTACCACAGAATGTAGAAAGGACAATCAAAGTGATACAGAATTCAATTCCCAATTTGAAACACTCCTTCCCAGTGCACATCAGCCTCAGTTTGTTGGAGGAGATCCTGGAGCACACAAGAGATGGATGCCTTCAAGGGGAGCAAGTCCAGGAGATAGTGCATGCACAGAGGGGGAGAGTTTGGGGCTTCAGAAACCCAATGGGAAATGCATCGCATCAGAATCCTCTCAACGTGTGAGAAGGCAATTGCTTTTAAAAGTCTGCAACAGCAGAAACAGCACTACTTCATATCTGAAAAGATTTCCCGGTTTTCACGTTGTAGGTTCAAGACCTGAGGCTTCAAGACCAGAAACAAGCTCGGTTCAAAACCTCCAGATCCCAGTTACTGCTCCTCGTTAGCCCCTTACAACCAGAGCAATGGTTACAACAAGCTAAAAAACAAGGCATTCCGGAGCCCCGACACGTATGGCGGAAGGCAGAAGCACGGCCCCACGCCACGGAACCCTAACCAGCAGCTAAAGGGACAGCACCGACCAGGACCGGCCCCCAGGAAACACATCCCACCTGGCAAAGCCTCCTCCACAAGCACCGCGCCGCCATCTTGCCTCAAGCCAGAAGAGCGCGACCCGGAAGAAGAGAACGGCCTCTCCCTCCACCTTCCGCTCCCCGCTGTCCTGATTACGGAAGAGCGCCGCCCTTCGGCATGGCGGAACCGCGGCTCCCTCGGGCGCAGCACTGCGGCACCGGCGGGCAGGGCCGCGCGCGGGAGAGACGGAGGCGGGGCGCCGCAGGCCTTGTGGCGCCCGCAGGCGCGCTGTGCTCGGCGGCCCCTCATAGCCGGGCTGGCCGCGAGGGCGCTGCCCGCTGTCACACGCGTTCCCTGCTGACAGCAGGACCTGAAACCAGCACAGATCACAGGCTGTATGAAACGCATCGATATTTTTATTTTGTTACTTCCTCTTCCGCCTAAAATTAACAGTCTGCTTTTTTTTCTTTTTTTTTTCTTTTTTTTACACTAAAGCACCTAAAATATGTACAACCATCTTCTAATAAAATAACAGTTAAATATTGAAAATAAGATTTTTTTTTTTTCTCATAAAATATGCTTTCTGTATGTACAGGTTTTAGCAAAGAGGACCGAGTTGAACAGTGAACAGTTTTCCATCATCAACCATCAGTAAGAAAACAGCTTGTCTGAAACCAAACTGTCCGCCATATGTACAAAGAGAACAACAGCTGTGTAACATCAGCCAGGGCCACACTTGGGGAAGTCCACGTCAGGTGCCTACACCGTGTGCTGTGTGAGACATTGCTTCTTTTGTCTTTGTGAGTGGTTTCTTTGGTTGTTGTTGGATGGTCGTCTTGGCAGTACAGTACAACGGCACCTGAGCAGTGTGACAGACCCAGGCATATCTACACGTGTATTTATATGTCCACACCAGGTGTAGCACAGGTACCTGCCCAGATGTTGCTAGAGAGGTTTCACTGTCGATTCTTTAGCACAGAGCTGCTCTTCAGAATGGAGCCTGCAAGTTCCTACTGTACTTCACTCCGTTCTTCAAGAAGAACTCTCACTGACTTCCACGACCATTTTGCTTACACACAGCTTTCTTCCCACGACCAAGACGGGAACCTGAAAACGTTTCCATTTTGCCAGGGTAGCAGCCTTTCCCAGAAAGGTCCTTGAAATTCAAAATGATACAGGCTTGGAAGAGAAAGCAGGCTCTACTGCGCTGTTTGTACCACAGGCCCCTAGAAACCAACCCAGGTCACAGCTCACAAGAGCTCCTACTTTGCAAATACTAAGACTTGTGCAGGCTACAAGATGTACCATTGGGATTTGGCTGGGAGCACACAGCTGAGCACTCAGCCAGCTGAACCTGGTTGCACAGGCCCTGTGAAAGTGTCACAGCACAGACAGAATTGTTTGGGAGTGTGCTGACAGTTCAGGAAAGGAAAGAAGGCTGGTGCCTCATCCCCTGAAACACACAGGCACAGCGATTGAGAACATCATCCATTCTGTAGCAGTGGGAGCAAAGTCCCCCCCCTCTGGTCCAAACTAACTAAAAAGTCTCTGAACCCCCAAAGACAACTAGAACAAGCCACATAGACAGGAACTTCACTAAACTAAAACTGAGAAGCGACTGCCCTTCTCCTAAAGGGTTGTTCTTTACTATCAGAACATTCGACGTGAAGTTGAAACTTCAAGGCCATCTGGATTTGCGTATTTGGCTTTGACAGAGAAGTCACCCCTCTGCTACTGAGTCCCACTGGTTTTGAAACTGTGGTCCAGTACTCCTATACAAAGGTACTGTGGTTTGCCCTCATTTTGCATAGTTACACAAAAAAGACAGACAGTAGAAAATAAGATCCTCCATCTCTCAGAGTCCACTTAAAATGTTAGAAATGTGGCAAAAAGACCTCAACAAAAAAAAACCAAAAAACAAAAAACCAAACCACCACCCATAAAAAAACTGGAAACTGGAAGATCTGAAGTCAGTCTTATAAAATATTTTATAAAATTAGCAACACTCCTCCACTGTGCAAGATTCACAAGAAAATCAGTGCTACTACCTGTGAAAGTTCAAAAATCAGTGCTCTTGTTCTGTAGGTCCACTCAACCTAACTCAATTTCTTCTCGTGGTTCTAGATTTTCTAAAGATTTTGTAGGGTACGATTATTTTGAGATTTTATTGAAGTAGAAAACCAAATTTATAGAAGTGAATTTAGACATCAGGCAGGTAGATCTGAGCGTGAAAGAGGAGAAACAGTAATTAAACAGCAACGTCATCTCACCTTTGGAGTATGTTTTATGAAGTAAACAACATTGAATTTGATGTAATGAGGAAGACTGAAAATGGCACAAGAGCAACATTTCACGCGTAAGAATAATAACTAACATATGCTGTAGGCATATACTCCCATCAATCTCTGTTTCACAGGCAAGAATGTCTCCCTGTATTTGCCTATTAAGAGAGTAAGCTCCTGCATTGCTCAAAAATATGTTCCTGAAATCACTGACATGGCTATTCAACAGTGTGATTTATTGTCACATCAAAATATATTTCCAGTGCAATCTGATTGCCAAGGCAGTGCTCTTGATTCAGTGTTCCCATGAGTTGATGTGAACCACAGCACAATCATCTTTCTTCAATCCTTGAATTAGGTCATTTTAAAATCAGCAGATCAAAGCCTTGTTAGAAGTGAAGCTCTAAAATGTACAGTGTAACCAAAGCTTTTATGAACTGCCTAACATATATGCATTAAGGCAAGACAGAACTGAAAAAGTACTGTGATACTAAAGATGATACAGTCACTCCTGTATTTATTTCACAGTTAAAGCAGATTTTTTTCTCTACTTCCCTTAAAATGACAGCACAAAGAAAAAAGAACATAATCATCTCCTTAATAAAGATGACATTTAGTTTCTAGAAGATGCTGGAAGTGATCCAGTTCAGGCAAAAAATAAAATTAAAAAAAAAAAAAAATCCATCAGAAGTGTGTGAAGATATCCTTGTAAGTGGGGTAAAGTGAAACCTGGAAGAGTTTAAGACTAAAGATCCTACTGAGGGAAATGATAGCAGAACCGTGAACTTCTCCGATTAGTGGCCTTGGAAGATACCAGCAAAATAAGCCCAGATAAAACACCTTATAAGAATATTTGTACCAAGTATTTATTTCCCCCCTCCCCCCCAGAAACACAAATTAATAAAAAAGGGAAAAAAAGCATATTTCTTTTCTGGACCTGGATAAAAGAATTATCATTTTTCATCAGGTAGTTTACAATCAGTGGGGAATAAACGAACAGTCCAGGTTCCCTGACTGATGCATTCAGGGTGTGCTCAGTAGCTGTCTTTATCAAACAACTTTATTTACAACTCAGCATCATCCTGCAGTAGGTCTGCATCTTCATCATCCAATAAAAGGTCAGCATCCATGACTTCATGCTCTTCCATGACACCACCTAACTCCTGAACAACATCGTCATCAATGTCACCGACATTTCCAACATGTTTAACCAAACTCATATGATCCAGAGGGATCAAACTATGCCCAGCTGGCCCAGTAGTTCTCACAATAGTGGCTGCCATTTCTGCTGCCACTGCAGCTTTCTGAGCCTTCTGTCTCTGCTGTTCTTCTTGTTGTCTGTGTGTCTTCATATGAGCATTGCGGCTTTTGATTCTGAAAAATACTCTAAAATTTTAAAGAAAAAAAAAAAAAGCAGATAAAAGTACATTGCTTTTGATGAAGGGAGCCAAAAAACACTCAACAACCTATCAGTACATTTGCCTCCTTGTCCTGAAATAGAAGTCTGCAATGCCATGGTGAGAATTTCAGGGACAGACTACCAGATTTGTACATCCTGTCAGCATCAAAATGGCCTACTCTGACTCTGCTGAAGCTATTTTGCAGTTCCCACAATTGCCTCAGTATCTATGCACATCCTAATTCTGCCTGAGCTCAGTTTCACTACATTCTTAGACAAAAGGCAGAAAGTGAAGGAATCTCACATTAGAATGGACAAACTCAAGCAAAGTAATAGAGAAAGTTACCCCCGCCCATGCCATGCAAGTCTGTAATGAAGCAGGAAACTGGAGTGTCATGTGTAGGAACTCTAACAGAGAAGTAAATCCAGGAATATTAGATGAAATGCTGCAGGGGAAGCATCCAAATTGTCATGCAAAGCTCCAAACTGTCATGCAAAACCTCTGAAGAATTTGTAAGAGAACATGACGTCTTATGGGGAAACTGATCTTTCGAGACCACGAGAGCAAAATAAATAGTTTGTTTCAGTACTATTTGTTTGAGATATAAATATGCAGATGTGGTGCAGTACTGCAGACAGTTATATTCACTTACTTGTCACATTCCTTACAAGGAAAAATTGTTGTTGGGTCGGTCTCACCACTTGTTGTGCTGTGGGCAGGTGAGCTCTTGATGGAGCAGTACCCGCTCTGTGTACCAGATTTCTGCTTAGTGCCTGCAATGGTGCATCGTGGCTTTGTCACCTGATTTGTACCTCCATGAATGCGAGCGTGGCCATTTAGTGCTTGTCGGGAACTGAACACCTGATGGAGAGCAGAGTGGAGAGAATTAAAAACAAAAATCAAGAAAGACTGCCTTGCAATAGGAACTGCGTGAAGAAGTATAATGAATGCGTATTATTAAAAACAACTGTACATGTCAGATATGCACACAAACAATTTTCCTGTTCAAATGTTGCTTGCTCTCAGCTATTTCCCATTAGAATTAAACTAACTTAGTCATAATAAATGAAAACCAATGAGCTATCTTACTATTACAGTTGTTAACAAAAAGGTAATCAGGGCTGTCATTATATAGCACTTCTCATCCCTACATCATACAATTCTATGTACAGATCTGCATATTGCCTGTATTGAATGATAAGGGATTTCAAAGCAGACAAAATCATTTGCCTGAAGATATTCAGGAGGTATCACTGGCCAGGAATTGCCTTAACATCTGATTTCCAAAAATCACTGCATGTTAAGATATGAAGCCCCCGCTATTATTTGAAGACATGAAACACACGTACAGCACCACAGTTTGGCATTTCACAGATGAAAGAGGATGAAGAAAGTGAAAGACTCTGAAGGGTAGGCAGGTCTATAGGTCCAACAAGAGGGATAGCTGGTGGGTCAGGAGACTTCTGCATTTCCCTTTCTTCCTTTCTGTCTTCTTCAATCTCCTCATCTTCCTCTAACACTTCCTCTTCTCCACTTGTCTGAAATAGATGGAGCATTTAAGAAATACTAGGAATATGGCGAAGTACTAGTAAATAGTAGTACATAGCCAAGTGTGCTACCACGGTTCAGTGTTTTTCCCCATCCTGGCTCAAATTCTGGTCTTGCTGGAGCTACCATAACTTCACGGATAAATTACAGGTAATGAAACTTCACAGCTGCACTCAAAATGCCCTCCAACTATAGTACAGAGCTGTGGTCCAGAAGCCTACAGATGCCAAGGTGCAACACTGCCCCCCACTTTTAGGATGGTGATGTACACTATATTTTCATAGTTGAATTAAATGATTTACCTAAAAAAAAAAAAAAATCAAACATGCCTCTGAAGAATGCTTGGAGTACCTGTAATTCAGTCCCCTCACACTATGAATTCATTGCCAGTCTGTATAAATGCTAGTTTTATCACAGTGTCAGAGCACTTTTCAGGCATGCGTGGTCACACATACATACACAGAGGGCTGATTTATAGATGATTATCTATTTAACTGGTAGCAAAGCTCTAGTAGTTGAACTAGAGTTAGAAGTGTTTTGACCAGTGCACTGTCTATCCCACTACAGTCCAGGAATACAAAACCCCAGTGTAGCCGAGGTACCAGAAAGTTCATACAGAAGATATTTCAGAATCATGGAATAACAGAGGTCAGAAGAGACCTATGCCACCTAGCTCAACATCCTGCTCAAAACAAGATAAATGTCCAAATTAGCAAGCGTTACATTGATACGATGTCTTCTCGACTTACCATGCATTCCTCTCTTTTCTTCTCTAAACGCGTTCTGTGTTTCCGTCCCCAGCGCAGGATTTTCTTCCAGGTATAGTAGTATTCCACGCACTGTGCAACTGTCTTAGACTTAACCTGTAGGTAAGTAATTGCAGAAATAGTTCAACCTCAAGTTTTCATTTTAATTCAACACAACTTTAATATATTCTGAGATGAAGGTTTTATTTACCAAATATTCAAATGGAGAAATAAAGGCAATTCAAATACAACAAAAATAGTCCTGCAGAATAATTTTTTTAATTACTGCTTTTCAGTCAAATTTGTGTTGACCATTTCAGCTCCAGTACACTTCTCTGAAATTCTCTAGAGACCAGTTGGATAATGACCGAGGAAGTAAGTACTTATAGCTCACAAGTATAAGCAGATGTTCTAAATTCTCATCTCTGAGAATTAAGATTTCATTTTCAAAACCCCAAACGTTTTCCAGCATTTTAGCCAACAACCAAGGTATTTAATTCTGCCCTGTGACACACAATTTGTTCTTTTCACTTTGTGACACAACATGAAAATGAAGCTCAAACACAATCTCACTTTAAGAACACGCTTCAAGCCTTTGGGGTGCAAGGCACAACACCTGTGACATAGGTAGCTGTTAACAAACTGCAGGAGAACACAAAGGCATTAGCTGGTCACCGTGTGTGTCCCACTCACAATGCCATGACTTGGATTTCAACATGCCAGCTTTTACAAGAGGAACAGATTATTTTTATCCTTTTACTGGTGCTGCAGTTGCATAAAGAAGTACATCAAATGGAAAATACCGCTCCTTACGGCATCCTTCTATCTGCTACTGGTTCTATGCCTGCAATAAACTGGTCTGTCACTGGAAGGAAACTGAAGGGGAACGGAAAGTATCAAACGGAAAAAAGAGTTGGTAGAAACCACCTTACCATTTTCTGTACAAATATAAAATCTTTGCTGTAGGTGGACAATGCCTCTTTGAACAGCCTCCTTTCTTGATGTGTCCATTTGTCGGAGCCTTAAAAAAGCAACACATACAGTGAATTCGTTAAAAGCAATAAAAACCTACCACCTTTATGTTGGTGTAACACCAAAAGTGGGAAACCTCAAGAACATGCTTGTGATTGCTGCTACCCAAATGCAAGTATGGCTGTACTGACTCAGACTTCAAGTCCACCTAACCAGCGCTCTGTCTCCAGCAGCAGTCACAGGCAGTTGCCAAGGAAACAGTAAAATCAGGGCAAGCAAATACAAACGCCTCTCCCTAACTTCTCCTAGCCTCTGACCACTTGCAGTTCAGGGGATTTCTTTAATCTGTTGCGATTTGCTTATTTAGTAACCATCCTTCTAAGTGCTGATGCAATCTTCTTTCCAACTAATTAGGTCTCTTGCCACCACAGTATCCTTTACCAAAGAGTTGTGCAGATCAGTAGACCTTCTGCATGAAGAAACCACCTCCTTTTCTTTGATTCCCAGCTCCCAAGTAGCTTCACTGGATGACCGCTCACTCTTCAAGAGGAAGAGAAAACGAACCCATTCTTTACCATCACCTCCATGCTATTTGGGATTGCATTCCACTTCTGTCACTTTATTTTTTTCCTCCTCTCCAGACTAATAAGCCCAAGTCACTTCCACACCACTGGCCATGACTGTTGTCCATCTGTGAACACTTTTCAGTACTAAAACATTCCTTTAGAGATGCAGGGACCAAAAAGGCAGATAATACTCAATCTGCAGACTTGCACAGTGGCATCACCATGTTCTCGAGTTTCTTAACATTTGACTTGTGGCTTTTTTTTTCTTTAAGCTGTTGTAAAATACAAAGCTGATGTTTTCACAGAACTACCATCATAATCCCAAGGTCTCTTTCTAATGGGCAAATATCACCACAGAGCTCATCATTTTAGATGCAGTGCTTGTACTGTCTATTCCTACATACACCACTTTATCTTCAGCTACACGGAAGTCCATCTATTGTTTAATTCTCCAGGCACTAACTCTCAAAAAATCCCTTTGCAGCTTTTCACTTGTATGTGGCTTGAGGTAAGACACCAATTCTTTGTGATTGAGGCCTCAAGTAGACAGAGAGAGTACAGCAGCATGAAAACCATGCAAAGTGCTTCCTGATCGGTTAATGGAAGCTGTATATAAAGCTTTCAAATATTATTATTCTGTTTGCTTCACCAGCCTAACTGCCCATGAAAATGCAAAATCAACATTTAAATAGAAATGAATGTGCGCTTCCTCAGTATCGGTCAAACAGAAGGAGCACAGAATTGCTCTACTGCATCAAATACCAGTGTCTTGATTGTAATAGTAGGCATCACATACATTAAAAGAAGGATATACAAGAAGCCATAAAGCAGATGCCTTTGAAATGACTCTGAGAAGATTCTACTACAGACCGTCTGAGGGTACGTGCAACTTTCATCATTAAAAGAAATCCCAAATATTCCTGTCAGTGTTACCATTCCCCACACAAATGCTTGCCTCTGCATTGAACTCAATTAACTTGGGCTTGCCACCACGTGTGGTATTCAACTCTGCAGGTTATTTAAGTCTAACAATATATGCATTTTTTATTAACTGCAAATGTTTTGCTTTTCAGTGTCAATTCCCAGGCTCACAAGCCTAGAGAGTATCTCACCACTCTGTTATATACTGAAAACTACAAAATCAACTTTTCTGCAACCTGTTTTCTGTACGCTTTTCCAGTACTGGCTCTAAGCACGCATTAGCTATTTCCACAGAGATTTACAGTAAAGCTCCCGGTCTAAGTGTCAGAAAAAGGCACTGGCTTCATGCAGCAAATTTTATTTATTCTGTTATCACCCAAAGATCTTTCTGCTGACACACTGCCTTGCTGTCTTTCCCTTCCTGAACCAGCATTGCTCCCTTTCTACACCGCCTGCCAGTCATTTGCTTTTACCCTCCCTTTCAGAAGGGGTAAATGCACTGATTCGGTCCAGAAACCTATTCTACTATGTCAAAATAACATTTCAAAAAGCTTGACAACAGCCAAGGATGGATTTTAGTTTTCAGCAAACCTCTCCAGATCTCTCCTGAAATAATAATAATAATAATAATAATGATAAAAATCACTTCTTTGAACGAATTCCCTTGTACAACTATGGAAAATTCAGGCCTTACAGATTTTCCCCAGTAGCTATGGTATTAGCAAAGACCCTTACAAGATTATGAGGGTTAATTGGAAGTAACCTAATTAATAGAATAAATCCTGCATTAGGAAAAGAAACAGAAGAAAAGCTGTTTTTAACTCTGGTTGCTGGGAAACCGCTTTTGCTCTTGTTAGCTTGAGGGAGACATACAGAACGTGTATAGAGAAATCTGCAATGCAGCAAGAAAGAATTTTGGACTTAGGAATACAGATCAAATTTTAAAGATGATCTTTAGGCTTAAACATTTATTATACATTTCTGCCATATTAAAATACTGTTTTTGCTCTGATTACACAAAAATATCTTTTAAGGATTTACTACACTTCCACTCAGGGAGCTCCCCTTGAAAGGCAGCTCAAATCTATTACATTCAGCATATGCTGGGTCTGATCCACACACTATAGCATCTATCAGAAGTTTTCAGACTGCCTGAAGCATACTAATTCAGAGACCACCTTTCCCACCATTCTTACTGCAGGAGACCTGAGAAATTCCACTGCTTAAATGAAAAACAAATCAAGCACCCCTCCTGTATTGAGCATATGCTCCCTCTCTCCTACTACACCATCCAGACAAATCATAGAATCATGGAATGGAAGGATGGTTTGGGTTGGAAGAGATCTTAAAACTCATCCACTTCCAAGCCCCCTGTTATAGGCAGGGCTGTCTCCCCAGCTAAGGCTGCCCACGGCCCCATCCAACCCGGGGCCAAGGATGGTGCATCCACAACGTCTCTGGGCAACCTGTTCCTCTGAATCACCACCCTATGAGTAAAAAACGTCCTTCTAATATCTCCTCTAAATTTCCCCTCTTTCAGTTTTAAACCATTCCCCTTTATCCTACAACTATCAAACAGAGAAAACAGTTGGTCTCCCTCCTGTTTATAAATTCCCTTTAAGTTCAGGAAAGCTGCCATGGGGTCTCCTCAGGGCCTTCTCTTCTCCAGCAGACAGCAAAGGATTAGGATGAAGAGATTAGGGTGTTCTTCCAAGCACCTTCAGTCAACATGCCCCACCCTCTTGGTGAACAGAAAGGTCTGAAGTTTTACAACTTCCTCTCACAAACCAACAGGTTCCAAGGACAAGCTATCGCTTGCTCCCTTGTCTGAAGGCAATGCTGAGTCGGGATATTTACTGTCTGTGGTATCAGTTGATTCTCAGGAGTTCACTGTAACGCTCTATTGTGGTCTACTCCACCTTAAATTGTGGCTGTTCCTGATAGCTGTTACTTCTGAATACAGAGCAGGAAGCCCAAAGAGTTAACTGAAAGAAACACCACTTGAAGTTATATTAAAGTATTCACACATTAGATTTTGAGAAATTCCCATATGCCTCGAGTGGCTGCTTATCAACCACAAAGACTATAATTCAAGAGCTACACGGTGCTAGAACATAGCTGTCAATGTAAGCTGCAATCACATGCTGCATTCAAGAGCATTATTAAGTAATGCTTTGTCTTGTTATTTTCTGTTGCTTAAATCCACACTGCTGAGATTTTGTTGGGCTGTAATATGCAGACAATTTCTTTTCCTCCCTAAGTAGAGTTCCTCTAATGTCCACAGGTCTCAGTGCTAGGTACAAACATTAGCATCTTCCCATGTGAAAGATGAAATAAAATGATGTTTCCTAGCTCCTCCCAGCATCACAATAATAGACTTATTAAAACTACCATGAATTTGTTTCAGCGAAAGCTATTGCTCCTCTGCCACACAAGCAGAAATTTCTCATCTGCTGAGCTAATTGAACCTCTCACTGATGATGAGGCTGCTGGGATCTCTCAGCATCTCCCTGATTTCCTCCCCTGGACCACCTCACATATGCTTTGGAGTTAGCTCTTCAGACAAGAACCCCCAGGAACCCTGGTTACAGCTCCTGGCTGACGTCCTCCTCCATCCAGCCCCGTATCTATACTCTGGACTGCAATGGAATTGTTTTCAAAGGCACAAGGCATCTCCCTCCTCTAAGAATCAAATCTGATCTTCACCTTCATTCACCCTTGTGATTAGCTGCCATCAGACACATTACCGTTCTTGTCTCAGGTCCTGGCCAGGAGTTCATTACAAAAGAGTCTTTGTTACTTAAGAATCTCTGCAGCGAACTGCTACAGTCAGCAAATAACTTGATTCTACACTTAAGTGACACAATGAGTATAACTGGAAATGAGTATATCACCCTGAATATTGTGATTGTCTGACTGACTACCAGAAGATTCTTGGCTTATTTCCACCAGAGCCCAAACTGGAGATAAAGTCTTATGTCCCTTACGAAAAATTCCATGTGTCAAAGTAGCTGTTAGGCACTACAAAAGCCTTGAGCAATAATGTGGACTTCTGCAGAGGAGGGACATTTGCTATCTTGAGCTATGCTTAGGTGATGATAACATCACTCCGTGTATTTCACAGAGCACTTCTGCTCCATAATCAAAATGAGATTTTCGCTGTGTTTGTTAAAGTTGACACCATTCCAAACCTCTTTCTTTTAGGCTATATCCATGCAAAAAGAGGCTCTGCATTCAGCACTAAGACACAGGAGAGTTACAGCGCTGTCTCTTTTGGTGGATGCTCATGATTATCACATTCACTGATCACACCACCACATTGGAAGAGAAAGGCAATGCAGCAGACATTTCCACACCAGAGTAGGAAAACTCGCTGCTTGTAAAACAATGATCTATGAATAGTAGAAATTTTAAAAGAAGATCAACATATTAAATTTTAGTTAAAAGAAAAATAAATACCCAAGGCAGTTTTAAACCTGCAGGACCCTACATAGAAACATGAATACGGGGTTTCTGTACATCATTAGTCAGGCAAAACCGCCAAAGTTGTAAACAAAAGGCTCTGGAAGTACCACTCAGCATTGTCCACATCACCCTCTATTAGAGGCTGCCATCCCAGCAGCAGACAGCAGAGAGTGCAGCGGGATCCCACACACCAGCCTGGGATGCCAGCCTTGGACTGGATACAGAGCAGATACAGAGATTGCAAGGAAACATACCAGCATAGTGGTAATTTGCCAAAGGATGACACTTCAATCTCACTGGCTTCCTCAACAGCAGCTTCTCAAGAGTAACCTAAATGAATAAGCAGAGGGAAAAAAAAAAAAAAAAAAGAATTAGCAAATGCAGTCAGTTGCTGCATACATTTGTATTTAGAAGTCTATTTGGTAGCATATTATGAAATCTGTTTGTCTTCTGTTTTTTTTTTTTTTGTCATTAAAAGAAACACACAGCAGATGATCCCAAACCCCACTAACACTGTAGCCCATGTGAGAGCAACTAGTGCACACTTGTCTATCCTTAATTAGCACAAATGTGGCTATTATCAACTTCCAGCAATTCTCTCCCTTCTCTTTGCCACAAACCAACACGATTATAGTGTTTAATTTGATAGTATTAATACTAATATTTAACGGCTGATTTGGCAACTTTTTTTTTTAGAACATCTGCTTATGTCAACATCTGCTAAGAATGACTCCAAAGTAATTAATGCTAATTCCGACTGGGAATGAAGATGATTTGGGGGATTCCTGGTTTTTATCCCTGACAATGCATACACCCATACAGTAAGTTTCAGTTTCTGACAGTCACCCAATGGAGCCTGAAGAAACTGAGATGTGAGCTAAAGAGCACTGTATCTATCAGCCAATCTTGCCAGATTCATTCAAGCCCTGTGTTCTGTTGTGTTTTGTTTTAAATTGGCTTTCCAGAAGCTGGGGCAAGGTCTTGTCTTTCCTGAGCACTGGGCAAAATGGAGGTTTAGCCTTAGTTAGTAATGTTCCCATCACAAAGCTAATGCAAATATTTGAAATACATTATTTATATGAGAACTGTATGCAATTACCTCGCAGTTCTGAACAAATAAGTAGATGTGATTGCTGCTACAAAAAAAAGGAGTTTTCATAAGGGCTAAAAGAGGACTAAGTTCTCTGTGACCAAATACAAAGCTTGTGAAATATCAGGTCTGGAGAAAGCACTGGGAGACATTCAAAGCCCCAAGGCTATAAACTAAGTAATCTTATCTATCTGAAATATACAGTAAGCCTTCAGAGAGGCAGTGCTTTGAAATTTAAATTTATTAAAGAATAAAAGGGAAAAGCCATTCCCCAAAAATGTTACAGGACGTTTAAAGCATCACTGCTAATCAATCAGAAATCTCTTTTTTTATATAACCGTATCTAAATCCATTTAATAAAGCATGCTAACTTATCTGCAAAGAGGAGCATCTCTCCCTTTTCAGCTTATCTTACCATAATATCTCCTTTTGCCTCAAAGAGAGAGTGCAAAGCATATTCTGAGTTAGTTCCTCCACCAGGTAACACGCTGGAACAGCTCATATTTAAGAGGTCTTCCACTGTCAGAAACAAGTCCACATGTTATTGTCAATACAGTACCTGTCAGTTAAACAACCTGAGACAAGGATCCTGCAATGTCACTCACAGACAACGTAGTTCAGGGCAGCAGCTTTCATATTCTCCTTCCCCAGCAACTATCACTCTCTGAGGAAAGGATATGCCTGGATTTGCAGAGTGCACCCCTGGGCTGTGATGGGGTATTACAGAGCTAGAGGCAGAGGCCTGGCTGTGAGCAGTGGCTTGCACAGGCAGATATAGTCAGTGATGTTCCTGCACCAAGACGACTCCAACCTGTCGTTGGAGGAAAGTACTGCGCTAAAAGCAGGAGCAAACTCTGCTCAGGTCTAGAAGGGGTCATTAAGACAATCAAATTTTATGTTATGGTCACAGGACAAACCCAGGAGCCACCTCTCATCTGTGATCTCTGCCCTTATCAAGTAGTTCATTGCCCAAAAACCTCAGCAATGACCTTTGCCTGGTGGCTACCAGAGAATACTTCATCCGCACTTCACTTTAAAGGCCTACGTTACTCTGAATCTGTAATATGTAGTTCTGGTCGCTTGCTCTGTGCTCTCAGTAATTAATGCTCTCTTGACTGTTTTGTACAGTATACAAATGAAAAATCAACAGAAATTTCTTCAGTAGGCACAAGGTGATGCATGAGCTTCTAAACCAGCAAGTCACTGTACCTCTTTGTTGGAAGACTTTGTTCTCCAGTTCGGGCCACGGTTTCCAAACCAGAGTAGCCTTGTGCACATCTTTCTCCATCAGCAGTTTGTCCTGAAGCTCAGGAATATCGGCCTGGAACCTGGACCCAATATTAATTCGTCTGTAATAACAAACAAACAAATAGGTATTCAACTATGCAATGTGCAGAAAAAAAACAGAAGTTGCGTTAGTGTTCACTTTGTTCCCAAAAAAACTTTTATTATATTGGAAATTGTGGCAGGAAATTGTGTCAGACTGCTTTATGAAATGCTTTACTCTCAATAGGATAAGTATTTTGAGTATTAGAGAGAACTGATCTCTTGGGAGGAAACTAAAATTTCAATGCATGATTTCAACTATCTCAAGACATCGTCAGGTTATCTTAAAGATAAGCTGAGTGAGCGTATGCACGTACTGCCTAGCAAAAAGGCTAGATGTGGGAAACCCTAACTTTCTGTTCCACAGAATGACTCTGTGGTAAAGAGCAGAAAGACTGCCAGGAGGGCAACCTTGTTTGCAGACTGCCCCGAGGAACCCACCAGACAACATCTCCCTCCAAAGCACCAGGGGCAACGTATATGTAAAGGCAAAAGTAGTGGAGCAGCACATGTTTTTGTGGCCCTTTCCTCGGACATTACCAAGAGTTTTCTGCCTTCAGCAGCTCCAACTAAGCCTCTCCTAGCATTTTAGAACCAGGACATCCTTATCTCCCACAAGCACTGCTCCACCATGCAGCAGTACCCTTAAACACATCCAGTCCAACACTGTTTCAGGCAGCTGAACACCACTCGCTTGGTCCAAAATATTTTATGCACAAATCCTAGGCTGAAGCTAGTCTACAGAAGCAAAGACAAAAGAAATATTGTTTTTCTTACGGTTCAACAGTCTGTTCACCAGGCCCAGGCGTCACTGGAATTACACTTCCATCAATGCTACCTGAAACAGAAAAGAATCCCCGAGTTTACAAAGTATTTTGGTAACAACTGTATCCCTGCTGATGCTCCTCCTCCCAGGCTATGTTACCACATTGCTATTAACATCCTGCAGAAATCAGACATCAGGGTACATCTGAGACAGCCAGCAGCACCTGAGATATGTTTGGCTCAAAATCATCTTGTTCATGCATAATCAGGTATATTTCTCATGTAAAAGAGCAATCAGGCACAATACATAGGATTAAGAAACAGCCGGGAGGTTAAAACAAGCTCACTTTAAAGGTCATAGCATCAATAACAACTAAAAGTTTTCTGTGCTCTGCATTAGTCAGGGCAGTAAAACAGCTGAATGCAAAGGAACACACGCAATATTTTAGGTACCTTAAAGCAATCCTTATTTTGGTATTTGGACCTGTAATTGCATATACAGAAATCAGCAACATACACTTCTCTTTGAAACATAACTTTAGTTCTTTTTTCCTGTTTCTATCTGAAAAGAGGTAGTTTTCTGTCAGTATGCTGTAAGTTTACATGGCTATGCAACTGTAACTCTGTAAGGCCTCTTTGCAATGCCTCACCCCTGCCTCTGACAGTATCCATCAATGTTACAACTTTGTTATACCTTCAGTAACTGCTACAGCATTGCTGGACTGGTTTGCCACAGACAAAAAGGTTTTTGCTGTAATTCTCTCTCTGTAACCTATGATTTCATCCTGCTTGACTCAAAACTATAACCTCTGCAAGTAAGAGGTACCAACACTTAGTATTCTGAGAACATCCTTTCACTAAAACACCAACAATGTCTTTTGTGAAAATAAATAGTTCTGTAAAAAATTTTGCATCAAAATGTATCCTCCACCTCCGCTCCTACTAACCCCCCAAAAAACCAACCGTGCAGTCAGGAGTTTCCACTTGGCTTCAGTTTTTTTTTAGGAAACAACTATATTTTAATGACATTAAAAGAACAGAAAAGATTTGCGCACAGACCACCTTCCTGAAAGAGAAGATAGCCAATCCCAATTTCTAAATAGCTCCAAAAAAGAGTAGGCAGGCAGGAAGGAAGGAGATTTTAAGACAAATCTGTGAGGCTAACATAGCTCAGAATCTATGCCTTCCCCAGGGCATGACATAAGGCTATGGCATTTACCCTTGGTCTCTCCAAGAAAAAGCTACCCAGCATAGGTAGTTCATGCCTTTTTGTCATTTGTCAAGCATTGGTGCAGTTCTGCACCACAGAAAGGAAAACGGGGCTAAAACCAAATCAGAACTAGTTATAAGAGTTTGCCACATGGCTGTTGCTGACTCTAAAGTCAGCGGTTCTGATGACAGGACAGATATCAGTTTCCAAGAGGAGAGCAAGAAAAATGACACGAGCTTCACTTTTTCTGGATTACAAGACAGAGGTGGTGGTCTGGTGAGTAGGGCTTTTAACTTGCTTCTTGAGTTTTCATTCTAGTAACTGGCTCATTTTACAAAGCTAAAAATGAATTGAGAGAATGGCAATGGGAGCTCTAAGGCATTGTTATGATAAAATATACAATTGTCTGGTGACCATGTCTGAAGAGACTCAGAGTGTAGCCACTACTTTCTTTCTACTGGGAAAATTCTTCTGTTCTATTATGGAAAAATGACCCTTTCTCAATATTTAGATATAGAAATAGTCTACACTGCTATAGGTATCAGAAACATCTTAACTTGCACAGGTTTCTACTACCATGATCAGGTATGATTAGGTACCCCTTCTTGTGAAGCATTGAACAAAATCAGAAAATTACTCCTGTGTCTCAAAGCAAACATTTTCCTTCCACTTCAGAAGGAAAAGGTTTGTATGCAGTCCTTACAGAGGCAAACCCCATTGAAAAATCATACCTTTATTCACTGGTTTGGCTTATCCACTCATTTTATGCTTTCAATGCCAACTCTACAAAATCCAAAGCAGGACAAACAAACAAAGATGGATTTTTATGGCATTGTAACATAATGAGCCATGCACACGTGTACATGTATAATCCTCAGTGAGGTAACACTAGAAAAGAGCACAGCAGTATTCACTACGTAACTGCCACACTCCGAACATAACACTTACTGGACCGACAGAGGAGCACCCGTGGAGTTGGTGTCAGTGGAGTGAGCGGCAGCTGAGTGTGCGCGGTGCTATGAGATGATGTGATAACACTACTGAAGAGACCAGATCCATGCCGAACAGGACTAAGCATTGGCGGTGGAGTGTAGGGGGGGAGCTCGTGTGTTCGGTCCAGCAAATGGTCTCCAAGGACACGGGGAGAGCGAAGCTGGCTCTGGTACAGCATGGCACCAGAGTGGGACGTGCTGAAGTTGAAGGAAGGAGGAGGTATGAAGAGAGGTTCAGGTCTGTGCCGATACTTCTTCTTGTCTGGTAATGGTTTGAAGTTTTCTTCCAATTTTGCAGCATTTGGATGAGGTTTTTTGCTAATTTCCTAAATGAAAACATACAGAACTTTAATACTTAGCTATGCTTACATGTGGTTTGCATTGCACATAATCCCCTACAGCCTAGGGCATATATTACAGCCACAGTAAAGCTGCTGCCAGCGGGCAGTTATTTGGGTGCTGCCACAATAACCCTGGTCAGTACAGAAGCTGGTCCTACCCAGAAGCCACAGGGGAGAGAGGAAAGTCAGGAAGAACTGCCTTCCCCTCCCACATGGATCCCCCTGGGTCAAGGCAGGGCTGAGCCTCAAGCATTGGACTTGCTATAGCTTTTGAAGGTGCAAAGAACAGCCCTCCCAGAGCTGCAATCCTTTAGCTCAACCGCAGCACAAGTACTTTCTGTTTGCACTGAACACATATAGGCTACTGGAAGTTGCTTCCCTAGCTAGTCCCACTTTATATAAGATGTTTTCCAGTGCATTTATTTTGTTAGACTGGGAAGGACGTATGAGCTCAGTGAAATTACTGCAGCACTCAGCAGCAGGGAAAGAAAAAAAATGTAATAAATTCAAATTATTCGGCTCTTATCACTGCATTCCCATCAGTTTGAGTACAGTCCAGCTGCAACACATCCGAAACTTAACTCTCTCCTCTTTTCCTGGAGGAAAAAAGGGTAGCAGACACTCATTTGGGAAATTAAGGCGCTCTAATGCTGTAGAATTTGAATGTTAAAAATCATTTAACACTGAATACCCCAAAATCATAGAAAGTAAAAGGTACAGAAATTGTGAATCCTCAAATCTGGATTTCCTGAGGGCGAGCAAGAAAAAAAGGTTTACAGGGTATACTTTAAAACTGGACAGAAGCTGGAAGGTGAACACAGCAGTAAGTACACTACTTCCAGGTGTTCAGGCTGTAGATCTTACTGAGGATTAACTTCCAAAGCAGAAGGAAATTTTTGACAGATACTTCAGATGAATTAGTCCAGAATGTCTGCATCATTTATAAGTACTATTACTATATAAAAGTAAATTACTACAATGCATGTCTAGACAACGTATATCTTTACACCATGGGTGGTTCCCGAGAATCACATTCGCCCAATAAAACTCATGTTAGAGGAGCATTAGCACTGTCACCCTTTATCCCTTATGTTAATGCATTCCAGCTTGTGGAAATGTTTTTGATTACAGAGGTCCTGTCCTCTCTGTTAGATCATGGCTGTATCCTCTCCAGCAGCTGTTGACATTTTTGCTCTCCAAAAGTTAAGTTTCAGAAGATTCTTCCTTTTGTAGGAAAAAAAATAGCTGTTTTTGTAGATAATGAGCATTCAGAACAGTGAGAGGGTGAGGGTCACCTCTAGCCAGAGACACAGCCCATCATCATGGTAAACATTCAGTGTTCAACAGAGGTCAAGGGGGAAAACTCCTAAACTTAGGAGAACAACAACAAATACAAACTAGCGCTGAGTACTAAAAGAGATATGGATGTTCACAGGCTTTCAACGCAGAATCACGCCAATACTTTTCTGAAGCTCCAGGAACTGGTGCATTAAAGATGCATTATTCAAGATTTTATGCATCTACCTGGGCTCTGCTGCCCAGCATTGACAAATGCAGTCCTCACTGGACTGAACCTATCACCTCACCATCCTATACTCCTGCTGAATATTTACTTCCTTTTGCTATTTGATTTTCACTGATTGCATCAATTTGTGAAGACTTTTCTGGACAGCTCAAAGCATATTACAAATGGTGGTCAGGCATTGGAATGGGCTGCCCAGTGAGGTGGTGGAGTCACCGAGCCTGGTGGTGTTCAAAGAGCGTTTGGATGCTGTGTAGAGGGACATGGTTTAGTGAGAACCATTGGTGGAGGGCGAATGGTTGGACTGGATGATCCTGTGGGTCTTTTCCAACCTTAGCAATTCTATGATTCTATGAAATACAACACAGCTCCTTTCCTTTAGTATAAAAAAAAAGGAGAGCATCCAATAGCACAATTCCTTTACAGAAGAAAAGGGAACGGTAGGTCTTTTGATCTTTGAATATTCCCAGTGCTATTGCTTATATAAAAGATA
Source organism: Gallus gallus (assembly GCF_016699485.2). Classification (NCBI taxonomy): domain Eukaryota; kingdom Metazoa; phylum Chordata; class Aves; order Galliformes; family Phasianidae; genus Gallus; species Gallus gallus. The sequence continues at coordinate 22,574,243 of NC_052534.1, forward strand.
GGATCTAGAAAGGAAACTCTGTGAATTTAGTTTGCTTGGGCAATGACAAAGGCTTGCAAGCGTAATTTTGAGTGAATGAATGCACATTTAGCCAGACACTGGTAGATTTAATCAGAGTCACTTTAGAAATGTTGCAGAAATACACAAGCCTAAGCCACCTACTCTGGTGTCTCTAAAAATCTCCCACTCAGAGCTCACGAATTCAGAGAAGACTGTCCCTTTCCTCTCCAGAAACTAGAAATAGTAATGTGAAGCCGTACTGCCGAGTTACAAGCTAAGTACTGTGACATGCTGGCTTCCACAATAGAATGGAAATTAATGCGTAAAACCTCCATCTAAATGGATAAAAGATTTTCTGTGTATTTAAATTAGTGTCTATGTCCAAATGAAGGGTCAGGAGAGGGTGATAAATACACAAATACTATAAAGAGCTACCCACAACTGTACATGTTGTTGCCTCGTCTTGACACCACATTCATGAGGAGGAGGAAAAAAGAATTCACCAGAGCATGTCTCTACATCATAGAGATAATACTGCAGACTACTTATACTCCTCAGTAATCCCTTCTCATGACATAGTCTGCAAGTACGAATTCAAAGAAACGAGCAGCATCTGTTCCTGTGCTGGAATAGGAAATACACAATACCGCTTGCTTCAGGACTCTTCAGGAAAACAATAAAGAGCATTCTCACATCTCATTCAAGGGCTCATCAGTTCCTTGTGCTGCCTGACAATTTCAGCTTTATAAGTGACACGAAAGCAGTAAGCATGACTATTTTTCCTATGTCAGAATTCCCAGTGATTAACCCTTAGATCTAATGCATGCAGACAGAAAGGGAAAAATGACTTCATTGTAAAAGTCAGTCGGCAAGGTTCATACTGGCTCAGAGTACACATTAAGTACTGCACACTGCTTTCCTATTTACAGCTGAAATGAGAAGCACATATATCTGATTTAAAAAACAGGAAGAAATGAAACTGCTGAATTTAAGCAATAACATAAAAACAAAGCAGCCTGAAAAGGAAAAACAAAACCAGTAAAAAGATACTAAATCCCTTTGTTGTAGTGGGATAAAAGAATATCACATTCCAATTTCGAACGGCTTGTTTTCAGCTGAAGTCTCAATTCCTCAGTAAAGAGAAAATTAATATTTTCAAAGGTCTGAAGAAGAAATGATATGATGCCACCACCCTTTTTGCTCATTAGGCATCATTAAGATTCTAGAAAATGTTCCAGAATACGGACATTTTAGAACACTGCAGCACTATAAGCAAAGGGATTGAACAGACACAGCAGACTTAGCGGCAAGAAACGCAGCACTCACAGAGGATGAGCAGGGGTTGGCCACTTTTGGACTGCACGGTGGAGAGAAAGTCATCTTCACGAGAACGGGCATCTCATCATCTGACATAGAGTTGGCAGGCTTGTCTTTGACTGTGGTAGTGCTGGCAGAGGGCTGCGTGCTGGGTTCGGGTGACAGAAGCTTTACAGGGACAGACACTGGCATGACGATGGGCGCGAGGCTATCCACCTCTTTAGGCAGCGGCTGCTGTGGTGGTTTCTCTCCTTCATCCTGTACAGACAATTAAAGGCTTTCAGCCCAAGTGAGGGAGGGCCGCTTCTGGATTGATACACTATACAGTGTATGCACTGTGGCTGAGAAGAAGAGGCCAGGGTTACAATACACACAATAGCCTTGCTTCTTGGACTCTGTATTTGCCTTGAAGGAAGTTGACAGATTACTTGACTCCTATATAGGATTTAGCCTCAGTGACAAATAATCACATTAAGCATCTTTACAGGATCACTTGCAGAAGGGGCAATAAACACATGCCCTTCTTTTAACACTATAAAGGCAGAATTCCCCATCGCTCACGTAGAACAAAAAAGACATGGTGCAACCCTGGTAGCTCTTTGGCTTTCTGTAGTACTCCCCCATCAAGAGAGAATTTTTCAAATATCAGGACACTGAAAAACTGATTGATGGGGCAAGTTGTCTTTATTCAGAACAATTCAAACCCACAGTTTGCATTTGGTATTTGTTGATACCTACAGAACTACAACACTTTGGAAGGAGAAGGAAGCTGTCAAAGATTCAACAATCCTGCTCCTTCAGTTAAAGCCTGGGAATGCTTCCAATAAACATTCCTTAGTCATCTAAGTAGTCCAAACGAAAATAAGGAAGACTTGATGTTCCTGATATTTCTGATATAATAAACAAACATGAGGGGAAAAAATTCAGAAGCTTGTGCCATGATTTTGTAGAGTGTTTTTGTAATGTGCAGAGACATAAAGAGGCACAAACGTTGTTCTGTCCTCCACCATCTCTCACTTTTAGGTGAGACTGTAAATCATCAGAATTATGTGTGCTTCTACATAAACGGGGTGTGACATAAAACAGTGCAGAGGAGAACAGGTATGATAGCAAAGCAAAGCGTGGCAAAGCAAGCAAACATCAACATGGAGAGAAGAGAATCAAATACCGAGGTAAAATAAACTGCTACCTGTTTGAAGTTAGGAGATGTTCTCACTCCTCCATGAGACCTCATGTGACCATTCAGAGCAGGCAAACTCTTAAATTCCTTCAAGCATACTGAACACGTTAGCTTGTTCTTCCCGTCAGCTCTCTCAGGAAGTGTTTCTCTGTTTGGGCCACTATTGTTATTTGAAATTTTTTTTAGCATGGAACAGAAGAAGAGACATCAGTTTGGCATGTTCCTTTCATTGCAGAGGAAGATTTTTTTTGTCAAGGAAGTCAATAAAGTTTTACAGCTACAACCTTATGAAGTCACAGGTAAGCACTGGGTGAATGTTCTAGAATACACGTGTGATAGCCTAGATCAGTTGCTCCCAAGATAGGGAGAAGGAAAGTTTTGAGTAGAACACACGTGTCAAAATGTGCCCCTTGCTATGGATAAATCCAGGAGAATTGCTGTGACAGACCTTCATATCCCAGACATTTGGATGTAATGTCCCTACACAGGACAGACAATGGTGCTGGAAGACACCTCAGCCCTGTAAGGGTAAAATCTTAAAAAAAACCAGAAGGTCTCTGCTGCTGAAGTGCAACTGCAAACCATGCATCATCATCCCTACTCTTAAAAATGCAGTGTTGAGCACAGACTGTTCCTTTTTTGGTTTGGTTTGGTTTACTTTTTGTGGGCAAAGACAAAGCATTTGATTTTATTATGGAGGGACGGGGAATGGAAATCACACAAGCTTATAGCCACAAAGAACCAAAATAAAGATATTTCTAGGAAAGAAACTTCTATGATCTTCATAGAGTGCATTCCTCTCTCTTTAAACTGCAGTTTACTCCTTTGTATTTCTTACATTTAAACCAAAAACACAAAAAAAATATAATACCTTTGTTCTGGGGACAGTGGTTGCAGTCTGCCATCTGACAATTGCACCTGCCATTATAGGAAGAGAGGGGAAAAGAGGGGAAAAAAAGCAAAAAGAATTTTTCAGGAAATACTGATATATAAATGAAGGTTCTCACAGCTTTATTCTTGCATTTTGCATATGCTTCTACTTACTGCAATACTGCATGCCTCTGAATTGAGAGCCTTACATTTATCCAGCAAATCAGTGCCTCCATGAGCACAGCTGATGCAAGCTTTCTTACACTCACCTCCTGTTCAAAGGTTTCCCTCTGCCGCGGCAGTATTACTTTTGGAAACAAGGAGCTAAATCTTTATGCACATTCAGGCATTTGAGTGCTGAAAAATGAGCAGGAGCACCTTGACTCCGAGCTCCCCAAACCCTCTCATAAGGGAACCAGTAGCCTCACAGCAGCAGCTTCATGCTACTGCCCATCTGGCCCAAAGCCAAAGCAGCGATGTAGAACTCTGTTAACACAGTTCCCCAAAACATCCCAGCAATGCCCACTGCTCATATCTTGACGCATCTTGACGCGGCTCAACCATAGCATTTCATTTCCATACCTGGCTGCTTTTCCACTAAACAAGTTGGAGCAGGGATGCAAAATGTCACCTACCTGAGGCCACCCAGGGCCAGGAGAGTCCTGCTGAGAGCTTTTGTTGTTCAGATGTGCTCCTGAGGGTGGCAAAAGAGTTCGATGAGGTACATTGTTACCCACAGAATTGACCTCCGACCGCGCAGGATCCTCTGCTGTCCCCGGTGGAGTGAGGCCGACGTGGGAGTTCAGAGATGGAGCTCTACCCTCACTTGTGTATTGCTTCTGCTGGTCGTGCTGCTGCAGCAAACCCTGGGGGTACAAATGCCTGTACTGTTCGTGGGGATCCTGGTAGCAATACGGAGGCGCCGCTCCCAACTGGATGAGCTGCACAGGATGACTCGGATCCTGGGGGTACTGGTGGGGTTCATGCACAGTCTTTGGATCGGGTTCCCTGTGATACGGAGGAAGCTGCAGTTGCATTTGCTGCTGTTGTTGCTGTAGCTGCATGACAGGTTGCGTTTGGTAATACTGAGCTATTTGCATCGGACACTGCCTCTGCTGCTGCTGCCGAGTTGGCTGTTGCTGCTGCTGTTGGATCTCATGTATTGAGAGTCGCTGATGTCCCTGCTGCGGCTGAGCATAGTACTGAGTCTGCTGCAAGTGCTGCATCTGTTGCGGTAAGAGCTGCTGGGACTGCATTTGTTGAACGTGCGTCTGTCCTTGCTGAAACGCAGAATGAATCTGCATTTGTGACAAATGCTGCTGGTAGTCATAGTACAACTGTTGGTGCTGCATGACTTGCATTTGTTGCTTTTGCTGTGTGCTTGCAAAATTCTGGTGTGTCTGCTGTGGCACTGGTTGATATCTTTGTACGCTGGAAGTTACAGGCTGTTGCTCAACTGCTGGCTTCTGGGACAGCAGCTGCCTGAGCGCACTGTCACCAGAATTATCCGCCATTGAAGTCTCAGTGTGTAAAACCTGAGCCATGTTGTTGACTTGAATTCTCAGATTTTGGTTAGCAAATACTTGTGTAAAAGAGTCCAATTTATGCAGGACCCCACTGGTAATTTTTTGTGATCGATTTTCGCTGGGTTGAGAATAAGAATATTGGTATCCATCGTGAGATTCCCCCTGCCCAAGGGGGCTCCACATTGAGCTTTGATTACTCAAATTGTTCCGCACTGGGATGTGGTTTCCTGAGCCAGAATGCGTCCATGTTTGTCTAAGTGTATCCATTGATCCAAGACTTTTTGAACCTACAGGCAAAGCTATACTATCTCTTGAATCTTGGGGAAACTGGGGGGAGAGAGGGGACGCCTGGGGAGCATCTATAACAGATGTCCCATAACTGTGATTTAGAGATGGAAGGGAGTTCATTTGGTGTTGGTAGTATAAGTTCTCATTGCTGTTGGCAGTATGGTTAGTTTTATACAATTGCTGGTCCCCCATTTTTGGTCACTTCCGTTCCAATCTTACAGGCACGCGAACCATTGAAATCTCTATGAACCCTGAGATAGCTGAGTGAGGGAGAGGGAGGGGCGGGAAGAGAAGCTAGGATTACTTATAATTCAGCATGTGCGTGTGCAACAGAAGGACTAAGATTTCCTCCAGTCTGTCAGTAATTCCAATCAGACTCAATGTTGCTTCACATCTTCAAAAAATGGACTGCAGCGCAAATCTTACGCTAATAGGTTCAGTGTGCCAGGCATCTACGGAGTAAGAGAAAGAAAGAGTAAGTGCTGGCCTTCTACATAAAGCGTTGCTGTTATTGTCTTAAAGGAAACCAAAACCTCCTAGTTCAAAATGCATAATCATGTGCAAAATTGTAGTAGCTGGGCTACTCCAGTGCAGTTAGGTTACTTCATCTCATCCCACTGTCCTGCTTCGTATCTAGTTCTCACATAAAATCATTCTGCCAGATCCAGAAAGTCCCATTCTTCAAAACTGAGCATTTTTTTCACCTGATGTATATGTACATTCAAGCAGTTATAGCTGGTCACATATTGCTCTCTTTTGACTAGCTTCAGACAGCTTACTATCAAGCCAAACCACCTTTTCTAATGTTGCTAGTTGTCAGAAGCAAAACACTCATTTTATAACATAAAATAATAACAGATACCTCCACAAAGGCCTGAAAAGGCAAATAAAACAAAAGCCAGGGCTTTAAACCAAGTTGACAGTACTCAGATTACCAGTACCTGTAAAGGACCAACACCTAAAAGTACAAACAAAAAAGGGAATTGCTGCCCAGAATTTGCACACAGAACTGCAGAGGTTCTCACAACTTCCCGGGTGCCTACAACATGTCCTAGTGGTATAAAAATACACTGTCACTGAGGAATAAGAAGCAAGACTAATGTTCACTGCTGTAACAAAACCAACCAACCAACCAACCAACCAACCAGCCAAAAACCCAAATTTCAACCAAAAATCACAAGCATAGATACTCAAATGCATCTGTGCTTGTAGATTTATTTGGCTTTCTTTTCTATTTGGAATCTGATCAATGCTAAAAACCAAATAGGTCCTTGGAAATCACAGAATCAACAGAAATCTGTTAAGTCACTCATCTTACACCAGGGATGCTGATTTCCAACTTCTGCTCTCCTCTCTCACCCTTCTTCAGTTTGCAATATTTTAACAGACTAATTTACAGTAACTGCAACCATTTATTATTCTTACCATATAAACTGCAATTCAAAGCAACATTTTAAAGATGCTTGTACTGCTTTCAATGAATGAAACAACAAAAAATATAGGCATATTACAAGGTTGTTTCTCTATTTTATGGTAGGAAGTGATCACATTGTCTAACATTATGCACACATGCACAGAGGCAGAGGCCTACACACACACGAGTATGTTTCAATGCAAAATATTATTCTGAACTTTAAGAAGAGAAAAAAAAAAAAAAATAGACAACCTTAACTCTGCCCCTTTCACTTCTGGCTTTCTAAACGTAATACTTTGCATCATGGGCTCCTTTGTACTGATGTCTTTACCTTTTTAAACTCAAGAGAATCCTTGACCTGGATGAATAAATGTGAGGTCACTGATGAAGAAAATTTTAACAATTGCCAGATGTATATTAACAAGATCTGCACTAGCAACAGTAAATAAGGCTAATATTTAGCTGTGGGCAAACACACACACAAAAAAACATTTCTGTTCTAGCACAATGTAAGAGAGAAAACCATAGCTCCCAATGAAGAAGGCTTTCATTGCATACATAGTTTTCATGTAAGCAGTCACTAGCATGTAACTTTTTCACATAACAGATGATGGCAGAGAATAACTGCAAGCTCATTTCCCCTTTCAGAAATATACATTGCTTCCTATTTTCTCTGAACACACTCCCTTCCAAGAGAGTCAATGGTCAGGTTGCCAAGAAGATTTTTTAGCCACAACCCAACTTCAAAGACTTCCTGTTAAAAGTTAGGAGGAGAAATTAAACAAAGCCTGCAAAAGCATTCAAAGGGCATAAAAATAAACACCGTGTGGTATTTCACACTCAAAGGCCATCAACTTATGCAGGAAGAGGGGTATGCTACAAAAGAATATGCATCTCCTTTCATGCCTGCCAAGTTCAGAAAGCTCAACTGAGCTCTGAACATCTTTCCATAAGAACAGGGCACGAATGGATCTGTCTACCTACCTTTTCCAGAGGAAGTATGTCCTATTTCCATTTACTGATAACATTACAATTTACAATAAATGACTTCTTTTGGTTCTGCCTCTGCTCTTTTAAGTTTGCTTGAAGTGAGAAGTATTAGCCAAAGGACAAGAACTAATACTGACACAAACCAGTGAATTGAACAGACATCTCCAGGAGTCAATTAAAAGACCAGAAAAAAGACTTTCAGGAGTTGGACAATAGAAGCACTTACTCCAAAGGCAGAAAATGACATGATTTCATAGAGTCATAAAATATCCTGAGCTGGAAGGGACCCACAAGGATCACCATGTCTAACTCCTGACTCCACAAAGGAACACCCAGAAATCAAGTCTGAGAGCATTGTCCAAACATTCCTTGAACTCTGGCAGCTCAGAACTGTGTCCACTGTCCTAGGCAGCCTGTGCCATGCCCACCCCGCTCTGGTGCAGACCCTGTCCCTAACCCCCAGCTGCCCCTCCCCTGGCACAGCTCCATGCCGTTCCCTCGGGCCCTGTCACTGTCACACAGAGCAGAGCTCAGCGCTGCCCCTCCGCTCCCCGTGAGGAGCTGCAGCCGCCATGAGGCCTCCCCTCAGCTCCTCTGCTCTGGGCTGAGCAAACCCAGGGACCTCAGCCATTCCTCATACACCTTGCCCTCTGGATTCTTCACCATCTTGGTAGCCCTCTCCTTTGGACACTCTCTAATAGCTTTATGTCTTCCTTATATTGTACCAACCAAAATGCACCCAGTGCAGGAGGTGAGGCTGCACAGCGGGAGAACTCCTCCCCTCACAGAGTGGCAGTGCTGGGCCTGGGGCACCCCAGGGCACAGTTGGCCCTTTGGACTGCCAGGGCACACTGTTGGCTCACATTCAACTTGTTAACCAGAACCCCCCAGATCCCTTCCTGTTGGGCTGCTCTCCAGCCTCTCATTTCCTACTCTGCTCATATACCCAGGGCTGCTCCATCCCTGGTACAGAATCCAGCACTGCTCTTGGTAACTTCATGCGGTTGGTGATTGTCCAGCCCTCTGATTTGTTAAGATCTCTCTGCAAGGCCTCTCTGCTCTTGAGGGAGTCAGCAGCCTCTCCCAGTTTAGTGTCATCTCCAAATGTGCTTAGCATTCAACTCCTGCATTCAAGTCACTGACGAAAACACTGAAGAGAAGTGGTCCCAGAATGGAGCCCTGAGGAACCCCATTAATGACAGACCACCAATCTGACACTACTGTAACCTCTTGTGGCCAACACTTCAACCAATTGCGCACCCATCACATTATGTATTTGACAAGCTGTAGCTAGACATTTTGTCCAGAAGGATACTGTGAGAAACGGTATCAAATGCTTTGATAAAATTCAAAAACATTACATCAACTGGTTTCCCTTGTCAACAAGGTGGGTAACCTTGTCATAAACGGAGATTATGTTCATTAAACAGGAACTTTATCTGTTAACATATTTCAAAAAGCCATTTTTCTTGCTTCCCACAGTACTGGCCACCTTCAACTGTAACTGAGTTTTGTGTGCACAAACTTCCTCCCTACAATGATGAAAAGCATCTCTACAGCACTCCCACCTTGCCCGACCTCACTTCCAGAGGCCATACACTTTCCTTGCTGCCCAAGCTCTAGGAGATTTTTGCTCAGCCAAGCCAATCTTCTACCCTGCCTGCATGGCTTCCAACACTTTGGAATGATCTTCTCCTCTATTCTAAAGCGGTTGTGCTTAAAAACTGACTATCATTGATGGACCCCAATGCCTTCAAAAACAGTTTCACAGGGGACCTTACCAGCTAGTTTCCTGAGCAGCCTTAAGCCTGATCTCCTCATATCCAGGGCTGAAGATTTGGTGGCAGTTTTTGTCAAACTACCAAAGAATTTCAACTCAACTATTTCACGGTCACTGAGATAACAGATTTTGTTTTTTTAGTACTTGAACAGGCTAAAATTCAAGGTCATGATGTTGTATACAATAGCATTTGCAATCAAGTTTAACAAAATGCCAACAGAATACATTGCCTGTTGGATTAAAACCTAACAAAGAAAATCAGTGCTGTACAAAATATAAGTAAGGCCTAAAAGGCACAAAGGTTAGTCTCTTGCCAACTGAGAAGCCATTGGCAATGTATTTCTATTTCCTTCAATGACAGGAAGAAAAGGTTGTTTTTTCTCCTTTTAAGCACTCATGCTTAAACATCCCTAATTGCAATTTGTCACAACAACAACTATTACTACTAAATGGTTAAATCAAACAACTCAACTTCTGAAAGCAGCAGTTTTAAAGCAACAATGGTTCTGCAGCTGTATGTTTCTTTTCTTTCCAACAGTCACTTATACTACTTAACCTATTACATTTCTGACGTGGCAGATATATCCCAATTACGCAATCATTACAAAGAAACAGAGAAACAAATGTGAAAGGACAAAAACAATTCTGTAGACTGCCTAGGAAGACAAATACCCTATTTAATATTACGGATGATATATGGACACAACTGATGGGAGTCCAATTGATGTAAGCAAAGACAAGGTTTCACTTCAACTCTTCTCATTTCAGCGTGGTCCCTGCAAGTTGCACAGCCTCGTTCTCAAGACTGAAAGCCACAAACATGTCAAGCTTGCTGAAATGTCTTTACACACTTCAACCATCTCCCTCTTCAAACACAGGCATCTCTAAGGCAATACATATAACAGTCACTCCTAGAAGCACACCATAACTTAATTCTGGTGTACATAAAATGGAAGAATGTTCTGATGTTATCAGTCTTCAATAAAGATGATCTGATTTTACATCCTTCATAAGTTATATCACTGGATAGTTAGAAAATCTTACAGAAGGCAGGCAGCAAAATATCAAGGAGACAATAATTATAACTTACTTTACAAAAAAAAAAAAAAGAGCTCTATAACACAACACAAAAACAAAGATCTGCAGAACATTTCAAATTCAATAAACAACAGATCCAATCCATCACATTTCTGAACTCCCAGAATCCACATGAACTTCAGCCAGACAGCCACACCAAATAAGTCACTGGTCACAAGTTCTGCCAGGTGCAGGATGCAAAAGCAGGACTGAATGCCAACCAATTCCAATTTCAGAACTACTACATTAATGGAGAGAGATGACAAAAGACTAAAGGAGAACACATACTGAAGGAATTAGATGCACTGGTAGACCATCAAAGTATTGTGACACTGCTCTAAGCCATTGGCATGGCTGCAAATCAAACTGGAACTGGATCCTATATTTTGTCCAATTTATTTCAAAATTTTCATCAGTGACATTAATCAAAAAAACTACATGTTTTTAATAGATGAACTACTATTTAGTCTGAAAACAGAAAACAAGAGAAGAAGGCAGAAGCAAAAACAAAAACCTACAACTCCACATTCAACTGGCTCCTGCAGGACACAGCACTTAGAACTACTCACAAGCAGTAGCATTAGGAGATGCTAATTTGCTGGGGCACAATGCAGCCAGGGATTGTAACACTTCAGTTGAAGTAAGTTTAACCACCACTTTCAGCAATCTAAACAGGTTTGTTCTGTTGTGCGATTGTTTTTCTCTCTCTCTTTTCTCTCTCTCTCTCTTTTTTTTTTTTTTTTTTTTTTTTTTGAGTAATAACTCAAGGCACGCCTGCTTACAAAAATGTGTCACAGCTTAGAGTTCTCCCAACACTGGAGACATGTTTAAATCATGCCTTATTGCCCCTTAGTCGGACAGGCTGAGACACGGCTTTCTCACATCTGTATTTTCACTATTAGACTCCAAGCTTCGTTTTTAATCGTGCATAAGTCAAAATCCAAAACCAGAAGTTCTCTGTTTTCCTCCTTTCTTCCATTCAACTTTTTTCTACCGCTTAGCTTCAATATAAACAAATCAGGATTCATCTTATTCAATGTTTAGCCTTTTTATTGGAAGGTTTTTACCGGCTTACTTCGTAATTCAGAAATGCGAGATCGTCTGCTATGCTATGCCTACATTTAGCCAGTCATCACTCACATCATCTCTGTCTCCAATTTCCTTGAGGACAGACACACAAATATACAGCAGATCCTTCCCTGAAACACTCTCTCCTGCTAAAATGAAGCACCAGGAGTCCCTACTACCTGGGCTGCCTACAGTCCAGCCCTTAAGTAAGTGGCAGCCCAGACAGGCATGATTTTCAGCTGAACACTGCTGACATACAACCACTGTTAAGAACCCACCAAAGAGAGTAGGTTTAAAAACCAGGAGAGAGCTATGTGAGAAAGGACATACCTGCATTACTCAAAGCCAGCCTCCAGGAGCAGAACTGACACTATCCCTACCCCTTCAGATGCATTGACTGTAGCAAATGGTGGATGGCTGCAAGCACAGCAATGGGAGAGGAAGAGAGGTAGGTTTCGGAGACCCCTGTGCTTCAGAGCCCCTGCTGAGATACCAGGTTTGCCTCCACAGCTCCTTGGTTAGCCACAGTTCAAGCCAAAGGTCCATTTTTTTGTTTGTTTGTTTGGCAGAGGAAATAAGCATGGGAGAAAAGCAGCACAGTAGTGAAACAGAATGAATAATTTCTAACGCCAGACAAGATGGCTGGAGGAATTAGCAGAGAGAAAACAAGAGGAGGAAAGAGTAATTCAAAGAACTACCAGTTTTCCTATAGAAATTCTCAAGATGGATTTGATGTAACAATAGAGGCACAGACGGAAAATAAGGGTGAAAAGGTACAGAACCATGCCTAGAATAAATAGCAAAATAACTATGAATTTCAAGGACCAACTATAATTTATATAGCTATCTCAAGGACAAATACTCAGGGCTGAAAACCTTTTCATCCCAATCCTGGATAAAACCACTTGTATGCTTTGCGCTGCGCTTGAATTCTGACTTTCTTTGAATGTCAGAGGTCACAAATCCATGCCCATATCTGCACATGAACACAAAGGTTGGAGCTGTTAGGTGAAAAGACTACCACAAGAGTATTCTAGTGTAGAAGAAACAGGAAAAAAATAATTGCACGAGTGAAAAGGAGATGGAAAGGAACCAAAAAATTTGGTATACTGATTTTATAGAAAGCATACAGGAAAGCTGTAAAATGGAAGGAGAGAACAGATTAGCTGCTTTTTAATATTAATGACAGTAATTCTTCAATAGTTGCACAAATCCTTCAAAAAATATCACTCCCTTTGCAGATGAGCTCCTACTGCAGTGCAGTGCAGTTGGAAAGGCTTGAAAGTCTCATGTGGCTGCTCATTTGAGCTGTTCCCATTTCCACTCTTAAGAAAAACTAGAATGTCCTAATTCAGTTTAATAAAGAACACATTGGACTTGGGGGAGGGGAAGGCAACAACGACACTGGGAGGGGAACCGAGCAATTTCTCCATTTCAATAAAGTTTAAAAATACAACAACAAAAAAAAAACAACAGCAAAAACAACAGTTGATCATCTCAGGAAAGTTTCTAGAAAAGGGGGAGGAGAGAGGAAGACAAACAAGCAATAACATTTTCCTCTCCTTTTGATCTAAGTTATAAGCAGAAAATGCATTCTGAGGCACTGGTAATTTAATGAAAACTTTTCTCCTAAAACTAACAGCATTCTTGTTATTCAAGAAGAAGAGGCTGAAGAAGGGGCTGATTTCTAAATAAAGCCAGTAACTCGATTTAGTTTAAGGGAGATAAAGTTCCATGAGTCCCAAAGAAATGAAGAAAGCTGCTTCAGCAACCCAGATCATCTTTGTTGTCAGTTGAACAGCGCTACAGTTTTGAGCTACTTTGAAGTGTTCTCAGAACTGTGACTGAAGCAGGTAGCACATTATTTCATAAAAATGACAGATATAAAATGGTGTGATCATCTCACAATACTGATGAAAAATCAAAACAAAAACCTTGATTAAGGCCAGAAAGGCACTGGAATTGCGTATCCCAAGACTAAGTGACTAAGAAGCATACAGAAGACAGGATTTATTAAAGGGGCTGATCAGCACTGACAAAAACAGATTTTTAATATTCACCAATACGTTATTGCATATTTGATCAAGGCAGAAGCTGTCTATGAAACTTCATTTAAAATGTCTTTACCCAATCCAGGTTTACTGACTGTTTATATGAAAGAAATTGTAACAGCTTCTGCTGCCTTATCAAGGGCAATACTTACACGTGCTTCCTGAAATATGAACACATCCTCTTATCCCTATTGCCCTCAAGTTCATATTCTAGTTTGCTGGCATTACTGAACTGTGTGATTTGTTTTTCCTCAGCAAGACCCTATCATGAAGATCATAAGAATAGACGGGTTAGACCCACTACCACACATTAAAATCTCTGCTCATTAGTGCTGAACTGGGAGAGAAGGGGGACGTTTCATGACTTTCCACTCAAACATAAATCCATCAGCTATCACTGTGGCCAGAGCAGCTGAGACACTATTTTAGCATAAGGTGAGCACCATTATGCTACACTTCACCTGTTTCTCCCTGACCTCTACAGTGCTTACACTCTGAAGCTTGTAAGGTGACTGACTTTTTCTGTAACTGTGAACGTTGTAAAACAGTCAGAGAACATGTGCTGAGATTTGCAAGAACAGGCAAGAAGGAAACATCCTGAGACAGATAAACAACTAGAAAAAAAAATACATTAAAAAAAAAAAAAGCAGGTAGAAGTAGTATTTGTGAAATAGCATATGGATAAGCTTTCCATAGGGAAGTAGCAGCTATTTTGAGCCAGTGCCTCCCTCAAAGGAGGCCAAGATTTCTAAAATCTTGCCATTGGACCCTCTGAAAACTCAATCCCTCTAAACACACCATGTTGGTACCTAGCTGTGGGGCCACAAAAAAACTGAATGGCTAGGTGGCACTGAGGACCACAGCCTCTTTTCTTTTAATTATGGTAATGCCCATATTGTTTGCACAAGACAATGCAGGCAATTTAGGCCTGTAGGAAACGTATGAATGCATGCGAATCTCCTGTGCCACACATACGGGAGTACATAAAACATAATGTCTTAGAGAACACAGTCAACATACAGCTAGCCTTATCTGACAAGTCCATCAAGAAGACTACAGAGACTCAGAACCACAAATTTTGGGAGACGGACAGAAAGCACACACTGAGCCTCATTAAACAACCCAGCCTCACAGAAAGTGGACACATGATGTTCCAACAGTACCTGATTTTTGATTACTTCTGAGACTGTTGTATCTTGCCGTGCTGTCTTCGCCATAACATTTCATGCTGTTCTCATTCTGTGGTCTCAAAGTGATGTATCTAAACATAAAGCAAAAGAACAGAAAACCATTTTTTAACCGTTACCTTATAAAGTATCACCAACTCACGCCATCAGCAAGCTTGCAAGAATGAGCATCCTACTGCAACACAATCAAATATTAACTTCTATTCATTATGGTATCTGTGCTACTCTGTTATTCAACTCAGTATTGCAGGGGACATCTATCAGCAAGGCAACTCCATCACAGAACAGCAAGGAACCCTTTTCCATATTGATAGTGAGAGACTGCTTTGTTGTCATATCTCTGGGACCAATACATTCATGGTCCTTCAAATAACAAAGTAATATCAGTAAATTCATCTTTTCTTCTTTCTTACCTTGGTACCAACTGCAAAACGAAGAATAGGTTGACTCAAAAAATAAAACAAGATTGCACCAGAATCACAGACACTGTAAAGATTTCGAAGCATCTTATGCTTCTCTGATAGAGCCCAAAGGCAGGCTAGATGCTCTCGCTGAGAGGAGACTGCTGTCCCACAGCTTGCAGCCCAGATGATGAGCATGATTTAAACAAGAAGGTGTAGCATTCAGGAAGGGAGGGATTAATGAAAGTCAAAGATGTGGGAGATACAATCAGGCTGTCAACCAATTCGAAAGAGATACCTTGTCAAAGCATCTTAAATTACTTAAATAAAAACAACGCATTTGTTTTGTTGGTGCTGCTGCCAAGACAGCTTTTAGGGAAGGCCATGAATGAATCACAGAACCACAGAATTGTAGGGGTTGGAAGGGACCTCTGGAGATCATTCAGTCCAACCCTCTGCTAAAGTAGATTGCCTAGAATAGTTTACACAGAAGAGCATTAAGGTGAATTCTAGATATCTCCAGAGGAGCAGACTCCTCAACCTCTCTCAGCAGCTTGTTCCAGTGCTCTGTCTAATGTTTTCTCATCTTCAGATGGAACTGCCCATGTTCCAGTTTCTGTCTGTTGCCCATTAACCTGGCACTGGACACCACTGGAAAGAGGCTGGCCTCATGCACTTGACACCTGCCCTTTAGATATTTATAAGCACTGACAAGCATTAAGCCAATATGGAAGATGAGTGAGGGTTCTCAGCTCACTGATGTCAATGGAAAGCTCTCTACTCCATCCGGCTCTGTTAGTAGGTTTTGGAAAGCTGCTGCAGTCATAATAGGCAACTGTATAAACAATGTCTCAAAGGAGAAGGACACAGGTAGCACCAGGCAGCTTGATCAGCATTTTCCTCCTCTCACCCACTGGCTGTTTGTCATCTCTGCATCTGACGCATCTGCTGAAATTACTCTCTAAAGGTCTCTGCTAACAGGTCCTAAGCACCATAACACGATTGCATGCAGCAAGAAGAATCCTGCTGTCAAATCCAGTCATCCTTTGAACAGCACAGCTCCCCTCCCTCAACCTCCCAAGGCAGGGGGAAATGAATCCAAAAGGTTTCTTCACCTGGCCCAGCACTAACCTCTGCAGCCCATGGCATGATCCCAAGAGAGCCAGAGGAAATAGAGGGCTTCACAGCACAAGCCAAACAAATTTGATCAAAATACACACTGCAGGAGATAATAGAGCTCCTTATGAAGCCTAATCTACTCCAAATGTCCTTCTTTTAAAGAACCCCTCTCTGCTGATAGTAAATGCTGATACCACTGCATACTGGTATTTCATATCTTTAGATGCCCAACAGGCACCTTGAACCTTCCATTAGGTTACATTTGGAACAGGATACATTTAGAAGCATACCAAAAGCCCATGATTAACTCTGGTAGCGACAAAAGCTGTCCAACACTGTTGTTTACAACTTGCCAAGATCTGTTCAAACTTCATTAAAAAATAACTGCTGTATCATGAGCATTGACCACAGTCACAGCACATAGTTTTGCTTGCTTTTTAGTTTATCCATCTAAAAATGTCAAAGCATTCTGCAGACAGACCATCCCAGGCACCTTCCAAGAGAGGCCAGCCCAACTGACAGTGAGAAAAACAACAACAGCAATGCCCAAGAAAATCTTTTCCTTATTTTGTGTTTCTTCTTGCTGCTTTTCTCTCTACATCACCTTTTTGCTCATTTGTTTCATTACGTTCATTTATGCTGCTGAGTCATTCACCTCCATCAGCAGAGATAGAGTAATACCCACACGGAGTTGTATGGAAATTAGCAGGCACATGCACAGCCCTCTTGCATAATACCACAGGTAAAGAAACTTTGGGCACCTCAGAGACAGAGGTAGCAAACTAATGACTAATAGAACACTGAAAATAGTCCCAGTATAATTAATGCAGAATAAAACCAAACACTGCAGAAGTACGTGAAACTCACAAATAATGTTTTAATTCCTTGAAAACAGCTTTCATTACATTTTCATCAGTGGCTCATTTTTTGGATCCAAAACCAGTCTAAATTAATATTCCTTTGCCACATTCTTTGGCTTTATTCCTACCCCACCCCCTAGATTCTAGATGGAACCTAAGCACAGCAAGGAGAAGGGAAGTCTTCAGCAACATTTACAAATTAAGAGCTAAGTCAGAGATCAGCTATCCCATACACACAATATAAATTCTTCTTCTCTCTTCATTAGGATTGATGACACTGCTGGAAAATAAGGAGCACATAATACCTTTTATGGGAATGTAAAGCACGAGCGAATTAGTACGAAGAGAATGCAACTAAATCAATTTCTCATCTCAAGATAGTAATGAAGGCAATTTCTTGAACTCGACTACGTTTATACCATATTGATCAGCAAAGCTTCACCCTTAAAAGTTAAACTAGTTATTTTTCCAGGGATAAAATGGAAGCTATCAGTAAACTCTAGGCAAAGCACCAAAGAACCGAGAGCTGCACACAGACCGGCTATGCTAAGCTTTGGAAACGCAAAGCTTCTACCTACCTGCAAGTCACTAGTCAATGTCACAGGAAGGTGTCTAAGTAAAGGCTATGTTAGTGGCCTTGTTAGTAGAAAAAGCCTTCAGAGAACAGACTTAAGGAGAAACAAAAGACACACAGATTCTCTGTAAAGGACAGCACAAATGCCAGCATCGGTTCCACCACTTATAATTTTACCACCTTGCGGTGGCAACTCAGGGTCAGCATTTTTGCTGCAACACCTCCACCCCCCTCAGCTGCAGTCTCCACTGTGACCACACTGTGTTCCAAGACACTGATCCCCTCCTGAATGAACTTCTGCTGTTGCTCTGAGGCCCAGCAGCAGGCTGGGATGAGATGAAGCTTTGTCTCGAAGATGAAGTTGCAATGCCCTCCCACCACCATGAGCTGGGGCACTGAGGAAGCCAAACAAGTAAGCCTTATGCTATTCGAGTTTGTATAGGATGGCCTGCATGCTTCCACAAGCAGTGCTGCATCTGTGATTGCACAGCAGTTTTGGCCCAGGAAAGCTAGACAGATCAAACAAAGATGAGGATACTCATATCCTCTGTCAAAGTAAAATGACTAACAACACTGGACGGGCGACATATGGAAGAGTGTTATTTACTTGAACGTGAAGGACTTTGATATCAATTGACATTAGGAACTTAACTGATGTGCAAGAGTTAGTAACTCACATTCTCCACGTACCATCAGAGCATCCTCAGAGTACACAGGAGTAATTAGTGATTTCTCCTGCCCAGTGGCAGCCTAACTACAAACAAGTATCAGCTGATAATCTTCCCAAAGTTCAATAAGCCTATTGTAACTGAATGAGACAAGAGTTTTCTCCACTGTATCTTCCATTATTTCCATTAAAATGAGAGAGAGCATCCTTTTACCTGAATTGGTTGATCTCAATTAAACAGTATTTAAATTATATTTGAAGAGAAAAAGGGAAAGTAAGCCATCTTAAGACAGGAAACATAAGAACAGTAATAGAGTACATAAGTTAAACAAGCAATACCAACGAAGAAGATAATATCAAGCAACAAAACCAGAAACAAAAAAGTTGGAAGTACATGAATTATCATCATCAATTGTGTACCACTAAATTTGTTCACTTAACAACTACAGTCTCTCCGTTGATTCATATTCAGCTTTCAGTCCGCACCTTATTATCTCCAGAAATTCAAATGCCCTTCTGAGAATTGGATTCTTCATGTAGGCTAGACTTTTTTTTAATGTGCTCATCTCTACAACTTCCCAACGCTTCAGCAATGTTGCGTTCCACTGATTTCCACAGCTAATCTCTTAGACAAATGGCACATCTTACGGATGGGATGCTACAATACAGATAGATTATGAATTCCAGAATCAGCTTTTCACATGCAGAATCTGGCACTTCAAATAACAGACACTGTACAATATTAGATTATGTTTAAAGCAGTCTTGACTGCAGCTACAGGTTAGATGCCTGCCAGCCACACAAGCAAATGGGTGACTAAGGTGAAACCTGGGAACAGACCACCATGGAGACTGCTGATGACTACCTGGGAGACGTCCACTTTCAATGACACATCATGCAGCTGCTCTGTGTTACTGACCAGAAGACAAACCAGTCCCTTGGGCAAGGTTCAGCTTGCCCTATTCCGGAGACTATTCTTTGCTACAATTCCTTGTATTTTTCATTATGTAACTGCAAATAATTGCAGCAAACAAATTTGAGATCCAACATAGTCTTTTTCTACTGGAATCTAATTATTCTATAATCTTCACAGCAAACCCACCATATGTACAAAGCTGGGCAGGAAGGTTGTACAGGAAAAAAAAAATAAGCAGTTCATAGGTTCCTTATAAAGTGCATTTAGGTAAAGCAAGGCTAAAAAAGAAGATATAAACGCATATTCTCGTTTTGGCATTTAATGTCAAAAAGGTAGCTTAATATCTTCTTACCTACATGTTGTCACTTAAAAAGGATATTCCATTACAGAATTGTCTAATAGTTAGAATGGTTCTTCAGTCTGCAACATGGCCTCAACGCAGACCAGTCAAGGTGAACAAAGTAAAATTATACCAGTAATAGGCTGTCATCTGCTGGGGGAAGGAGCGCTGGCACGACGCTTATCTGAGTTTGACAGGCATTTGCTGACAGCAGAATCTCAGATTCTGACACTCCTTTTTCCATCCCCACCTTTGAAATGTGTTTCAGTAGTCAGAGCCTTCCTTGCCTATTTCTACAACTCCTGCAGTCAGCTGCTTCCTTCCTTTCCCTTCTCTTAATTCCCAAATCCAGTCCTTTCTCCAAAAGTGATTCCACTTCCAAGATCCACATTCTTCTCCTGCTCCACACCATGCTTCACCCCTCCGGTACCCAGCCAGTCTGCTGTCTTCCACCTTTTCTCATCTCTTCCAGCTCAGCTTCCCTCAGCTCTACAAAATACACCTCCCAATTCCAGATGGAATTTGGATAGTATCCAGGCCCAGCTGCAGGCACAACCTTCAAGTGTACAAGGGAAGGTCTCTCCTCCGCTGGACATGACATTCATTATATGAGTACCAAAGTTCAGCTCCACAGAACATGGAGATATGGAAGACATTCATTGCATGCAGTATGTTTATAAAATCAATATGTAAAACTAGATTTTGCAAATCTGACACAGCACAAGATTTTCTGACAGGGTTGCCAAGAGGCTGAAAACTCAAAAAAGCTCAAAAAAGCTGTGAAGGAATCCAAGAGACACCTTATTGGTAAGGTAAAGACCATAAAAACCATAAAGAGTCAAAATCTATTTCCAAAAGCAGTCAACATCAGATTATAAAAGATGGAGAGTGAAAAGTAGGAAAAGACACAGCAATATCTTGAATAAACATTTAAAAGAATATTCTTTCCCAGCCTCTGATGACCCTGCAGCTTCTCTAGTCAGAAGTGGCATCTGTTGAACTGCCTGCAAACCCGTCCCTTAGGTTTGGGACCCACACTGACAGCCAGTTCCCATGGTCTCCCATCACAGTATCACAGTCCAAGAGCTGCCCAGGAACCACTGCTCTTCCACTTTGCAGCTCCCTAACACTCATTTCACCCAATGTTCCCCACTCCCTTCTTCGTGATATTTGTGATTTTTGTGGGTCTCATGACGAACACCTCCCAGACTGAGGACTGTTAGTAGCTTTTTGTGCCTCTGTACTTCAGATTCTCCTTTTTCACAACATTTTGTGGTTTGGGGGAGGTGAGAGGGAAGGCGAGGAGACGTCAGAACTGCACACAGTACTCAAGACAGGTGAACATCACACATTTACACAGCGGCACATTGATGCTTTCTGTTTTGTTTTCTATTCCTCCACTAATGAATCCTGACACCCATTTTACCAATAATTACGCTGCCATTTTTACAGAAAACTAACAACAAAACCCCTTTCCAGAACAGCAACACCTGGTGCAGAACTTGTCTCAGCACACACAGAGTTGTGACCCCCTCTCTTCTTCCCACATGCATTACTTTCATTTATCTACAAGCAATTTCCTCTGGCATTTTATCATCCGATTCACTCAGTACAAGGAGTTCTCCTGCAACACATTGCTGTCAGCTCTTCTCTTCGTTATTCTTAATACCCTAAGCCTACACTCTTGCAAAATTTCAGTTCCCTACTTTAAACTGTGAGGCGACTGAAACTGTTCAAACAAATCATCGCCAAGAACGACGGCAGTAAACAACCCTACTTCTCTGAAAAACCCTCAAACATCACTTTCCCTCGGCAAAATTACTGGAAAACAACCACTCTCCTAAATGAAATTTCCCAATCACTCAAAAATTCTTCAAGCAGGCACTCCCCTTAACAAGCTTTAACCCTAATTGTTTCAGTTTGACAGAGTCAAGAGCTCGACAGCCTAAGGCTCGGAGCTATCACACCACGCCAATATGCCAGCTCTGCCCTGAGAAGACAGAGCAGGGACTCCACAGCTGAGGAAACAGCACTGTCGGGTCAAAAAACAGCAACCCACAACAAACAGAACAAACAAGCAGACAAACCTAAAACTCTAAACAGCTACTGCTCGGTTCCAGATCTTCCATGCAGAAGGTGGAAGGAGGGGGAAAAAAAAAACCCACCCCTTTGCAGGCAGAATCCTATGCAGCGCCAAGAATATTTTGAAAGACAAGATGTATAATAACTTTTTAACTGAACATTCATTTTTGAATTGAAGGGAAACATCTTCAGGCTGAGTGGGCGTAAAGAACGATTTCTCCTCAGCCATCACACTATTTATTAAAGGCTGTGAATACCCACAAGAATTCAGCTTTGGCCTTTGTACTGTACGCTAACAAGCTTAGTTTACTGACATTCACATCGCATATGGAGCTCTGCTTCAAATGATCCCTTTGAAAGGGACAATTAAATCAGACAACTGGAGATTGAACAACCAACAGAGCTAATTAAATTCCTAAGTCCTGTTTGTGTATTTATCCAAATCTTCCTTGCTGTTCCTGCTGAGAAGTGGAATGGGTTGGACTGGGAGGTTGAGTGAATGAAAGTCTGCTTTTCTTCCTCTATAGTTACTGATCAGTTTGGAACAAAATTTTAGGCACTAAATCAATGCAGCTAGTGGTGGAATTCGTCTTACTGTGACAGAAATATTCCATTTTCCCTAGCTTACATTTTAAATTGCTTTCTGATATACCAGGTTATTATTTTTTAGCCCCCTTGGTTCCTTACATAATTAAATGCCGTGCCATTCAACTTTTAGAATTACTTTTACCATTTTCAGAGGAACACTGACGCATAGAAGCTTTCTCAACTTTGTGTGATGAATTTATTCCCCCCAAGTATTAGCTCCACTGAGCATCTTTTTATTCATTATATTCAAAGCCCTTGGCTATCCCTATACAAATCTCTTTCTTCCCTTGTACAGGCGTTTCTCTGCAGAAGGTGTTATTTGCTGATCCTCACGTTCCTCCACAACTGTTCCATGTAAGCAGAAACAGCACACACACACACACACAAAGGCAAAAGAACTATGCTTGCATACCATGGTGCCTTCAGCTTGCAGGCAAGGGAGAATGGCCAAGCAGGCAAAATGTAATGACTCCTTTTTGTAAGAAATTCTGATTTTGCATTTTATAGTTGCAAAAACCAACAGTAATGCTTCCTAAATGTCTCCTAGGTCAACATTTTGCCTGATAATCCTGTTGACATAGATACAAAACCTCTGAAGCTCTGCCCACGGACCTGTACAATTTGACTGCCTAACATTTGCAGCATACCTGTTCCCAGTCCTTCTAACTTAGCTTTCAAGGTACTTCCCACATTAAGTGCAGGTCCAGCAGCACAACACTCTCTTCAACTTTGTGATGTTGTGACAAATCACACAGGACACCTTACAAGAATACTTAATCAGTGTTGAAGTGAAAAAATAAACACGCATCACTCTGCAAGGAGCAAGCTCATCCTGCTTAACACTGAGAGAAATATAAGCAGAGAAACAGATGAAGGTAATTTCTTCTTTCCCAGGTAGGCTATGGAGAATTATTTTGGCTACTGTCCGTGTCGTTGGTTTGTTTTAGTTTTTAGTTTGGGTTTTTAATGCTTTTAGTTTGTGGACAATTGAGGGGGAGGGGGCAGGGGAGAACAGAAGAGCACCCTAAGGAAATGGCTTTTAGGATAAATAAGTGGTTAACATTTTGTTTCTGTCAGAACTGCCAGCTAGTTTCTTGGCAGAACAATAGGATGCAGTTTCCATAGAGCACGTAACAAGCAGCAGGGAGGAAACCTTGATAGAAGGCACAGCCAAACACCATCAGAGCCTCTCCCAGAAACAAACTAAGCAGGAAACAAGAAAGTGATAGTAATAAACTTATCTGTCACCTATGGCTATACCTTACATAACAGCTGACCAAGTCATCTTTCAGACTGCTGGCATGTTATCAAGCATCAAATTTTTAAGTGAAAACTGTATATGCCTGACCATTTCACACTATTTTTAGCAGTATTACAAAACGCTTGGCACACTGTCACGGTTCAAGAAGCAAAAACTCTGCCCATAGCTCCCCACTGCCCACCAGTGCCCTGGCACGGCACTTTGCACAGAGATGATGAGTGGGGGCTCGAGACAGGGAGCCAAGGATCAGCTCTCCTTTCAAGCCCCGTTTCTGTCTGAGGTCACAGCGACCTGATTCCAGCAGGAATTAGACATAATCACCCTCTAAGCAAGTGGATCTGCGCCAGCTGAACCTCTCAAAAGTTTTGTTTGCTAGACGGTTTCAGAGGACATATTCTAAGATCCTGTTTACTTGAGTCCATCAGGTTCCTCTCTGGAATAGCCTTTCACACTGCTCACCAGTTTCTCATTCTCAAGCCATCAGATCTCTGCTAAAATCTGAGATTTCCCATCTGCTGTCGTCTAGAGACACCTCTCTGAATTCCCTCTATAAACAGTCTGCAAAAGATCAACAACAACATCAGAACAAGCTCCCATAACTTTAAACAAATTAGGTAACGTGCCTAGCACCAATTCTGCTCAGGTGAGTTTTGCATTCAAACACTGTGTTATTCAGATGCCCATGTATTAAGCTTCAAGTCTCACACTCCAAAAGTCAGCGAAGCAGATGAAAGTTTTCACGAAGCAGTGCTGGTCACCCCAGTACCTATTTACAGAGCTTGCCTTCATTCTGAGCTCTCTGAAAAAGTTTCTCTCAAATAGATATACAATATTTTTACAACAGTATTTTCCATCAATCATTTTTTTGTGGATATTAAGTTTCACAGTCTGGAAATCTAGGCTGGTCCAGACTGTGCTTTCAAAGACTTACCCTGTAACTCTCCTACCAGTTTGCAGAAGATGCATTTTGTCCTCCGATTTAGAGACACATAAAAAGATTTTCCATGGTTATCTTAACATCAGAGTATTTATTTACTGCATTGTTTACATATACTGCAAGCCATCTGATGAGGAAATGGAGGGGAAAAAAAAAGCAACCAACATGTTTAGAATACATCATTTCTGACATCATCTCTACTTAGAGATCAGCACAGTTTTGGGCTTTTTTGGAGGATAAAAGTAAGCGACAGAGACTTCAGTTTTTCATCACTTACTGAATCTCTGGGATGCAAGGCCCACTTACCATCAAGGCCTAGATACAAGCTGAAATGCTAATTAAGGACACAAAAAAGGTAATGCTTTTTCGATAATTAGTAAGCAAGCAATTCTCAGAAGACTGTTATCTGATTTATCACAGGATTCTGGAAAGAAAATGGTGGTGCTGACACACTCGTGGTTTCCCTTCTGCTCACTTTTCTCTTACAGCAGCCTCAAGCCTCTCTGGAGTATCTGCCCAGGAGATCTGACTAGAAAAGTAATTTGTGACTTGGACTAGAGTGGATGCTAACCTCCCACTCCACACATCCTTGGGAACTGCCCAGATAACAGTAGCTACAGGCACTATGACCAAAGGATGAAGAAGTGATGCCATGAACCTCAGGTATTTTTAGTTCCAAATGCAGACTTCTTCGTGACTGAAGTACGCAACAGATAATGCCATTTTTAATAGCCTTCATCACCACAAATACCAGCAAAGATAACTTGAGGCTGAAGTGATGAGGGAGGACATGCTCTAGGTTGATTTAAAAACCACAATTAAAACAGGAGGTAGAAACAATTGCAACAGAAAAGAAAGGTGAGAAACTGTATAAACATGCTGACCAAGCCAGAAATAAAAGCAATTCTCACAATACCAACCAAGCTTGAGCAGTCAGCATTTCAGCCTCTATTAGCCAGAGGTAGCAGCTCACAATCTCTGCAAAGCTTCAACACAGACACAAGATAAGTTTGTGGGTGCAGGCACACAGAGGCACAAGCCTCCAAGAAGCTCCCCCACAATGAAAAATATTCCCACTGAGTGCACGGTGGCACATCTCTGGGTGAGGACTGGCATTGCCACGCTGTGGCCTGAAGATCTCAAAGAGGTGAAAAGCTGTGCCTTTGTGCCCCTGCACTTAGGAAGGCTGCTCTGGAAGTAATGCCTCCTATTCTATCACGCTGGCCCAATAAGTCAGAGGTGGATGTTGGTGGTATGGCAGCAGAGGTTAAACCTTCCCAACAATATTCCATTACACTTTGTTGCCATACAACAGATGGCAGCAGAGGGGGCAGTCCAACAAAATGGCACCTGGCATGGAAGTGCGTATGGAGCAAAGGTGTGTCACTGAATTCCTTCATGTGGAAAAATGGCATCTATTGACATTCACTGACAATTATTGAATGTTTATGGAGATGAAACAGTGGATGTGAGCACAGTGAGGCAGTGAGTGGTTGCATTTCAGCAGTGGTGACAGCAGCAGTGGGTCACCTCTGTTGGGTCAGATTGTTAAGAGCACAGCATGCAGGTTCTTGTTCATCTCTGGTGAAAATGCATAGTTAGTGGTGGTGACTGCATTGAAAAATAGTGTTTTGTAGTTGAGAACCTGCTCTATGAAGTGTTATCGAGATCTCTGTATTAATTGTAGTTTATATGGAAATAAATAGGAGGCAATACTTTCAGAGAGATGTATGTAATGCCAATGGCACAGCAGCTGCACACTATGGAAACACCATAATTCATCTTGGCCAAACTGCACAGTCCTCAATGTAAATGCATTCTGCAACACATTCTCTTTAGAGTGGTTTTTCAGCACTGATGTAAGTGCTGCTCAAGAAAGGAGAGCACTGGAAGCAGTCTCAATAATGCTGTATGAAAATGAATCCATTATTAACAAAAAGACACAAAGAATTCTTCTAAAAGTTGGCAGGTCACAGCACTGCACCGCACCACCTGCAAATCAAGATTTACCCTCACCAGCAGTAAGGTCGATGGGACACACGACGTGAGTGAACCCAGTGCAGCATTTCACAACAGCCATCCCCTAAGACTTCTTCTAAATAAGGAAGGCATCAGCCCACATTTACTGCACAAATGTAAGGTAATTGTTCAAACGCTGGTCACATCTGACACGGGCTTCAAGCAGAGGAAGAAGGCTACAATATCATGGGCAGTTTTCTCCTATGAATAGGTAGCCTTCAGTAAGAGAAGCGCTCCTCCATCTTGCAACAGAGACTTCTTATTACCATGCTTCAATTAAAAGGGCAAGGACTACCAACAAACAACTTAAGTACTGCACATACGATTTAAAATTAGCTCCAAATACTTGACATACAAACATTTATTTTCCTTCCAATGCTAAGAATTAGGCCAGAACATCAACGTTATTTCAACTTGTGCAACTTGTTTCTTTTTAATAAGCAATGGACTGACCTACCCAGAAAAAATAATAACTACAAAATGAAATAGTCTCTACAGAAGATTCAGAGATGAGGCTTCCTCCTTTGTCATGGGACCAAAGGTTATCCAAAGAGTACTGTTTTTTGCCATGTTCTTAACTTTCCTGGACTGCAAATTCAAGCTATGAACATTACTAGCAATTGTCTCTAGAAAACATAAGACTACTTAAATCATAAAATCCTGAGATGATTAGACCTTAGATTTCTCTCATTTGAGGCTTCTGACGAATTGATTGAGAAAGGCAAGATTTGACAATGCTCATACTTTTCCACACTTTTCACAGCCCGAAGACTAGCAAGTGCGCTCTGCTCATCCTCTCCATCTCCAACAGCTACACAGTTTCACTCTACAGTCCGTGGCTGAACACAATTTTAATTCTCAAGGGGATTACACAGTTCATTTAACCTGGGGAAAAACTGATAGGTTAACTCTCTGGACATGATTTTAATGGTCTGCTGCCAAAGGTGCAGGTCTTTCACACATGCAAGAGAGGGGCATATTTCAGATGCTCCCAAGCATAGAACATCTAGTCAGCAAGAGGTTTCTAGTTCATACCATCTCAACATTTTCCCTACTTCTACCAGACCTCACATCTATTTCCCAGCTTCTTATATGCTTTTAACAACATGGTGATGCTCAATGAAAAATAAAATCACTACCAAGACACTGGACTCATTTCTACCGTAATTTTAGCTATGTCCATAAGTGAATAAAGTCTCCTGAGTGTTGGGCTAAGGTCAGAAGGAACTTGCTCTGGAGTTCAGAATGTGACTATTGCCAGTGAGTTCAAGTCTTTTGGAAAGTCCAAAACTCTAAGATTTAAAGTCAGATGGAAAACCCTGACACACTTTGTCGTTTTCACTCCACTCCCATGCCAAAAAGCTCACCACAGATAGCTAATTCTGGCCTCGTGTGGCTGTTGGCACCTCTTTATTTGTAATAAGCATGTAGAAGGAAAGAACATGGTCGCTCCTATTCCTAAGTCTGGTGAACGTGTAAGAAAAGAGCGTTCTTCCAATTCCTCCCCATGATGCTTTAAAAAACATCATCCATATCAATCAAACAACTTGCTGAATGACTCACGACTGTCGTATCTGAACTAAATAGTATCATGCCAATAAGCAGAATCAGAACATTAAAAATTATATAACCGCACATGATTAAAGTGTATGAGTATTATGAATGCTGAATCTTAAGAATGGGTGACATTCTGCATCTCCTTAATGTTGGAACAAAAAAAAAAAAAAACAACACATACATTTACTGGCATACCACCTGCCTTTACAAAAATAGGAAAAGTAATATTCATCACAAGAGGCAAGAATTCAACACATTAGGTAGTCTGCTATGAGAACACCCTGAGTACAGTAGATAATACCAAATTAGTTAACCAAAGAACACCAAAACAGTCATTTAACAAATAAAAAGAAAACTTGACTGGGTTTCCAAATTAGCAACCAACTGGAATTACACTTATTTGCTGTTTTAAAATAAGCAAGGAAGCAGATCCACAAAGAGATGTGGATTCACCCACCCTCTCAGATACATCGGGTTTTAACATTTAGGGAGAACTGAAGAAAATACGCCACCTCTTTTCTCTTGATTTAAAGTTACATTTGGCACAGATCTACATGCTCAGAAAGAGATTTGGCTAGACAGCAGATGGAGTATTTCATTAAAACACAAGTGGCAAAATGTGCCCACCCTCCCAGTCAAAAACAGCAGATCAGTTCACAGTAACATCTGCCTGCAGATCACAAGATGCTCACACGGATGCTTTCCCACAAAATACTTTTTCCTTAACTCGTGTCTAGAAATGTACTTGTTTGTAAGTGAATTCTGAAATCAAGGAGAAAAAAAAGAATTAAAAATGTTGAAAAGGCAGCCTCTGGTATTATTCATAGCAACATTCAGCTATCCAGAAAAGCATAGAGAAACTTTAATAGCTTCAAAGGTAAGTAGATGTACAAAGGGTTATGAATGTCCAACAGGGCTCTGGAGCACTTGGTTCAGTAACAAGTGACTGCTTCCAGGTAAGTGTATCTAGGAGGAAGAAAAAACTTAGTTCGCCTTAGAAAAAGACGTGGCAACATTAAAAAAAGAAGAAAGAAAAAACAACATATTAATTCTCATGCTTCTGTGGTTCTGCTATATTTCAATTGGAAACCACTTCATTTAAAGCCCTCAGTTCAGCAGCAGGCGACCCAATGAGCACAATTTTCATGGTGCAATTTCTAAAGCAAATAAAAGCAAAGGTAACCCTGGAGTGGTTTGTGAACTTATACAATTAGTCAGGAAACAAACAGTACGAATGAACAACAGTCACGTTAAATGCATTCAGAAAGACCAGGTGACTCAACAAACAAATAAATAAATAAATAACAAGTTCTATGACAAGCACATTTACTCAAGAACTATCTAAAATAGGTAGTTTTTTTTTCTCCCCCAAAAATGTATGAACATTTTTCACAAAAGATACTTAGCATTTCAACAGCAATTTACAAAAACTCCCTCTCTGCCCTCGAAACCAAGATAGAGATAGAAATCTGTCTCTCATGCTCAGCAAGTCCACTCTCACTGATCTCAGACAGACGGAGGAAGAGCCATAACAGGCTCAGCACCGTTTTTACTATTCGCAGCTAGAGCAGGATATGGGACGTGCACACGAGGAGTGTTAAAGATAAGTGGAGAAGCACACATGTGGGAGAAACCAATATACACAAATAGGTTGCAAGCAATTAACATCTCCAAACGGCAGCTGAAGTATCTCCCTGAAACCAGAGCAGCTCACCAAGGATGAGCCTTGCATCTTCAGAAAGGAAATCCCTGAAGCCGGTACCTCCAATTTGCAGCTGGATTCAGCCTGGGGGCGGTGGAAGGTACGGCCCCTGCAGACCACCTTGTGCGCTCCTCAGATGAACAAGGCACAGGCTGGCGCTGCACTGCCCACGTCCTTCTCCCCCTTCAGCTGATGAACCCACAACTTTTCTCACTATTGCTGTGAAGACAGTCCTCAGCTATGAACTCTGGGGATAAAGAGCAGACTGCTTGCTCAGCAGAAGGTATCACATAGAACTGCGCCATGTTATTCCTCCCAGCTTCTCTGCATCGAGAGTGAACTCATCCATGCTAAATTTCCATCAGCCAGCTACTAGCCCTGCCCAAGCTGTTACACTTCTCAGAAATGTAAGATCATAGGGAAAGACTCCTGTGCAATTTTTCATTTCATTTTTAAAATGGAAACAAAATAAATTCTGTCTGTTAGCAGCACTTTTACAAATCATGCCATATCCCAAACTTTCCACCTCTTGAAACTCATGAGGTTGCAACAAGCACACACACTATCTCAAATCCCCTGCTCTCCAGCTCATCAGTTCACTTAAGAAATAAATGTCTAAAGAAAAAAAAAAATCCCAAATTCAGACATTCCTTTGGCAGAATGTTTTGAGACAGTTTCCAATACCCTAGAAAATGCCTATCAACAGGTGTCAGTGGTGCAGAAATAGGCTCTGTTTACACAGATGCTCACATGCTAGCCAACACTTCACCAAAACGAGTAAGTTACGTGTGTTACTTACTGCACACCATTTGACTGAGTAGTTTCAGTTTGTAGTTCGCCCTTAACAGCGAGTAGATTTAGGAGCTGACCTTGTATTTTGGTCAATTCACAAAGGCATATTGCACTTACAGAAGAAATACAGAAGGATATATTGCTTTAAGATGTAAACATTCCTCCGGGGGCCTTTTTTTTTTTTTTCTTCTCTCTGTAAAAGGTTTTTTGCACTGGGCAAACTACTTAGCCAGTATTTCATACCAATGCCTTCATTATTCACTCTGAAGACATCCCACTTGACAACCCTGGAGACAGGATGCCACTGATACGACCACCAGCTCAGCTGGCTCGTCCCTCCAGGTTTCCCACACAACTGATGAAAAGAAGAAAGTTCCCAGAAAAGGAGGTGACCCAGAGCACTGAAGTTAAATTCCTGCTGAGCTGCCCTGAAGAAGGGCCCCTCTGTCGTTACTGATTGCAAAAGAAGCCTAATGAAATTAACAAGTCAGAAGCCTGAACTTAGAATTGTAACACATAATAACTACTGTTATTAATACTATCTTTTGCAGTTGAGAATAAACCATAAACTGAAATGGCAATAAGCTCAAACCTTTTTTTTTTTTTTTCTTTTTTTAAACTAATTGGTATCAGCTTTTCAGGGACCAGATGTCCTTTGGTTTTCTAGATAGGCTGAGGTACAATAACCCATTGCTAACAAAGACAAGAGACACACTGCTGTATGTTACGAGAAAGTAGGTTGCAACGAGGCAGGTGCAGTGGTACAGAACGCAGAGTAGGCAAACGCTTCTGTAAGGCCCAACACTTTTCTGTTGTTACACTGGAGAACCACGAGACCGCCACCTCTGGAATTTTATTTCACACTAAAACACACAAAACCCACACACCCAACTGAACAGCCCCCAAACACACCCCACACCCAAACACCCAGGCAAGTGAAGTTGCCCACCCACCCCAAGCCACCCTTTAAAAATACCCAAATCAGAATGACTTTGGGACCTACCAAAGTGCTGCGTGTACTATCAGACCATCGTCGCAGCAAAGGCCAAGCAGCACCTCCAGCACAAGGTGCGAGGCACTGAGCCTGGCCTTTCCCACCGGGCAAGGAGAGTTTTTGGGAGAATCTCAGCAGCCCTTAAAGCTGCTGTCATGTGTCTGGAGAAAAAAAATCCCAGCACCCAGTACCACTCCCACAAAAAAAGGGGATAGAGCTTGTTCTTATATAAGTATGTATATTATTTAACACTCAAAAACAACAGTTCCATCCTATCTATGCAAAACCAGAAGTAGTGAGGAGCTGAAGGAGAGGAAAAAAAGAAAAAAAAAAACATTTCTACTCTTGCTGTATCTACTGTATCCACCCATTTCGTTTATTTGCCTCGGGGTGAGTCAAGGGCCCTCAACACACTGCAGAACAAGGACCAATATCCATTTTCCTTTTCTTCCTCTGCTGTAGCACAAGCTAGACTGAAGTGAAAATAGACGCAAACATTATGTGAATTATAAACTGTTACTTCCTAGGAAATTATCTTTTGGATCTGGAAATAAACAAAACACCTTACAGGTGAGGTAAACAATTACATGCCACCATCTTTTCAAGCAAACACCTGATCCTGATCTTGCGATTATCTAAATGAGTTTTGCTTAGATTAAACAAACACATGCTGCTGAGATGCACACGTTGCTTCTGAGGTGGATGTGAAGGAGAAGGCCTAGGTAACAAAAATAGCTTTCAAATAGATGTTAGTATATTCACGTTGCAAAGAACATAAAAGGAGGCAGGAAGCAGGGGAGGGAAGCGTCTCTCTTTCATATCATATTTAAGTGACAGTACAAGTAACAGCGACTTTTTTTCCTGAACTGCTCACAGATATGGGTCCATTGCATAATCCTGCAATAATCTTGTAAATTCTATTCACATTTTTTTTTCTGAACGTTACAGGAATTCACAGAATTAAAAGCAAAAATCATGATTTTTTTTCACTCATCACTCAAAGAAACATGCAAAATAGAGCAAGTTTTCCTGTAAAAACAGCTCTGTCCTACTTTGTGAACTAGTTATTTCTAACTGTAGCAGCCTCCCCTCGCACAGAATATTCTGTAGTGCTAAGAAAATTCTCCATCTCTATAAATTAGATGCAATAAACAAGTAAGTTTATTGCAAACACAAATCCACACGCAGCAGTGTAACAGCTGGCTGATGAAAGCAGATGTGTCTGCCTACCTCAAGCCTAAACTCATTTGGACGAGCAGCACTAGGAAGAGGCACCCAAGGGAAAGGAGAAGAGGTACAGCTTGGCGAAGAACTCAGAACAGGGTGAAGGGAATGACTGCACACATTTTTGAGATCTCTTCCTGGCAAAAACTTGGACTAAGATAAATTTCACTGACATTTCTGCAGATAGAGGGAGAAAATTCTCTGGAGATTCAATGTGAAAAGTTATTTAAAACATGCACAAATTTCATTTGATAGTCAGCCTTTCAGTCAACCTATTTTCTGCACTTCAGTGGAACAGGAAAAAAATATTTAAATCCTTAAAAAACAATATGAAAAAAGCATTTTTAATTTCAGAATGGCATTTTTAGGTCCACATGGAAAGTATCCAGCAAGGATACTTTACCTCAGCGACATCTTAATGGTCTGTATGAAAAGAACGCATCCAATAAGCTGATAACTCAGTGTCAACAATGTAAAGAAAACAACAAATGCAAGTCACATTCAATTCTACTTGAAGATGTGGGTTTCCGAAGTACCACAGGAAAAAAGAAGGGGGGAAAAAAAGCCATTTCTGCAGTAAAAACAAAAGAATAAGGCCTTGCAGCATTAAGTTATCTAATACTTCAATGCTATAAGAAATTCAAAAATAAACAAAACCTAAACCTCCTACAGAGAACTTTCTCTGTAGTAGTTTCAAGGCAGAACCAATGCCTGTTTACATGAACAAAACCCTCTAACTAAAAGCCACATCACTTGGTCAGGAATTGTGTCTTGGGAAGGAAAGTTGCTGTGACCTAACTCCTGAGTTTCAAAGAGACTAAGAAATCTTTCACATGTTTTATGTAACGTTTCCTTCAAGAGATCTCAAATCATCCCCTCAGATACTACCATCCTACACTAATCCAACCAGATCGGGATGCTACAATAAAACACCTCCTAACCACCACAGAAGCTGGAGAGTTCTCACAACTGCTTGCCTT
This sequence comes from Gallus gallus, assembly GCF_016699485.2. NCBI lineage: Eukaryota > Metazoa > Chordata > Aves > Galliformes > Phasianidae > Gallus > Gallus gallus. The sequence continues at coordinate 22,608,004 of NC_052534.1, forward strand.
TGTAGTATTTACTTGTGAAAGACGAACATGTATTATTTTGCAAACTTAAGTATAGTCAAAAGCCTGGTAAACCTCACTTCACATGACGGAGAGAATCATACATTTGCACGCTACAGCAGGCATGTCCAACCCACGGGTTGCATGTGGCCTGGCACAGCTCGCAGTGCGGCTGCCTCCTGCACTGCACCATTAACCCCATCTGGGCTGAAAGCAGGGCACGGGGTACAGCACAGTGCTAACTCAAGTTATGGCAAGTGAGTTTATCAATTTTGATATACTGGCTAAACACAGTCCTGTGAGCGGCGAAAAATATGCAGCCATACTTTCCCTTGTGACAAAGGAATCTGAGAAGAGGCTTCAAGATTGACAAAGAAATCATCAATTTTTTTGGTTTATTTGCGACTCCATTTTCAAGAGACTTAAATACATTACTCGGGAATTTTTAAATGGGATGTATAGAGTTGCAATCCAAAATTTGATCATGTCTCTCTACCAGACTTTTATAAGCCCTCTCTTACCAGAGAGAAATACCCCTCACCTCACAGTCACGCATCATTCATATCACCACTTTCTGACAGTACCTACATTTATGGACAACTACTATCAAGGATGAAGCACAGGAAGAGTAAAATTTCATCAAAAAACTCTGACGAACGCCTTGAGAGCTCACTGAGAATTGCATCCACTGCCATCGGACCAGTCTGCTGCACTAGAGTCACAAAAACAGGGTTGGTGGTACGGCAGTAGAGGTTGAGCCTTCCCAACAATACTCCATTACATGCTGTTGCCATGCGACAGATGGCAGCAGAGGGGCAGTCTGACAAAATGGCGTCAGTCATGGAAGTGCGTATGAAGCAAAGGTGTGTCAATGAGTTCCTTCATGTGGAAAAAAATGGCACCCACTGACATTCACTGACACTTGTTGAACGTTTATGTGAATGTGAGCACAGTTAGGGAGTGGGTGGTGAGTTTCAGCAGTGGTGACAGCAACAATGGGTCGGCCTTCGCTGGCACAGATTATTTAGAGTACGGCATGCAGGCACTTGTTCATCTCTGGTGAAAACGCATAGCTAGTGGTGATGACTGCACTGAAAAGTGTTTTGTAGTTGAGAATCTGTTTCTAAGAAGTAGTGTTATTGTGATCTTTGTATTGGTTGTAGCTTCCATGGAAATAAATAGGAGGCATTACTTTTGGAGCAACCTTCATAGATGTGACCCTAGAAAATTCCTCTTCACTTAACATGGCCCAGGCAAGACAAAAGGTTGGACCCCATGTGCTAGAGCAAAACAGTGTATATGCTAAGACTAAGAAGAGTCAAAAGTCTACCTTAAAAACAAGGTAACAGCTCCCAGTGGACTCCTGGCCAGATGGATAGAAGATGATGTTTCCCCTAAGATTCCAGTATTTTCACAAATGGCCTAAATATAAATGTCTTGGCTTCAAGTGACATGGATGGCATTTTCTCAGATGAAGGCAGCAGGTAGGGGCAGAAAAGCTGAGGGACTTCCAGCTAGAACCTCCCCAGATAAACCCAGCCACAAGTCTCCTTCAGGTAGACACATAATAGAGCAAGACAATTACAGTCACTAGAAATAGTTTGAAAGATGTAGAAAAACAGTTCTCTGCATTCAAAAAGGACTAACCATAAATAATATGCTTAGGACGTAACAAAGGGCAATGGAAACAAAGGCAATAATGTCCTGAAGGTGCGTGAGTTACAGATTTGATGCATGAAATTCAAATATTTTCAACAGGATATAATTCCCCAAGAATAATTTCTTCAACAGAGACAGAATTTCTGCTTTTTTTCTTTACTGCTCATGAGTATTTTAGACTTGTCAATGTAAGTACATATTTTAAAAGGCTACGAATTTGACTTGCAAACAATACTTGACAAAATCCTTTTAGGCTACTAGGAAAATTGAGTTTTATTAGGGAAAGCATTTAAGTAGATTGGAAAGCAGCAGAGACAAAGAAAATGCATAAGAACAAAAGAAATAGCTTTCAACAAGGCAAAAAGAGATCAAGGGAGGGGATAACCACAGCTCTGCATCAGGCAAAGCAATATCTCTTATATTCTTTAACAAACTGGAAAGAAGGCAATACCTCCTCTCCATCCCACAATAAAAACCCCGAACAGCTGAAACTGACAGATGACAAAATTATTTACAGCTGTTCAAAATCGGAAAACTAGAAAGAATTCCAGATGAACCACACAAGGCCGGGCCAAGGGGCAAATTAAATCGAGTGCAGATCGATAAAAAGCAAAGTGCATTTAAATGAAAGAAGTGAAGTACTTGTTGGGTTTAACGCTTCTGGAGCAACTCAATATCTGAATCAAGTGTTCAGCAAATAAAAGAAAATCACTGCTAGATATGCAAAGATACAGCTGAGAAATATCCTTCTTCCATTCTAAAGACGAAAGCGTTCCCATGATTATCTAAGGGATAACACTGACAACACTGTTGTGCAGCAGCAGAAATCAGCAGCATGTTCCCAGAATGCTGCGTTCTGCTCTTATCATTTGATCTCAAGAAAAACCAGCAGATGTAGTAAAAGATTCAGAAAATGGAGACAAGAATAATAAGGGAAAAAAAGATTGCTGCGCAGAAGGCAGCTGAGAAGTTTGAAGCAATCACGCTAACAGGAGATGGATACATTACCTGAGATATACACACGTAAAAAAAAAAGAAACCAAAGAAGTGTAGAAAAGACTGCAGTGCTCCCATATACTTTCTGCATGCAGAAACAACGACCTCTTCGAAATGGCAATATGCTTACAGCAGCTAAAAGGAAACAGGTATGTTTGTTTAGTTGGTTTGGTTCTGTGGTTGTGCTTTGTTGTTATTTATTTCAGTCTTATTCACTGCTCAACCTGCACCATCTTTCGCCACAAGCTATGATGAAGACCTAAAAAGTTCAGAGAAAGATAACAGTTTTATACAGTCCATGACAATGAGTAAATTGTACAAGAAAGATTTGCAGGGTGGAAGACTTCCATAGTGCAGAATCAAACAGAACAGGTTCCGAATTTCCCTAGTGGGGCTTCAACATAGCTGCTACCCTAGGAAAAACAACATCTTGAAGTACCTGGTAGTACCCTCCTGAACGGTAGGCAAAGGACAAACAGGTTGCAGAACTGGTCCATTAGGATTCCTAATCCTCTTCAGAAGTCCAAAGTGGTGTTTCTACACAGTAAAGCAGAGGAAGCTGGGAACAAGATGATGTATGAAGCTTTACTATGAGGCTTCAGCCTAGGGATGCTAGATCCAGTGTAGATGATTCCAAGATACTGTTGTCTTTGCAGTGTTTGGAACAAAAACTGCATTTACCAAACAAGAGATGGTTGTCACCCTGAAGAAGCCTAGCACAAATGGCCTCCTTCAGCCTCTATCCCTTTGCAATTTCACAAGCGTTCACATACAATGTGTTCACAAGGGGAGCAAAGTATTTTTGTCGTTAGTATTGGAATACACACTCTTCATCAACTTATTCTTAAGTGTACGAACCCTGTGTTCTGCATGACAGCATGAGAGATTTTTGTATCTTGAAACCACACCAGAACTAGCTTTGCCTGGCAGGCTTTCAGCACTTCATTTACATATGAGTCAATGCTTCTGCAATACAAACATTAATGATGCATTCCCCATTGTCCTCCTATTTATATTCACTGTTTAACCTGCAGGCATCCCAAGTTAATTAAACAAATCAATCCCATTGAGATAATTGCGTCTCAAGCAAATTAACACAATTATCCTTTTTAAAAGAAAATCCAAGTAGTACCCACTGTATTTATTCATATAAATCATAAGCTGGATCCTCTCATTCTAGCTTAAGTGCCATCTAGGAACTTGTCTTAAAATGAAAGGTATAACGACACACGAAACTGGCTATCATTTGCCTGCTGCACCCAGCAGCTTCTCTATTTTCATCGTTCACTGCACTGAAGTCAGAGGTGCCAGTCAGAAGTAAAGGTTCTTGGGGAAGAAGGAAACAAGGAGGGATCTCATTGCACTGAGCATGCTGCAGCTGTATCACTTTGAAAAGAGTCCCTGCTCCAGAACAGTACTGGTGCTTACAACCTTGGCAAGATGAGCAACGAGCTAGTTAATTCAGTATGTTGGAGTTACAGATGTTCCCCATCCCTTTTTCCTCCAGCTCAAACCTTCAGGAAACAGAAAACCCTCTGGAGCAAAACTGAAATTCTGCAAATGACATCTCCATCCATAGACAAGATGAGTCTAGGCAGTACTCATTTTTGTTTGACTCCTGTTCAAAGCCTGGACTGGACCAGAATCATGGGAAATACATGTGAGCAGTCCATCAGAGGGGAGGACAGGAACAGGGAGGAACTGGACAGACAGTACAGTACGGTCATCCCCATCCACCCGCCTCCCCTCAGCACTTACGGGTGCTTTTGTTCTAAGGTGCAGCACCTCAGCACGCAGAATGCACCTTGGCCTCCTCAGGTCACAGCCCACCACCCATTCAAACCTCCAGCCAACTGGTACCTTGCTGGCCACAGCAGGGCACACACAGCCTTCTCCTAGCTCTAATAGCCATAGCGGCTGCTGTGCCCAGCACAGGGATGCAGCACCAGGCCAAGGAGGCTACCAGAAGTCAGCTTGGCAGGGCAACTCTCAGCGCCTTCAAGGAAAAGTTAGCAGAAGCACTAAGCACCCTGTAACTAAAAATGGGAACATTTATAGAAGTTGATAGGCAAAACCAGAGCCTTGTCAGCTGAAGTATCTCAACAACTCTGCTCTTTCAAGAGACCTGAGTGGACTTATGCCCTGTCCCTGGAGGTGTCCAAGGCCAGACTGGATGGGACTTTGGGCAGTCCAATCTAGCAGGTGACCCTACACAAGACAGGAGGGTTGGAACTGGATGAGCTTTAAGGTCCCTTCCAAACTAAGCCATTCTATGCAGTGCATTCACAATGGCATGGGCCAAGTCCTGGCAGCTGCCACCTACATTTACAGCTTTAGGCTGCACAAGGCAGTTCAGTGCTTTGCCCAAACACAGGAAACTCCATCTTAAAGCTTGTAAGAAAGAAGAGGCAGGTAACTGTGCATGTGTGAGAGCATGCACGTGTGTACATGCGTGCAGGAGACAGACAAAAATCGTTAACAAGCATAACCAGTAATAACTGTCTTCTCATGTCTCTTTGCAGATGATTCAGCGCAGGATGAGCATGCTCCTCACCGTGCCTCCCACTGGCTGCTAGGCAACTGCGGCAGTGCAGGGCAGACAGGCTTCAAGCACCAGCTTGTTCCTCCTTCTGAAGGAATTAAGGGGCTTAGCAGTGCATTAGCTGCAGGACCAAGTAACTGACGACTGGTAACTGGCAGTGAGTCTCCAGGAATTGTTACGGGGAAAAACAAAGTGGTAACAGAAGTAGCGGGTGGAAGATGGGAGGACAGCAGGACACCAGGCTCGCCTGCTGCCTGCCCAAGTACCACGTGTTGATGGCAGTGGGGTATGCAGGTGATTCGAGGGAAGATTTCTCCCTCCGCTTTGCAAAAATAAAATAAATAAGCACATTTTTTTCAGTTTTACTTTTTTCCGCAGGAGATCTGTTCCAGAGATGTCTCAGCCCAGACCTGCAGCTACCTGCACTCTACCCAGAAGGACACCAAAATGGATTAGCTTGCAAACTAACTGTTTCCTTGTAGTTTTTTGTTGTTGTTGTTGTTGTTGTTGTTTTCCAGCTTGGATCATTTCAGTGACTTGAATGATGTTACTGATGCCCAAAGTGGTGAGTCAGCACACGTGAGGGTGGCTCCCCAGGGACCTTCCACTAAGCTGCAGAACAGCAGTCCTCCAAGGTGGCCGCTTCTCCTGTGCTCCCTGCCTGCATTCACATGGGAGGTCGTAAAACCAGAGAAAAATCACCAAGTCTATCAACCTAACCTACTGAGAGAGCTGGGTGATCACCAGTCACATGGAGTTAAACAAGAGCAAGAGCTGGATTCTTCATCTGGGAAAGGGTAACCCTGGGTATACATACAGACTGAGGGATGAGAGACTACAGAGCAGCCCCAAGAAAAGGGCTATGGGGGGTCTTGACTGACAGCAAGTTGAATAAGAGTCAAGAGAATGCCCTGACAGCCAGGAAGGCCAACCGTATCCTGGACTGCCCCGGGCCCAGCACTGCCAGCTGGGCGAGAGGAGCAGCTGTCCCTTTGTGCTCTGTGCAGCCTCAACTGCAGCACCAAGTATGGATTTGGGTGACACAGAACAAACAAGACATAAACTTGTTTGTCCAAAGAGCATCCAAAGGAGTGCTACAGAATGGTGAAGGGCCTAGAGGGCAAAGTGAGTAAGGAGCAACTGAGGTCCCTGGGTTTGCTCAGCCCAGAGCAGAGGAGCTGAGGGGAGGCTCATTGCAGCTGCAGCCCCTCACAGGGAGTGGAGGAGCAGCGCTGAGCTCTGCTCCCTATCCCTAAACCATGCCTCTTAGTGCTACAGCCACACATCTCTCAAACAGTTCCAGGAATGGGGACTCCACCACTTCTCTGGGCAGCCTATTCCGATGAGTGACCACCCTCTCCATGAAGAAACTCTTCTTAATATCCAACCTAAATCTTCCCTGTAGAGAACATTTCCTCACATCTTAAACCACAGACAGACGACAATGGAGGATTCCTCAGCTGTGGAGGCACTTGTAGGCATGCAAACACCACACACCTGTACTGTGCCAGGAAATGGCAGAGACAGGAACAGGTAGAGAAGTCCCTTCTGCAACCTCTTGGCAAGAAGTATCCAAGAGGGACATTTAAAGTACAGTAATAACATTTAGCAGAACGTACACAGGAGGTGGTTTACACTCTGCTTCCATCGACTATCCTAAAAATCCAGAGAAGTTTCACTACTCTCCTGTTAGGAAACTCATGGTAGGAGAGACTTACACAGATGAAGCTTTCAAGTAAGTCCTATTCAAATCATATAGATAAGCAACTGAAGAGGTTAGTTCTAAAATTGCAAAGTGGGACAAACAGGCAATCCTCCCCATCTTTTTATGGCCATTCTGAACTCCACACTACATTTAGCATTTTCATTACCTGAACAAACCTGTGGCACTGCCAGAAATGATTTGTTTACTTATAAAAATGTATGCTTCAGAAAAGTTAGAAGCAGAAAACTTAATTTATATGGTGCACAACTCTTTCGCTAACCTAATTTTACACAGCATAAAAAAAATAAATCAGAATGGCTAAGGATATCTGTTTCTTATTATAAAACAAACCTAACATCACGTCAACTCTCAAACTGCATAAACTTCTACCTATGTAAAACATTTATAAGCCAGGGTCAAAATGGATAATAGAGTAGGAATACCAAATACTTTATTAGAGGGCAGCCTGGAAAAAAGAACAGCTATCTTACCATGAAACATATTTAGAAAACCAGTTCTGTAACACAGGATCCACAGAGCAGAGATACAGATGTCCTGTCATAAAGAATTCATTATTTACAAATACACTACACAACACTCCATTTACAATGAAGTACCATAAATAATTCATGCTAAATATGCGTCATAAGCACAGACAGTTCCACAAAACAGGCAGTGGCATTTTCTCTGCCATTCTTACCAAGATCCCTATACTCAGTGAAACAAAAGCTGCGTGCAACAGGTACTCAATTTTCCTTAAATGACACCACTTCACTGTTCAAAGTCTCCCCCACCAACATAGTATAGAGATTTCTACACAAGTGTTGTCCCTGCAGCCACAAAAAGTGCTGTTCACTTGTTTAAGGCATAAAATTGTGCACGAGTTTTAATTTTGTCCCTGTAAGTAATACTGAACTCACAACTTCCATTCACTGCCTGTGTACAGTGTTGCATAGCTCTACCTTGTGTTTGCTGCTTTGACCTGAAGAAGCAAACACCGAAGCAGACAGGAAACTCAAGTAGTGTGACCTCTGCCTTTCTGCTGAAAATTAGGGCAGCAGTTATTGTACAAACTGTGCCAAAGACTTGACACAGTGATGGAAACATTCCTCTATTTTAAATTAAGACAAATTTTATTTCTATATGTAAACAGTCACCATGAAAAAAGAAAGTCATGAATGACATAGTTATACAGATTCATTCTAATAGGTGGAGGATTCCTAGTGCATTAGGTCTTAATTTTCTATGACCCATGCAGACACACCTATTTCCCAAAAGGTCAAGCAAAAATTACATAAAGTACCTGATTGTAAGTTTGTCTGGGGGAAGGAATAGTTGATGTTTTACAAAAAGCATTCTATACTTCATTTTGCTTTCCATTCTACTTGAATGGTTCTCCAGCAAGATACCTGCATGGATGCAAAGCTTCACTTGTCTGAGCCCCTTCATCCTCCTGAAAAAAACCAACCAACCGACCACATAACTCATCCTGCTCTATGTACAGATGATCCTTTCAACATGGACAGATAGGCAGGGCTAGATGTCTGTTTTCCTTCTTTTAAAAGCAGCAAGTAAGTTGGCAAAGAAAAAAGAAACAACAAAACAAAGGAACACACCAGACTGGTACTGGTAATAAGTAAAAGCACAAACATCACACTTGGATAGTATGTCATTGCCCAGCATCAGGTGATTTTTATCCCTTCCACAGATCCTGAATGCAGAACAGACCGCTGTGACCATCCACCCAACCTCCCCCCAGGGTGGGCTGATGATCAGAACATACATATCAGCAATGATCCTTCTTGCCAACAGCATCTAATTCCAATTCACAAGCATGTGATTAGGAATCTTTCACATTCAAAAGGATTTGTTTCAGTGAGTAATTTACCCTATTTAATAATTTGTGTGTTACAACTAGCCCAGATTCATCTGGTTTCAACTTTCAGCTATTCAGTCTCATTACACCTCCTCCTACTAAACTGGAGAGCTTTGTGTTTTCTCTCTCTCCTTTATAGATATTTGTGAAATACAGCTCAGCCACTTCACTTTAAGTAGGCATGCTAGGCCTTTTTTTTTTTTTTTAATTAGAAAAAATCTAACAGTGAAACAGGTTTTCCAACTGTAATCAATCTCTCAGTTTTCTGAAAATGCATGTTGGTTTTTTTAAGCATTTTTTTGCTAAAGCAGGCACGTAAGTACTGGACTCAGCACTCAAGTAACGATTTTGTGCTATTATACACTGGTAATACTATACACTCCTACAGTACACATTCAGCTTTTGTGCCCAAAGACTGCATCCAGTCTTTTAGGAGCATTACAAGAAGTCTGTATTTTGTTAGCTTAACCATAACCCCCCAACTTCTTTCCAATGTAAAATGCTCTCCAGAACACAGTTAAGTCTTTCCCTCTGCATAACGTGCTAACGTACTACTCAAATAGGTCTATACAGTAAGGGAGTTAATCTCATGTGAGACGAAGGACATATCATTATTTACCGTACCCCTGATCCTTGGTGGCATTTCCAAATTTAACAAGAAGTAACTTTGTTCAGCATGATTATTGGTGATCCTGAAATAATCTTGTTTCAGTTCTTCCAACTAAAAGCTTGCAGTTACTTCTCCCTCCCCTTTGCTAATAATTACATTGCCTCGTCATTCACTTATACTCAGTGCCATTATTTCTCTGTTTGTGTAATACATACAGACATAACACACATAATATAAATCCTGGCATAAAATTTGTTCTTCTTCACAGAAAAGTATTGAAGAGTATATATTTTATGTCCTCACAAGCAACAGTATAGCATATTGCTGTATAGTGCTCCATTCTGAGCACTGGATATGGCATTTTAAACGCAGCCTTCACTTTCCCACTCATAGAAAAGATTCACGAGTCAGAATAAATCCTGGGTAAGTGCATGCAGGATTGTGGTTTGTTGCTTGTTTGTTGGTTTTGTTTTTTTTTTTTTCCTTAAAGTACCTAATAAAGCATCAGCAACATTAACATTATGGTTATTAGTTTACTTAATATGATGATGTTCCATTAGACAAAAGGTAATACAATTGTAGGCTGGAAATTAACTATGGAAACATGTTGATATAGTTATATGGAGTCATGAAACTTTTTCAAATGTAGGGGCACTGTGTCTACACTACAGTTTAAACAAGTTAACTTATCTCATCTGTATATGCATAATAAACTTTTGTTCTATGCTATCATATCAGACACTCATTATTCCAGTACAAAAAAATGCTTGTTTGTTTATGTATATACACACGCACACTCTCACATACTTGAAGTTAAGCGAGCACAACTTGTTAGAACATAGTGCTTCCCATGCTTTGGCTCAAAAGTATTTACACAGTTACACTTTTCTGTCTTTTTTTAATAGTACGAAAGCTATCTTTTAGACAAACGGCACCAGCATTGTGATGCTGTGTTAAAAAAAGCAGCATGCACAAATAGGAACAGGGGCAGAAGTGTCTGAACCCAGTGTCAAAGGATCCAGAAGTCAGCTGATGCTAGAGACTCTGAGATGACTCTTGAAAAGCAAGGATTGAGTCAAAACCCAAGTACCCAGCACTGTTTAGCCCACATGGATTTATTTAGGGCATGGAAACACTAACGTAAATCTAGAAGTGTTCATTTCTTGAGCTAAAGTTTAACAGAACTTTAACTTTTTAACAAAGGTCAAAGTTTCAACACAGCTCCTGAGGTTAGCAGCTATTCACTGAACCCCCAGTTCAACAGCAGATTAATTACTAGCCACAAAGCCTTGCCTAGAACATTTAACTGATTAGCTAACAACATACTTACCAAAGCTCAGACATTTAAAAAATCTTAATTAGAATCATAGAATGGCCTTGGTTGAAAAGAACCACAATGATCATCTAGTTTCAATTAGTCAGAGCTAAAGAGTTCAAAAGATGTCCAACTTGCCTATCAGAAGAGTGCCAGGATCATCACATAGCAGTTTCTAAGTAGCCAAGCTGAGGACTCACTTCTCTGATTAAGAGATTTGGGTTTTTGTTTCAATCCACATCATTAAGTCATAAGGTAGTAATTTCTTCATTTCTGAGTGCACTAGTATCCAAAGCAAGAAAAAGACAAGGTTTTAAATTTTCACCTCCTCACAGGAAGTTCACACCTCACTGTTACCAACTAAAATATAACAGAAAGACAAGCAGCTCCAACCATCTGCTAATCTTTCCCATTCGCTATGAGCTGGCTTCAAACAAACCAAGAGATCTTTTCAAGTGTCACGCCTGGGGTTGCAGAAGGCAGCCCAGGTCAGGCAGACAAGAGAAACTCAGATCGAGCAAAACTGTCCCAGGAGGACTGCACAGATCTCTCCTCACTACAAAACATGCCTGAGCCTCAGGTCTACTGAGCGCAGGAGATGGGGCCATTGCCTGAAAGGAGAACCCTACCATGGATATGCAGCTTAAAATGCTGCTAGTCCTTACTCTGCTGGCAGGTTACATATTGGCCTTTTTGCAGCTTTTCAAGTATGATCCAAATGACAAAGTAGGCCGGGGGACTGTTTCTTTAAACACCAAATTTCTAATATAGGTTCTAGCCAGTCACTTAGCACTACATTTGTCTTTTGTGGTTGCGCGTATTTCCTATTTAAGAGAAGGACTGTAATAGTTCCTGGTTTGTCACATTTTCTTCAAATAAGATGTTTCAGCAGCAGCTTCCTCTTGTGATACATTATGCTGCATTGGTGAGCACTGTGTTTGCCCTCATCACGCTCAGAAAGGCTGGCTCAGTCATCTACAAAAAAGATTTACAGACGTGAGGCAATAAGACAACAGAGTTCAAAATCCCATTTATGATAGTCCATGGGAATTTTCCTCCATATCTAGATTCATTTCTCCCTTCTCCATCTGCACTTTCCATCTACTTCAAAACAAGGAACAAATGTTTCTCTAGCTACACAGACCTGGCACGTTTCATTTTCCTCATCGTTTAAGAGATGCCCGCAAACTATTTTGTATTAATAGTAAGAACACTCTGCACGTTGTAAAGCTTTATTCAAAGCATTCTGTGATCTTCCTCCGAAAGCGCTAATTTAGCACGTTCACAGTAGATCTGAAGCTTGTATTCTAACTCGTTCCACACAGGTGGAAGCTCAGAGGCGTGGTCAGGCTGAAGCAACTGGCTCTTTTGGTGGAACCATAGGAAGAACTCACGTCCTGCCTTCCCACACTCATTCTGCATTTCAACATGTCTGACCAACGCTTGCTCCTGCGCTTCCTGCCCAACATTTAACTTCAGAAAATGTAGCCTCTTCTTTCCTCTTTTAGTCACTGGCAGAACTTCCCAGACAGCCTTTTTTTCCCCAAAGATTTTCCAAGGTTAAATGGTTAAATCACTGAGGAATAATTTCACCACCTCTTAAGGAAACTACCTACACAGAAGAAAATATTCTCCCAACATCAATCTAAGTGGCTATGTTTTTACGTTCCAGATAACAGCCATACTAGTTGAGTATGAAAAGCTAATATTAACCCCTTTCAAATGAAAAGAATACTCTCAGGATCTGTTCTTTAAAAATAATATCCTTGGATATGCAAGAGGCTGCTAGTCAAATATCACAAAAGTCTCAATTTGTTTTAAACAGGAGAAAAAGAACATAGGTCAGTCTTTTTCTCTCATCTTCAGCTATTCTTCAGATGCACTTTTTATGTAATTGCACAATTGTATCTTTTTTTTTAATAAGAAGTAAATGTAAGCATAGACAAAAAGAAAGGACAAGCAACCAAAAAAGGATTAACATTTTAATACTATGGTAATATCTGAGTAAGGAAGTAATTTCAAATTTAACCAGTAATGAAAACCAAAATCACATATGAAAAGAAGGCAGGTCAAATGAGCATAAACTTGTCTTACATTGCAGACATCACAGGAGCTCCTAACTGTACATGACTCACCAGTGCATAAAGAACATTATTTGATTCTCACACAAGGATCCATCACCATGGCATCTGGATACACAACCTTCAATCTTGTTTCAACAAAAGTACTTCAGTCACACAAGATAATACCTCATCATTAACCACTGCCAGCTATGGTTTTCCTAAATGATGGCCACTACTACTTTTACTCAAACCTCATGCAATAACAGGCCTCACCAGAAACTGTTGGTTGAACTTCAGATTAATCTACAGATGACCCCTATGCATCTTGAAGCTAAATTAAACTCAAAATAAGGTTCATCTCCTTTTTTCTCTCAAGAAGTCTTAAAACCACAAAGCAGCCCAAGACTCCTCTCTTCACTAGGGTATTCAGAGCACACCATCCTACTTCTTTCATTCCCTCACGCCATGCCCAGAAATTGGAGAGAAACAAGAACATACTCGCACACAGCTCCAACCCTCAACCCAAAACTCAAGAACAGCTGGTCTCCCTAGTTAAGTGACCCACAGTAAGTGCATTTATCTATTGCTAGAGAGACAATGCAGAATCCCCTTGAGAGCTTCTCAGTATAAATGGAAAGTCTCTAGGCAGCAAGGTTCATCCAAAATCCTATTAAGGGCAAAAGTTGTACAGGAAGCTGCACAAATACATTCCAAGCAAAGTTTTTCTTCGTTTTTCACTCAGTAAAAGCTTGTTGGATATCCTAATTGTGCTGTGCCAAAGTTCTACCTCAACTGAGATCTACTAGTGACAGTGATGGTATAACTAGTTCAATTTCAGAGGACATTCTCAGAGAAGACTTCATCGCCCTCTCTTAAGGCTACAAAAGGACATAGTTTTGTTTTGTTTTAAGTTGCAAGCTAGCACAGGAAAGCTGAGAGAAAAAGGAGAGCTTCTTCCAAGTTGTCTATTTAAAAAATCTGGAGGAAGTTTAAGCGGGACACAGAAGTCTACCCGTTTGCTTGTCTAAAACACACCGACTAGGAGAGGGGCCAGTGAATGTGTACTTTTCCTTTTATGAGAAGCAGCATGTAATCAGAATGATATTCACATTTTCAAACTAGAAATGAAGAGGATTGAAGTGACACCACTACCTGGATAAAATCTACCTAAGCCTAAAAAAGGCAGATCCAAAGAAGAGCATTCCCTAGCCACCAAAAGATGGCTTCAGTGGGAGGGTTCCATCCCTCCAGCTCCCACAGACTTCCTGGGCTGCCCTAAGCAAATTCCGTAAGTCACAATGGGCAGTGAGATGCATAAAAAGAGGCTCTGAAAAACCATCCCTGTGGAAACAAAGGCATTGACCTTTTTAATCTCTAAGAGGTATTCAAATACTATACTCACAGGCAATCGTTAAAATGACTCATTAAAGTAGCATACTGTTAAGGCTCAGCATTTGAAAGCAAAAGGCTAATGAAGTACTCAAGCAACAAGCTTTTTTACCTCTTGATAAAATGGAAGGGGAAAAAAGAACCCAGCCCTGTTTGCACACTTTGCAGACAAATTCCCTTTGAAGTTTAACTTTTTTTCTTCCTGTTTAACAAATTTACTTCAACAGTATAAAAGTTGGAAATAACACTACCTCAGAAGTAAAAAGTTCCTCTATTCCTTACTGGTAAGCAGCACACAGACAAAAAAAAAAAAAAACACCACAGGAAATTGAGAGCTATTCATTTAGTTTTAGCCAAGTCTTTACGAGACCGTACATTTTGACTATTAGTTGATGCCACTACGCAACTGTCTGGCACACAAACCCATAAAATAAAAACTAGACCAAAAAAAAAAGCATCAACATAAAATTTTTTACCTTCAGAAAGAACACAAGTGGTATGAACACAATTCTCTAGAAAATGCTACTTAGCAAAAACAAAACAGCTACTCCCCCACATATATGCAGTATTTAAAACAAAGAATCCAAAGATGTAATTATGGTCACACAAACCCCATCTAGAAAGTACAAGCAGTTCCATTTAGGGAGTCAGAATCCTTTAAGCATTATCTCCAATGACACCACGTACCCCCACTTCCTCTCATATTTTTTATTTTGAGGTCCTGAGAGGATGCTAGCCACTGCCTTCACCAAGGATCTGACAGAAGGTGTGAAGTCACTTGTCTGCACAGAACACACAGCCTCAAGCAACAGTGAGCAATAACGGAATCAAGTTACTTTCTGGTAAAGGCTTTTTTCTGTTTAGGTACAGTTTACCCAAACAGCAACTAGCTTTAAATATAGCAGTAACACAAAAGTTACAAACTTACGTGAATAAAAGAGGATCACAAGAAATACCCCTGGGCAACAATCCTGTAAAAAGCCTGCGGGTCACAGCAGGCACGATCCAGACACAGAACTTCCTGCACAATCCTGCAGCCAAGCAAGGAAACGTAGCCACTGGATGGATAAGAACATGATTTTGTATGAGGCAGGGTGGGAGGGAGAGTATTATCTAAGATAAATAGCAGCAAGAACAACATGCATTTCTCTTCTTTTCACTGAAGAAAAGAAAACACCACAAGAATAGCTAAAGATTCAAGAAAACAAACAGCACCACATTTTATACCGAGAGTTAAAGAGTCAGCGCATTTGGTTTATCAAAGAGGATAACGGTTATCGGTGACTTAGTGACAAAATGGCTAGATGTCTCTACAAAAATTTGCTCAGAAGATAAGGAACGTATTAGTCAAAACTAAGCGCAAAAAGATGCTGCTGGGCAGAGAAAACATTTTGATGAGTTCAGAATTAATCTCCTCTGTCTGTGTAATTACAGTTAATTGATACGACGTGCAGTATGCTCAGACATTTATCAGCAGCAAGCTGGCAAAATGCAGTATCCTTAAGAAACACTTCATCTTACCCAGCTGACTAAAGCTGTGTCCCATTCCTCTGGTGTTTACATCTTCCCCACTTTGTAGCAATGCCATACATCAGACATACAGACCTCTGCAGCAAGGTAAAGCCAGCCAGTTTAGCTCTTGAAGGACAACTTCAGGAGCAGAAGCTGTTCCCTGTGCACTACTAAAACACTAAAACCAAAGTTCACCATTCCAGCTCTTTAGCATTCTCCATGACCTCAGCTCAAGATACTTAAGAACCTTCCCAGTGCCCCAGGACTGACTGCAAGCCACTGCTCTGCTGCTCTAACTAGTAATAACCAGTGCTGGAGATTCACATTTTTGTGTGGCTAGCTGAGGGACATGAAATGAACTTCCCAAATAATTGCTGAAGGCAGACCTAAGCACAATAGCTTGTAACACTAAGTTCTTCTCCCCACTTTTCAGCTCACAGCAACTCGCATTAAACAAGGGCACCTGGACAAGGCATTACACGACATTCACCTTATGGATAAATAGACAAGAGTTTGCCATACTGCTGCATTCTTGGCAAAACACTCTACTACTACAATCAAAGTACACAAGAATATATGTAGCACAAAAAAATAGAACCTCTGTAACTCTCCTGGAGGGAAATGAGCGTAATTTACAACTACAACGTGTTGCATGCTGTCATTTACAGTTGAGAGTGAGCAACTCTACAAAGTAACAACAGAAGTTACAGACTTTCCATAAAAGCCACCAAGGGAGAGTTCATGATCTTCATTACTAAGACAGGTAGAAAGGTAACAGAGGCTCATTCTGGGGACAGACATCTATGAATGTATTTCACACAGAACACATTTTCTAAAACTACAGCCCATTCCTTGGCATTTACGAAGTCCACAAACGACAAGTTACCCCTATCGCTTCGGGGCACACTGGCTGAGAATGAAGATGGCAGCCTGAAAGGTTTCCCCCTGGGGCTGCAGGCAGGTTGCCACCTGACAGTGACACTGAGAGCTGTCTCCCCACTCCTCACTTCACCACGCGTGGCACGGGGCAAGCTCAGCTCCTCAAGGCATCAGCTCTTGCAACAGGAACAGGAATATCACCACTTGCAGCTGAAGATCAATCATGAATCAAGAGAGCATGTTTTCTGTGGGAGACTAACAGTGAGCAGACTTCTGATATTCTCAGAGCGTGGCCATCTTCTCAGCCTGGGTACCTGAACTAACATTTTCCTTTACTTTCAATATCTAGGGCATTTTAAGTTTAATCTCAAATGCGAATTCTGCAACTTTTCCTTCTCGGCATTCTCCCCAACATTTTTAGAATGTTTGGATTTCTTTTGAACCCTTGAGTTACTGGCACTATTCAGGTTGGCAAGAGAAGCTAAAGCTTGGAAACTGCACAGACTCCACCCAGAATGAGTTTTAGAGAAAAAAAAAGCAGAACATCTCCCTATCTCTCTACATCAGCAGCGAAGTGTTAGCCTCCCTGCTAGAATTTCACCATCAGCCTCAACTAAAATTTCCCTTTTAACTCTCCCAGAACCCTGCCTTTAATTCGGTTAGGAAAAGATTGGTATGAACAGTAGAAAGCCATGAGAGATGTGGGGAGGAAGAAGGTAAGGCGAGGAGGGCACGATCCAGATGGCCGGTATTGGTGGTTAACAGTTCAGTATCGAGAGTCAATCTGATTAGTTTCAGAAGTTAAGAGGTAAAAAGCCCCCACCAAAAACAAACCCCCGAACCTTCTGTGTTTTCTGTAGCTAGGGTTTCTGAACAGGATTTGAGAGAGGCCTCTTTGTACCAACAGTAATGATGCATGGCAGGATCTCGATACCTGTAGCATCATATACAACAACTAATCATTTCAGCATTGTGCTACAAAGGAGTATTATCCCCTTGTTACTGAAAGGGGAGCTGACTCAAAGAGGACCAAGGGAGTTGCCCCAAACCACAGGGTAGTCATTAGCAGAGCTGCAGTTACAAATTCCAGTGCTATTTTCACACCTGTATCGCAGAGTGGGCACACAGCATGCTCCCCAGGTGGAGATCACCTGCTCTGCACACCCCAATCTCCTGGTTCCGGCCAAGCTGTCAGTACAGCGGATGCACACAGCCCAAGGACTCAGGCCAGAAAAATAACTCTAAGGAGAAGTAAGAGCTAATGCCCTACATTGGTTCACTGAGCAGCCATGCAAGTGATAGAGATGGTCCCAGGGGCAGTGAGAGATAGGTAACATGCAACCCAATCCAATGTGTAATGACAAATGCGCTCCACCTTGTTTGTGATTATGTACTCAGAGGGGAACTTCAGATCAGTTCACTTTTCAAGCAAAAAGTGAAATGGCTCTTTCCATTTTAGCCTCAAAGCTTGACTGTGCGTTTTACAGTGCTGATTTCAGTTTCTCTTAGTTGTTTGATCAAGACTGCAGACAAAGTTACCTGCATCCTACAGAACCACACAGTTCACCATGTGCGTACCCTACAGTGAAAGGTGACTTTTGTCATAAGCATAGCTTGAGAAACATTGGATAGGTCAACTGTCCATCTAAACGTTTACAGGAGCGCTGATCTCACAACAGCAAGCCTGGGAAACCTAGTGCAACAGAGATGGGAAGGGGGAAGTGAGTATTCCACTTTAAAAGCAGAACCACAGAAATTTGCTTTTCATAAGATGATTAGTCTTAACTTTATATATAAACTTATAACTAGGCCTCTGTTATGTTAGTTGAATGTATTCTCCCACTTTCTGTATTCTGCCTAATATTAGCCAGACCCGAGTTCTCCAGACATTCCTTCTAACTCACTTCATCCTTTGAAGCTGACAGTTATCTACACAGTCAGGCACTGAAGTAATTTATTCTTTCAGAAGCGTTAAGCATTTACAACTTGCAACATCAAGTTGTGCAAATATTCAAATTTTCTGGAAGAAAAAGAAAAGGAAAAAGCATTTACCTTGATGTCTACATTTATGTAGATATTTTCTCCCCCCAAAACTTCGTTATTTAGAAGCTTTTCCTTATGCATGAGAGATTTCCCATTTTCCTCCCTGTACTTTCCAGGTACTTTCCACATACTGTGACAAAACAACCAAATAACACAAGAAAGGGAACTCAAAATACCTGTTACTTTTTTATTCAAACAAACTCTCTTAATTTGAAGGCTTCTCTAAGATGTCTTCTAAGGAGACAAAAATATTCATAAGCAATGTCAAAGGAAATCAGTCATTCTAATCCAACAGCAATGCCAAAATTCTGCACATACATGCATTAACATAAGAAGAAACTACACTGCACCAACCAGATTAGACAGAAATCATTCTCTCACTTCACCTCAGTCTGGTCTCATCAAAACCACTTGTTATTCCCCATAAAAAAAAAAACAAGAACAGAACATCCAAAATATGGAGGGGAAAAAAAACCAACATAAACACTTCAGTGAGATACTGTAGTTCTCGATGTATTAAACGGGTGTTTTTCACTGCCAAGAATCATTCAAAAAGAACAACCAGAAATGTTTGCAAAACAGATTGCTACTATAAAATGCATTAACACAGCATGCCCCAGCTATTAATAACAGAATATACATCAACACACTGCTCTTCAGATAATCAATATTAATTGGCAATCTAATTTGGAACTGTTAAGACAAGTGACCTTGGAGCAGCAATCCATCAGGTCTAAGCTAACGGAAGGTGAAAGTAGGCCTGGTAACAGTTACTTCCTTGTCATTTCCTTTCAAATATGACACAACGCTGTCTCAATGATCAAAGCCATTTTTATCTCACAGATGTACCTCTGGAAATAGAGTACGTCTTATAGAATGATTTTATGCTTATGATTCAGATTATCAGACAACCCCTGTAGTTCACAAGGGCCTCTGGCTCCTTGGAAGGAAGCGAGAAGGTCACAAGGAAATATGAGGAAAGGAAAAGAATATGCTGGGTGAGAGCTCTGGCATCCATCAACATCAGCACAAGCCCATCATGTCTCATGGTGATCCTGTGGATGTTTCATCAGTACTACATTGGAAGGAGTAGTAGCAGGGAACAGGTTCAGAAATATCCATTAAAACTGTAAGCAACTACATATACATAAGAACAAGGAACAGTTGACAACGGTGGCCTTGAGAAAGAAAGAGTTTGAACAGGACCGTCCACTTCTTCCTGTGAGGCAGGAAGATAGGAAGTAGGACAGTGGCACCTCTCTGACCCAGGCTGCTGGGGAAGGAACAAATGAAGCCCCTCTGAAAGCCAAGAGAAGAGAATGAGGCACAGACATTCATAGCTCCAGATTAATTTCAACCCTGAAATGGTATCACACAAAGCGAGGACACAGTCTTCTAGAGGTAAAAGACGAGAGCCAGCGGGAAGCACTAACTTCACTCTCTCAGAATCTCATTTCAAAGCCAATTCTATGATTTCTAGGGACCTGACTCGTTATTTGTACCTGCCTGGGGCTGGCAATAAAGCCATGGTGAGAAAAGGTGTCAACGCCTTAAGCTGCAGAACATGCTCAAGATGCAAAGGTCCCTCGGTGGCTGTTTTATGAGATAAGGAGAGAGCAAGTTAAAAAATAAAAAAAAAAAAGAATCATACTGCACAGGTTAAAGAGCAAAGATTCATGAATATCTACTTTGCAGCAAAAAGCAATGCTTTAAACAAAAAATCAAATGAATGAGTTAGATCAATCCAATAAGTATGAGGAGCAATACCTTAGGAAAGCAAGCAGCTGAGTGAGTGTTGAGGCACAGTCCAACCTGAGTGCAAAAGCAGTACACTCAAAAAGCACTACATTTGTACCAGAAAAATAAGATCATTTCCAAAATCAAGAGAATTTGCTAGACCAAACCAGCCTGAACACAAGCATTTATAGTTAACCCATGCTTGACTCCACACACTGGCTGTGCATGAACGACGGCAACACCACGGCTGTGGTCACTATCATGGTGACACCCGTGACCAACACACGAGGGGATGGTAGCTCAGCTGAGCTGAACACTCTAAGAAGTCCTGAATGCAGATGTAATTATCCATTCTTGGAACATAGGTAGGCCAGTTCCAACATGTGGGAGTGAAGATGGTTTACATAACAAGCAAGGTATGCATTTACATAATAGCACTGCAGCCTGCCAGACCTCTCACCTGAAGAGCTGTATTTTACCAGCTATGTGCATACTGTCTACTCAGAGGTGGCCTCCTGAGCCATTAAATTACATACTCATAGTGCAACTCAATGGTGGTGTGAAAGGGTGTGGTTTGAATGGACAAAGAGGAAAAGGTCCAGCACTTGCAGAAAACTAAGAAACAAGTGAGCCTTTGATTCTTGCATACTCCATGCTGGGCTAAGAGCCACCTTAGTTTTCAATTCTTGCTTGGGTAGCCACCCTCCAAAAACGGTAACTCCACTAAGCAAACAAAATTGAAATGGAAAAAAAATAAATCAAGTCTGGCTACAAGAGCTAAATCTCTGAACCAAAGGAAACAGGCTTTTAGTCCTGATCCTCTTGTAATGACATAATGCATTCAGCTCTTTTCACTATACTTTCCAACCAAAAGCCTCAAAGAACAATAGGGATTTTGAGGCCTCTGAGTTACACAGAGCTCAGGACAACAGGGGACAAAATGAAATACATAAATGAATGAGCAGGATAAGTGACAAGCTAGACGGACTGCAAGTCGAAAAACAGTGCCTGCATCATACTACTACTATGCTCAGCTGTTTGTTGTTCCAGTATGGTTATTCCAACACTTCCAGCCTTAAAGACATCTAGTCCTCTCTGCCAGTGAAAGCATCTGGACCAGAAACTTTTTATCTTTCAGTTTTTATGTGAACCCAGCTTTTTTTGAAACGTTGCTATTAAAAATCAGCACACATACGGCTTCCTTCAGAACACCAGTGACAGAAAATTCTTGTTTCACACTCAGACCTAGAGGTTTTAACTCATACACATTCTATCTTAATAAAAACAATCTGATTTTGAAAATATTGCAACAGGAAAAACAAGTTTCAAAGCACAGAAGCTAAAACAGCTCAAAGATCTTTTTACTTTTCAAATACCCCGAGGGAAGGAGGGAAAATCCTAAACCTAAACAAAAAGGCTTTTACTCACTTGTAACTTTAAGAAAGCTCTACAACACTAAGATAGGTATAACCAATCTGGCTAAACCCACATCTGAAAGACTGGCATTTCTGTTGTCTAGACTTTGTACATCAATCCACCAGGAGAAAGGAGTGGGACAGAAGCTAGATAGAACCAGAATGATCTCTGCTCTGAGGATCAGCAACAGACAATGTACAAATAAGCACCTCGGTTATTTGCAGATTTCTGACAGGGAATGAAACAGTTGTCTTCAACCAGAACGCATGACCAGAGAGACTGCTTTGTGTAAGATGTTTATCTTACCCTCTTCCCTTACCTTATCAGACACATCTCCTTGCCCTATTCAGAATCCAGCCAGTCACAAAATTCCATCTGCAACGAAAGGAAAAGTCCATTAATACCACCCCATAACCTTGCAACAAAAGACTAATAAGCAATTCAAGAAAGAAGTCAAACTTCTACTCCCATTCCAGTATAATCTCCACCCCAGGCAAATTGCCCTCCTGTCTGCGGCAATCTGGGAAACCTGGATATAAAGGTATTAATGATGTTGTAACATGTTCTGTAAGAAACACTCTCTTCCTCCTTTGGAAAGGTTAACAGAGGTGGCCAAGGCATACAGGTTGCCCTACCGAGTCATAAATAAGTCTGCAGCATCCTCTCATTAAATTAAATGAACATCAAATTATATAATGTGCACGGTTGTAAAATGAGACCAATGGTAATGGCTAGAAATAATCATAGCATCCTTATACATTGTGGAGACAATTTTCTGTCAGCATATCAAGCCAGGGTACATTGCACCTTTTATCTGCAGGCCAAAAAACTGTCAGAACAGACTTTCTTAAATATGGCAAAGCATGCAAGACACGGATGGAACAAAGCTCTCATGCACAACTTTAAATGATGCCTACACTGATCAAGTGCATTTAATTTTTTACCACCTTTACAAACCAATCTTTCAAGGAAACAAAGCTTCTTCAGGTAAGCATAATGCAATTTAGCATACCTCAGATCCCAAAAGAGTATCACGAACCTAACAAACAAGGCTGCAACCTTGGAATTAATGGTCTAAAACTGGGATAGACTTGGGCTCCAATGGCAACGGCAACCTCTGCCAGGACACAGTTAAGTAAAGGAGCCATGACCTGCAAAACTCAGCCAGCCAGTGAGCCAGCAGGGCAGACAGACTTCCAGTTGGAAAAAACACCTTGAAAAGCTCAAGAGACTGCCTAGAGAAGCGTGAGCCAAGGAGCTAAAATCCCACCAGACAAACCCCTCCACATGTCCTGTCAGCATTTTCAGCGCTCTGCCCGCCAGCACCAGAGCTTGTTAGTCCACTGCCAGGCTGAAAAAGACCAGAAACATGTAGACGAAATGGGACACTGCAAGAGAATAGGGATGGTGTCTTTTAAAAAGACTCATTTCTCAGCCCAGTTATCTGAAGGGAGATACGGCATGAACTGAAGGACTTAGAGCTAATTATTTTCATGTTCACTTATGTTTGCTGTAATGACTGTGCAAAGAGCGTTCCCATGCCTAAAGCACAAACTCATGCCACCACATGCGCACCATCAGAACCAAAAGGTACTCAGGTCCCCAGTAAGGAGGGATGCTGTAAGCTGGGGTCCTGAGGCCTTTCTGTGCTATGCTTTCCTTTTTTTTTATGTGTAAGTTAGCACAGGCTTGTAGAGCTAAAAAGAAACCTGTCATACAGTGAACACCATTTCCTCACCTTCACTGACGCATTTTACTCCCTCCTCTTATTTCCTCTTCTCAGTTGCCATTTGCTTCATTCAGAAATACTTTTTATTCATAACGCCACTGATCATTTTGGTTTTGGCATTACCAGAAACACCTTAACAACATTATCTCACTGAAGGTATTTTTTTGCACAATGGAGTCTTTAGCTCTTACAACAGAAAATGTTGAGGAACTGGAAAGCCAATGGCCAACCGAGTATCACTGTGCTCCCATTCTCCTGCCAGTCCTGACTTTCCTCATGGCTCAACCTCTTCCTGGCTATTTTCAGACAGACTGCAACAATTGTACAAGAACAATGGGGAAGTTTGTTTTACTCAAAGAGCAAACGCTTCGCAGCTTCCAATGTAAATATTTTAATTAATAGATTATTTTTTTAATATATTTTTAACTCTCTACTGCCCTACTGGTGCTGACATTCACCCACAGCTATGCGACCAGACTCAGCACTTGACAGACGTACGGCACTGAACAACGAGGCTTGCTGACTTCAAGAAAAGCACTTTCAGAAGCAAATCAAAACTGGTGGGGAATTTGCTGTGGGCACCTGGGAGGAAAAGTATGAAAGCAAAATGAGTCTGCTCAATTCCTGCACCAGGCTACAGGCTCATACTAACTCCCATCAAGATAGTGGACCTATTTTAATAGCCAACTTGTACAAAACCGCAACCTAAAGTCTTTCCAAAGCAACATTACGCCCTGTGACCAGGCTACAAGGAGGGGAAAAAAAAAGTGATGACTATCTCCTTGCCTCAGTCATCAGTACGGCAGTTCCAAACCACACCAACATTGCAACTCCTCCACAGAAATGCTAACACCCTCTCCTGAGTTTTGTAAGTGAAGTGTTGTGGATCCCACCAGTGGGAAGGGACCCGAGTCCTTTTCTGCTGTGTACTACTATTTTGGCACAACGGAAGGCAGCAGAGCAGACTCTGGGCCATACTGCAGCGCTGCTGTGACCCAGCAGCTGGCCCACGTACCTGCAGCTCTCTCATTCATCCACTATGCCATGTCCCTCCTCCACCTCGGACAAGGGGACACACGTCGGATGTGCTGCCATTGGCAGATGGCTGGCATTCGGAATTTTACTTTATTTAAAAATAAAGTGGGACACAGATGGTGCCGTTCCTGTTTTCTTTGAGCCTGACTGGAACGTGAACACAGGCGTGTCTGAACAGGGAAGCTCAGCCCCGTGGCGTGTTTCTGCACAGACCCATTCAGACCCAACAGCCCCTCGAGTGGCTGTGCTTTCTTTCCCCTGCCTTTCTCTGAATGGAGTCATTGCTCCTCTTGTACCGACCTCTGCACATCTGACGCCTGCTAGCAACAACTCCCATGTCATTCCCAGGCAAAATCCTTACTATATCCATGCGCAACCACTGTATTTGTGCAGGGTGCTTGTCAGGCTCCCGAGGTGCTGTGATGCTGCCCACAATCACCCAGACCAGCAGCCCCAAGCCCGCACACCACACCATGCCACATCCATGCTAGGAAGTGGGGAGGGCAGCAGGTGGACTGTCACAGCCCATAAACCGTTCACGTGGACCTACTGCCCACCCAGCTGCAGGGCCTACAGAGTGAAAGAGCATCAAGATCTCCAGACTGCAGTTCATTGAGAACAAACCTACCAGATGCCTAAATTAGCAAATGATAACTATTAACCACTCCCTATTAGGATGGGGAGGAGAAGGAATGCCTGGCAGTTAATTGAGAGAAATACTCTAATTTGGCGGCAGCAGCAGGACACCCTGGGGACCACAACGCTGTTGCTGGTTCTGCAGGGGAAAAAGAAGTGCTGGGGAGACTGGTGCTGCTGTGGAAGGAGGCAGACAGCAGCAGATGTATCACCTGCACAGTATGCAACACCACAGTACCTGCACTGGGAGGGTGCTGAAGGGCAAGGATGGAGGGATGGATGGACAGACAGATGGATGGATGGAAGCTCCCCTCATGACAGGCCTCATATGCATGAACGCTGGGAGAACTCTCCTACCAACTGCCCCAGGCTCACACCAGTCCTTCCATTCTCCCGTTATGACCTCTCCCAGGGTACCGCCATGCTCAACTTTTTCACATACCTACTGAACCAGGGACATACAACCAACACAGTCGTACCAACTTCTCTGCAGTCTTCACATCGGGGCAAGGAGAAGAAATGCTCCCCAAAGGAGCAGTACATTCATAAACTCCCTATGCCTAGGAGATAGGAAAGAATGGATGAATGCTAATCCCTCCTCCATGCCTCCAGCAGCAGTTTGCATTCTCCCACACAGAGGGAGGCCGACCTGTCTGGAAAAACGTAGACTGAGGATGGATTGCAAACTCCCTTCTACACCGACTCCCGTACAGTAAGGAAAGTGAAAGTCAGCCACTGCACTGCTGGTGGAAGATCAGAGCGCTCTGAGGGGCTGCTTTTAGGCAAACAGCAGAGCTAGACTACTCAGGATTGCATCAGTAAAATATACGTGCTAGGTAAAATATTCTGCTCACACGCTGCTTGAACCATGTAACATTTCTTATGGGGTTATTTTTTATTGACAGAGTACACTTTTGTCTAACTGTAGGAACATAAGCAGTCTACAACACACAAGAAGAACCACTCCATGTGAGATGCTGACAAACCTAGGACTCCTCTGCAGCCCACCTGACTTCAAACATCTATTTCCTAAACACAAGCAGGCCAGCGACAAACACAGCAAATACAGAGCTTGGAGCAGCTGCCACCACATTTCTTGAGCAGGTCTGTGTCTAAAACATGTCTCTGAGCATACAGTACTGTACGTGCACTAAAGCAGAGCCAGGAGGAGAAGCCCCAGGCAGGAAATCGAAATGCATCTTAGATTAGCACAGTGCTATGCTCAGATTTGGTTTTGATTTGCAAACCTTGCTGGCATTGGCTAAGTGACTGATTAAAGCTGTGTTGGGAAAAAAAAAAAGTCAGAGAGCTAAAATAAATCCCACAACATACATGAAGTTGCCCTGGTAGCAGCAGTACCTGTAAGGCTGATGCAAGATGTACCTTTCTCAGCATGCTTCAGAGCCCCGTTTGTATATCCCTATCTCTCCCTCAAGTTGCACGCAGTTGAATCAAACACAGGAGGATGAAGCAGTGGGAGTACATAGAGTCCCACCATCACCTCTGAAGCGCTCTGCTGTCTGCTGAGATGCCTCACAACTAACCACAGTCTCGCACCAACTTGGCTCCAAACAAATATTCAACGGCACCTGGGCAGGCTTCCAGCTCTCACCATTAATTCCAAAGCGAATGAACCCAGAGCCATCTCACAGCCCAAAGATGGCAGTCCTGGTGCTCAAATACACGCCCCAGTGATCGCAGCCCTGGCTTTCATTCTGCTGATACCTGCCTGGCAGGAGCCACTCTGACAGGACTTGCTGCATTGCCCTTGCTCACATATATCGTGGCAGCAGGGATGCACTACAGCTGGTACCTCCATTGGGGTGGGATGGAAGCTTTCCTGCAGCAGCCTGGATGAGAAATCTGAGCCTCGAAGGGAGAACTCAGATGCAGACTGAGAGGAAAAATGCATTATTTAATATTAGTATTTATTAATATCCGGGCTTCAACCGTGGATAAACAGACAAGGATCTCTGCCTGTGCACATACTTAAGAGAACTGTTTACACATGAAGTTCAAAAGGATGTCCTCATTTTATAAATAATTTGATCCGATGACTACATCAGGAAAAAAAAAAAAGTGCAATTTAAGGCTTCAGAGAGAGGCATAACACCTGGTTACCGATGTCTAAACAGTGGGGGGCAAAGACTAAACAAAAGGGTCTCTAAAACTCAGCAAATAGTTTTCAGCACACACCAAACTGTGACTGTTCCAACTGAGGACTTCCAAAAGTTTGCTTACCAGCAAGGCATTCTAAACACTCAGTACTTTGAGGGCCCATAGAAGGCCAGTGCTCCCTCTGTTGCTTCCAGCCAACCACACAAACCCCCAGCCATGCTCTCCCCATTCTGTTCCACACGCACAATGTGCCAGGAAGGGCGCACACAGAACCATGAGGTGTGGAGGCTGCAGTTGGCATGGGGAGAAGTTGTGCTCCTCTCCCCAGGAAGGGGGAGAAAAAGCTGAGCTGGACCCATTCCTTTTGTTTTCCTTTGTCACGTGCTCACTAATGTGTGCATGTATGGTTGTAGCTGCAAGCATATTGCTATTTGCTCGAGATCAATCATTTTGCATGCCAAGAAATAAACCCTGCACACAAGAAACCCATTACTCTATAAAGAAACAACATTTCCAGCAAAAATTCACTCTCCGCTTCAGTCAAATGCACAAACTTCATTTGTTTCCAGTTTTGTTTCTCAGTGCGGAAAGCAGCTGTGATCAGCAACAACAACCCAAGTGGTCTCAAAAGATGTTCCAAGAGGTACACATTAACCAAAATTTTGAGCAGACTTACAAAACACAGCACATAATATTCTCCTGCAATGCCCATATTTATGATCTGCTGCAAGCTGTAACGCCGGGTCATACTGAGAACACACGGAGTGTGTGTCAACTTACACAATTCAAAGGGAGAGACAAGAAAGAGAGAAGGAACGTGACTTTTAAAGTTTGCTTTTAAAGCAGTATATGTGCAATTTTAGTGTAGCTGTGCTGCAGATACTCAGCATCAGTAAGATACGTCTGACAATAGAGTAGAACTACAACATTTAAGGAGAGCCATGCTTTTGGTCCAGAGGAGGTGTGGACTGCAAGCATTTAACTTGGAACCAGTGACCACATGTGGAAAGAAAGGCTTGCCAGCCTGCGATCCCTGATGATGACTTCATCCTGCACTGCTCCCTTGAAAAGCATCAGCTTGCCCAAAGCAGCTCTTGCAGAGCACAACTCAACCAAAGAGGAGACAAGGGTGCCAAAAAGAACAATAAAAGTTTTTCCCTCAAATAATGAGGTATCCCTTATAATTCAGCCCCATAAAACCAGATTCGTCAAGTTCTAAATTGGGTTACAGCAATATTTCATTACAGTACAAATGTTCTTTACACCCTACTAAAGACGCCTCATAATTTAATATGCTATAATTTTTTTTAATTTTTTTTTAAAATCTGGAACTCGTCAAAAAATTGCCTGAAATAGGCATCTCCCTTATAGTCCATTCTCCATACGCATCTAGCTTCCAAAACGTAACTGCTTCACATCCTTCACATGGGAAAACGTTTGCAAAGTGTGTTTGTGTGCGGACTAAGAAAGGCTGTAAGTATCTCTCATGGGATTCTGAGGTATGTCAGTGCACATCCTACACAGGTTTCAGGATTACCCCACGACAGTCCGAGTATCGGGCTGTTACTTCTGAAGGCAGTAGAACCACTTGAAAAGAATTCATCAACGGGTTAAAATTTCAGAGGAAGGAGGAAAATATTCCAGATCTTTTAGAGCATTTACTTTTAAGTAGTAGCAAGTTTAAATAGTAGCAAGTTTTGCAGCACTTCTGACTGAAATACATTACCACAAAGGATTCTAAATTAAAAGTGTTTCATATACTGTTGTTTCAGTGGCTGACATGCAAATAAAAGCAAATAAAATATGCTTAAATGGGCAGAGAGGGGAAAAAAAACTCGCCAGTACTTCTTGTTATTAAAACTTGTAACTCCCATCCCTCCCTAGCTAATCAGGTCTTCAATACAAACAGAAACCGTTTCAGTGCAGTTACTGTAACACGCCTGCACAACCGGCAGCACCGTGAGAAGTTCAGAACATGACCACATCAGCACTACTGCACATAGGCAGCTTTCTTCAGCAAGTGGGTACGGTGAGAACTGCTATGAGAAGTTAAGATTCAAAGTCTGCACAGGACTGATGTCATTTCTTTCTGCGTCCGAGAAGCGGGCACGCTTTGTGTCTTTGTTTCCTGCTGTCTCTTCACTTGCCTTCAAGGCAGCGCAGCACAATCAGCATCACAGCGCACTGGTGCCGGGATCATCACGGGAAGCTGGGACAAATGTTCTGCATCTCAGCAAGCTTCTGGCACGGCAATTCGGTAATACCTGCACCAGCTGCTATTAACACAGAAGGAGGACTGCTCTTCTATTTACTGTATCTCTAGGAGCACCTATGTAATCTTTTCATTACCCTGTTGAGACAAGGGTTGATCCCACAAAATCCCACCACAACACTCCAGAAAGCATCTATATCAAGCGTGTGGCAACTGAGACACATCTGACCCATCACTTATCACACGGCCACACACCCTGGAGCAGAGCCGCAATGGGCTCAAGTTGAGATAGCAAGTGGCACAGCCTTGCCACAGCCTGCTGCCATTGCTTTCCAGGGCAGCTTTAAGGGAGGAGGAAGTAGTTTTATTTATGTGTATCGAAAAAGGAAAAATGCTTTGTACTGTTTTTTAACATGATATATTTTACGCTGCAGTAGGGCTTTCACAACAGTATTATTCTAGTTGCCAGACTTTTTCCAACAAATTAAATATCAAACAGTTCCTAAAGAGTAAAGCCATTTTGAGGCTGTTCACTGCAAAACGCTGCAAAGAAATAAGAATAAAAGAAGGCAGGTTCCTGCCATCCCAGGAGCTTGCTGACTCTCATTCACCCAGCCTTCTGAGAGAGTGGTTAGGTTTCCTGCAGCCAGTGCTAGGACTAAGGCTGGTACCAGGGAGCACCTGAGCTCATCGCTCCTCCTCACATTCCTAGGAAACAATCTGGCAGAAATATTCGTATTTTTCCCTTAAACAAGAACACTGCTATTTCAGATTAATGCCCAGCCAGTTTAACCACAGCTTTTTACAGATCAGGTTGGTGTTTCTAGCCAATGAAGAAGTGAGGCTCAACTGATAGCTGCTGGGCTGATGCGGACCTGCAGGAACTCTATCAGGTACACTGAAATCCTTCTGCATTTACAGCTCCATTAACAAATTCAAAAATCCATGAAAAAAAAATGGTATTCAGTTATCAAAACAGTATTGGCTTTAAAAACATACTTTTAGCAGATTTCTGCTGTCTTTATAATTGCTCAGATCAAGGTGGGACTGTTCTTGATTCTCATCATTCTAAATGCACTTCCCCAGGCAACTCAGTCAATTCTAGGAACCTATTACAATTAACTTCACTTTTTTATTCTACTCAGTGCTTTGCATTTCACAACATCTGCAGCTGTATATAAACTAAGTACGTGTTAGTTTTCATTTGGTTTTAAACAAGTGGTATACAACAAAGTAAATATAAATACCTGGCCCTACATTACCAAATCACTAATACCTCAACCGAATACATCTGTTCTGTCAGTATTCCTCTTTAAAGCAGGCACACATACACAAACACAAAACCCAAAACTTTTTCCCTATAATAGCAATTACTTGCTGAGAAAAAAATGACATTTTTCTTTCCTGGAACATTTTTGTAGCTGGAAAAACAATAAAGAATTAGCTAAAATCATGTGCTTACACAGGGATTAGTCAAAGCATCTCTTCAAGAAAGTTTAACCAACAGCTACGTCTAGCATGCATCGTCACTTAAGTGCTGCTGTCCTCAAAATATTACTGACAAGCATCTGCATAAACAGCAAAGAAAGGACGTGAGTGTTTATTACACATGTGGATCATCTCACCAATGACACCCAGAGCTCTATGGATTTACAGCTAGCAGTATAAATTTTCAACTATTACGGGCTTGGTTACTCTTTATACCTGACTGAGTTTGCATCCCAATACACTAAATCTTGATTTTGAGATCAAGATCCACCAATTAAATTATTAAAACCCTGAACATTCACTACTGCCCTCCCTTTCCTCAAATCACACACGCACAAAAAAATAGAAAAGTCTCTTGCACCCCTTCCCAGAAGTATGCTTTCTAGCTTTTCACTTATAGAACCGACTGGAGCCTGTACCAGCTGATCTGTGCAAACTCTGATGACTCTGTTTTCAAAATAAAAGACAGGAAATTACTCATGGTAGAGTAGCATTGCTAGGGGACAGTTTGAGTGGCCATCAGCAAGATGCGCATGGTAGGATGTGTGACAGAGAAAGATTGGTATCTACCACTTCCTCTCCTCAGATTAAAAAAAAAAAAGAAAAAAAAAAGAAAAAAAAGAGGGAGTCCTTTCTTCCCTGCTCAGACTACCCAAGATGGTGGAGAGGGCCAGTGCTGGCCCTGATGCACCACCTGCGGAAGCAGCAAAACCAGAGATTTGGTGGGGAAATTCCCCAAAGCCAAACACACGTGGGGTTGCACCAGGCTGGTTAGATAGTGACTTTATTACATGTCTCAGAGAGCATTATCAAGTAAAGATAACAGACCTGGAAGGCATCAGACTTGCAGAAGGACAGTTCTTTCCAGCCAAGCGATATCTGTTTAGTTGAGGTCAACATAACGTCTGTGTCCAAAAAAAACCAACAACACAGAACATCCTAAAAACACATAGCCTCCCTATAGTAAATCCAAAAGGAGAACATCACCATATCCCAAATCTGTTACAGGAAGACTCACTGGGTGGAAGGCTCGGTAGGAGCTGGGCTGTGCCCCAGCACAAGGATACACTGGAACACAGGTGAAGCCACAGAGCCCTGGCCAGCGAAGCTCATCCAGTGGGCAGCCAGCAAGCAGCAGCACTGCTCACAAGGAAATTTTAGAAGCGAAAGCAATCAGCAGCTCTCCCTTAGGCAAACCTGAACAGCTTATTCTGGCTACTAGCCAGAGCTAAATCTGAGCTGTGCAGCTCCAATCCAACAGATTTCAGCAATTACAAGAAGTACGTGCTGGTTGCTGGCAGTGCCAGCTCTGCACACCTTGCAAGTCTGTTCTCCTCAAGGATAGCACCAGAAACAAGTCAACTCTCAACAAAAAAGCGTTTTTTTCTGCTACTTGCAAAAGGCCAACACCACAGGCAAGGAAACAAGCATCCTGTTTTCCTCCACAACCCATTCTGTTTGTTCTAGCACCACGCCAAGCCTACCTAACTCTTCAACACATGCATACATGGGATAACACAGAGGTTGCTGAGATTCTCTAACCAACAAGTTCCACACCCTGCCAGAGATGCAGGGAGGTGCTGGAGTCACCATCCCTAGAGGTGGTCAAGAAACATCTAGATGTTGTACTGAGGGGCATGGTTTAGTGGGCAATGTTGGTGATAGATGAACAGTTGGACTAGATGATCTTAGAGGTCTTTTCCAACCTTAGTGATCCTATGCTATGAGGGCAAGTACAGAAGGACAGGACATAGCCCTTTCGGTTGAAAGAAGAGGAAGTAAGTGAAGAAGTAGTTGTTACCAAGAAAGAGACATACTCCCAAAGCATTGCCACACCAGCAGCACACCACTGAGACATGGCACCCAGCAGACCTACTCTAACAGAAGTGTTTTGTAAAAAATCTGCTTTTTCCACACTTCCATATCCCTCACACAGGATGAAGAAAGATCAAAAAGGACGTCTGTGAAACCAAGAGAAAATCCTGCAGCAAAGAGGAGAAGATCGTGCCTACCATGGTTGACTTGATGATTTTAAAGGCTTTTCCCAACCTAATGGATTCTATGAAATGGAAAACCATAAAGAAACAGGAACCCATAGACTGAAGTAGTTTGGCTTGAGGAACAGTACGGAAATAGCTTCCATGGCAGCCCTAAGTGTCCTTCCTTATTTTTTCTCCTTTGCCTCTTTGCAGACTCTACAACAGTCTCCTAGCTTCTCTTGCTGTCCTGTAGATTTCTGCATAGTCCTAAACACACCAGCACCAAAACATGAGACAAAACCAATCTGCTCCCTCCCCAGACAGAGAAAAGCTGTGAGGAGGAGGGACTGAGCAGAAGAGCTTCCACCATCCTCAGCTGGCAGCAATCACAATTTGGCCAAATCCAATTAACCCACCTGCAACCCTGCTTTCTGGCAGACTGGTGACTCCAGACTAGAAGGGCTTTACAGGCAACTCTATTTTCTTTACTGATGCTGTTTTCCTTTATCCTTGTTAACATTACTTGCTTATTTTTCGAAAAGCAGGGAAGCTAACGATCAGTTATACCGAGAGCTGTATAACACAACTAAAGCTTTTCCTTTTCAGACAGGGAAGCACCTTCTGAAACAAATTTTAGTTGCCTTCACTTTGAAAAATGGAGAAAGAAGTTTGTTTTGTTTTTTTTAAGTTCTAATATTTTCCCTGTGACGTCTCCCCTTTGCAAACGCTACTATGAATTTTCCAGATTTCTAACCTTATGGGAATTATACTACTTCATTTGAAACTTCATATAGTATTTAACAGTAAACATGATATTAATAGTCTTGTTTTTTTAAGCTTACTGGGATCGTTACTTTACTCGAACTTCATACAACCAGGAGAGAAGAAAATATGCACAAGCAAAGATAGCAAGAAGTAAGGTAGAGAAAGGCTGTGATTTAGTACGAAAAGTAAAAACTGATGGATGAATAACGCGGGAATGATGGATTAGGTTACCCGGTTGTATGTAGGGATACAACTATGTGACAGGGCCCATATTTCTACCACATGCAAATGTTTGGTGAGTTGGAGTTTCTCTTTTGCCTCCTGTCACATTCATTTACGCAGCCTGTCCCTGCAGCCTTGACACAGCGCCATGCTGCCCGACGTCTGCTTTGTCTCGTGGAGATGAGAAGCCTGCCTTTGGTTCAGATTCATGCAGTTCTACCACCTTTCAACATACACTTCCTTATGGATCAGAAAATAAAATCCACCACGTGCAGATTCTTTCTTGCCCAAATGAATTCACTTTTTTTTTTTTTTAATGGACATTTTATGAACTAAATATAAATGGTATTTCCCTTGGAAATAACTCTCCTCATCCCAGGAAAAAAATATGACAACATAAAACCATTCAATGCTATTTGTATTTAAAACTCAACAGTTTCAAGACCAATCTTCTTTAGCTATTAAAGCAAGTCAGGAAGATGCTGTAAGGAGGTTAAACTTACACTTCAAACCCACTGCTTCTGCTATTTGAGAGTTTTAATACAGATACTATCCCATAAACCTTTCAGCATCATATTTATGAGCAGAGGGATGCGTTTATTTCTTTCCATGGAAAAGATGGAGTAGATGACCAACACATCACTGGTGAAAACTGCTATGCAATAAAATAACCCACAGCCACCTGAATTTATAAATTCTTCTAAGAAAGTAACGTGTGCCAAGCCAAGCAATTCTGATGAATTACATTAGATGCCAATAGATTTCATAGAAATAATTTGCAAAGAGCTGCATCTGCACAAAGACGTACGTGCGTTCGTGCTTCTGAAGGAAAATAAATTCTGACTTCTCACATCCAGGTATTTCCACTTGAGCATAAACCTGTAAGATTATTAACTATAATAAAGCCCTAAAATGGATGCTAAAACCGTGTTTGAGGGCAGCATCAGACATTCCAAAAACATATATAAGCTGAGTTCTAGTGCACTATATAAAGGCAAGTTTCAACTAGAAAGCTTTAATGTGATTTGTGGTACTTTAAAAGCACTCTTATAACAATTTTAATAGTTTAAAATATTGGAGCTTAGTCCCAAAGAGAAACAGCTAGCGCTAAACTGCCATTTTAATGGAATTTTTGCGCCCTCTCTCCACACTCTACTTTATAAATAAACCTCTAGACTTTTTATTGATTTTTTTTTAACATGATAGATCGAGCCTCGCTGGGAGAGAGGGCCGAGGACCAGCCCATGAAAAATTACAGATTCACAATTTCTGAAAGGGACAACAATAACAAAACCTCCACGGGAAAACTACCGCACTGTAATGCATATATGTGTGTGCTTATTGCTCTTCGGATCTGCAGTGTATACATACATATGCATATCGAATCCTATTTATTAAGA
Organism: Gallus gallus; assembly: GCF_016699485.2. Taxonomy (NCBI): domain Eukaryota; kingdom Metazoa; phylum Chordata; class Aves; order Galliformes; family Phasianidae; genus Gallus; species Gallus gallus. The sequence goes on from NC_052534.1 coordinate 22,643,327, forward strand.
TTACTGTAAGAAACAATTAAAAGAATACCATATACAGTTACATCACGTGCTGTACATCCTTTTCAGTTAGAAAGCACAAACTCGTTTCAGTGTCTGACCTAAGGAACACCCTGAAGTGGTATGGGTCACACCACCAGAACCGTCTCAGGGAGGGGGAAGTTCCGTAGTAGTAGTTCAAGTGCAGGAGATGGAAAGGTAAAATCCTTCAAGAAAGTCTCGACGGTAAACAGAGGAACAGCAAGCCTATGTTAGTGCACTCAGCAGGTGCTGCAGCCTCCAGGGTCCCGTGCCAGGCACCTCATCAGGATACTGCCCTGCTGACCCAAATTCTGCAACTAGCTCTTCCTCTGTGAGCATCACCAAGCACATTTGTGGCCACGCTGTGAGATCACAGCTCCTCCTGCATCCAAGCTAAGAAACAGACTGCAGCGGCAGATTGAAAAGTTACCACTCATATGCGTGGTCAGGAGTGGAATGGACTCATAACCTACTGTTAGTTTTCTGACACAGAGAGTGACAACGTGGCTCACGTGATCCAATTTTCAGTTACCAACGTTTTGCTAAGGATAAGCAGAACAGCTGATGCCATAAGTTGAATTTCTTACATAAGGAAGAACGTGGAGGGCAACAAGGACAACAAGAAGGAAACAAGAGAAAGCCGTCAGCAAAACCTAACCTCAGTAAGTGCAATCATTGATATTTTGCAGTTCATCTTTATTCCATTTGGGTTGTCCCCGCTTAGTGCAATCTATTTGTTTAAACCCGGATCTATTCACTGTACATATATGCGACTAGATTAAAAAGATTCCTTGAGTGTACAACTTAGTTTGAATTCTTCGCAGGATCTTGCAAACTCTCGCGTGCTTTATTTTAGAAACAAGGACAACAACAAAAAACGAAAAACACAACAGCTGCCATTTCCATATGTGCTCTGTATTTTACTAGTTCTTTACCAGAAATGAAAACAACAACAGCAAAACAAGAAGACCACCACAAAAAGAATGCTAGGGGCATTATGTTTTCTGTGATGGTTTGAAATAGGACAATTCTGAATTGCTGGGCTCCTGTCACACCTGGCTCTAAGTTCCCCAACTGAAACACAAAAGGAATGGCAGTTCAGAGAGCTACTCATTGGGATGTAGAGATGGTATGAAAGAAGAACCTGGGATACTGGGGGATTCTTGTCGTGAGATGCCCGCAAATGATTTTCAGTGAACACAGCTGCAGTGTTCCAAGTCCAGAGTGACTACAAGTCTCTCCCTATCTTCTCAGTAGTTGCTCTTCTTCAGAGAAGAATAAAAAAAAAAAAAAAAAAAAGCTATCATGGTAGTAACCAATGGTGATCTAATACACATATACACAATACAACAGCAACCAGTGGTGCTACAAACAACTCAAGATGCTCAGCACTACGTACAGGGAAAGGTGGGGTCAGAAAATGAGGAACAACCAACCTACAGATCTCACTCTGAGTCTCCCACCAGCCTGTACCACCAAGAAGCAGTGCAGTGCATACCCAGCAAAGTTCCTGCGGGCCAATGCAGATATCAGAGGGATGGTGCTCCTTCTCAGATTCAGCCAAGCCAGACACAAGGACTCTAAACCAGGATTAGTGACTTCTCCTCTGAAGTCACATCTCTGAACATCTCTGACATCGAACAGCAAAGCCAAAGAACCAGCAATGCTAACAGCCATGCTGCTGCCTTGTGAGGAACACAAACTTCAGAGGCCAGAATTTTCAACTCAACCTCTTTGCTAGCACTGAAGTCATGTAATTCTTTTTCCCCATTAAAAGTCTAATTTTAAAATACCACTCTGCTTTAGCTCACAGACACCTGCTACTGACAATTATCAGAGAACATATGTAAGAGAAAAGAACAGCATATGGCCATACAGCTAACTATGTTGATGAAGAGCTCCTCTTCCCTCTAGAAGGGACACATGGTTTCACTAGGTTTTACTGAGAGGGCCACCAGCACGATTTTTGTGAGGACCTGCTGTTCCAACACGCACACAGAGCAATGCCAACACATGACCCACATTTCTCCTCAGTGCCATGTCTGGGCAAAGCCCTTTCGATGTGTGCACACTCCTGCTCTCTGTGAGCATCCCCTGCACTGCCTCCTCCAGTCCCTTCCAGAGGACTATTAGAGAAGAGCCGAGCTAGGAAAGCATCAAAAAATACAAGGCGTGTGAATGGGAGTCTGTAACTATTGCATGTCGAGACTCTGATCCAAAACTGTCGATGCAAGTTGTTGCTGAAGGCCTCCTCACCCTCCTCCCACGACCAAAGAAACACAGGAAGAGAACACAAATCTCCATATCCACTGCAGCAATGGATGGTTTTGTTATGACATTTTCTTTTTTCTTTTTTCTTTTTTTAAACAATAATTGGAATCAGTCCTTTCCTCAGTCTTAGACCTCCCCAGATAGTAAAGAGAAATAAAATCATGCTATGTATAGAATGATGTGCCCGGAAATTTGGAAACACAAGAGTCTGGATAATCTTTATCACTTTGCTTTGTCTCTGTGTGCATCTGGTACCACCACCACCACCACCATCATCATACACTGTCTGCTGCACGTGATCACCTGAATTCAACAACACGTTTCTCTCCTTTCTCTTCTGAATGTGTTTATTTTTCCTCTGGGAAGTGACTTACTTTAAAATTGCCTCATGATTAACAAATGCAGCAGTCAACTTTCCAAAATGCCAACTTGGATTTGATTCCTGTTTCCCACATTCCAGCCCCACAAACTACCACAGGAAGACCTCCTCCCCTCTCTTTCATACCACAACGGTTGCCTGAACCCCAGCAGGGCCACGCTAGCTCTGCTGCATGTATCATTGACATACAGCTTTCCCTAAGCCAAGCTCAGCTTTGCACATAGGACACACAGGTAACACCTAAGAGCTACAGTCCCAAAACCTCACCCACCTTGCAGGGGGCTCCTTTCTACAGGGCCGCCTGCTCTCCTGGAGTGAGCATCCCCAAGAAGCCAGCTTGCTGTCCCTCACGTACTTAATGGCTTGACAGCGATCCCACAAGCTGTACACTGCTAGAGGGTCACCACACCCAGTCAGGCACACAGAAATGAAGTAAATTGCACTCCCATTGATTTCAAAAGGCTTTAGACCAGATCTTTATTTCTCATATTTCATTGTACAAAGATGCAGTTATGGCTCTTGAATTGACATGAAGTTAACAGCGTGCCACGGGCTGCAGGGAAAGACTCACAGCATCGAGCTAGCGCTCGGTTAACAATTCAACAGGGAGGAGAAAAAAGCCTGAATGCTGTAGCATGGCTGACATAAGCCGTGATGTCATTTCCCTACAAAGCCTGGCAAAATAAAAAATAAGATCTTTTTTTCAGATCCAAGCTGCAGAGATATGTAAATCATCTGGCCTCCATTTCAAATAAACGGCGCGAGATAACCCACAACTTAATAACTCTTCCAGCCTTCATTCCTGCTCTTCAGAGGGCTTCCAAACCACTGCAGGATCAGATCCTCTGGAGAGCAGGAGCCAAGCCACTTGCACAGGCATGCAGCTTCACTGCAGTCCCACCCGGCAGTGCCAGCACCGTCTGGTTCTCACTCCTCAACACCATGTTTGATTGTTGGGTTGTTTTTTTTTCTTTTGGGAGGAAGTAATTTTAAACAAACTATCAAAAAAAAGAATCTCGCTGTAACAACTATAAAGCAATTTTGGTACAATCATAGCTGAAATTAACATTTCTCTAAGGACAGATTAAACGAGCCAACCAAAACAGGTTGGGATCAGAGAGAAAGAGCATCTAAGAACTACAAAAAATACCCAGATAAATTAAGAAAAAATAAATTTCCACCAAACAGACTGGAAGCCACCCACAGAGCTACTGCATTTCAGTAATTCAGAAAAGACTGCACAACAATTTCACCTTTTTCTATATATATATATATATTTTTTTTTTTACATTACCTACCTTTTTAAAACAGTAAAATCACTTTCTCCACTTTCCCCCCCAAAAAGCAACTCTTTGAATACAAACTTTGCCTTAAGTGCTTTGCATACCTATTATGCCAGTAAATAATTTCAGAACTTGAGAACATTCATGAGAAAATTCAACCTGGAGGGTAATTTTCCTGAAGTTTCTACTTGGCAAATGAAAACAGTGGGGTTTTTTTTTGTTGTTGTTGTTGTTTTTTCTTTACAGATGAATATCCTTCCCTGTAATTGCTTTTCTGTTACCGTCACGTAAATTGGCATTTCACACAGATGCAGCTTGAAAGCTACCTAATGAAAAATAAATAAATAAATAAAAAGCAAAAAAAAAAATCACCCCAACCTGCACAGGACAGGGCAAAACAGTACCAATAACGTGCAGGCACAGGCACCTAGATTAGGGGGAAAAAAAAAAAAAAAAAAAAAAAAAGCACCGTTGCATAATTTATTTGCTTTCTTACTACTTTCACAGATTAAGAAAGATAGCAGCACTATGAGATAGCTAAAAGATTTCTTTTGCCTTTAGCTCAGTAATTTACAAGACTTTGGGTTTTGTCTTTTCTTCTTGTTGTTGTTCGATGGGAAAACACTGTGGAAATAACATTTACCTGAATTCCCAGCCTACAGAGCTCGCTTACAGCAGCTTGATACAGCTGCTTGTCCACCAAGCGCCATAAAGAAAGACTTACAGTAAGCGGTGACTAATCTCTCCAGCACACACTGTATGTGTATCACTGAGTCAGCTTGAAAGTTTGTTCATTCACTCGAATGCCGCTTCTTCCATCCCCTTTGCTCTGATCTGCAGACAGACCTGACATCTAGCTCCACTTCATTCAGGGAGACATTCTTATTGCCTTAATAGGCAATAGGTGCAGGTACAAAATGTCCTGCTATAGAACAAGACTGACCTAAATAAAAGGTAAGTACCCACACAGCTGCGGAAAAGCCAACCAGCCAAACAAAAAAGATGCCACGTTTGCCACGAGCACAAAACGCTGAGCCCCATAAGGAAGGAGGTACCAAAAGAAATCCCCAGTTCCCACTTTTGGCTAACAGTTTGGCAGCCTAGCTGTGCAAAGCATGTGAGAAAGAACGAGTTTAAGCAATCTGGTCTGCTGGTAGCAAAAGCAGCAGCCAAACAACACAGGCACATACTACAGACAGCTAGAATGACCACGTATGACTTTGCATTTGATGGAAGCTAAAATAAGATGCCCCGTTCGTTTGTTCTCTTTTCTCATTTCTCGCCATTTACATAATTAGCGGTACGGATTTTCCAGAAATAACCTGAAAGTAAAAGTTCCACCTGAAAAAACTGTGCTAAGTACGGGCTTAAATTGAAGGATTTTCTTCACGTCGTTGGAGCACATCATCTGCTTTGTAATTACCACTCTTCAACGAGAAAAACATACTTATTATAGCATAATATAAGTACAGGTAAGAGCTGCCTTAATACACTCACCCAATCTTGCACCTTCGTTCAAACAGTCACACGAGTAGTTCAACTGACTACAGTATGAATAGACACCGCTACAGATGACTAAACATTGAAAACCGTGGCCCAGTACAAAGCGCACTTAATCCAACAGAAGCTTCTCCATCACCCAGCTTTATGCAGCCATCTACACGCCACTTCCACGAAGTCTGCATCGCAGCCTTATGAGTTTTGGACAAGCGCCTACTGGCTGAGAGCTGGTCTTTAAAACCAGATGAGCCTATGTTATTTTAATGAACCTCTACTTTAACTAACGATCAGTTAGTTAGCCTAGGGATCATATGCTAGCAGACTTGAAGCAAGAAAGTATCGTTCCCTTCATAAATTATTGTAATTCTGCAGCACTAGGCTATCATTTATAACTGCACACTCAATATTCAGATTAAACTTTCTTCTGAAAGTTGGAAATCTTGGAAATAACAGTCTGCTAGCACTTTATTTTATCACCCCTGCTCGTATCTGGCAGAATCTCGCTGTGCAGGCAGCCACAGTTAGCTTACCATACTTGCCTTTCATTAACAAAACAGCACTTAACCCAGTGTCTTTTTTCTGTGCGCCTCCCTCCTCAGGTGTATTATTTCTTTAAATCTAAAGCCATTTTTAACTTCAAAGACTAATTTTTACTATGAGCAAAATGAAGGGTAAAATTCATCCTCTGCAATGCATTTTTGGTTTTCGAGCGTACAAATGGAGAAGCCTTTTTTCATTTTACCTGCAAGGCATATTCTCTTATTCATGCTTTTTCATTATAATAGCAGCAACTTTAGAAAAGTGTTAAAGTTCATTATAATCCAACTCTTTCAAAACTTCACAGTCCTGAAAAAAAAAAAAAAAAAAAAAAACACTTTTCTTCAGGTAAATTTTTCTTCTCATTTTCTGCTTTTATCAAACACACACGTAGGCAGTAGCAATACATTTTTATCTTGATCCATGCAGCTCAGATACCAGTTTACTCGGCTGACAGAACAGAACAAGCCTAAATGATGAAAAAAATTCAGAGGATTTCTGTCTATCACCTCCACCGAGAAGTCTCTTCTAGTCTTGAAAACACACAGCATCAATGAGAAAAAGAAGAGGGAGAAGCTACCTGCCTGCACCTCTGCAAACATTCTGGCTTAGAAGAATTACTGCCATCTTAAATGAAGATATGTCCCTACTGTACTCATAACATTTTGTTTCAACACAGTTATGAATATGAATCTCACTTTTTCATACTTAAAGTGTCTGTTCATTCAGCAACCACCCTCCCTCCTCTCTGAAACTGATGCTTTGTCATGGACGCTTAAAGAAGCAGGTGTGGATGCTTTACAGGGCATTCCTGCAGATGAAGACTGCAAGGCAATGAGTGCTTCACCGCCTGCATTCAGAGCACCTACCAAAGCAGATAGCTGGCTCCAATAACCTATCTATCTTGGTGTGACTAGGATGGTGAGGGTTCTTCCGGACAGAGGAAAGAATACCACTGCTGCTGCTCAAATGCATACAAAAATACTGCATCCTGCCCTGCTTGGAATTCTCCTGCTGAGTTGTGTTGCCAAAGAAAGAACTTCAAACAGCTTTACTCGGTCCTTTTATATCAAGCATCCTTGTTGAGCATCTCACCACTAAAGCATGTGAATCTCTGAGATGGCTTTCTGCCCTATTTTCACCAGGAGGAACTCATTAGAATATCGCTGCAAGTACTTGTTTATTATCATTGCTGTGATGCTGAATTCACATTTTTACACTGATCAATAACAACTAAGTCAACGCACTACACACCCAGCCCACACATGAAGAAAACTCATTTAACAAGGAGATCAAAGTTTTATACCTTCTACTGCTGTAAAGTCACAACCAACCTGTTGGTTTTGCCAGTTATCTTTGAAGAATGATTGGGAATGAACGAAAAAGTAATTCTGGAAGCACATACTGAAATTGCAGATATAAAACAGAGATAGGAGGACGCATGCAAACAACCACGTGGGAGACCCTTGCTCGAATTCAAATTGCACGGCAGGCCAACAAGACGGCTGAAGTATCAGTGCTCCTGAAAAGCCTCCATACAGGTGAGCATTAAATATTTCTTTTGTTCCATCAAAATTCATAGGGCTAGCAACTGGAGTGCTCCCACACGCTCCTTTCAATACATCAGGGGCATGAGCAGCAACCAAACCACTGCACTCAAAGCTGAGCTACACGTAACGTAAACTTGCGGTTCGGGGGACTACAACCTCTCACATTCAGCAGACACAGCTTTGGTAACTGCCACAGAGTTTATGTGAAGTCCCACAGCAACCCAGGAGCTATTGCAAGTAGCTACTTTCAGCCTCCAGAGTGAGCACAAAGTGTGGTGCTCTTGCTGCTGATATAAGCACACATCCAACCCAAAGACGACCACCCAGCTCCTATGCTCAGGATAAGACAAAATGAGAGGCAGCCAAAGGGAAACAACAGGGAAGATATTTAAGGAACTCTGTCTACATCTCAGGGCTTTGGTGGACTGAATTTTTGGGAAAAGAAAGCTCAGCTTAGCTACATAAGGTCTTCTGAGTACTAATCATTGTGGCAGATGTGAATCACGTGAAGAACGGCCAGCATCCCCATTTTATTTACTATCCCACTGCTGTTGTTAACACTTCGAATCTTAACTTCATGGAAAGAGCTAGTAACTACCAAATGCGCATGTAAAGAAAACGGTACTATTTACTATCAAGCTGATTTTCCGGTACAAACAGGTTCTTCCACCAGTACGTCCTCTCTGTTCCCAGGAGTCCATAGGGCAGCAGCAGAGACACAGCACTGAGGGCACAAGCCCAGCAGGAGAAAGGGCCTCCCGTCAAACAACTCCACTTACCTGTTCCTGCATCATGCATTACTACGCTACCCAGAAGAATATACAATCTCTAGTTTCTGATCAAATTGAGTAGTAATAGCATCTTATCTTATGCCTTCAAACTTTCACAAATCTATAATGCAGTATTTCCAAATCTGCAGGACTTTGAAATTGTATTCAAAATTAAAGCACATGGAGGTTAAAAAAAAAAAAAAAGTATTACAGCATATAAATAATACAGTTCCTTCTTACAGATTAATTACATTCAATTCTGTATGCACTGCATGGGACTATTTCAACTCACGCAAAGCTACAAGAGCATTCATTTCACCAGAACTCCCTTAAGAACATTATATTGCAAGAGTGCCCATCTGCATTTGTGCCACAGGACAGCAGTGTTTACCCCACTGATTGCTTCAAAACACTGTGCCAGGATTGTACTGTGTGTTCTGCTAAGAAAATGAAAGAAGTTACTATTTAGGTCAAGTGTAAGATTAAGAGAGAGAGGGAAAAAAAAAAAAGGCTTGTTAATATATCTGTAATTGGCATAGCCCTCCAAATGTAAATAGTGATCCTTCCAAAAAAAGGCATTTCTAGTTTAGATTTGGCACACGAAACATGACAATACTGGGAAAAATACTGTTCTGCTAATACAACTGGAGATCAGACAGGATTCTTACTCACCCAGAACGGTTGCAAAACCCCTTGATCCTCTAATATGTGCTATTTTATAAGCAGTTTTTGGTTTAAATGGGAAAATGCATTCAAGGACATTTCTAAACCCATTAGTATCAGATTTTTTCTTTTAGATAAAAAAGTCACATACAGACTTTGCTCCTATCCTCCCCACACCCCCTAAACACCCATACACTAAAATATATTTAAATAAAGGAAATGAAACTTCCCCATCAATGAAAATAGTGTATGTGGGGGAGAGTGGAGAAGAAAAGACAAAAATGAGTCTGTAGAGCATCTCTGTATGGTCAACTAAGAATCAACTTTTAAGATAGAGAACTTCGGCCATTACCATATTTTAAAGGTAATAGTCACTTACTTCACAGGTTTGGGTAAGGTTTATTTGTCACACATTGGTGCTGAAGGAGTTATTTAGGATTTAAAGTTCACTCAAAGAGAAAGTACTTGGCGTAGGCTCTGTATCTCAAATGGACTCTGTTATCCTTGAAGAGACCTTGTGACAGGGTGAACAAAAAATCCCCTACCTTTTAAAGCAGAGCAGCTAACAATTCAATATTTAACCTATATGTGTTCTGCTGGAGCAATCCTTCCCCAGCCCATGTTTTTGCAGTCTTAACACCACTCTAAGGTTAGCTGGAGCTTTTAGTACCCGAGTCAAAGCTTTCCCTCATTACTGAACAAGGATTTTTGACGAACAACAAAACAACAATAAAATATATCAAAAAAGAGCATCTACAACAATCTTGCTTTGCTATAAGTGCAACTAAGTCTAAATGTGAAAAAAAAAAATAAAAAGGCAAAACAAAACCTTGCAGCACAGCACTTCAAGGACATATCACAATGCAGTCTCTATCAAAAATCTTACAATGAGCACTTGACAAGAGGAGGGAGGGGAAAGGCAGCAACCATTTTCTTGCTGGACTAAAAAGACTTGAGAAAATTTGTGATAAGGCCCAGGATGGCTGCTTTGCAAAGGTCTCAGCGGTGGAGTAGGGAAACTTGGCGTTTGGGGCTGTGTACGTGGGAAGTAAAGTGACCAGCAGATGGAAAGCTGAAGATCAGAGGTTTGGATGAAATTCTAACCAATTTTGAACTGTAATCTGGAGAAAGACAAGTCTCCTTCCCCTCAACACCCACGTCCCCTCCCAAAAAAGAAAAAAAAATAATAATCTGCTACCTTTTGAGTTTACATCATATCAGCACCTTGGGTCTTTCCAGAGCAAATCATCAGTCACTATGAAAACTTAGGTGGGCAGTTTGTGTGAGACACGTTACCCTTTGTTACGGAGTTAAGATGAAACCACAAGACTCATTTCACTCAGAACCTCAAAATATACCCAACGCTACAGAACTCACCCAAAATGTTGCAAGACCCCCACTGTAACATGAAGTCAAAACTCTAAAAAACACCCCATTACAGGGGAATGTAGCATCCGCTAAAAACGTGCTGTGAGTCCCCCAAATCACCACCTTCTGGAGGAGAAAGTAACACAGACCGTGTGCTTGCTTTCTGGTTTCAGAGACAGCAGGCTGTATCATAGGATCAGAGAATCACACAATGGTTTGCGTTGGAGGGGACTTTAAAGCCCACCCATCCCGAAGCCCAGCCGTGGGCAGGGCTGTCCCCCCCAGCTCAGGCTACCCAGGGCCCCATCCAACCTGGCCTTGAGTGCCTGCAGGGATGGGGCACCACAGCTTCTCTGGACAGATTGTAGCCTGAATGCATGTTTCAGCTTTTCACACAGATGGATGCTGCCCTTTTCTCAGCAGTACTCTCTGAAAGGGAGCACTAGAGGAAAGCAGGGAAACAGCACAGGATTTGGGTTGATTCTTCTGATTGATACCAAGTGCTCATGTTGTAAGGGTGGGCTGCTCCCCAGAACTGGGCCTGCACTGGTGGGGCCTGGAGGTCCCAGAGCGGCGGTGCTCCGAGCCCTTTGCTTCCAGCAGGCCTATGTCACATGGACACTGCTGGGGACCCTGCAGCAACACAGCCGAGCAAGGGACACAAAATGGACACCAGCCCTAAACAACCAGCAAGAAGCAGGGTTGACGGGCAGTCTCCTGGCTGGACTCTACTGAGAGATATGAGCACGGAGGGGGTGCAAGGCCTGTGCTCAGCACCTTGAGGCCTAAGGGGAGAGCCTGCCCCAAACTCTGCAAGGTGACATCATGCAAGAACATGTGCTGCTCACAAGTGGGAGCTATGCACCTCTGCAACCTGTCTGGTTGCAAGCAAAGGGTTAAAAACAAATAAAAAACTAAAACAGATGAAACTTAGGCCACTGTTCTTTGAGCCGTGCTCAGACACGCTCTTTGAAGGAAGAGTGCCTTTCTTAAAATATATTTGAATGTGCTATTTTTGTCTTTATCTTAGAAGGCTCCTTACAGCCCTGCAATTGATGACAATAATAGGTTTCTCAGAGCCAGACAAGTCAGAGAGGTTTTATACCTTCATATGTGGCAAACTATACAGAGTTTGCTGCCTTCATTTTTGCAGTGCCAAACGCAGCTCCCCACCCCACGACACTGACAGGCACAGCAATCCAGCTGCTCAGTGCCACCGCTGATGCTGTTCAACTTGCCTAAGTATATGAGTGCATGAAAGCCAAGACCAGGGAGAACTGATGCCTGCACTTGTAGATGTGGCTATCTCTATCACAGAGGTGTGGGAGAGGCAAAAGGATCACCCTGATTTTACAGGCAGAAAAATATGCCATTCTGATCACAGTTCTTCACTGGAAGCTATGCAGTATCAAAAAAGGCCTAAGAGGGGAAACATTGTTGCCCCATCACCAATTACTTTGCATCCATCAAACGCTGTTAGTTTTTTCTGTTTATTTTTTGGTTTTTTTTTAAAGTATTTCTAAGGAAGCTGAAATGAAACTGCCTTATCTCGCAAGTTGCTATGACACATCATAAAGAGACGCAGCCTTCCAGCACCAGAATCTCGCAATGACACTACAGATCCCAGGGCTGCTCTCCCTCAGCTCACCACTATCTTCACAGAACTGAGAGCGCGGAGGAAGGCCCTCACCCAGCAACTTTCTTAGAGACGCATATTCCCTGCTAGATGGCAACAAACCAAAAATTACAGTAGTTTAAAACATTCACAGCAGAATATTATCTCACTGCTTTAGTAAACCTGTAGCAGATTACATGACTGGGGTTTTTTTTTTACACTTTTCTCACACTCGTTACCAGATGCTAAATTACAATCTCAGTTTACAACAGCAAACCTCCCAGTATCCCTGGAAATGGCCCGAAGAAGCACACGCAATGGAATTCTGAGCTTAAAACCTAGGAAGTCCCACTTCCTACCCAGCCCTCTTGAGTGCTTCCCAAAAGCAAAGTAACCTGAAAGAAGGACTTACTCTATGGTCCCAAACCCAATCAGTGATCGGTGGAGGCCAACAACACAAAGTGCTGCGCTGGAGATTTTATTCAGCCTCCAAACATAACGTGAGTCAGTCTTAGATAGGGAGGTTACTCATGCTGTGGTTACTCACAGGACTACCTGGCCCCACTGTGCCCAGGGCAGGGCACACATCAATGGCAGGACTGCCGAGTGCCACCCTTACCACTGTACCTACAGGCTGAGCCTACGCTCTGTGCCCAGACTGGCATCCACAGTGAAGCCCATGTGATCTGCTCTGCCATTCGAGTTGAATTACTTGTATTTGAGCTTTTCAGACGTTCTGGTTTGACTGACGCCCTCATAATGCTGCTCAGCCCCTTGCTGGAGTCTCCCAACTTCAGAAACTTGATCTACTTATCAGCTGCAGCAGAAAGGATCATAAAAGCATTTATTTTCAACAAAAGCTTGGAGTGCAGCATGTAGGAGCCTCTCCTTTTTCCAAAGTACATGAGATTATTAGCTATAGAAGAAAAATGCACGATACATTTTCATCCTATAAAAAATTGCTTATCTAAATTCTAACTTAACAGACCCTCTGGCATGACCTTCTTTTACGAATTACAAAGCCACAGGTTAACTTCCACGCTATATATGCATACGTGGAGCGTTGATGAAGCAGCACTTGCGATGTTAAAACTCCAACCAAGGATAAGGCTCAGGAAAGCAGGTAACAATGAATCACAATATCCCGAGTTGGAAGGGATCCACAAGGATCACCGAGTCCAACTCCTGGCTTCACACAGCAACACCCAAAAATCAGACCCCATGTCTGAGAACCTACCAGGAACATCATGCCATGTCCCCACAGCGGGTGACAAAGTGAAGTGGGCACTTCTACGGAAACACTGTCTTATGAGGAACGTAGTGGTGACAGCACACCCTCCAGTTGAGGAAGGAGGCAGTCCCAGCACGGTGCCCGCAGGCCAGCCGGGATGCAGGGCAGCAGGAGCAGCGGGGCAAGGCCCAAGCCGGCCCAGAGGGCTCTCTGCAGCACATACAGCAGAATTACAGCTGTCAGAGATATAAAACTTCACCCTTGTGATTATGTGCATAACACGCAATTAAGTGCTTTGCAGAGTTTTCCATAAATAGTTCAGCTGTGGGTCACTGTATCTATTTCACTGCTATTAGATTAGTCTGTAAAAACCTATGAGCACCACCGGTGCTGGTCATGGTCGGCATGGCCGTGCCGGGACACGACAAGAGGTCGAATGCTACCGGGTGAGCGCGTCGGCATCACCAAGTTTCACACCCCGGCTATTCCAGCCTGGGCGGCGGGCACGAAACCGATCTGAGAAGCCGGCAGAGGATGAGTAGGCATTATCCACTTACTGACTGGTGAACTGCCAGTTCATTTCACTTGCAAATCATCCCTCCGGTACTTAAGCATCTGGCTGGCAGCTTTTGGTCATTACCCCGTACTGTGACAGCACACAAAACCCAGCCGTCCTGCACTCCAGCAGTCTCCCACTCTAGGGGCAGAGCAGAAGTCATTCCCCATTCCTGCGAGGCACCTCCGCACCGCGACCCGTCGGATGCCGCCACCTCGCGCGGGGACACGCGTGGGTCCCCTCGGCGGCGCGGGGACAGGCACACCCCGCCCGGCCCCGCGCGTTGACAACTTCCTCGCTGCCGCCCCGCGCCTCCCTCCCTCCCTCCCTCCCGCCGCTCCGCGCGGCTCTACCGCCGGCCCCGCCCGGAGCAGCCCGCCGCAGCAGGCAGGTAGGGGCCGGGCAGCCCCCGCCGCGGCCCCGCGGGGAGGAGGAGGATGAGGCGCTGCGGGCAGGGCCTCGGCGCTGCGGACCGAAAGTGAGCTGCAAACTTTTTTTTTTTTTTTTTTAATTTTGCAAGCGAAGCCCCAGCTCATGCAAAAATGAAACTTGCGAAGCGCTGCCCTACCTGGCGCCAAGTCTGCAACAAGTGCACGGGGGCCGGCACGAGGGGCTCTGATTTTTCTCTCTTTTAGGCGCCGCGCGAGCGACCGCACTATTAATTGATCACCGCGCCGCCGGGGCCGGGTCCTACTTTACTTACGGCGCAGCCCGTAAACAAATATCGCTCCGCCAGGAAACGCAAACTCCCCCGGCCCGCACGGCCCGGCCCGGCCCGGCCCCGCCGCCGGCACCCGCCCCGGCCCCCGCCCGCCCGGCACATGGCGGGTCCGCGCCCCGCGGGGAGGCTGCGGAGCGGGCGCTTACCTCCGGCACGGCCTCCCGCGGCGGCTCCGGCCGCGCCGCCCTTCCCTCGCCCGTGATGCACGAAATCCCGCTGTCAGCAAATCGCTGTCAAATTATTTTCTCGCAAAAGAGCGAGGAGAGGAGGAAAAAAAAAAAAAAAAAAAAAAAAAGCAGAAGCAGAAGGGGGAGGAGGCAGCTGGAGGCGACGGGATCCCTCCGCCTGGCTCTGGGTAGCGAAGCAGGAAGTAAGGTGTCGGCGGCGCCGCGGCCGCGGCCGCCCGGCCCCGCGGCGGGGCGAGGGCGAGGGGCGCCCGCCGCCCCCGGGGCCCGCTCCGCCCGCTCCGCCGCGCCGCGGCCCCCCTCGGCGGCCCCTCCTCTCGGCGCAGGTGCCGGGGCGACCGGCGGAGAGCTGTCAGCGGCTGCCGGCGGGGCTCGGGCCGGCCGCGGGCTCCCGGCGCCGCGTGCCGCAGGGCGGAGGGGCCGAGGCCGGCTCCCGCCCGGCCGGCGGCACCGCCGTCCCTCCCCCGCGGCGCTGAGGGAGGGGGCGCCCGGCGGCGGCTGGAGGATGGGGTCCCGCCGCCCGGGCTGTGAGGGAGCGGCCGGGCCGCGTCACCCCCCGCCCCGCCGCCCGGAGAAGCCGAGGCCGAGCGTTGGGGGGGCCGGGGAGGGGGCGGCGGCGGCGCCGGGAGAGGAAAGTTGTGCCGGGCTCTGTCAGCGGGCTGGTCGGCTCCGGGCGGGCTGAGGGTTAACCGGGAAGTTCACGCTCTCGCACAGCGAGCCCCGTGGAAAGTTGCCGCTCCGGTCGCTGGTTTTTGCCACTGCTAGTCTTAAGCTGTCCCTTTCTTTCCCCGTTAATTCTGCAGAAGGGTTCTGGTGGCGTTCCTTCCCGGCCCTGCCTCCCCTGAGCTGGGAATATACGTTACATTGCACCAAAACGTTCCCTTGCGGGGAAGGATTTCGCATCTCGAGGACGGAGACGCGGAGCGCGCGGCTCCTGCGGCGCTCCGTGTGAGCTCAGGGAGTTACTGCGAGAAACCATGGCTGGGGAGAGAGAAACCGAAACGGGGTGGTGAGGGCCTACTTCTGCCTTCAGAAGAGAAGGAAGAAGAAAAAAGACAAAACTCTCCCTGCTTATGGCTGCAGCAGAAATAGCGCTGTGGCGTGTTAGCGTCTCTGTTTCAGCCTTACGCTGTAATGGTTACCAGCAGCCTCCTTTCGTTTTTATGGTCATCCTGGTTTCCTGGTTGCGTGACGCTTCCACTGGGCCACTGTTCTTAATCATTTAACCTTCGATGAGATTGTTTTGATTTACAGTGCAGATTAGAGCAGACTGAAGAAGCATGATATCACCGGGTGGCTGTTAGCTCCTCTGCGCCCCATGCAAAGGTCTCCACTGTTTAAGATGTCAGGAGAGAGGTCTCGTTTTCCTTCCCCAGCCAGCCGGTCGTTTTCTAATTTTATTTTTACATAAGTGAAAAATCGCATTCAGATACTGTGACTTTGCCGTGCTGAGCTGTGCAGAATCTACACTGAGTTCTGGATTCAATGGATGGCTTGTTTGCTCGCTGGAGTCCCAAGTCACATAAACTATGTTGAAAATAGAATTAAAACCACAGCTCGACGTGTGCCTTGCCTCTGTTTGTTTTTTGTGTCTAGTCTGAAGCCCGGAATAGCCCATATTGCTTGCGATTTCCAAAATGACTTCTGAAAATAAGCTGTGTGATCTAACAGTCTGTATAGCTTTCTCTCAGCATCCCAGCTTGTTCAAGTGATCGATGTGAACAGATCCGCATCGAGTTGGTGAGGTGGTACTTCGTTTAACTGAAGCTTGCAGGCTTGAGTTGCAATTCTCAAAGCAAGAGCAAATGTATGGTGTAATTTCAATTTGAACAAAGGATCATTATCTAGCCGCCGCCTGATATGCTGCGAGCTCGACCTGCGTTGCTCTGCCATAACAAGTACATACATAGAATTTCTGAATGAAGGCAAGTAGGTTATTAGCTTTGGACAATGTTTCGAGAAAAATGTGGGGGTTGGCTCTAGCTATACCACATTCTTTGTACTTATCCTGCAGTTTATGAATTGGTCTTCATCAGAAGCACAAAGCCCTAATTGATGTTCTCAGTTTTCATGATCCTTCTTCTAATTTTTGAGGATTTGAAGACCGAGCTTCCCGGTTTCGAATAGCAAATCATATTCCTATTTCCGGTATTAAACCTCAGAGGAACTCTACAAACTTGTCATGATTTTGCTTAACGGCATTTTGACCATGGTAGCTGGCAAGTATGAGTGCTGGCCAAGCACCCACTGCCAGCCTGCCTCCAGCCCGAGAGGGGGATCTGCTCACTCTTCCCCACCTGACCCTAGTGAGGCCAGGCAGCTGGTCCTCTTTTGGGCTGGTTTCCTGCTGGCTCTGTGATCAGCAGGGGCTGGAGCTGTGGGATGCACCGACGGAGCTGGCTGGGAAGGCTGGGGCATCCGCTTGCTGCAATGAGCTGTCAGGGCAGCTCAGCTGTCTCCTGAAACCTCCCACCACTTACAGACAACAGAGAAGCAGCAAATGTCTTAACGGTAACTGCTATCTCTCTGTCAGATTTTTGTCAGAGATTAATGAATTTTAATTTTTACTAAGCAGGGCTGTTTCAGAAATGAAAGAAGTACAGAAGTTGGGAAGCAACAGAGGTCTCTGATCATCTTTCTGGTTAATTCCTCTCTGATACAAGATTGCTGTGTCATTATGTTCCCAAATGCCTTCAGTTTTATTAGTAGGCTTTGCCTTGAATTTGTGGGCTTTCCAAGAAAGACTGCGCTAAAGAAAACGGAATGTGGTTGTGGTAGAAGCAACCAACCCTTGTTCACAGCAGCTGGAGCAGTGAAACTACATCCCTTAGGGCTCCTTAGTGAATCACATCTATGTGAGTGTCGCTGCTCAGAGGCATGGCAGCCAAAGGATGGCTATCCACCCAGATCCTCCGTTTTGCATGACTGCTTCCAAGCTGAATTTTGAATTGCAGGCACTATCTTAAAAAATAAACAAATGAATTAGATCTCAATTACCAACTTGGTTGGACAAAACTAATGGTAGGTTTACGATTGTTTTGACCTGGATTTTTTGGCCATTTTTGCACACTGATACAGAATTCAATATTAAAAGCAAGTTTGGTCTCAGAATCTGACATCCTACATAATGTGGGCCGTGGCGTTTGTAACTAAGATTAGAACTTGCTGGGTTAATTTTCCCCCAAAAATAGCCAAGCTGGAGATTTCGAGAAAAGACTGCTCCCTACCAACAGTTGTTTTGGTGTAATTACCGGTTGTCTCGTGGCTAAATGTTTGAACCTGAGTGTTCATTTTGACTTGTCAGTTTTCCAGCATGACTTTGCTGTTTCTTTCTCTTCAAAATCAGTTTGGAATTGTCTGAATGGATTTAGTCAGTCATTTACCTCTGTCTTTTTCCTGTTACAAATGAGAAGCACCAGGGCCCCACAGAATTGACACAAATAGGGTAAGAACAGTTTAGAACACTGGACATATGTTTTCTGTGATCGCATTCGCTGTGCATCCAAAGGGAAGTAGGTACAGAATCCCATATACCTGAATACAGGAAAAACAAATGATGATTGGCAATGGTTTTTCTCAGAGATCAGCAAGTGTAATGCTTGCAGCCCCTCTTCTGCCTCCATCTTCCTTGCCTTTGTGGGTGCTGTAGTGTAATCTTCCTCATTGCTGCTTCTCTTTGTGGGAAGCAAAGGACATTGATAGCTCGCAGAGGACAGTTTTGGCTCTTTGTTATCACTTCTTATGGCTTCCATTGCAGGTTGGGAAAGAATGGCCATTTAAACTCACAGAAGCCCTTTTTGGTGGGTGGGCCATCTGGAACCACACAGCATCACCACAAACGAGGCCCTGCTGTCCCCTGCAGAAGTTAGTTCCCAGCACGTGGCTTTGCCTCTGTCTGTCACCACTGTCTCTACTCCTTGCTCCCCCTGGTGTGCCAGATCAATGCCCAGTGCTGGCAGGAGGCCTGTGCGATTTTCCCTGAATTGCCTCGCTGAATCAGCCGAACAAGCAGCGAGCGCCCAAAAGTGGGATTTGCAGCAGCGCTGGCTTAAATTGCCTTTAATCAGCGTGGAACCACAGCTGCCGTCTAATCCAGCAGACAAGATGCTCCGTAACAAGGTCAGTCAAAGCAGAGAGCCACCATCTTGGTAGGGAGAAGTTTTATTTTTTAAAAAAGCAGGAATGAAAAGCAACACCCGCACACACACCTGTGGCTACAGCCCCCTTTGCATGCACCACAGTTGGCTCTGTGAGTCCACAGACACCTGTTTTCTCTTGCCTTGCACCTCACAGGATTTTTACCATGGCTCAGCACAGTTTGTGTATGAATACATCGCTGCGCTGCTCCTCCAGCGGCCTCCTCCTTTGGGCTGGCCCTGGGTTGCAGAGGCACTGTGGAGTCGGGCACCTGGGGCATGGAGCAGCTTTCCTTAGGATCCCAACCTTAAACTTTCCATTTCTAGATTCAGCTGTTCGCAAGGATCCTCTGAAGCAAAGCAAGGCCTAAAGAGTGCTTTGGCTTCTTTGGTAAAGAAGCTGCAGATACGCAAATCAGAAATAGTGCCGAGTCAGAGACTTTTTTTCAATGACTTTATGAGTGTTTTGCAAGTGCGTGAGAGCTGTAGGGAGGAACACAAGATAGAGGCGTTGGGAGTTTTAAAGGGGACATTTTGTTTTCTGTGCATTAGTTCCTATTTCTCTTGGAAGAGCTACGTAGATGAACATCCTGTCAGGAATAACATGGGCGTGTGTGTGTGCACGAGGTGCAGTGACACAGACCACCCTGCAGATGACATCCCGGGGAATAACATTCATGTTTGTGTGAGAAAAAGGGGATGCTTTCATTTATAAAACGCACAACCATGTGTATTTATACATTTACAAATCTATATGACATATATCATATAAATTATGTAAGTTTATACATTATGATTGCATAAACATATAAAGCTCATTTATCTTCATAAACATAACACAACTGAAAACTTTTTTTAAAAAATAATTTCCAGATTTTAAGTTGATTTGGGGGTTTGAGCCATATTAAAGTCTGCTCACCCTGCTACAATTTTTTTTTTTTTGTATCAGTAGATCTGAGGGGGTCTTGGAATCAGAGGCCCAATAATCCTCTCCCCATCTTTCAGATAGATAAAATGGGGAGCAGAAGCAGTCCAGCATCACCCTGGAAACTACTTCCTGAGGTAAAGCAAGAAACAAAGTCTTCTAAGTCTTCTTATGGCTATAGGTCCAACTCACAGAATCATAAGGGTTGGAAGGGGCCTCTGGAGACCATCGAGTCCAACCCCCCTGCTAAAGCAGGCTCCCTACAGCAGGTCCCACAGGCAGGCCTCCAGGTGGATCCTGAATATCTCCAGACAAGGAGACTCCACAACCTCTCTGGGCAGGCTGTTCCAGTCCACCACCACTCTGGCAGCAAAGAAGCTCTTCCTTGTGTTACTCTGGAACTTCCTGTGTGCCAGTTTCTGCTTGTTGCTGCTTGTTCTGTTGCTGCGCGCCACAAAACTCTGGGTGTGTGAAGCTTTGACTGACATGCAAGAAGTAGTTTATCCTCCTGGCTTTGCATGCCCTCCTGGTGGTAGAAGTTGAGAAGTGCTACACGAAGAAACGCATCTAAATACCCCTCTGCTAGAAAGATATACAAAGTCTCATTCGCAGACAAAGATTCTATTCAGTTACAGTGGGAAACTGTCTTTATGGAGACCTTCTCAACTTTAAATCCAGAGAAATGCAGTTGCAGATTAAAAGCTGAATCTCCTTCCGCTGAGCACCCCCCGCTAGTCCTTGTGAACTGTGCTTGCTTGGCTTTAAATTCCTGTCATGGAATTAAATCGACAGAAACAGAAAGAGGCTTGGGTATGGCTTATGGCACAGAGCTGTGTTAATTTCCAAGGTGTTTGCTGCATGGCAGAAACACTTTCTGAGTCTGAGAAGGAAAAAATTAAGCTGATTGTATGCAAAATTTTTTTAAAGATAAAAGGTAAACAGTCGTGGAAAAGACAGGTGACAGTGAGGGAAAAGACAGGAAGGAAGAAAGCCTGGCATCTTTAAATTACTTTAAATTATAGTTAATCTAGGTCATTTTCTGTAACAGAAGGATGATATCTAACTACAGATATGATTAAGTCACTGTGGTTCCCTACCACAACGTGTAACACGTCCAAGTCCACACTGACAGCAGAGATCAAGAATAAAGTTTTCCAGTATGTATAGTGAATTTCGGTCCAGTTACAACAGTGTTATTTCTGATCAGAACTAATGTTGTAATTATATCATCATCTTCTCTCTTTTCTGTTCTATATTCCTCAGCATGGAAGTGTGTTATTTTGCTGATTTATGCAGATCTGAATATACTCTTTGTCTGCTTTGCTGAGAGACTTTAAAAGAAAGCAGCCACATGTTCTTCTCTGGACCTTCCCATTCAGAGCTGTAACCTGAATCTTTAAACTAGCTTGTGATAGTCATATTTACTGGTTACTTCTAGCTCTCACTGCTTCTTGCTTATTTATTTGTGACACACGTGACCATGGGTAGATATGTAAGGATGCAGATGTCATGATTTAAAAAAATACTGTTAACTAACAAGTCTAGACTCTAACCGTACTTCCAGTGTATATACAATATATGTGTTTATAGACACTGGCGTAGGGTACTATACATCAAATTGAAATAAGCAGTATTAGTTCACATATTTTTATAGTGATGGAAATGCACTTACAGTAGAGAGCAAGCACATTTACATTTCTGTGTCACTGTTTTTGTTTGGTTGCCCCAGAACACTTGGGGAGCTGAGTTCTGCACTGACTAACAGAAAGCAGAGAATGCAGTGGAGTTACTGTATTGATGCAGAGAGGCTGGGAGCTTGGGGAGACCCTTGCAGAGCAGGCTGACATTAATAATAGAGGGAGAGCAATTTGTTTGATTGCTGTGGAATTTTTGCTGGCAGCAGATGATAAGTAAATATGTAATGTCTTGCTGTATATGTCTCCTGATGGGCAAATTTTGCTTCTAACGTTGAAGAAACTGCCTCCATCCCATTCAAACGGCTTGTGACTCTCCAAATAAGTATAGAAGTTGGGAAACAAAGCAGAAGTTCCTCAAAACAATCTCTGTGCTGTGCTCCAAATGCAAAAGTTTGGGACAAGCTTCAGTTTGTGAAACAAAACATCTCAGACTGTTGAGTCTTCTCTGCTGCAGAGAGAGCTAATGGTGCAAACTGGGAGCGAGATTGTTTTCAGAGCGGGAAAAGAAAGACTCTCTCCCACATCAGTAGAGTGGGGGATTTTCCTCAAAAAGCTTCTAAAGCTTTCTTCTAGCTCTGTGTAGTACCGACTCTCTCCTATGTCTGAGAGATCCCAGGGAACTTGCCAGAGATGACTGCATGACGTAAGGGAGCAGTCATCTCTGGCAATCTCTGGAGCCTCATCCCTTAGTCTGTGGTACCCACAGCATTGCCAGCTTGCCAGAAAAGCTTGGAATATGGGCCATCACAAAGAGGAAGGGAAAAAGGTTTCTCCGTTCGACATTGGCTTTAGATGATAAGTCGGTCTGCACAATCCATTCCTCTGTATTCAAAAGTTTTAGCAATGGCAAGACATACATCTTTGTTGTTTTGGTTCTGTTTTATAACATCTGTGCCCTGTCATTGCACAGATATCTCCACCAAGTCCCTCAGAAGTACAGGTGCAGCTCCTTGACTTTCTATTTTGAGACCGGCGCCGCTGAATAATATGGAAGCTAGTGATAGCTGGAGATTGAGACATCGATAAGACTTCTGCAGCCCAGGGAGGGGCAAAGCAGCTACTTATACCTCCTGGAAATCCCCCTATGGGCAGTTGTGGGTGTATTTCACTTTCTTTGCACTGCTTGAATGATGTACTGGGAAGAAAGGAGTGTGAAAAGAAAAAATAATCAGCCCTAGTGATTCATTCTGAACCTACTGTCTTCTTAAAATATGATCAGCCCAAGGAGAGAGTACAGGGTAGAGCGAGGCCTGTTCCAGACTTCTTCTAAGACTGCAGTGTCGGAGGCTGTTCTTGTTGAAGCATCTGCCGAAACCTCTGGAGCCTGTGTTTAGTGGTCAGTCCTGCATGGAGGTCCCTGCTAGAGATGTGCCAGTGTTTTTCCCTTTCTATTACAAGCTATCTGAAGATCTTGGACCTGTTCCACACTTGAACTCCAAGCATTTTTGTTGTCTATCTGACCTTGCAATATGATAGGCTGGAAACTTTTACTGCTTGGCTTTCTGCAAGGCTTGTTTCACAATCTGGGTAACGTAGGTTTCTCTGCTTCCCATTCCCACTTCTGTAATGTTTATCATTTTCAATTGTATGTCTGGTTTGGTGTTCATTTCTGCGGCATCTGCCTACATTTCATGCACTTCTTCATCTTATCTCCAATTGCTATCTGCCCTCTCAATCAGCTCATCTCTTTTTATTAGTGATAGATCGTGTCGGTTTTCATGTTGCGTATGCTTTAGGATAGTAACGTCTTGCCTTGCCAGCAGACAGATTTTAAGGCTGTGATAACATATATATGTTTGTCTGAGGGATGTGAAAACAATTTTGTGAGCGTTGTTTATGAAAACTGGGTTTTGCACAGCCTCAGTAGTTTTCACACGCTGCATCTGACCGCCCTCAAAGAAGCGACAAGTAGAGCTGATGGCGTCGCAAGCCCCTTGTTTACATCTGTTTGTCACTAACTGAACACAGAAACCCTCAGCTTTTCCCTTGCTGAGAGGACCACTGTGAGGACAGTTTTCGTTAAATTACCCTGCATTTTCTTTGCTCTTTTTTAACCTCTGATTATATCTTCTTTCCCTTTCCTAATTTTTTCTTCTACTGACCTTGTACTGCGCATAAACATTCTTCTTAAGGAAATTGGTGACATATTCATAGTTAATTTTTTATGCGTCAGATTTTGTGCCCGGTACATCATGATCCAGTTACATCTTCACTTGTGTGCTGTAACCCTGGCTTTCCCCTTTTCCTCTCTGCTGCCAACAAAGTGAGTTGATTTTCTAATAACCTCAAGTGCCTCCTTTTATCCTTAACTCTCTGCAGATGCTTCTCTCCTCCAGCCTTGCTCATTCCAGTCTCGCTCTTTCCTCTCGGGGACCCTCTGCCTCGGGTTCTGACCATCTCCTGTCCGTGCCGTTCCATGCTGCTGCCAGCTTGCCCACCAGCAGCTCCTGTGGCCATCTTCGGGCAAGCACCTAGAGAGCTGCTTAGGCAGTTTCCCCGCTGCAGCGGGCTCATAGAAAGACCATTAATTACTTGTTTCGGGCTTAACCATGAACAGAAAAAGGGGGCTTTTGTGCGACTGTCAGCCCCTCCCCATTATTTGTAGAGGTTGGTTTTGTGTTTAATAGGATTACATGACTTCTTTGCTCTATATGCCAAAATGGATGGCTCCTTTCAGTAATAAAACAAAGCCAATAACCTGAAAAGAACCACCGCTCAAAAGCACAAACTTGACCTCTGATTGACCTTGACATTTACAAACTCAAAAGAAGTTTTCTTTGAGCAGGCAGCGCAAGTCAGGGAGGCATAGGGAGGAGGAGAAAATGGTTTGGTTGCTTTTTGATTACATTGTTTAAACCAACATACTACATGGTTTACAATACTTCATTACAATGTATTAGGGCTTGGAGGTGATTTAATGTCTGTTTATAACTGAGGCTAATCTTGAAATAAACAAATGAATGTTTGGAAAATGGATGAAGCTGTTCTGCTGGAGACAGTATTAAATGCATCTCTGAAGAGTAAATCGTGGATGTACAGCACATTTATGCTTTTCATTTCTACCTTCATTTGTATTTCAGTAGTTTTTTCTGACAAACTTAATCATGTTGCAGTAAGAAAATTCTGCTTAGTTAGGGCCATCAAGGAGCTCTGCATTCTGTAAAATTCACAATTTAAAAACTGTTTAGCCCTTAAAAATCAGGGAAGAAAAAAAAAAAAAACACTGGAAAATGCTGTAGCATTACACTAAGCACCATGGTGATCTAAATTAAATCTGTTACAACCTGTTCTAATTTAAAATTGCTCCGTTGTGCAAATGAAGGGAAAAAAATGAAGAGTTAGTTCACTTGTTCAAAGCTTTTTCATACTCCCAGATAAATCTTTCATCCCCTCTGTCTTTGTTCGTGGGCTTTATGCTCCCATTTTCTCTCTATCCACCACGTAGCTGAACAAGAGTGCAGTTCAGCCTGAGCCAAGGACTCTTCCCCCAGCAGCTGGGTATCAGTTCATCTACGTCTGTTGAGAACAAGCAATGTCATCGCATGTCACCATCCCAGTGTCCAGCTCTTCCTGACACCCAGCAGCTCCACTGAAGTGCTGGGGTTTGGGGCCTTGTGAGAGGAGGAGAAAAATACTCTAGTTTCTTCTCCCAGAGGTCCTCTGCTTCTTGTCCTCACCTTGGCCAGGCCTGCTTCTCTACCTCATCATCCTCTCCTCATGCCCAAGGCCCTCTCTGCTGCCTCCAGGAATTTCACAGTGCATTTCTCATCTCCTAACACGTCTCGTTCCAAAAATGCCTTTAATTTTCCTAGGAGCAGTCACTAAGCAGTTTAAGCCTGATTTGAGAAGAAAAAAAAAGTGAAGTCGGACTGCTCCTCCATCCCCACCGCCCACACCCTTCCGGTTGCAGACTGGAGCTAGTGGGAGCTGGCAGGGCTTGGAGTGGAAGCAGAAGAGGACTTCTGCAGTGCCTGTGCAGCGCATTGCCACCTAGTGCTGCAGCGAGGAAAAGCAAGATCTTGCTTCAGCTCAAGGCTCAGCGTCTGGCCAGGAAGCCACCGAAGTGGTCACGAAGCTCCTCTTCTGGTGAGGAAGTGGGCAGCGCTTGGGCTCTTAAAGCCTGCCCTTAATCCTCATCTCCTCTCTGTCGGCCCACCTACCTCGCTGTATCCTGTACCTGTTAGTACAAATTCAAGTCTCAACTTCGCAACGCATTTCCTTGCTTGGCAGTTGATACTAAAATCATGACTACTCTCTTCAATACAGAGGTTTAGGTCTGCTCCCAAGGCAGCGCAGCATATGATTATGCTCCATACAAGTGGCTACAGCCTCCTTCCTGCACCTTAGTCACTTGCTGCAACACAGGTGGTAAAATTCTCAAGAATAATTGAGTCTGCTCAAGACAGAAAAATAGTCAGCCCTTTGAAGGAAAGGCTGTCTATGGAGGAGGTCGCAACATGTATGTTCACAGGCATCAGAGAATAAGCTTGGGAAAGGGCGTTAGCTACAGCAAAGATTTCAAGTGGTACTTACATCTTCCTATGCGTCAAAGGTGACCACCAATGAGCCACAAACACAGGCTCTTAGCACAAGCTCACAGACTGTTTGTGTTACTGACGTGTCTAAATATACACAAGCAGCATTCTGAATTTACAGTGAAAACAAGTGAGATGAGACACATTCTAGTGTGTGTGTGTGTTTCTTCCTTCACTCTTGTGTTAATTTCTCCTCCCTGTATAACTCACTAATTAACATTGGTCTTCACTCCCCTGAAACCTCCCTTCTTCAGAGGCTGGCATTTTAACTCACCGGCTTGAGTTCTATACAGTTGACACATTACACTGCAGAAAGCAGCAAAATTATCATGGATTGAATTTGCAGTGTATTTTTTTCTAAGACACTGCGTGATGAGAATAAATCATGTTGTCATTCTGACATGATACATTAATGAAGATGCACACCCTCTTGCCCTACCCTCTTACTGGATGTTAAGTGAGAACCCTTTTGCTGTCTTTTTTCTTTATTTTCACTGTGGAAGAAGCTTTCTCATTCTGCACATCATTTTGCCTAGCAATATTGCTGTTGCCTAATGCAATAAAAATCAGTTATGTAACTGCCTTTGCTAGACTTGCACAGAGCATTCACGGGGAAGATGGAAGATATGCTTTCCTCTGTGTCTTCTTTTCACCACTACTATGCTATATATTCTGGTTTTGATATTTTTTACAATTTTTTTTCCATGTGTAAACTATATACCTGTAATTCTAAGATCATGCAAAGACAAAGAAGGGAAAACAAATAAGCTTATTCTGCTCTGTGACTAAAAGGGCTGATATTATAGCCTTATTGCTGCAGAAGAACAAAGCATCGCCTGCAGTTTGTCAGATAGTATTTTTAATACTCTAATTCTGAACCAAATTCTTAAAATAACCTGTGTTTGCAGATTACCGTGTGCTCTTTTGTTCTGAATAATGTCTTGCTTAGTGAACTATGTCTTATCAATCCACCAAGTACTGGGTGTCATTGTTCACCTCATTCAGAATTCATCTTTTAATTAACGTTATCACAGGCAAAATTCTATTCTGGTCAGCATAATTTGTCATTGGAATCGGCAGCACAGAAATAAAAGAATTACTATCTGAATTTATCTGAAGACAGTGTAGGAGATGGTGACTACAAACCTACCTCATCCAGCACTGAAGAGGAAGGGATGGAATGATAACGATAATGGCTTTAAAAACCATATTTTTAGTGTAAAAATTACTACTTTGGTTGTCTAGGAAGTAAACTATCCTATCAAAATTACTTTTATTACAAATATCTGGATCTTAGATACATGCTTTATTTGGTGAAAAGGATTGCTGACTTAGGAAAGATTAAAGAGAAAAACGTTTTTGCAAGGTTGTGGTGTTAGATATAGGTATGTAATATCAACCCAACTCATCAAAATGCTGATCATCTGCTTTAATAAATAAGCTTTGTGCAGACAAACATAAACACTTTTAAATTGCCTTGTTATTTGAAAAAGAATTGTACCAGGAGATGGACCTTTCACAGTGAACAGAACATATTTTGGAATCCTCTCAGGATATACCTTTCCTAGTAACTGCCAGAAGACCCATTTGATGTGCGGAAAAATAAATAGCATTTTGCTGAAGTCTGTAAGAAGACATCTGTCCCTGCAGCCTAGATATGCAATAGTTTTCTATTTACATTCAAATTAATACAGCTATGTTAAACCAACTGCTTTTAAGTGAATGTGCCAGTAAGGCAGATAGTTTAAATTCCTTCAGCATCCCTTTATCTTATGATTTCATCCATTCCTATGCTCAAATGTTGCAAAGGGCCCTGCAACAGATCCTAAAGATGATCACATATCAGCAGTATTCAGCCAAGAAGCCCATTTCTGTAATCAGAGCACCCCTCTGGAGCATGCTTTACTGAGGGCTCTTCAAAATAGCTAGACATCAGCTTGGCTGCTGCTGGTAGTTTCTCTTGTGTTTGTGGCAAGAGGTGGTCTTCCATTGTGGAAGATCCTGTTTCAAAGGTAGATAGGAGCCACTAATCTCTACTGCCATGATTAATACTTACCCCATTATGCCTATTTACATTGTTTTTAATGAATACAGTATTTATTAAAAATAATGGGACTTAATAGAAGGAATTGACCCCAGTCAAAGTGACATTCAAATTTTGTTTTGTTAATTATTTTCCTTTGGTTGAGTGGTTTTGTTTGGCTTGGTTTGTTGTATTTTATTTATTTATTTATTTATTTATTTATTTATTTATTTATTGTGGTAAAAACAAACACATGCTTAAACAGGCAGGTCAGAAGGTGAAAAAGAGAGATGATACCTGCATCTTTCACAACCATCACCTATTGCGTTGCCTGAAGTATGTTGGGAGCAAGGAAAAGCACAGAGACATTCCAGTTAGAGTAGGGAGATTCTTTGAAGACTTAATGTTAGCCTGGCTGAAAAATTACATTCTATAGATTTATTTTCCTCAATTTCTATCTCATAATAGACCTGAGATGAGTTAGGCCTTTTGGCAGAAGATAGAGGTGGTATGTGTCCTCAGCTTTAACTACTGTTTCTGAATTTGAATAATACCTTCTATTATGAAGTTAATGACAGAGACAAAAAGTTATGAAATATTCTACACAGAGGAAGCTGTTACACTCATATTGAAATAATGTCTTTACAGTCTGCTTTCTGTTTGGGCCTCACACATTTCTGGGCAAAATAAGATGCCTTTCACATTACTAAACCCTTGGATTTTTCCTGGCATTTTCCATACAACATGCAGAAGAAACCATTAAATCACAGCTTTCTTTCACCTTCTGCCTTCTTGCGAAGATGTGTCATCCTCTGTATTCCTTAGGCATCAACAGCACATGAATAAGAAGCAGTGTGGGCTTTGTCGATCTTCTGAGGAATAGATAATTATTTTCTGCATTCTAAGAACAATCATCAAGAAGTGTCAAACAATTTAAAAAGAAATACAGTAGAAAGATGTACTCTACACATATTAAGGGTACAATTAGACAGAAGGGAATTAAGCTTATGCCTAGAATGTTAGGAGGTTAAATTAATATTCTAAATACAATTAATATTCTAAATCCTTCTATAATTTTCTCATGGCACTGGTTGAAAGCATCTTTTTTTCTCAGTTCTTGCCATCAGTTTTTTCAGGCATGTATGTTCCCTCCATCTTAAAAGTCACCGGAATTCCCAAACAGAGTATATAAGTAAATGTGATGATTTATAAACCTTTGAGATTTCAGAAATAAGTTCTTACATGGTCTGAATAATGTGCAAGCATGCACTGCTGCCCCCTGATGCAAAGAGCATTAAATCTGTTCAGGAGGAGCCAGGCAATGGCATGCAGCCCACCTTCTTTCTTTTATTAATATATAGCTGTGGATGTATTCGTCACTGTTTGGACAGATAAGAAGATAATGTTCCTCTATTGGGTAACTCGATATTTAAATTATTAGCTGAGAGGAGCATGAGGGGAAGGAATAAGAATGAAGTGAGATGTAAAAGTGAAAAATCAGCTCTGCATATGCATTATGAGAACGTTTAAAAATTGTTAAGAAATATCAGCTGCTAACTGGAACTCGCTTTTAATGCATATTTCTGTTGTAAATTAGTCCCGTTTGGCAACTGCAACATGGATGGCCATCTCCAGCTAGTACTTCAGGCAATTATAACTCTGTCTTTCCCTTCCTGTCTGTTTATTCACCTCTAGTACATCGTGTACATTCAGGAGCATAAACTGTGGGAAGCAGAGATAAGGGTGATGAAGTATGTGTACAGGGTGCCCAGAGAGAAGATGATGGCCTGTCCCTGGAGACACTCAAGGTCGGGCCGGGGGGACTCTGAGCAACCTGATCTGCTGTAGGTGTCCCTGTTCATTGCAGGGGAGTTGGGCTGGATGGCCTTTAAAAGTCCCATCCAACTTCAATAATTCTATTTGTTGGTGTAGATTCCAGTACAGCAAGCCCTCTCTCTGCCTAGGTTTATGGCAAATGGTGAATGGAAGTAATGCTTAGCTTGCAAATGACACTGAGGTTGCAAACAGATGCTTTGCTCCTGCGTTGTGTGCGTGGTGTCAGGCACGTCTGTGGGCTGTGCTGGCCCGGCTGTAGTTACAGCCAGCACACAGACAGGCCTGTGGATACAACAGGTTTGTAAGAAGCAGGGAGACTCATGAACTAAAATTAAATAGTCTTGTGCAGGATGTTTGTTTGTTGTTTCTGTCGGTGGTGACTTTCTGTTAAATTGCAAATGTGAAGCTCTAATATGAAGTGGCACTGCCATTTGGGTGGTGCACAGCACCCTCAGAGATGGCTCAGACAGCGGGCTGAAGAACAGGATGTATGCCTTCTGCAGGTTTCAGCCTAGTCACATTGCTCTTAAGGCCGTAGCCATCGCGTTCACGGCACTTAAGAGATTGGTATTTATTTTCTGGGACAGCTCAGGTCACCCCTGCCCACCAGGGCCCGGGCCTTCAGCGCCGTCTCCTAGGAGACGAGCAGGCAGGCGGCAAGCGGCGGGAAAAGACTACGGCTCCCAGAAGGCCCCGCGGCGCGGCGCGATGACGCACGGCGCAGTGACGCACAGGGCGGAAGTGGGTTCCCTGGCAGAGCGGCCGCCGGGTCCGGTTCCGGGCGTCGCTTCCGTGGCGGCGGCGCGGGGCGGGGCGGGGAGAAGATGGCGGCGGAGCTCGAGACGGAGGTGCCGGCCATTGACAAGAGCTTGCTGGAGTGCTCGGCCGAGGAGATCGCCGCGGTGAGAAGGGAGAGAAGCGCTCGGGGCGGGGGGGCGGCGCGGCTCTCGGGGCCACGGAGGGGCCGTGAGGGCCGGAGCGTGCTCCGGGCGGGGAAGAGCGGGGCCTTAGTGAGGCGGCGGCGTTCCTGCCCGACCGTGACGCGCTGCCGGAGCGCCTTGCGGGGAGCAGCCGGCTCCGCCCGTTGTCGTGTTTGCTTGGGTGGCCCCCAGCGCCCCGCACCGACCGGGACCGGCGGGAGGAGGCCGGGCGCCTTACCGCGCTGCTCCCGGCCTTCCGAGCGGAGGACGGGCGTTTTGCTGCCTGACGGCTCCCTGCTGCGTTCCCGGCAGCCACGCTTACCCGGAGAGCTGCGGTGGGGGGGCGGGGGGCTGCTTAGACTGTATGCATTGTGGCACTGGTGCTCTGTGACAGCGTTCTACCCCTGCCCTCCCCGTGACTAAGAGATAATTGGGGTGAGAGCTTGTGCCGACGTTCAGGTTCGCTAGGACGATAATAAAATGTAGGCGCTAGATTTTAGATGCTTGTGCGTTTGAGGAGTTGGATATATGTGTTAAACGCGTGTCTGTAGGATAAGTCCTGGAAGACCTGAGTTGCATTAGCTGCTTTCCAAAAGGTAATGTTATAGTTGAAATTATTATCGTGGTAAATCTACTTCGCAGGCAAAAGCTATGATTAAGGGGGCAAATGTGCATAGTTAGCTATATTCTAGCCGGTTTAGCTCCAGGGTGGGTCTACCTTCCCCTCAGTCCCAGAAATACCATCAAACACTTCATAAAATAGCACAAATCGAGTCCTTGCTGCCTTGCCTGTGTGAGCAGCAACTGCTTTTCTGGGTCACGCTGGATAAACCCAAGACAGAGGTCCGCTAAGTGGATCATTTTTACAGATTCACTGTAGGAACAAGTGCCATCTTAACCGTAGTCAACTCTTGCTCTTTTTTACTCTCCGTTACAATC
The DNA here is from genome assembly GCF_016699485.2 of Gallus gallus. NCBI lineage: Eukaryota > Metazoa > Chordata > Aves > Galliformes > Phasianidae > Gallus > Gallus gallus. The sequence continues at coordinate 22,674,985 of NC_052534.1, forward strand.
TACAATTCAGAGCTCTAGCACTATCAAATTTATTATGTGCTGGCAATTAAATGCTCCTGGTGCTGCCTGATTGTGTAAAAAACAAACAAACAAAAAAACAAACAAACAAAAAAACCCACTGTGCTTGATTTTTTAGCTCTGTTTTTCTCCCACCTTTCTTAATAGTGTTACTTTGCTGATAGCACAACAGCAACCAAAGGAAGACCTGTCCAAAGTAACAGTTTCTACACTTCGCAATTCAAGCTCTTCTCGAAACATCGTAACTATAAACTCTGGAAGAACAATGATCAAAAAAATAAATTACTGTTATCTGCAGCATTACATTAAGCTAAAACACAGGTGTTCGTTTAGATGTTATTTAGCTGTTATACAACTAACAAAACATAAAGTAATGAAATTATCCTTTCAAAAGCTAAAAGGTATAAATTGTTTCGTGACTTGTATTACAAGTTTTGTTCTCCAGTATCTCTTGCTTAATTATGGACTTAAGAGGAATTCTTGATGGGCCACTAGATAATTGCTTACATAAATGTTAATTGGTTAGTGCTTCTTGGGTTAGTTGTTAGGACTGTCAAAAGTTGCTGCCCCTCTCTGAGGGGGAGAGGAAGTGAGAAATACGCATCACTTCTTAATAACAGCATCTCTAGGAAGAGTAGACCGTTCTCTTTACTTACGTGCAACTTCAGGGTTGAAAATTGGCATAGAAAACTTCCATAAATATGAACTGTATTTATTAAATAATACATTCCAAAGTTTTGAGTAATTTTACAGCACTTCAGTGCAGGTAGTGATTTAGAATAGTAGCATAACCTAGGTATACATGTACACATGTATATTGCACAACAGTATTTTGCATTGCCTTCCTGGAGCTCTTGGAGTGGCACTTGTCTCTGTGTCCTACTAGTCCGTACTGCCTTCCCTCTGCTACTTTCTTAGCCAGGATCTGATATTCAAAACTGTCTGAACAGTTATGGCTATAGATCTGGATCCATAGAGAGATTTAGGTGTGATGACATTTAGCATTGCCACACCTAACTTGCAGGCAATTACTCCCAGAATTTTGGGGATGGGAAAGCCGTTTACTCAGGGAACAAGATTTTATTTCTGGCCAGGTATTTGTCTGAGCTTGCTTGAGTGTGGCTAATGTGCACCATATAGTTTTCTAGACAGAAATTAGTAATGTACGGCTAAAAGGCTGTAATTAAGGGTACTTTGCTGAGAAAAAATGCAAGTGTAATTACTAATATGTGCTATGGAAAATCATGGAAAATGATCTTGTTGAATAGGAGTCATAGAAGAGGCTAAGTCAGTTGCAGTGTGATTGTGTCATTTCCTAACAGTAGCAGATATTTGGCACAAATGATGAAAAAAGAGGACAATATTCATGAGGTAGGGAAAAAAAAATCAAATCCTTGGCAATTAAACCTTTTTCTTTTTTTTTTTTCTTTTTTCTTCAGTATTGTCTGAGTCTTTGTGGTAATGGTGAATCATATAATCATAGTATTGCTAAGGTTGGAAAAGACCTTAAAGATCATTGAGTCTAACTGCAGCCTAACCATACTACCCTAACTCTAACAACGCTCTCTGCTCAGCCATTGACATTACATGTAAACTTTTAGATGGCAGGAGCTTGTTAGCAACCTTTTCCCATGGACTGACTTGGAAAAAATCCTAGCAAAAAGTCCTGGCTTTGACCATTAAAACAAGATCAATACAGACAGATTTAATAGATTGGTTGTGATTTTAAGGACTCACATTAAAGAAAAGGGAGCTGAGAAAAGCATACTAAGAGCTATATTGACAAATAAGTTATTTATTTGAAGTTGTGAATTAGAAAAGAAAAGTTTAGTAAATGAAAACATTGCAATATGTTAAAACCAAGAAAGGACATACAAAAGCAGAGAAAGAACAACACAACTGCCCTTAAATGGCCCAGATGCTCTGCTGACTCTTCATATTGAGAACTTACCACATAACTGCATTGTCTCAAACATAACTTCTTAAGAGAGCATCTAAGTAATTCAGAGTTAATCAAGCTATAACTTTCGATTGCACAAACCATTTGTTTTAATATAATTAATTATTTCTTTTCATGTGCTGTTTCAGGTTGACTCTGAATTCTTTATCTGAAGTTGTGTGGGGATTTCTGATTGTCATATTTACGAAGAGAAATGGCATGCTAACGCCGTTTAGATCATGCAAGATTTAATAAGGGCATACTTTCAGGACATACTCTTCCCATCTATTTATTTTTAAAGCCTTGCAGCCTTCATTTCCAATTTAGACCTCCATAAAAACGTAATCCACAAGGAATAATACAAATGATGTCTTTGAAGATTATTTTTTATTCTTTGTGCATGTGTATGTTCAGGGGGAGAAAAAAAGCCAAGAAAGAGCAGTGATGCATAGAGGGACAAAAGTAGAGAAAGTGGTGAATTTCTCAATGGGTTACAGCACATACAGTGATGTGGCTTCTAAAATCCCTGTCAGCACAGATTTTTTTTTTTTAACTGATTGGCTATGAAGACTCATAGATCGTTATGCTTGAAATAGTAATTCAGGTAAGTTATTTTAGTCATAGGAGAAACCCAAACTCCTTTATTTTCTTAGTTGGTTTGTCACAATTAAATGAGAGCTGGACATTTACCCAGTGCTGTGCTTGCCAGTCTCCTTGGGCTTTCTGTCTCTGCCTGCCTCTTTCCATCTCCAGGTTTCCGCTGTGCCTCTGTGTCCCCAGCTGGCAGCATCCATCTGCTCTCCATATAAATACAGCCAGCATACTCTAAAAGTCACTGCTAATGTTGGAACTTTTCACCGGTCATGAAAACATTTAAAAATTTGGTCTTTTAAATCTTATGTTTTTGAAAAGAACACAGCGTGTCAAAAGGATAAAATACGTAAACTAGTAGACAGATGATGCCTTTCCTAATGTCTTTCTCATGTAATCTTCTAGATTTAACACTTGGAGTTTTGTAATGCTGCTTTAGATTTGTAAGTTAGAAATAGAGTAAATCTTTCTGATGGGTAGAACTGTGGTTTGTATTTTTATTAATGTGTGAATTGTTTACTGTTTCTTTTTATTTTAAAAGAAATGGCTGCAAGCAAATGAGCTTCAGAAGGAAGTATACCAGCATCTGGCCTACTATGTACCAAAAATTTACTGCAGGGGTCCTAACCCTGCCCCACAGAGAGAAGACATGCTGGCACAACACGTGTTGCTGGGACCGATGGAATGGTATCTTTGTGGTGAACATCCTGCATTTGGTTTTCCAAAGCTGGAGCAAGCGAACAAACCTTCCCATCTCTGTGGTCGTGTTTTTAAAGTCGGAGAACCTACCTATTCTTGCAGGTAGTCCAAAGTAGCATATGGAACATTTCTGATTTGTGAAGAACAGAATAAGCTCAGGTGATAGGAGTATATTGTCCTAGTGAAAATTTGCTACCTCCAGTGTGTTTTTAAAGGAAACTTGCGGTTGTCTTTCATGAGAAGTGGGACCAGGCAAAAATAACATACATAGCAATACTTCTGTTTTCTGTACAAAAGAAATGCAAGAATAAAAAAGTAGTTCAGGTGAGCTGTCAGTGTGATTTAAGAGCGTTAATCAGAAGTAAGTGGGCAGATGCATGTCATGTAATTCAAGTGTTTAATGTCAGAAGTGTTTTAAGGTCTCTCATCATGAGGTAGATGAGACCTACCTGGGGGGGGGGAGCATGTTAGATCTTTTCAACCAAGGAGAAAACTCCTTCTTAGATGTTCTTAGGTGCTTTCTTCACACCCTCAAAAAAGAGTGGAGAAATCTAGGTGATGAGGTAGAGTGGGGGACTAAGATCTATTAGTAGTTCTAAAAGTATTTCTATGGTTTCTTTAGTACTTTTTGTTAAGTGTGGTCCCTAAGAATTTAAAAAACAAACAAAAAGAACTCTTAGGTAGCCTTATAATTCAAGTTAAATTGCATTGAAGTCTAGAAAGTAAAATGTTAATGATTAAATGCTCTTCTTATGAGCTGATGAAAACTATGGGAGTTCTGTTAAGTTGGGGTCAGGAGTAAGTACAGAATGTTTTTACGTTGTTGCTGTCAAGATGGTCTCTCATCTTCTTTCAATTTAGTACTGGACATATATGTAAAACTTGTACTGTTTTCTGTTGTATTTTCACAATTTTCTTTGATTTACAGCTGGTAATGAACAATAATGAGAGTTAAACTTTTCTGAGTTCGTGAGCATAAGTTATTTCATGGAATTCTTGTTTTTAAAGTAACTGCCATAATGTTCTCTCGGTGGTTGTTTTTACCCTGCAAAATCTGAGGCCCTTAATCTCAAGGTGCCTTGAAATCAATTGCCTTACATAAATTCATGTATTTTCAGTGCTTCTTAGGGAGACAGTTAAATGTAATGCATAATTGTATCCTTCACTGATTTAGCCGCTTGCTTCTATCTAATACAGCAGTGCTTGTAGACAGGACTTTATTATGCTCTCCAATCCTCTGATTGAGGAAATTGCATTTTTGGACCTGCTTAGTAAGCTTGTAGGGCTAAACTTAGAAGCAGATCTAGTCTGAGTGCTATCTTTCTTTCCAGTGTTCAGTAAAAAAGAGCCTTCTCTGATAACTGAAGATTCTTAGTGCTCATACTCTGTACTTGAGAAAATTTGCTTGGGTTTATATTGTGTACCAGTCTGTACTGCATTTTGTAGTTCATCTTTTCACTTGCTTATATACTTGTCTCATCTCTTGGAAAACAGTGGCTGTGTTACTCAAACAACATTTTTATAACCTCTTCTTTTTGAGAAGTTTTTTTTGCACTTTAATTTCTTCCCCTGTCCTGGAACCTATCCCTTTTGTCTTTGAGTAACATAGACAGTAGTCAAAAGGCTCATAATGGTGATACTTAAAAATTACCTGTTGTAGAATATGTAATTGAAGGCTAAAAATTGTTTAATGCTTTTTTTTTCTCCTGCTGTTTTCAGAGACTGTGCAGTTGACCCAACTTGTGTGTTGTGCATGGAGTGCTTTCTTGGAAGTATTCATAGAGAGCACCGATACAGGGTAAGTAATACTGGTGGGATATGTGATATATCATTAGTAGTTCTGTATGGGTGAGAAACTTCTTATTTATAGCTTCAGAATGTATGCATAATTTCAAAATGTCGGAGAAACACAAATTTGAATTAAGTCTGTACAATAATCTTACAGGGACTTACAGTGTTTTTATTTGAGTGTAAATTCTGAAGTTATTCTAAAATGTTGAGCAATTAAATTTTGTGCACAACAGTTAACTTTACAAATAGGAGCGTGTTATTTTTAATGTGTGCTTTTTAGAGAGTTCCACAGCATTAGTCTCCATTTTCACTCACTTTGAACTTGATGTTTGACTCACGAGGATTTATAACATGAACAACTTAGGAGTTTTGTCTAAGAACACCTGTTATTATAACTAGCACATCTGCACCTCACTCTGTAATCGTGCTGTTTGGAACGATAAAGCTTTACTCAAATTAAAAACATGAAAATCCAAAATAGGAAAGGTAGCATTACAGCTAATGAATTCAGAAAAACTACACGTTGCAACTGTGTTGTCATAAATCATATGTTAATTCTACACAGCCTTGGACAATAGAGATGTTTGAGCTTTTTGGTATAGGCAGATTGATGAAGTTTTCAGTCATCATAGAAATGAGCTTGATTTCACTGTTTTTTTTAATGAGGTACTGAAAAAGCTATCAGATACTGTGATCTTGATTTTGTAGTTTGGCTGTGACTACTTCTGTTAATGCATGTGTATGTTTATATGCATATTCACATAAACTATGTTGTTTTTGAATAATTATAGATGACAACATCAGGTGGAGGAGGTTTCTGTGACTGTGGTGATACTGAAGCTTGGAAAGAAGGTCCTTACTGTCAGAAGCATGAACTTAACACTTCAGAGACTGCAGAAGAAGAGGTTGAGACACTGTGTTTTGAAATACTGTTAACTCTGTGTGTGTGTGTGTGTGCATATAGGAAATTATTCAAATGAGCAGCATAAACTTAGAGATGCTTAGAGTGATATTTTCTACTTGAGGACTTTATTTTTATATATTCTTAGGCACCTGTGCAGCTTAACTTCAGTTTTCTTTGTTTTTCTGTCTTATTCTGAAAGTTGAAGGAAGTCTTCAATGTGAAAAAATGTGTATGTAATTACATGCTTGAATAAGCCAAATTAAGCTATCTGTGCAATATACATTCTGATTCTTACAAAGTAGACAGATTTTTTTAAATCAAAATAACTGGCCATTCTAAAAATGCCATAATGGTGTTATTGGATGGAAGTCTCTAAAAGCGTGTTTGCTATGAAGACGATAAATAAGGAAGATCTCTTCACTATTTCTTATAGCTTAACAAGTTGGATGTGTTAAATGAAGCTAGCAAAAAGAAAAAAAAAGTGGTATGAATTCCAGTTGTTGAACTTGATGCTTCAAAGCACTGATCTTGCTAACAATTTATATTTGTTCAGAAAGCTATTTAACGTGTTTGGGGAGGAAGAAATGATTGATAGCTATGTAAAATTACAGATACCATCTTTAGCTTGAGAAATCTTCATGTCTTAAGTTACTGAAGACCAAAGGAGTATTCTGCCCTTATACTCTTTCCTAACTCTCTCTTATTACATTTCAGAAATGAACGTGGCTAGTTGGACTTCTCGTCTGGCCACTTAGAGCTGTTCTAATGTTATGTAATTTGTGAAATCTCTTTTGAAGAGAATATATAAGAAAACTTTTTGTACTAATTTTGCTGATTTCTTGGTTTAAGTGAAACAACTCTAACTGTATTGCAATGACAACAGTTGTAAAATCTGTCCTCACTGTCTCATTGCTTAGAAATTGCTGCATGGCCTTGCTACTTGGTCTACATGCAACTTACATTACAGGGGACAGCATTAGAGGACTGATGTTCTGGAATCTTGGGTGAACTGCTGGTGCTATGTTTAAAGATAATTATGGTAGTTAATGAAAGGTGGCAGTATTGTGAATGGTGGAAAAACTAAGGTACTGAGCAGATTGTGTGTTTCTTCTTAGTAAATGGTGGGATCAAGATTGCTTATTTAACGCCATATGTGAGGGACATCAAGGCACATTTACTGAGCAGTGTAGTAGCCTGTTTTCTCTTTGCTCAGATATGTGTCTTTTTGAAAGCGCAGGGAATGAAGGTAGTGCAACTGTGTAAGGTTTGCCTTTGCTTTTGGTGATTGATTACTCTGCATGCCCTAGATAAATTTTAAATGACTTAAACCCAGAAATGGCAGATATTAACGTTTCTGTAAAACTTCCAGCACTGGAACAGTTTGCCCAGAGAGGAGGTGGATGACCTGTCCCTGGAGACATTCAAGATCAGGTTGGACCAGGCTCTGAGAAACCTGATCTAGCTGTAGGTGTCCCTGTTCATTGCAGGGGAGTTGGACTGGATGACCTTTAAAGGTCTCTTCCAATTCAAATGATATTATCGTTCCAAGTATTCAAAAAGAATGTTGGATTGTGTGGATGGCTGGAAAAACTTTACGGGTTTGCAGTGTAAATACACTTTTTTTTTTTACAGTATGAATGCAATTTACAGTGTAGGTAGAGTATACAATTCACAGTACAGGTGAATTCCTGACTATCAAGAGCTTGCTGTAAGTAATGCAGACTTGTTCAGAAAAGATTATTGTGTATGGCTTGATAAACTTAGTGAAGCACAGAATTTGCTTCTATCTATTCCTAGAATGCAAATTCTGCTACTGTAATAGTGTTGGCAGAATAGGATATTTTAGTGTTCCCTTTCCAGATTTGTAAAAGAAATGGTAGCTGTTTAGAGAATCAAAACTTTGAGAGCTGATGGTTGTGTCTTGGCCTACTTTTATTTATAACATCTTATATGAAGTAGTAAAAGAAGAAACTCATCAGAGAAGAGGTTGTTAATGTCTGTTTACGCTCAAATCCCATGAAATGGTTTGGAAGGGAATGGTAGTGTTGCTTGTACTAGTTGACTGAGGATTGAATTTATTACAGTCTTTACAGGGAAGGAAACTACGAGTGTGTGGCTTGGTAGTGGTTCTCTTTTTCTGCTTCAGAAAGAAGCTTGGCATTTGCCAGCTGAGGTGGCATTCCTCTTCCTCCTCTTCAGTTCCCTTAGCATGCATCTCTCAGTATACATATGGATTTTGGGATGAGAGGCTGGAGAGCAGCCGGGCTAGAAGGGATCTAGGGGTTCTAGTTAACAGCAAGTTGAATTGTGAATCAGCAATGTGTGTGCCTTGGCATCAGGTGCAGGGCACCCTTGAGAGTGCAGAATGGGCACAAGTGGATGTGTGTTTCCCATGCAAAAGATGAATAGATGTCTGTGAACGCGACTGACATGTGAGCAGATCCTACTGTAGCATGTAAGAGACTTGCATCATAACTCATGATCCCTGCATGTGTTGTTTGTAGAATCTTGGTAGTTAGGACTTCTGCCTCTAAAGGCATACTACCTATGAAAGAAAGCATTAAATGCATATTTATTTGTATTTTGCATTTAATTAAGTGGAACAAAGCAGTTATTTCAAATTATGGTTTTTGAATACATTGTGAAAAAAGCAGATTCTAATGCAGCTGATGTGGAAAGAGGGAACACTTAAAGTGAAAATTCGAGTGATCAGAGTCAAGTTAATGTTTGGACATTGAATACTAGATTACCACTTTGCTGATTCTTCTGTGAAGAACAGGGAAAAGAAAACAAGCTGACTATTAACTGTTCCTTTCAAGTGGGAAGTTATTTTAAGGAAGACACCATTAAGGATGCTTGCATCATCTTTGGTGTAAAGGCATGCAGATTTTTCAAAATACCTGTTCTGAATAGCACTCAATTTCTCAATTCCTGTTTATTTTTTCAGGATCCTCTTGTGCACTTACCAGAAGATATGGTAGCAAGAGCTTATAATATCTTTGCTATCACATTTAAATATGCAGTAGATATATTAACATGGGAAAAAGAAAATGAATTGCCTGGCTTAGAAATGACGTAAGTATAGTATTTGTCCTTCTCCTTTTAAACACATGTACATATTTACAATAGAAATATAGATTCTTACTTTAATCCTGTTTTCTCTTTCCTGACTTTCCTCTTTCCCCTTTTTGTCAGGGATATTTTGTGGACAGTAGACTAAAATAATTGCCTGTGTCTTTAATTTGTGTGACTATACATCCCATTTCTTTCTATAAAGATGGTGAAATAATTTTTATGATACATTTGTTTTCCTCAAATTGAGAAGAAATATTACTACAATGCAATCCCTCGGAACAAATGGTATAATAATTCCAAAACATTGAAACTTCTAAAATGCTATGCGAGAATGTTTTGAGCAGAGCTGTGCAGTAAGGAAATATGTTCTCCTTGGTAGGGAACTATCAATTCAGAATCAACACATGTTCAAAAGTAATACTCAGACCTAAGTTTTGTCTTATGATTTTGCTCATTTTGGTCTTTAACTTCTATGGGAACATGCAACTTTCCTGCGGAACTGAGATGTTCATTCCTTATTAAATAAAACTGTGTAGCAAAGGAAGCCCAGGTTTGAGTTGTGAGCTTGGTGGAAAGCTTTGTTAAACTGGGGGGTTGATCTTTTACATTTGAATTATATAACTTATAATTTTTAACTTTGAATTGTATAAATTCATTGCTTGCTTTGAAGTGAGAAGAGTGACACTTACTACTGCATGCTCTTTAATGATGAAGTCCACACCTATGAACAAGTTATTTATACTCTTCAGAAAGCTGTCAACTGCACACAGAAGGAAGCTATTGGTTTTGCAACAACAGTAGACAGAGATGTAAGTAAATTCCTTTCTAGAGCTTATACTTACACTAACGTTTATTTTATGACTACACATACTTTAGTTTGTTTTCTCAAAGTGTGTGGTTAATGTGATTAAGCCACGTGTGACAGGTTACTAACTAACTGACTGAGCCAAATTACATTTGAAATTGAATATATTTTTCACCATAATTCTAGTAAGTCTCATGAGCATAGATACCAGGGTGTTTCTTAGCCCATTTTGTCAAGAGCAGGCAGCAGCTTTAGCTCATTGCTTGCTCTACACCAGGGAGTTTATGCTGGAAGACCCCCTGTGCTTGCTTCAAAACATGGGAAGGGAGTAACAGCTGTCAACTATGAGGAAAAAAATCCTGAATTGGTTGCTTTTGTTCCTGTGCTTGTGAAATTGTTTGTGGTTTTTAAATTTAATTTTCTCTTCTCATAATTGTTAGATGATAATGGCAGGAAGAGGTAAAGCATTTTATGCAGTACTTAAAAAGAACAATGAGTTCAGAAAAATTACGTGCTGAGTATAATTTTAACTAGTATGTTGATCTGAGGAACGTTCTCCCAGCTGCATTTGTCTTCTGGCTCATGTGATTATAATTATTTTTAAGCAAGGGCATCTTTTCTTCTGGTTAACTTTCTAGGGACAGCTGCATCTTGTTGCTTGTGCCATAGGTCTGTTACTGTGAAAATGTGTCCCTTTATATTGTTTTGATTTCTTACCCCTCTTGTTGGGGGGGGGAGTGGAACAAGGAGCATCTCTTCCGAAATGGCAGTGGGAGCACTGCTTTTTAAAAAGCATTGGAATGTCTGAAATATTTAAGTATTAAGAAAACTGCTATGATTGAGTATTTGATATTTCAAGTAAAAAGTAATAGCTGTGCCTTAAAATCACTAATTAATATACACAGAAAATTTGGTTTAGCATGTAATTGTATATATGGCATAGTTTTGTTTTCTTTTTAAAAGTACAGCATGCATTTTGGAAGCTCAAATGTCTAACTATATGTAGTACTTTCAAAAGATGAAAATGATGTGAAAACAAGAGTGGCTGTCTTGCACCTGAAACTTTTCCTATGTCTTTTACACTAATGTAAAACACTGTGTTTGAGCTTCTTGCTTAGAAACTGGTGGTAATGTTACTTTCTCACAAATTTAAAGGGCCGTAGGTCTGTCCGATATGGAGACTTTCAGTACTGTGATCAAGCAAAATCAGTGATTGTGGTAAGTAGCATCTACCTGTTTTCCTCGTCTAGCTGAAAGATGGTTTTTGTACAGAGTTTTGTGATATTGTTACTGTCGTGACTCTTTATATAATATAAAATATTGGAAACACTACAATGCACATGGGATAGGTAACAAAATGCAGTTTTATGCTATGTTCTTGTTTTTCTCTTATAGTCTAGCTTGCACCCAAAATCATTTCCCAGTAAGTTACTAGGCAACTTTTGCCCTCAGAAAACAGTTAGGAACTTGAAATGTAGTTCTGTAGGGTAATACTTCAGTTCAAATCAGTGAAGTTAAACTACTTTTCCTCTATAATATCAAATTGTTTGTCTTTTTATGATAGCCCCAGCCACTGAAATTGTAACCGAGGGATTGAGTCCAAGTGCAAAACTACATTTTCATTTTTGCATATATTGGGGAATGTGTGTTTATTCATAATATGTATCACAAGATCCTTCCATGTAAGAACAAGGGTTTAAGCAGTGAGGTTCTTAATTACGTGCAACAACATACAGATAATGCCACTACTGCTGGAAAAATGATACTGCAACTACAGTTACTAGACTTGAACTATTTTTAAGATATTTGAAAACATTAAGATCTCTTTAAAGATTGTTAAGCAATTTATTGAACTTGCCACCTGTGCAGTTGAAGAAAAAATTACTTCTGTAGGTACTGTCTAACTTAAGGTTACTACCACAGATGAGGAGATGTTCTTTCTGGTTTCTAATTCTACTTGTTTTTCATTTTTGAAGTCTGTGGATGATAAGTTTCTTTTTTAGTGGGCTGCTGTGTGAGTTGCATGTCATGTTGTGAGGAACAAATGTGCACAGTTGTTTTAGGCTGTGTGTGAGACTGCTTATCAGTAACGTGCAGTAGATCCATGTGCATGTTGATAAAAGGAGGAAAGTGGATTGGCCTAAATATGTTGTTATTGCATAATACTGTCATTCAAATACTAGTGGGATAAACAAAGTTCAGATTTTTTACTTCTCTATTTAGTTGCTAGTCGTTGGAATATGTATTAATATTATAAGTTATTGAAATTAATCATAGGAATGCTGTGTTTCTGTACAATAACGTGTGCTAGCCCTCATTAAAAAAGCATTAACTTTTTTTATTTTTTTAAGAGAAATACCAGTCGTCAGACAAAGCCATTGAAAGTACAGGTTATGCATTCATCCATTGTTGCCCATCAGAGCTTTGGTCTGAAGCTCCTAACTTGGCTTGGCAGCGTTATTGGATATTCAGGTGGGCAAACTTGAACTTTTTTGAGAACCTAGAGAATATTTGCTTCAGGAGTTCAGCTTGTTTCATAATGTTGCCTTCTTATTTCAGATATGCGGCATGTAAGGTAAAGTAATTAATAACTTGTCAGGCTTTATCTTTTTTTTTTTTTTTTTTTTTTTTTTTACTTATGCTGAAGTGCTGTTTTAACTTACATATGGTGGTGCTACCAGTTGTGGTGAGTCTTCTCACATACTGTTTTCTGTTTAGTTGGTGTTGAACAGAATCTGGGAATCATTGTCAAATGCTGCATGCCAGCTAGCTATTTTTTCAGTCCCTAGTTCTTTTCAAACGAATGCAGTAAGCTGAAAATAACCTCTCTGCTTAGACAATACAAAATTAATCAGAAGTCATTTGATGGTGATGAAAGTGGTTGCCTCAGGTTTGTTGCTGTGGAAGTGGAACAACAGAGAAAGTGTGGGGAACTGCTTTAGGATAAGTATAGAAACCAATGAAGTATTAATCAGATGTTTAGAAAGAGGTTTCTTCAAAGAAACAGTATGCACAGTAAAAAAAGATGCACATTAGCACTTTTTTGGGAAGACTTTTTTTTTCTGGTGTGTTTCTTTCTCTGTCTTGATGAATTAAAGTTGTGAGGATGCAGAGCATGAGGGGAAATAAAAGGAAAATGCATCAAACTACCAGAGACTCCCAGTGCATATAAATGTAGGCATAGTCCCCTGCACACTGTGTTTAATGAATCTGTAAATGTTAACAAGAATTAATAGCAGAGCACTCTCAGCTGTAATGTCACGTGTAAATTCTTCCGTGTAGATGCAGGATTTGTTCACGGATTATATATTAAACTGATACTTAGAAAAAAAAGGCAAAATTTTAAGCATGGGTTCTGTCTATCATGCTATTGTTGATAGATAAATAATTGGTTTGTATAAGCTTATTTTTAAGATGCATAAATCAAACTTCTGAAAAATCATTGTAGAAGTTAGTTCAAATACTTTCTAGTGTTGATGGCAAATAATGTATTTGCTGGCAAATAATAGATATAAATAGAAAGGAGAGGCTAAGAGGTATTTAATTTGACATACTTTTTTTTCAGTCTGATTTAACCTGTAGACAAGCATTGTATTTCTCATTTTGTTTGAGCCCAGTTCTGTGCCATGTTATTTGTGCCAGGTACCAAGGTCACTAATTTTAGTACTGAGTTGCAACAGCAAAAAGGTGACGTGAATACATTAATGAAAGCAAGACACCAAACTGCACATAAAAGCAGAGAATTTATAGTTTGTTTTGAGTGTGTGTGAAGGCAACTCTGCAGAATTTCAGTCATTGAATCCATTGTACTTTATTTTTGCCCTTCTGAGTCATAATGTTATGCAGTAAGCAGCGTGTATATATTATTGTCTGTGACCTGTGTATTCAACTGCTCAAATTAACTTCGGACCTTGGCATGCAGTCATATAATATAGGTCAAACTGAACTGTGTGGTGCATGGAGACACGACCTTGCTATAGTGGTTCACAAACTGTATAGAACTGCATCATGTAGTGCATGGTATGGTATGCGTGGCACTGAGCCACTGCCAATTCTACCTAGGAAGCTGAGATGTCTCAGCAGAGTGCAGAGATGGTGGCTTAATACTTAGAAACCATATTATTTTGTTAGTGAGCAAGTTACTTGCAGTCAGCAGCTGGGTTAAGCATATGATTGCCTGTGTTATGTTATGTTGAAGATTCAGTATAACTTGTTTGTTCATATGACAGCAATTATTATTACTTTCCATTTGGAAAAAAAAGCAAACAAAACAATAGAGAAGCTTTACTATAATAGTGGGTAGTAAGTATACAGAAAAAACTGTCATGTGTGAACTTTTATTTTTGGTAGGACTCTCAATGAGAAAAATATGACCCTGAAATTAGCCTGATGTATAAGTATTTATATTTGTAAGCCAGTAGCATTTCTAGGAGCACATTTTTATTTGATAATTTGAAACAAATCATTCTGTTCGGTAGTTTTCATAAAGTTCAACCATGTCTCATAAGGCTGGTAGAAGACATGTAAGGTATCAAATATTTGTGTTTCTGTCAGCAAAATAGGAAGCGTTTTCTGGTTGTCAAGGTAATAGGGCCAGGTGTCTTCTGTTGTGTCTTATGAAAACTCTGGCATGTCAAAATAATGAACAAGTTTTGTGTTGAAACTATTAGTAACTTCCATCATTTCTTTCCATTAAGATGGCCTTCGTCGAGTATTGTGTCAGGTTGGTTTACAGGAGGGACCAGATGGTGAAAATTCTTCTCTTGTGGATAAGCTGATGCTGTATGATTCTAAACTGTGGAAGGGTGAGTTTTTTTTTCCAAGCTTTTGGAGAATGCTGAGGAATGTTATGTATGATGATTTTCCCTTGCTGCATGTGTAATCATTTTTATTGTAGTGTGTTAGTGAGGTGATTTCCTAATTTGTTAGGGTAACTTCCTTCATGTAAACAAGATGTAATTTTCAACTTTTACATTTCTATTTCGAGGCTAATATTTCTCTACTTATTCCTGTTCTCCATAGTTACTCTGTATTGAGCAAATAATTGATAGACCTTTGATTTAACTGACCTACAGAAAGAAATAATACAAACATGCTTATGTTTCTGAGGTACATGCAGTCAGTTCTTACTGGTATTGATAGTATTTTCTGGGGTACTGCTCAGACACACATTAGAAATTCAGAGCTAGATAAGCTGATTTTTCTTTTTTTTTAGTGGAGCTGCTCCAGCTGATAAAAATTTATTGCATTTCCCAGGACTTTCCATGTAGCTGCTTCCCTTTGGCTCCCTTCAGGCCATCCAAATCCTGTTTGTTCTGAGGAGCGGTTTCATTCTTGTTTACCTGACTTGCCTTTCACTTGAGGGTTTATGTTCTTGTTTAGCAGCTGAGTATTATTTGATACAGGAATAGTAAATAATGCCAGTCGAAGCGTTTCATTTTCTGTGCTCTTCATTCTTTGCTACCACCTGAGAGACTTGGTCAAAGCAGCTTTTGCTCTAAAGTGCAGATATGCTTCATTCTGTAAGAGTTTATATTTCTAAATGTTTCCGTAGTATATTGTTAGAAAATAGTGACACATATCATTCATTTTTCTTGACAGGAGCTAGAAATGTGTATCACCAGTTATTCATGAGCAGTCTACTTATGGACTTGAAATACAAGAAGCTTTTTGCTATCCGTTTTGCAAGAGTAAGTATCTTTCTTAAAAGAGCTATTAAATGCCTAAACATTCTAGTGAAGAGAGTTTAGTTAGCATGTAGAACTTCAAATGAACTGTTGCCAGAATTATTTTTTTGAATGTGGAAAGTTGAAATGGAATGCCAACATTTTATTTCTGTCTTCAGAATATTAGTTGAAATGGCATCTCATCTGGTGAGAAGGTAAACTTTCCAAGTTCCCCAGAACTAAAGTAGCTCACGTGTTTTGTCTTTACCATCAGCTATGCAGGCTCTTCTTGAGAGCTAATTGCATCTCATTGCTGAGGCATAAGCTCTTACAGCACTCCAAAAAAAAAAAGTGCTGAAGTTCAGTTATGCTGATTGGTATTTCTGCAGTAAGTAGTACTTGAAATGCTTTAAATCACCAATGCAAAATTCAGCTCACTTTGCTGATGACAAGTGTGTGTGTGTGTGTGTGTGTGTAAGAAATAAAATATTAGCCTTTATTGTGAAAATGAGTGAGTAGTTCTCACTTGTGAGCTGATAAATTATGTTTTTTGTACAAAGTATTGATATAATAACCTGTAAGAACTACTCTTCCCTTAATCGTGGAATTAAAATTTCCCAGAGCAGTCATTTAAATTAAAAAATCAGGTCAGTGTGGATTAGAGGTGAATTTCCCCTTGTTGTTTAGAATTACCGGCAGTTGCAGAGAGATTATATGGAGGATGATCACGAACGAGCAGTGTCGGTGGCTGCTCTGTCTGTCCAACTCTTCACTGTACCTACTCTGGTGAGTAGTGCCTGTCTTTCTTTTAAAAACTGATAGTTGGCACTCCTTGCCTCTTTTTGCCTCCTTCTTAATAGAACTATGAGCGATTGCAGAGTGATTTTATGAAAGATGACCACGACAGAGAGTTCTCAATTGCTGACCTCTCGATACAGATATTCACAGTGCCTTCTCTTGTAAGTACTAAAAGACCAAAAAAGGAAATCTTTATTTGTTGAAAGCCACTTGAGGTTCTTGAATCCAGACCACGGATTTCTTATAACATTACTGTCGAAATGTGGGGCACTGCTACTGCACGTGAGTCAGTCTGTTTACATACGTTACTATGGGTTTAGAAGTTAAAGAAGTTGAGCGCTGCAAAGATTGGATCTGACTTCCCAGAGCGGGCTGGCTATTTTTTGTTTCATTTTACCTTTTTATTTTAGGATTGTGTTTTGTGTATTCGATGCTTATTCAGAGAGACACAACATTTACATTTCTCATTACAGCAACTTGTGGTTTCTGTTTGTAGAAATCTCCATTGTGATTTGCTTATCGCAGTTTCAGAGCGTACCTTTTGGGTGCAATTTTATAAATGATCCACTTTGTTTATCTTAATTTTCTAGTCAACTTCAGTGCAGGCAGTAATTGTCTCTTGATATTCCCCACTTCCTTTGATGCTTTTTGATTCAGTCTGTGCCTTCTTTCAGGTTTCCAGTTATTTTTTGTCACAGCGCTTCAAGTTATGTTTCACCCTGTTCACTAATACCACCCATCATTCTTGAGCTTATGCTTGTTTTTTGCTCCAGTCACCAAAGATGTCTCTCTTTGCTTGCAGTACAAACTGATGCTTGGAGCTGTACTGAAAATAAGAGTTTGTTTTTTTGTAGCTGCCTTTTTTTATTTGTTTCAAAAGTGAATGCTTTGGAACCCTCCCAGATTTAATCGAGCTCTAAAATTCAATAGTACAATAGCATTTTATGATATTGAGCAAAGTTGTTTTTTTTAGTTTCATAGAAGTGGGTGTTATTAATGGGAATCTGAAACCTCAGGATCTTGTTTCCATGGGTCAGGGCAATATTATGTAACTTTTAATTTTGATGCTGACAATAAGAATATTGCCATTATTCAGTCTTGCATTTATCCAGCTAGTATTATTCATTTTTTTTATTTGATGGATGAGGTGATACAGTATGTTTGTCTAAATATTTCATAGGAATTTCAAATGCTTCCTTAGAGGAGGAGAGTTGCAGTTTCACTTCTACATGTTTTTTTATTTCTAAAGCATGCAGAAGGGTAGAGCAAATGGTCATTGGCTAGTTTTATAGGGGATAGAATAGGGTGATGGCCTGAAAGTAAAATAGGAGGGAACAACTCTTTTTTTTTTTCTAGGTTTTAACCCATTTTGCATTCATTCTTAGTTGAGTAAATGAATTGAAGAATGTTAAAACCTCCCCAAATAACATTTTCAAACTTGTGTTAATAATTTGAGTTTGAGCTCTCAAGTAACTGAGGTTGCTTGGTTTGAAGGATGATTGGTTGTGTTGACAGTAATTTATTTTTAATGTTATCCATCAGATTTTCCCCCACAGTAGCATTTTAAAAACTGTGTTTGGAGTATCATTAGCAACCATAGAACACAGAAGCTCTAGTCAACTACTGCAGTGCCATTGTGGTAGATCAGAGGAGCCCATCTTCTTGAATATACTAGCCACTCAGATAACAACCATCATGGGTCCTGAAAACTGCAAGACTGATACAGTTTACCTTGGAGAGCCAGCAGGGTGAGAGAGTTCTGGAAGAGTTTGCAAGTAGGAGATGACAGTAACTTCTTAGCACCCCCTATGCTGTTGTGGGGTTGGGTTAAGTCAGGCTGGGTGTGCCAGATTGCCCTCTGGCAATGCTGGACTTTGTCATGGGTGTTGATTTGTTTCCTGCAGTGCATAGAAATATGCATTGGCCAGTGATGGGTATTAAAGGTCATCTCACATAATTTCTGTGTGGAAATTGTTCTTCATAGCTCCTTAGAAGTTCAGAAAACTCACCATTTGCCACAGTGCTTGGCCTTTTGTAAACAGAAAAACAAAACAACTGTTGCTACCCTAAAGGGCTCATACTTAAATTACAGCAGATACTTAAAGAGAGGTACAAGTTAATTAAGTTAATTGCAAGAAAGATAATAATATGTTTTGTCATTAATTACATGCATAAGTTAGCAGGAGCCTAATCATAGTCAAATGTCTGTACAGAAAGGGACTGAAGAGAGATTTGAATTATGATAATTCTGATTAGAATACATTTTTCTTCTGTGAATATTTGGAAGGTTGACTTTTAGTATATTTCTCTATTTTAATTATCAATGTAACTATTTTGAATAAAATGTCATGTATTTTTTTTTAAACTTGCTGGTGGAACGTGAAACTCTTGTTCAGTTGTCTGTTAGTCACAGCAAATTTCTATATACTTTTGGTGTAGGCTCGAATGCTAATAACAGAGGAAAATCTCATGACCACTATCATCAAAACTTTTATGGACCATTTAAGACACCGTGACATCCAAGGCAGGTTTCAGTTTGAACGTTATACTGCTCTACAGGCTTTCAAATTCAGGCGTGTTCAGAGTCTTATCCTGGATCTCAAGTAAGTATATTAGCTGTGTGCTGATTCGATCAATTGAAAGAGAAAACAGGATTAAAATTAACACTTGTATCTGTTTCTAATGTATTCAGGTATGTGTTGATAAGTAAGCCAACTGAGTGGTCAGAAGACTTGAGACAGAAGTTTCTAGAGGGTTTTGATGCCTTCTTGGAGTTGCTCAAATGTATGCAGGTATGTAAATCTGTGAGTTATAAAATCTGCACCGTGTTAAGATTATAGCAAGAAGTTAGCTAGCGTAATATAAAAACTGAGAGGGTTCAGTGCACCCTCTGTTTTATAATTTTAGGACAGTGTAGTTTCTGGATTTGCTGTTTTTGTCCTGAAACATGTCTCACCCAACTTGTTTGTTTGTTGTTTTAGGAGGCAGTAAAAAAAGACAAGTGGTTCAAAAGGAAAAATGTAGTTTGGGGCTTATTTTGCAGTTGTATGGGCAGACAAGACATGTTCAATTGTATGAGCAGAATCTGTCCAATTTTAACTAATTTACCATCTTATTGAAAGATGCAGATACTACTTCAGTGCTAGCAGAGTTGATCCTTGTATCAAAGCATATATTGTCTGTACCATAGAGGTAGATGTCTTTGTTGAGATTTTTTAGTCTTTTCATGTGCTGTGTTGTCTTGAGGAGTATTTTAAAAGCAGCGCAGCTTTTACAAAAGCAGATTTACAGTGTGATCAGTAACACATGAATCAGAATTACTCACATTTTTTTCAGTTCTTCCTTAGCACACCCATCTCAGTGCTTTAGCTTTGTTAGCCTGCTGACAACAGTCTCTTGAACATAATTTCTCCTATATCATGCTGTTGATTTTCTTATTTCTTATACCAAGTTTTGTTTGGGTATTGTGGGTACTCAGTCTTTACTTAGCATTTAACTGCGTTTCTTAATACATCCCTAGAAAATTGATATTTATAGGTATGTATAGCATATATATATATCTATATATACCTATATATCTATAGGTATATATACTTCTATATAGATAGAAAATTTATAAATTTGCATTTATAAAGCAAAATAAGTGTTGAAGATGATTAGTGTATGTATGTAAACATCCTTTGAAAAGAAACTTTTCAAGGTGTTAATAACAGAGCTAATACCTGAAAAATGCCCTGACCCAGTATTCTTATCTCCTGCACTTCCTGTTTCATTTTCTTGTTGTTTTGATATGTGTAATTCATTTCCAGATGGCCCCAAGTATTTCTTGTTATAGCAGCAGTATGTTTGTAAGACTAGGTAACCACTGTACCACAATTAGGCTAATGTGAAGCTATTTAAGTGGTAATGTTGTTGAAATGTGCAGTGCTTTTCTTTAAGGGTATGGATCCAATAACCCGTCAAGTAGGACAACACATCGAAATGGAACCAGAATGGGAAGCAGCGTTTACACTGCAAATGAAATTAACTCTTGTTATTTCAATGATGCAGGACTGGTGTGCTTTAGATGTAAGTTCCCTCTCAAGTGTTTTCTCTGTGTGAATATATAGTAATGGAGGTGGTGGTTATGAGAAGGTAAAGGAAACATCAGTGTAACAAGTTGAACAGAACATGTAATGGCACAATAAGTCAAAATCTTTTGTGTGCAAGTATGCTTTCTCCACATCAAGAAATTGTGATCATCACAATACTGTTAGGTTATAGTTAACAATTATCGAAGAACAGGGTG
Source organism: Gallus gallus (assembly GCF_016699485.2). Taxonomy (NCBI): domain Eukaryota; kingdom Metazoa; phylum Chordata; class Aves; order Galliformes; family Phasianidae; genus Gallus; species Gallus gallus. The sequence continues at coordinate 22,695,559 of NC_052534.1, forward strand.
TAGAGAAACATGCCCTGGATCTACCTCATGCTGAAGGTTATAAATCAGGTTTCTACTGCACGTCTGTTTCAAGTTCTAGCATTTCAGAACTTCAGCATGGTGAAATATTGTTGTGGAACAAGTGATCCTAGAGTGTCTAAATATTCAATCTGGCCTTAATCTGCCACTGTCAGTTAACATACAAGTTGACTAACCTAGCACGATCATGAAAACCTTCAGAAAGTTCCCATAATTACAAAAACAAAAGCCTTGCAACTGTTTTTTTGCACAGTTTTTTTTTTCGGGTCAGACGTATCTAAATGTGTTTTGTGGTCTATGTCCACCTCGGTAATTCAGATCAGTATTGAGTTCCTTATCTTAGTTTTGTAGGACTGCTAATACAGTTAAAAACCCAAAGCCTACTTACACCTATCAGACTACTTGTTGTTTGCTGTGCTATTTGTCAGAGCTCTGCTTTTTTCATAATCTTTGTGAACTGTGCTCTTTCTTTTAGGAAAAAGTATTAATTGAAGCTTACAAGAAATGCCTGGCTGTGCTGATGCAGTGTCATAGTGGCTTTACTGATGGAGAACAGCCTATTGTTCTCAGTATGTGCGGACATTCGGTTGAGACCATCAGATACTGCGTTTCCCAGGAAAAAGTCAGCATTCATCTCCCAGTTTCACGTCTACTTGCAGGTATAAACTTGGTTAAAAATATTTCAGGAAATGGAAAATGTTACATAAATATAATTTGTTTTTGTGTGGGTGTAATGAACCACAGAACAGCTGTTGAGAGCCTGAAGTATTTAGTAAACCTCTCATGACAGACAGAAAGGATGATATATCTGTCACCGGTAACTTGCCCTGATCAACCAAGGATACTTGGCTATCACTGAGAGGATGTGACATGGACAAAAGAAAGGCAAAACTCAGTTGCTTTACAAGTTTTAAACATATACAACTTTCCATAGAGTGTAGGGTTTTTTTATATTCCTCTTTAGGAAATAGCTGTGTAGCTCCAGAATAATAATTTTACAGATTTGTAGTTTTGTCCAAAAAATGGCCTGACAGTATATTAGGTGATCCTTTTTTCGCCTTCTGAAATTGTATTAGATGTTGTATGTAATATGTGTTTGTTTTATTTATTCATGTAGGCCTGCATGTTTTGTTGAGTAAAACTGAAGTGGCATATAAGTTTCCAGAGCTGCTACCCCTGGTATGTAATTAAATGTAGCATACTCATTAAAAGTAATTAGTAATGCAGATGAAATTGCTTAAATAAGTGTAGGATATTATTAAGAAAGGGCTGTTTGGCCATGCATACTGTTTACAAAGACTATCCTTGACAGATAAAATTACCTCTTAAGAGATTAATATTTGGATAATCATAACTGGAGCATGAGCAATCAGCATTGCTCTCTTAAATAATTCAAGACCCCCGTGGAAAGTTTGTATTTTGCTCTTCATTCATTACTTTCTTTTTGTGGTAGAAATTATCTATAGAAACCACTGGCAGGACCTGATTTCCTTCTCCTTGCTGTGGATTCTAATTTTGTTTCTCAGTTGTTTTCCTTCCTGCATGTACTCACTGATCCCTTTAAATTCTTTAAATGGAAGGTTAAAAAAACAAAATTAATTTAAGAAGGAGAAATAGTAACTAGCAAAGGAAACCTCTTGTCTTTAAACAGAAGATACAGTTAATGTTATTGAATTGACCAGCTGATGTTTTAAATTACAAAACTTACTGTTTTTAAGGATAAATGAAAACCCTTGTGGAGTACTTCTGCAGGGCAAAGTCTGTGAGGCTGGTTAACATTGATTAGCTAGATTATAAAAGGCTCATCAAGCCTTTGTAATACGTGCTTTGAATTTACTTCTCTTTTGTCTCCCCCAAACGTTTAATTATTACAAATATCATCCTTCCTTCTTTCAGTTCCATTTCCTCTTATATTCTCTAAATATATCAAAATACTGTGTTTTATTTTAACTTAGAGTGAACTTAGCCCACCTATGTTAATAGAACATCCTCTACGATGCTTAGTTCTGTGTGCTCAAGTGCATGCAGGGATGTGGAGGAGAAATGGCTTCTCTCTTGTTAATCAGGTAAGTACATAGCAGCTGTGTAATCACTGTTTTCTGATGACTCCCCCAAGATTGATTTCAGACCCCCAAATCTCTCATTTGTGTGTCCATTTTAAATTTCACTTGCATTAGCTTCCATAAGGTTTGTGTGAGGTAGGCACTTAAATCAGTACTTGTATTACTTGAAAATTTGTTTTCAAGGCAATCTTTGATATCTTAATCAGAAATTGCTTTTTTTTTGTCATTTTGACTGCTATGGTGCTCAGTGAACTTAGTGCTTTGTGCGTAAAGAAGCAACGAAGTATAATGCAGCTAATGCCCCTTTCCCTTTTTCCTGTATGTTGCCCAATAATAGCTAGTTAAACCTATGCATCTTTGATAATGTATTCATTACTTTAACATAAAAGTGTCTTGAATATTAAAATATACCCCACTCAGATTATTACCCTTTCTAAGGCAACTGAAAACCTAAGGGCACATAGAAGCATTAGAACCAACTCTGTGCATCTTGTGTGTCTTTTGTCCCATAAACCCCCATCTTCAGTAGATAATTGCAGAGTATGCGTACTGGAAGGTTGAATTAAGCTGCTCTTTTTGCTGATGTTTCTTGCCTCTTAGTCTTAAACAACAACAACAAAAACCAAAACAACAACAACAAAAAAACCACCACCACCAACAAAAAAAAAAAGCCTATTCTTGTAAGGTGATGTCTTTGTCATTATTTAAAGCAAAGGCAGCTCTAGTTGCATACAGTTATAACATCACTCAAGTTACTGTGGATGCTTACCAGATCTGAAATTTCAGCTCTTGATAGTGGAACAAATCTGTGTTAAATTGCACTGACTGCCAACATCATAAGGTGAGATGAGTTTAGCTTAGGTACTATGGCTCCCACAGCTCTTTTCTGACCATGGCTCACTTTTTATGGCTCGCTATTCAGCCAACTGCTTTTGGATGTTTTATGATGTGAATGGGCATCTATGTGTGGATCAATAGTTTGAGAAAATAGAGGAAGGCATGCCTAACTAACTGCTCCATGTGATTTTCTAGAATAAAAATAAATGTAGATGAAATGTGATGTTTGTTAATTATTTTGGTGGTTTTTTTTTTTCAGATTTATTACTATCATAATGTGAAGTGCAGGAGAGAGATGTTTGACAAGGACATAGTAATGCTTCAGGTAACCATGTGTACTGGTTTGCATTTTATCAAGCATCTTCAGGATTCAAGTGCATTTGTTTGTAGCTCCTATGAAAAACTTTTCAAATCCTCTTCAGTAATGCAATGAGTGTATACAATGCCTCTTCCCCCTCACTTCTTGCTGTGTTGAACAATCTCTTCTTGAAGTTCAAATCTGGCAGTCAGCTTAACTCTGACACAGAGATGTCTGTGATACTTCTATGCTGAGTGGGACGAAAGTTAAAACTTGCTACTTGGTGTTCACCTAGAAGGAAAATATTTTCACAAGGCCCTTCAATCTTACCTAGATGTGGCAATACCCAATATAATGCATGTATTCTGATTTATTTCTGGTTCCCAACAGACTTCCCTAAGGCTTGATCTCCCCCGATTCTTAATTATCTTCAGGATCTGCTTATTTGGGTTGATATCCTGCAGTTACATTGAAATGATTCCATCTAAAAAAGGGTCTCATTAGCATTAGTAAACTTAGAACAAATAATGTAGACATGTTGTTTAATAAACAAATAATGTTTTGGAATGCAGTATTCAGAAATGGAAGTAGGTGTGTGTGTGTGTCTACATTAAGACGTTTGTATTCTTTCACAGAAAGTTTGGAAAATCTCTTTAAAGTCTTCTAGGTGTTTTGAGAATGGGAATTCAAAATCTTTTTGTTTTATAAAACATCATGCTATATGATAAGTGATAATAGGTGGTACTTACTATGCCTTCTAAAAGTTGGATCAACAGGAACAGAATAGTAGAGACAAAAACAAATGAAAGTCTTTCTCTGTTTTTTATTTAGATTAGAGATGGAAGGAATAATCCTGAATATTTTGCACTTAAATGCTATCAAAAATTACTAATAAATCGTAGCACCCTACATACTCAAACCTGTGCTGTTGCACTATTGGAGTCCTAAAAGAGTAAGTCTAATTAAATCTCCATGCCAAGGATAGAGAGAGATGAATTTAATAATTAATATTCTGTCAACTTTGTATATGAATATAAAAACATTCCATAATAACTCTGAATCTGTTTTCTGTTTATAATCGTATTCTTCTTTAATAGACAGGTGTGTCGATGATGGATCCAAACCACTTCCTGATGATAATGCTGAGTCGCTTTGAACTTTATCAGATATTTAGTACTCCAGACTATGGCAAAAGATTTAGCACAGAAAATACTAACAAGGTATCTTATGTACAGATTTCATAGGAAAATCTGATTTTCTTTTCAAGAATACATTGGATGCTGTTGTTCTACATCCGTGCGTTCTCTTGATCAAAAATTACTGAAGTAATTATTTTGATTTAGTTTGGCCAGTTTAAAGTATGCATAAACATTATACGTGTCAAGATGATAAATGTCAGAAGCTGCTGCCTGATTTTCATGTTGTTGAGGAAGTTTAAGGCACTTGTGACTGCATTACAGCAGAACTTAAATTGGGGAATACTAAGGGTGAAAAAAAGGCAGTGTTTTGAAGCACAGAAAAATATTTTCAGCATATGATTTTTTTTAACCTTTAAATGAAACGTGTAAATTCTTTTTCTTTACTTCAGGATGTTGTTCAACAAAATAATACTCTTATAGAGGAGATGCTGTACCTCATCATAATGATTGTTGGTAAGCTCAGAATGTGTTTAATCCATTTTTTAAGATTCTGTTTAATGGTTTGGAATGAGCATTCTTTGTTGTTATGTCAAATTCACTTCTACTTTGAATGCTTTGTAGTTCTTGAATCTAGCTTAGTTTAGCATTGTGAATTTTTCATTAACATAATGAATTTTTGAGTGGGCTAACACAAGATTTCACAGCAGAAACTTATTTTCCAGTCTCTCCCTTTAAATGACAAGAGAAGAACAAATAATGTTTAAAAATACTCCAAAATAAAATAAAAGAATGCATTTATTTTATGTTTCTAGGAGAAAGATTCAGTCCTGGAATAGGACAGGTAAATGCAACAGATGAAATCAAACGAGAGATCATCCATCAGCTGAGCATCAGGCCAATGGCTCACAGCGAATTAGTGAAGGCGTTACCTGAAGATGTGAGTAACTTGGAAAACAAAACAAAGCCTTCAGTTTTACAAGGTTAATTGGTGAAAATTAACTTTCTTACATGAGTAAATGCCGCTTAATGGAAGCAGCATGATTATGCAGAGTGCAGCTAACATGAGAACAGATTAACAGTTGTCATAGAGAAGGCAGGAGAACACTGTGGAAGGAGAAACAGGGTATGAAATAGGCAGGAGCCTGAGAGCTTCTTCAGCTCTTCTCTTTAGTGCACTTTCTTATCAGGCCATCTGGTCAGCAGTCTCTGCAGTCTGCTTGTAAATCCTAAATAGATGTATGCAGGTGGGTTGCTAGAGCTACCCGGAAATATAAACTCATACTTTAAAGCATAACAGTGACTGAAAATGTATGAAACCAGACACAGTATAATGACTTGTGAAACATAAATGCTTCATTTGCATGGATAGAAGCATTTACTGGAGTTCCAGTATGAGTACTTTTGTAAGGATGGCAAAGTAGGAATTTTTTTAGAAGATTGTTCAAGTAATCTTTAAATGTGATTTCAGGGGGAAGTCAACATTAAAACATTATTCTCTTTACTGTATTAGTACTACTAATTTAAGCTAGAATTAACAGTTAATTAATTATGTTTTCAGTCTTAAATACGTTTTCCCTGACCTGTTAACAGCTGTACAAGGAAAGGGAAAGGACTATTAAAAAGAACTTACAGGTGATCTGAGCTGATTTCTTTTTAATCTCCTTTTATGATTATCATTTTTCAGTGCTTTATCCTTTTATCTTTTTTATCATTTTTAAATGCCTAGAGAATGGAAATAGTGGCTATATATTAAGATAGATTAAGTAAGCTGGCTCAGTTTTCTTCTGTTATGTTCTTAGTTGATTTTGACAGGGGAAAAATAGTAGAAATGAAGTATTCTTAAAAGTGCTTTTCACAGACATGGTATTCCTGACCGTATGTTCCTATTTTGTGTCTTAGCATTCTTGGGAGTGTCATGAAAGTTACTTCATTCTACATCTGTTTTACTCGTTCATCCAGTGCTGTGTGTTATTTGAATGTACTTAAATCCAGGAACTGTAGTAACACTGTTTTGCATTTTGACTCAATATAGGAGAACAGAGAGACGGGAATGGAAAGCGTAATTGAAGAAGTGGCTTGTTTCAAGTACGTTTCCCTTTATTCTAACATTTTAGCTTTTAAAATTAAATATTTAAATTGGTAAGAATGAGAGGACAGAAGAAAGGGGTACTGGTGAGAAATGAAAGCAAGAAAAAGACATTCTGTTGTGAAATTTAACTCAAAAGGAGTATTTATCTATGACGATACAGCAGTCCAGCATGGAAGTCGTATGAGAGATTTCCATGTTCACTGCTGAGAATTAGGCTTGATATCATTGGAAACTCAGTGCCAAGCTGCTATTTGTTTCATAACAGTCTGTTTTCATGGGAACACAGGTTGATTACTATCAGTAGTAATCTTTACTTCCTATGAGTAGTAAGTGACTCTCTTCCCTAACCTTCACCTTAGACTTTCCCAATGGCTTTTCTGAAGTGCATCATTCTTAATACTCATTTTAGAGTGCTCACTGAGCAATGGTTTTAGCTTCTTTAGTTAACCACTCATGCTCAAATGTTAATAACTGGTAAACATAAATTTTACAAATTTCTTGACAGGAAACCTGGATTAACTGGCAGAGGACTGTATGAATTAAAACCAGAATGTACCAAGAACTTCAATCTGTATTTCTATCATTTCTCAAGGGCAGAGCAATCAAAGGTAATCAATTTCAAGCTTCTGTTTTTCATTTTTCTTTTTAATTTTCTTCTTTTTTCCACGTAACTTTACTCTGTGAGGAAATATTATCAACTGCTACTTTTTGAAAGTTGAATCATTTGAGACTGTGGACAGAATTTATCTCAGACTTTGCAGCTGTTTCTGTATCATTAGATGCTTTATCTTATACAGAGCTGCTGAAATCAGAGGGGCTTCAGAAGTTTTGTCTATGGGTTCCCTTACATCTTGTTAGACTGAAAGTGCTTTAACAGTCTGTGTTTTTTAGTTACCGTAGTGGACATTACCATTTTATAATTTATCTTATGGTTTTTATGCTACTAAAGAGTCCAGGCTGGCTCAAGCTGAAAGGTTTATTTCAGAAATGCAGGCCTTATAAGAGGTTGACATGTAGAACGTAATACATGCTAAAAAGACATGGAAGCTTCCTCCTTTTATTTAAGGCGGGGTTAAGGTGGAAAGAAACAGCAACAACATAACAAAGAAAATAGGAGTGCTTTTCTAAGTTTTTTATTTCTGAAGGTTTTGAGTAATATTGGCATCATTCTATTTCAGGCTGAGGAAGCACAAAGAAAGCTGAAAAGGCAGAACAGAGAAGATACAGGTATTTTTCTTAGCAGGGGAGGAAAGAGAAGCACCTGTCAAACTGTGTATTGCCCTGAATAACAAGTCTTGGATTAGCCAGATATTGGTGGGAATGTAGGAACTTCTCTTCTATCTTCCTGACTATAGTCAGGGATCTGATCCATGCCAGCTTATTCTTTCAGCTTTCCTTACACGCAAGCAATATCAAATGTTACAGCCTACTATCTGTGATGCTTTTTATCCAGCAGCTGTATACTGTTCAGGGTTAGAATGCTAAGCTGTTTGAAAGTCAGATATTTGATATGGATGCTGTAAATTTAACATGCTGAAATGTAAAACTCTTATTTCTTTTTCAGCGCTTCCACCACCAGTGTTGCCTCCTTTCTGCCCACTTTTTGCAAGTCTGGTTAATATTCTGCAGTCTGATGTCATGCTGTGCATCATGGGAACGATACTACAGTGGGCAGTAGAACACAATGGCTATGCCTGGTCAGAGTCCATGCTGCAAAGGGTATGATACCTTATTTAATACTATGCGTTTGGTAAAGAATGAGTATGTGTTTCAGCCCTTTAAGTCGGTTTGTTTGTAGATTTACACGGCTTACTGGCATGTCTGGAGTACCAGAGCATCCTGGCAATTTGTATGTGATGGAAAAAGCGTTTTACTCAGCATTGACAGTTTTTCACTTCAAAATGCCATTGAGGCTACTTTCATGCCACATAGAGTAACTTGAACTTTTTTATTTCAAGGAGGTTGCAACTTTTCACTGACCTGAAAGTTAGTGTTAGAGTTTTTATCATCGAACTGTTAAGGTTGAAAAGACCTCTAAGATGATCCTGTCCAGCCATGAGTATATAGAATGTTAGAACAAATTTGGTTTAAAAATTTCGACTTTTGGTCAGTCAAATGTTGCATGTGTTTAAAAAGGATTTAAACGTGCATAAACTTCTGATAATAGCATGCAATTTTTAAGGTTAAAGCTAAGAAATACAAGAAGACACTGAAATTTATTCCAAAGTACTGTGTTCCCCTTGACTAGAAGGAGAGCAAACAGACACCAGTGGTATAAGGTGTGTAAATCTGCAAAGTTTCAGGAATGTGTCAACACACACTGTTAATCCTGTATAGTATAGCTTTAGTGCTACATATATAGAAATAACTTCAAATGTGTTCTTATTTATGTGGGTTTTTTTATTGGATTGACTTCCTTGTCTTTTAATGCATTACCTGAACTATTGTAAAGAGATTATGCATGCTTTAAAAGAAAAAAAGAACTAAACCTGATAATTTTTACCTAGGTTTTGCATTTGATTGGAATGGCACTACAAGAAGAAAAGCAGCACCTGGAGAATCTCAGTGAGGAGAATGTTGTAACATTTACCTTCACTCAGAAAATATCAAGTATGCCCTTCTCTTCATAAGTAGAGCAAATTTTAAGTAAACAGAAATGCCAGTCCATCATATTTTCTTCTTCTGGAACAGTATTTATTAAAAGAATATATTTGTTGATCCATCAAAAATTGTTTTCAATATTATAAATACATAAAAATTCTTAGATTTGACAGGAAAAGTTGACCAGATTTTATTTTTATATATATAATATATATATATATATATGTATATATATATGTATATATAATATACTTCACTCATATGTAGCAATGATAGTAGCTTTGAGAGCAGCAATACGTAGTCCCTTGTGCAGAAAAATCCAGAGTTAGAATAATTCCCATGAAATCTAATTTTTAATATCGTTGTAGCACTTTTAACAAAGATTGTTTTACATGGTCAGACAGTGTTGCAAAAGCTGTTGCTGTGTTCTTAATGAATTGGAATTTATTTGATGCTTCTTTGCATCTTCTGACTAGTGCCTGTAGTTCTATTAACATATGAAACTGCTAGAACTCTTCAATTGAAAATAGGTGGGAAATACAACGCTGCAAGTTTGACATAGCAGCTTCCAGGTTAATAAACATTCAAGGTGCAGGTACAGTGCATTTGGTCTTGTAAGTAAAGTTAGTGAATGAGAGTTCTAAGACAATTTCCTCTAACCTTTCAGGATTTAGAGGGTATTAATGAAAATGCTTGGAGGAGTGAAAGTCATGTATTAGTTGAAGGGATTATTTTGTTGTTGAATGCATGCAGATGTTGGTTGGTTTTTGTTTTCTTTGATAGTAGTTAGCACTGAGTTTTCTTTCTGGTTTTTCTCAGGGCCAGGAGAGGCTCCCAATAATTCCCCTAGTATACTTGCTATGCTAGAAACACTGCAAAATGCACCTCATCTGGAAGTGCACAAGGACATGATCAGGTGGATTTTGAAGGTAAATCTGTTTCATATAATTTATGAAAACCACGTAAAGAAGATTGTTGAAACTTTTCTAATTCTACAGCAATAATTTTCTTACTTTCCATGCTGATTTATTCTACCTACCTTTTATTTTTCTTTTTCCTGGAATCCTAGACAACACATTATCTGGCCAGCATTGCAGTTTGCACACTTATGTTCATGTCACAACCTGAGAGATTTTTTGCTTTTGTTTTTGTACAGACTTTTAATACCATTAAGAAACTAAGAGAAAGTTCTTCTACAAGTCCTGTGGCTGAGACCGAAGGAACTGTTATGGAGGAGGTAAAACAAAGCTGTGGCAGATAGCTGATCTGAAACAGGTCCACACTGTGACTAGCAACAGACTGTGTTTCTGATTGCAGTTCTGAATCAAAGATAGAAAACATCAGTGATGTCTTCAACTTTAGTTCTGTCTCAGCCTGTAGATCAAACAGGCCTGTCTGTTTGCAAGACCTATTAGGATTTTCAGGTCTATTTTTACCTTGCTTTACACTGTAGCCTCCAAATCTTAGGCAAGTTTACCACTACTTATATGGCACTGATCACAGCAGTTAGGGGACTCAGCTCTTCCTTATGATTTCAGTTTCACTGAAAATTGTTAAAAATACGCAGATATAGTTTCTTTTACTATGCAGATCATTCTAGATGAGCTCTGCTGTTTAATTTAGCTGGAGATGATGTCTCAGAAACACTGGCCTTAGAGCACTGTAGTTCAATTAAGAATATGACTAGTGTGGAGGGAGAGCAGCACGAGACACCTGTCACTTCCCTTTTTATCTTATGAGTGCTCAAAGGGAAGAGAAATACAAAATGTGGTGAGGGGTTGAGGTGGGGGAGAAGTACTCTTCTGGATCTGCAGTGCTCTCTGGCATTGAATGTGAGCCAAAGACAAGAGGGCCCTAAAACTTTCTGGTAGACTATTTTATCTTTTTACGGGACTCTAATTGCTTAGGGGTTAATATAAGTTACATATGGCAGCAGCTAACGTAAGTTGTCCGTTTTAACATTGTTTTTAAACGGCTAACTGATTATTAGTACTAATTGAATGGTAAAATTTCAGAGCTCACGTGATAAAGACAAAGCTGAGAGGAAGAGAAAAGCTGAGATTGCTAGGCTGCGCAGGGAGAAGATAATGGCCCAGATGTCTGAGATGCAGCGGCACTTCATTAATGAGAACAAAGAACTCTTTCAACAGACTTTGGAGGAGCTGGATACTTCAACTTCTGGAGTGCATGACAATAGGTAATGAAATCTCATTTGAGTTTTTTCTTTTTCACTTTTACATCATCTTGTCCTATTGTTACTGTTTTAAAAAGTGTTTTTTCTTTTAAAAGTGTTCTTAGAAAAGTATTTAAAAGGTTGTTTTTTTTTTAATACCACGAAAGGAGCAGTAAATTGAGCCCTTTCCTCCTACTTGCCGGCAAGATGATGGATACATATTTATTCCTCCCATCTCTCTCGTCCTTACAGTGCTTAACATCAACATGCAAATAGTTTTGTTTTGTATTAAGTCATCCAGTAGCTTGTTGGTAATGCTGAAAAGACTGACACAGTAAATAGGAAATAGCTGATTATATGCATGTGAGGATCTGAAAGAAAATTTACTTGTAGCTGGAAATACAAATTGAAGCATGTTAATGATTTTGTGGAGAAGTGGAGTGTTTTCCAGGCAATTAAGATACAGCGATACTGGAGGGTCACAAATACAGTTCGTGTTGACTTGGAGCAGTTCTCTTACTAAGGAGAGGGTGTACTTTTTTTTTTCTGGAAATATGTTTTTGCATAACTTTTTCTGGAGACATAACAATTGCTATATCTGTGCCAAAACCACATTCTGTCAGAGAGCGTTTACCATAAAGCTAGAATGCATACTAATTGTGTTTGAAGCATGATCAAACTGTCTCTATATATTTTCCAAATAGTGTGCTTACTAATATTCTTTGTATGTTCTAGCCCTGTAATTTCAGATGCAAAACTCACAGCCCTGGGACCAGAGCAAACCAGGGTAGCTGAACACAGACAGATCGTTATGTGTATATTGTGTCAGGAGGAACAAGAAGTTAAAGTGGACAGTAGAGCTATGGTGTTGGCAGCGTTCATTCAGAGATCAACTGTGTTGTCTAAAAATAGAAACAGAATTATTCCAGATCCTGGTAGGTAGTATTCATAATCTTTAATGTTAATGAATGTCAGTCACTGTAATGACCCCTTTTTCTTTTAACGCGGCAGTGTTGCCTTCTTAACTGTGTAATTGTGAATGACTTCATTATAAATGGTGGCAAAACTCCTGAGTTTTAAGTGAGGTGGTAACGTGTCCTAAGTAATGACATGAAGTAACTGTGAAACATTATCGAAAAGAGTTCTGTCAGCCTTTTTTGACAAATTATTTGTAAACGTTAAAAACAATAAACCAAGCTCAGAAATGTTTGTTTTTAAGCTAACTCATAACATTATAGGGAAAGAAGTGCTGGTGTATCTCTGTGCTTTTACGGCAGTATGCCTTCTTCTCAGTTAAATCATCTGAAATGCTTCATAGTGGTGTTGATTTAAAAGAAAAAAGAAAAAAAGAAGCCTTTGTGAAGCAGCTTACTTTTTTTGATTAATGGCATTATTACAAAGATACCTCTGGATTCTATATACACAAACACAAAAAATTCCATACTGAATCATGTTGCACTCTGACCCTGAAGATTAATGTTCTTAGTCTCATTATTTAGTAGAACTAAACCACCAAAACTGCAGATAAATCTCAGACTTTGGCCCAGAAACTCTGAGATGCAGGCTTGAAATCTAAGCACAGTACATACACTCAAAACATAAATTCAAAATGAGCTAAAGAGTTTCAGTTGTGGATTAGTCGTGTGCTTTATGCTTCATCAAATGAATTGTGCTTTTGTAATAAAGTTTAGTTATAATGCAAATGCCGTTAAATCTTTTATCTGCAGTGAACTTTTCAGATAAAAGTTAATTTCAATGTTCTTTTGTTTCATTTTGAATACAGAAAAGCACGACCCATTGTTCATGCATCCAGATCTGTCATGTGGAACACACACGGGTAGCTGTGGCCATATTATGCACGCTCATTGTTGGCAAAGGTAAAAAGCTATCTTTCAGTTAAGTCCAAATAGCACAGCACGTACAACATTTAATTGCAAAACTAACACCCTGTAGTAAATTTAAAAAGCAGTGCCAGAAAGCAATGAAAGCAGCTTACTGCTTTAAAAATATGCATGTTGTTATGAATATTGTAAGCATGTTTAAAATAATTTTCATTTGCTTTGTCATCTCAGTGAAGGAGAATCTGAAGCTGCATATGACAGCTTTCATTCCTTTTGAATGTTTATCCATATACATCATGCCCTGTGGCATACATATATCTGAACACTGAAGCTCAGGTTCTTTTTTTACTGCTCAGAAATAGATGTGTTCCTGCTGCTGCTTGTGCTCTTTATTGAAGTTTTAAATGACAGTGTACCCCTTGCACTTCTAGTTCTTCCGTAATGTTTCATTTGAACTAGAAGCATACTTCCTAGTTTGAGCTTATCTTTGATGAAGTGAGCTTTATCCCTTGTTCTTTGTTAACCCTTTTCAGTTATTCTTTTTTGTGGGAGAGTATAAGGATAAATATGCTTTTATCACCAATTCTATTAGGCCAACACGAACTGGTAAGCCTCTGAATTCTATTAGGCCCTTGCTTTGGTCCTTGGTGTGGCTTCTGAGGTGCCTCATTGCAAATTCTGCCTTACTTGTGAAGGCTGTTAGGAGCTCCCGGAGATTGTGTCTGCAGCTGTGTGGTAATTCCCACGCAAGTTTCATTTGTAGTCTTTGATATGTGCTCACTGAAGGTGCCTTCAGTTCTTTCTTCAGTTTTTAGTGTGTAGCTGATGTACAGTCCTATGTCGTTTCCATTAACTCTTGGAAATGTTCTTTGCCCGTGCTCAGAGACCACTTTTGTGACGTTGTAGGGCATACTCTAAAGTATCCTAGAGACTTGTGGCAGCAGTTACGTGTAGCAAAGCGGTGGATTTGGTTCTTTTCTGTGTAAGGTTCAGAGATCAAACACCAGTTTTCCATTTGCCCATGGGTAATGCTTGTGGCATCCTCTATAATTTTATGGAAAACTGAAGACTTCTTCAGATTTTAATTCAGAGATTAAAATTCTTCAGCATTTTTTCTAACTCTCTCTCCCACCCTTCTTATAAATGGGTATTGGTAAAGTTCAAGCTTAAATGTGACTGTGATTGCCTTACATACTTCAGGATTTTGTGACTGCCAAAAACTGGGATAGCCTGCAATTATTTAACTGATCACATACTTGATTAGTGAAAGGGTGGAGATTTTTCCTTCAAATAATTCTTACTCTTCTCTGGGAAAAGGAAAACAAATGTCTTCATAAGCATTCATGAATTTCTGTATTAAGGAAATGTTTTAATAGCATCTCAAGTATATCTTGCTGTTTTCTGTAGGTATTTTGATGCTGTCCAAGCAAAAGAGCAACGAAGACAACAAAGATTACGAGTGCACACAAGTTATGATGTAGAAAATGGTGAATTCCTTTGCCCGCTTTGTGAATGTTTAAGCAACACTGTTATTCCTCTGCTTCCACCACCAAGAGTTTTGTTTAACAGGTATGTTTGCTTGTTTATATACACCCTTGCTAAGTGTAAAAAACAAAAACAAACGAAACCTCCCAAAAAAACACAAACCTCAAAACCACTTAAGAGTTCCAACACTCCAGGCAATCCTTAGCTAGATTTAACTTAACTAGAAACAAGTGTTTTGACTTGAAAATTACCTTCAAAATTAGTTCTTGTTTGTTCTAGATATGATTTTTTTTTTTTGTTATTAATGAGCTGTGTGTTTTTTTAATGTTGTGGAATCAGCTTGTATGAATGAGATATGAAGATTGTTAATGTTAAGCAATTTATTGCTACGCAAACTGTTACAAGAGCCAGATACCGTTGGTTTCAGATTTGGTGTCTCACTGCTGTCACTGGGATCTATTTAAAACAAACACAAAAGTAAAAACTCCCCAAACCTCCACCTGAACCAAAGGCTATTAATGGTCTCAGGAACAACAAATTCTCTCTGCGTTACTTTTTTGGCTTTGGAAATGCTTACTGTTTTCTCCTTTGATAATCTCAAATTGCTTGCTTCTTTCTTTTGGTTGGTGGACCTTTCTCAGTTTGGAATGGTGTGAAAGGTCCATACTGTGTAGGACTTGCAGGAAAAAAAATGAAGACTGAAAAAATGTGGACAGCCCTGTTGAGGAAACAGAAGATCATGAGATGCCTATGAAATATTAATTTTGTACATAGTTTGTCTTCAAATAATATGTCATCTTATAATTATTTTTGGACAGGTTAGACTTTTCAGGCCAACCAAACCTCACTCAATGGATCAAAACAATATCTCAGCAAATAAAAGCACTGTATTTACTTCGAGATGAAGACCGTTCAAGTAAGTCTGAAAAACTCTGTATATTTGTATGTGAAAGTGTTATGTTATGCATGTGGGAGGCCTAACGTTATGGTTCTACCACTGTGGAGCTCAGAGAGGGTGTAGAAGATGCAAAATAGCTTGGCATTTTAGTTTCTGGTGATGTGCTCTTGTACCTTTTTATAATGTAAAAACTATGTATAGGTGAGTAATAAAAGTAAGTAATAAAATGTTTTATTACTTCTTGTTATAGATAATTCTGGTCATTCAGAAAAAATGGATCAACTACAACTACCTGAAGGATTTAGACCGGATTACAAACCGAAGTATGTATTAACATATTAAATCTTTAAAATCTTCTCATGAGATGATAATAGAATGTGTGACTTCTGTGCTATTTCAACAATTGATGTGAAGAATATGAATTTTGCTTTATTTGAAAAGTTAATCCTATTATTATGATGACATTAGAGTCCAAACCACAAGTAGTAAACTATATGATAGAATTTCAGAGGAAGATGTGGTTCATGAGCGTGCAGAGAGGATCTGCAGTTGTATGAGTTTCAGTGTGAGGATTGTGGATGTTTTCCCTCTATTACTTTTAAATGGGTTAAGGAGTCATCATTATTGCTCAGCACAACAAGCAAAGCACAAAGAAGGTCTGAGAAATTTGAGAGTAATTTCAGCTATTACTGTGTTTGTATTCAGCTCTATCACTTCTTCATCTGGGGAGAAGGTAATAATTATTCACGTGCTATGGACGTGTCTGCAGACTGTGCACAAAAATGCAAGACACCCATCCTAGGTGCTGATGGATTTTGTCATCACTAACCCATAGTTCTTTTAATTTATTCTTAACTAATAACTTTGAAGACTATGTATTTTTAAGGCCAAGGAATGAGACTGGCTCAAATGAAGAAGTAATGAGGAATGTAGCTAGCACAGAAAAGAGGTTAAAGAATCCAAAGGTCCAGAGAGCGATACTGGAGTTCTCACTTTAAAGTTTATACGTTTATAGGATGAATGTTCAACATTAAAAGTATTATGCTGCCAGTAGGGAAAATAATTAATTAGTAATATTCTTTTGTTTCAGGAATCCATATTCTGAAAGTATTAAGGAGATGCTGACAACGTTTGGTACAGCAACATATAAAGTGGGCTTGAAGGTTCATCCAAATGAAGAAGATCCACGTGTACCTATAATGTGCTGGGGAAGCTGTGCTTACACAATACAGACCATAGGTAATATATTAGTACCTTATTTATTATTTATTTATATGCTAACCTATTTATTTTGCTACTTTACAAAATGGATTTCAGAATTTAAATTTACAACATTAAAATGTTTTTGTATTTTCTTGTCTTCCCCAGAACGAATTCTAGCTGATGAAGATAAGCCATTATTTGGCCATTTACCTTGTCGACAGGTAAGGATTCAGTAGCAATTTCTTTCTCTATCAGGAGAAAAAGAGAGAATTGTGCTTCTTTAATGCAGATTGTCTAAATTTTAAGCTATAGTTCTTTGATAATTTTCTCTTTCAGGATGTTACTATCTAGTCAATCAGTATCTAATTATTAAAAAATCAATTTTAACTTTATTTTCAAATGTACTGACAAAAATAATGTTTTATTCATTAATGCACAGCAGTTCAGTAAGGCCAAGGTTTCTCATTGTAGCAGCCAAAATTAGAATACCAAGAGAACTTGCATAATTGTATGAACATCAGTATCTCTGTTGTGTACTTAGACATTCAGGCTGCTCCCTCAAACTTCAGCTGAGGAGCCCAGAAAGACTGCTGTAAATCAGAAGGCATTTTTCATATTGAAGAATTCAGTTAACTGTGACAATATCTCTTTTTCTTTGTGTTTAAAGGATGACTGCCTTACATCATTAACAAGATTTGCGTCAGCTCACTGGACAGTCTCATCTCTTTCAGCTGTACAGGGTCACTTTTGTACTCTCTTAGCATGTAAGTTTGCCACCTCATTCTTCTCCTCCCCCCACACAAAGAGAAAGATGCTTACAGACCAAGAGGCAGTATTCCCACCTGTGTACCTATGTATTTCATTGTACTGTTAAAAAAATATATCTCTTAGTTTGCAGTTCCAACATGAATTTCAAGCAATTCATGTGAAGTTGTGTTGATTTATTTATTTTTCCCAGGATTTCAGTTGCTGCTTCTGGAAGGGTTCAAGAGTAAAGGAGAAAGAAGTGGGGTCTTTCACAAAAGAAAAGTTAGATACTGGAATTAAAAAAAAAAAAATAGGAAGTTAAGTTTAATAATTGTGTTTATTGTAGTCTTGGAAAGAAATACAATATTATCTGAGATCTGTAATATATCTGTGAATTTCCCGGTCTTTAAAAAGCAGGATCTATGGTAAGGCAGGATGTAATACACGATGTCAAATGCTAGTTGAGCATTTTGATGAAAGCATCCAACATGTTCCAGGCTTAAATCATTTATAAGTACAGCTGAAAAGTCTGAAATTCAGCCTGCTGTAAAAGTCAGGTGAATACATGATGCCTTTCCTAAAGGTTATGGGTGACTGACGCTTCTGAAATCAGACTTCTGTAAATAGTGTAGGAAGTTTTTACTGATCAGTAATGGTACTAAGAATAAAATAATTAAATTAGTTCGAATATCAGTGGGATTCCAGTGTAAAATTTTAGGTTCCGTAGTGGAATGAATCTTTCCTAAGGGGTAGAGTTTCAGTAAAGCTGAAGGATGAGGAACAATAATTACACATGAGAGGACTGCTCTGAAAGGGTATTAAAAACTGGGATACTTTGCTTACAGTCAGTAGAGGAGGGAGATTTTTAACATGCATGCCCACACTGAAATTACTAGTGAAACTGATGCCACCTACTTCAGCAAATGACTGACAGTTTTGTGAGGCAGAGCTTATTTCACATCAGTTTATAGTAGTAATGATTGAGCCCTTGTCAACGGTTTAAGGGCTGGTCTGGCCCGGTTCCGCGACTAGTGGGGCGGAGGGATTTCACAAAATCCACAACTCCAGGAAGGGAAACAGGGGACCCCAAAACAATTTAAAACAGCGGCAATGATCTGAGGAGAAACAAACTAATCTACTAAATAGTGTCGGAATGTAAGATAATACACTATAATACAATATAAATCAACAGTAATTGAGAGAAAGATTGTCCGAGAGCCGAAGGCCTTATGCTAATACTGAAGCCTTGTGTGCGGTTGGAAGCTGCAGTAGCGAGCCGATCCGACAGGGAACATGGCGAGATGAGAAGAGGAACGGGTCAGATGACCTGCGCCCTTATATCTGTTCCCTTGAGCAGGAATGATAACAGTACTCAAAAAGGCTCCTGGGGAACGTAGTTCTTCTTCTCTTCCAGACAGGAACCCGGAACTAAAGCATTTGCTCTTGAACTCCCAGTACACTGCGTGATGTTGTGATGTGGAATACTGATAACCAAAAATCATAAAACCATGACAACCCTTTTCTGTGGGAAGCAGAACAGAATGTTGCCAACTGTTTGACTGGAACTTTGTAGCAAGCAGTCCTACAAGGCTTGGTGGTTGATTTGTTTTTTGTTGTTTTTTTAAATCTGAGATTATACTTTTCTTTAAAGCTCTATTTCCCTCCAGCAGTCCCCCTGTACAGTACATAAGCAACTGTACTACTTTTGTTTTTATGAAAATCAATACTTGCTATTTTATTTTCCAAGGCAAAGAATAAGGAGGACTATTATCCTTTGATCTGTCAGTGTTCTATGAATTATTCTTACATAAAGATAGCCTATTGAAAAAGATGTTTTTTTGAAAGACCCTTATCTGGTCAGGTTTTTCCTCATAGAAGCCTATTCAGAAATGTGGGTTGAGTTCCATGGTGTTATGCTTATGAAAGTAAGAACATCCAAAATCCGAGCGGTGATTAAATGTTTTTTGGTAGAAATAGTTGTAAAATGTCACAAATATTGAGCTGTTAATATTCTGGCTATCAGGCAACAGTCTTCAACTAAGATATTCTTCAATTATGAGACTTTTTTTTTACTGTAGCAGTGCTTTTATACTTTGCAACTTGATGCTTACAGCTGCATTGTGGAACTGTTCTCACAGCTGCAGTTTCAGCTCTTACTGTAATCTGTTTTTACTGATCAGAGTAAGGATGTTGGTGACTACTCCCATGTTGTTTTAAATATGTTCTAACATTTTCAAGACATTTTAATTATGCTTTTAAATGGAGGTACTTGGAATCTATTAAGTGTGTGGACTTCTTCTGTTGTAATCTTGAGTGCTTTAGTTCTCATTTCATGGTTACTGTGAATGTACTGAGACAGAAGAGCTAATTCATAGCTCTTTTCTAATTAGAGATAAAGGAATTAAAGACTTAGCAGTGTGGTTTTGAGACTATAATGCAAATGATTTACATGAGGTGAGTCCAGGGAGCCTTGTAAAGTTGAGCAAACTGCAGAAGCTTCCATTTGAACAGCTGTCTGACAGACAAGGATTAGTGTTTTGGTTGAGTCATACGTGGTTGAGTCTATCTGTGGTCAGAACTTGAAATACTATGGCATTTCCTACCCCACTGGGAACATTAGCAGTAAAGGAGAGGCACTATCAAGAGTAGTAGTGGCAGCATTTGGTTGCAGTTGTTTTGCTTTTGCATCATTTCAATTCAGTATAGTCAAGTAGGCAAAAGTCTTGTACTGTTGAACAATTCTTGAAATCTCACATTTCTGGTCAAAAATTACATATTTGTATGTTAAATTCTTTAAGCAAATTAACCAAGGAGTCTGATCTCATTTTGTAACTGAAATAAGCTAAAACGTTCTTATATTTAGATACTGAATTGATAAATATATTTTTTCTTTAAAATACTTAGCACTGGTGCCTAATGAAAAAAATGGAAACCTTCCATGCATACTTGATATCGACATGTTTCATTTACTGGTAAGTATTTCTTAATATATGTTAACAATGTTGTGTTCCAGTAGGTACCATGTAAAAACTTCCTTGGAAACTTTAAGTCTCAATGAGGAATCTTTCAAAAAGTTCAACATTTTCAGCATATTCATCATTACAGCATTTATTTATTTATCACTGATTAAGACCATTTCAGACTTTTTTTCTTGCAATTTACTTCTCTAAATGCTAGTGGGTTAAATGAAGAGAAATGGAAACTCTCTGGATGTTTTTAAGAAGAAAAAAAGATAGTCATCATTCTGTTAAGCTGGTTAATTAGCTTCGAAATTAGCCTAGTTGCAGCATAAATAGAGAAAATCGGAAGATTTAAAAAGGAAATAATATACCTGCTTTCTTTTCCAGGTCAGCTTGGTGCTCTCTTTCCCTGCCATACATTGTCAGGATTTTTCAGGGATTAGTCTTGGCACTGGAGATCTTCACCTGTTTCACCTTGTCACAATGGCACACATAATACAGATTTTACTTACCTCATCGACAGGTATTGCCACTTCCTTTCGATTTTTACTGAAATGATTACTCAAACCTCCACTTAGAAAACCCATCAGTTGCTATTGACAAATGTGTGCAGTTTGCTGTGGCAAAATGAAATTGCTGATGCTCTTTTTCGTTCCACGGAAAATACTGATAACTCATGAAAATTCACTCTTCTGTCTTTATTACTTACTCTGGAGACTTTTTTGCAGCCTAGCTTGTTGTGAATCCTGCTCTCCAGCTAATATCATTGTTCCTGAAAGCGTTTACTGCAGAAACTTGGCTCAAATTTTGTGTGATGAATAACTTGCAAGTCTAGCAAGAAGAACTGGGAAAGGCATAGTGTACCAAAAGCAAAAAAACTCCAAGCAATTACCGTAGAAACAAAAACAGTCAAACAAGGAAACCATCACCTCCCTGGAATTAACAGCAGCATATTGTTACAGTAAAAGATAGGCTGCAGAAAACATGACTATCATATGATATTCTGGTGAAGAGTTGTCCATTGAAATATTTCACCTACTTTTAACCTCCTTCTCAAAATATGCATTCTTGCTATACAAGTTATAGAAGTAACTTCTTTTATTTCTCTGTTCCTCAGAAGAGAATGGCATGGATCAAGAGAACACTAGCAGTGAAGAAGAAGTAGCTGTGCTTACGCTGTATAAATTTCTTTGCCAGTGTACAGGAAGGTATGGCAGTCTTTCAGTGTCTGAGTGAACTTGTTAGAATCTGAAATATCTCTGCAGAGTTTCCCTTAATTAAGTGTCCAAGTTAGTTACCTTTTTTTGAATCTATTGTAGTGCTCTTAGTAAATATAGTGTTTATTTCAACACTGACGCCAGTTTAGACAAGCATTATTTAATAGGAAATATCACTGAAGACTTGCTAAATATAGCTTTCAAACTGCAAAGCCTTTTTTTGTTGTTCTCTTAAGTGCCTTGAAAGAAACTTCCTCAGGATGGCACCTGTGGAGGAATCTAAAAGCTGGAATCATGCCTTTTCTGAGATGTTCTGCTTTGTTCTTTCATTACTTAAATGGAGTCCCAGCACCCTCAGAACTTCAAGGTACTGTGTGTTTATCACTTCGTATTAAGTCAGCTTTCCAAAAGACACAAATATATATTGGTAAAGCAAAGTACATATAGGCTCTTTTCTGGGGGGGGGGGGGGGGGGGAACCAACCTGATGGAATGAATTGCAGGCTTGATACCACTGCAAAATTATATTTCTATGACAAAAACAAACAAAAATCCCAAACAACCACCACTCTAACATTTCACATTCAGTTTTTAAAACTTTTTTTTAATATGGAGACCGATACAGTTTTGGATTTTTTAAAACAGGAATTTATGCTCTTCTGTTAAAATAAGTGAAATTTTTTCTAATTCATATTTATTATTTATTACTATTGCCCAATAAGACCTGCTTTTGTTTGCATTGATATCGTTCGAATCAACATTTTGAGTTAATTAAAACTTCCAAACAAAAACTGACGATGTCACAACTGATTATAAAACTGAAGGTATTAATCTTAGTAATCATAAGTAGGTTCACACTTCTTTGGGATTCCCATGTTTCGAACAACATGTGGTTACTTGGTGCAGAGCTGGTGTTACAACAGTCATTGGCCTGGTGATTTTCATGATTTGTTGCATGCTGTGGATTGTTGTCTTGATATGAAGCTTGTTGACAAGCTGTAGTAAAATGTAAACTTTCATTTGACAATTGAGAGGCTTACACATTTGGGATTTGAAAAAGAAACCTTTTTTCCTGAATTTGAGTTTTCTGTAGCAAGATCTCTCAGATTCAATATGGACCAGTAATGAGCAGTAGTGCTTGAGTCTGTTGTAAAGAGATTAAGATGAGGTACAAAGTATGGTTCTACTTACAGACAGAGGTCCATGATGTTTTATAGGATGGGTTTTTTATAGGATGGGTATAGAAAGAGGAAGGCTGCTCCCCTTTGTTACAGTCCTCAAGTCCAGGTGCTTAGATTGCCTTGCAGTTCACTCCCTGAGGAATGCCCTGCTGGTGGCTGCAACACAAGGTCACGCTGCTGGCTTTGCTTTCCCTTCCCTTTCCCTCCCAACCTTAGCGCTGCTGATCCTGCAACTGGTCTGTATTGCTCTTCTCTAGCATTTTGCTGGCAACTCTTGGCCATGAGGACGAAGTGAGGGAGCAATGTACATCCTCTTTTTCTTCACTGTTTTCTTTTATTGGAAGTAAAAGAGGCTGTGCCATAGAAGAGTACTAGTACTGCTTATCATGTAAGTTGGCAGAGCAGAGGTCCAGGGTGTCAAACCAATAGCGTGGCATGCAGAGGTTGTGTCCTACATAATACTGTTTACAGAATTTGGCATTGCAGTCGTTTGAAATGACTGTTTTTGAGATTGTTGGTCACTGATCACATGTGACTCGTTTGTGTCATCATCTAGAAAGAGCATTGAACTGACAAGATTAAAACAAAGGCATGCTCAGTTGTAGAGACCATTGAGCTCTCAGCTGTGGTTCTTAAATGAGCAGGCTTGGAGAGGAAGTCTGAGGAAATTTGATTGTCATTACTGGCATTTCCAAAATTGCTGTCTGCTGCAGTTACCGGTAGTTTTTCATACCTCATACCACACTTTGGTGTGGAGGAATACAGATTTTTTTTTTTTACTTTTCTTTCTTTTTTTTTTAACGTAGCTGTCATTTCGGGCTGCATTTTATTTATCATGGGTGTAATTTAAGAAAGACTATTATGGGAATTATCCTTTTTTCTTTTTTACAGTGAATGGAACAAACCAGTTTGAACACTTATGTAGCTATCTTTCCTTGCCAAACAACCTCACCTGCCTTTTTCAAGAAAATAGTGAGATTCTGAACACCTTGGTAGAAAGGTACGCTTTGTTTTTATGCTTAAATTAATACAGATTTCTACACAAACACAGTTCTATAATTATTCTCCGAGGGGTCATATATAAAAGTGGAAGTTAATCAGATTTTTAAAAGCATTTATGGAAGAAATGTTTTTGACAAATGGTTTTGGTTGTAGATAAGCAAGAAATATACTATGAAATGTCTGTGGAAGTCACAATCTTTTTCCTTTCTGCTTCCTTGCAGTTGGTGTGGTAACAGTGAAGTAAAAAGATACCTGGAAGGCAAGAGGCATGCGATCAGGTAATCGTGGAGAAATTTTAAGCATACACAACAAGCTTTGATGTTACAGTTTTCTCTCAGTGTTGTTTTTTTCTAAGAACACGAAAGCGGTCCTGTATTATTCAATGGCAAAGAGTTTAGAGGTTAAGCAAAGAAATTTTAGAACTTTGAAAGTGAAATATTGCTTATATTAATAGATGTTGAAGTGAATGTGAAATTTTACAGTTCTATCCAGGCTGATCTGCAGCAGACAGAGCCCGTGGCTTTTCTTCTTGTATCTGCAACATACTTCCTTAAATTGCATAAATACAAAACTTCAGAAAATTTGTGTATGTAACTTCTGTTGGAAATTTCAAGATCTTTACCTATATCCTTAAATAATGCACATTTTTCAGTTAAATGAACACCAGGTCACTGGTCACTTGCTTTTCACACACACATTTCTGTTTGCTAAGCAATTATATTGAATGCTTTCTGAATTCAGAGTATAGTGGGCTTAGATTGGAGTGTTTACTTCATGAAGAATGGGTAAAAATAAAGATCTCTTCCACTGAAGCGGTCATCAATTATAATTATAAATCAATATTAGGTTCTCAGTGCTGTCAATAAAAACTTATCCCTGTATTTCATTCTTCTTTGCTCATTGCAAAAAGTCACTTTCAGTATTGTGCATGCAATATAACTGACAAAGAATTACACCTTTATTTATTAAATCCCAAGCTACTAACAGGCTCTTATACAGTAACAACACTTTTTGTTTAATATGTTTCCTGTTGCGTATGATTGTTGAGGCTGTTTTTTACTCTTGTTCCTTTTGATGATTCTTAACTGCTCTTCCTCAGTTTATGTCCATCTTGGTGATTTTTTTTTTTCCCCTCTCAGCATATTCTGAAACATTGCTGGTTTCTAATCTGTATTTACATTTCAGGCTCTCGTATGTATAGTTTGTAGAAGCAAAACTTATTAGAATGTATGGTGTCTGCAAAAAAGGCAAAACCAAAAACACTTGGCACTGAAAATTTATTTCTGAGGATATAAATATTAGGTATTAAATAGATGTTTTTCATTGTATGGATGTGTAATTCTCTTCAGAATGCAAGTTATCTAAGCTAGGGAGTCAGACTGTTTTATATTCTATATTGGTCCTAGCAGGGAGATGCAAAACAAACTGATAAGGGATCAAGGCAAATGTTTTTACACCTGTAGTGACCTTATGAGGTGTCACTACAAGCGTATGTATGATGTGGCTTTCTGACTTTCTGCATGTGTTTATTCTCAGATCTGTTCCACAAATACATCTAAGAAAGCTGGAGGTGGTCTAATTGATGTTGTGGGTTCCTTTTTGTTATGAGCTGCCACACTTAGTGTTTGAATGGCAGAGAGGAGGGAAACTCTTACAAATTTAATTATTGGCAGATGCTGTTTAGATTATTTGGGGGAGATATGAATTAGCTTGAAATCACTGTGTATTGCTCCTTAAACCTCCAGTGGTTAATTCGATTGTTTCATTCCAGCTATGCAAGAGAATCCAATAAGTTAATAGACCTTCCGGATGACTACAGCTGCCTCATTAACCAAGCTTCTAATTTCTCGTAAGTTGAATGCAATTATAGTGAGAACCCCTAAAGTCTTCTGCTGCTTCTGATGATCTGGAAAACATCTAATGTAAAAGTCTCACATAAACTGTTCATGGAGTCATGAAGTTAATAGCAGTTACTGATTGTCATATTTTCCAGCAAAAACACTGTATTTCAGTGAAATAGAAATTGCAAGCATCTGTGTAACTGTTAACTGCATAAACATTAAAAAACACTTTTGAATATTTTTTATCACATATGGAGCATAAATACAACA
Organism: Gallus gallus; assembly: GCF_016699485.2. Lineage (NCBI taxonomy): Eukaryota > Metazoa > Chordata > Aves > Galliformes > Phasianidae > Gallus > Gallus gallus. Next base: position 22,721,421 of record NC_052534.1, read on the forward strand.
TAATTTTATTTCTTTTTGCTTAACAAAAGGTGTCCAAAATCAGGTGGTGACAAAAGCAGAGCTCCAACATTGTGCCTTGTGTGTGGGACCATGCTGTGTTCTCAGAGTTACTGTTGTCAAACTGAGTTAGAAGGAGAAGATGTTGGAGCCTGTACTGCACATACATACAGCTGTGGTTCTGGAGTGGGCATATTCCTTAGGTAAGGAACTGAGTGCTTCTGCTATCCTGCTAGGTTAGGCAGTATGTGTGAGCATGAAATGAATGGTTCTGTAGACGTGCTTGTAGGGTGGATAGGCTGGAGTGTATTCGTCTTCCTTATACTTCTGTATGTTTGGAGGTTGCTTCTTTGGAAAACAGGAAATAGGAATTTCATCTTGGAGTAGATTTCTTTATGCTTATTTCCACTCAAGTATAAAGAAACAAGGTGAATTCTTGACTACTACTTTTGTTGTTGTTGAGAACATTAAAATTTGTTTTAGTTGGCTTCCTGCGGAGTTAATTTGCAATTCTCTTGGCAGTTGGATAATAACGTTGCAGTAATTATCTCTCATGTTGTTACACGCATACAAGGAAAGGTTAGATAATATCTGTTTTCACTTCGGCAAAGATTAGTGAGATGTGATATTGTTTTTGTGGTCGTGTGGAGTAATTTACAGATTGTGAATGGTATGATATGACTTACGAAGGAGTTACGGCAGGAAGAGAATAAGATCGTAGGTCTAAAAAACAAGGGCCTTTAAAAATCTGCACGTGCAGGTTATGCAGAATGAAAGTAGTTGAGAATTGCAAAAATAGTGTCTGTGAAAGTATGAGGAATTGTATGTCTAAAAATCAACACCTAAAATCTTCTCTGTGTTTCTCTGTAGAGTACGAGAATGTCAGGTGCTCTTTTTAGCTGGAAAAACAAAGGGCTGCTTTTATCCTCCTCCTTACCTTGATGACTATGGAGAGACAGACCAGGGACTTCGGTAAATATTTTCGTCAATAACTTTTAAGGACAGGAATTCTGAAGTTATGAACAGTTTTGAGGTCTAAAAACTTGAATAATTCTTAGCATCTTTGCAGTCGCCTAGACAATAGGGCTGCTCTGAAAGTAGTGCCTCCTATTTTATTATGTTGGCCCTCAACATCAGAAGAGGACGTTGGTGGTGTGGCAGTAGAAGCTGAACCTTCCCACAGTAATCTGTTACAAGTTGTTGCCATGCAACCAATGGCAGCAGAGGAGGCAGTCTGACAAAATGGCGTCTGACATGAGCAAAGGTGTGTCACTGAATTCCTTCACATGGAAAAAGTGACATCCACTGACAGTCATCAATGCTTGTTGAATGTTTGTGGAGACCAAAAACAGTGGGTGTGAGCACAGTGAGGCAGTGGGTGGTGCTTTTCATCAGTGGCAACAGCAGTGTGAAAGACAAGCTATGTTCTGGACAAGGCTGAAGGTGACGGTGTCCTGGATTGCACCATTACAAGTGGTGTCACCGCTGTGAGCTGGAGTCAAGACAAGTCCATGGAGTGGCGACTTGTGATTTCTCCATCTTAGAAAAAGTTGAAGATGCAGCCTTCAGCAAATAAAGCGATGTGCACTATCTTTTAGGATAGGATGGGGGCAATCCTTCCAGATTTTTTTGAAACCAGACAAATATTAACTCTGATTGTTACATTGCAACGCTGGCTAAGCTGAAGGCCGGAACTTATAGAGTTAGGCCAGAGAAGATGACAACCTTTCTTGAAGAATGTGGAATTGCCAGTCTTGGCTGGGCTGTCCTACCACACCCACCATATAATCTTGGTTTGACACTTTGTCTCCCATCTGTTTGGGCTGAGGAAAGATGGATTGTGTGGACAACAATTTCCTAACAATGATACCATCATAGCAGCTGTGGAACAACAGATCACCTCCCCGGTGCAGATTTTTACAAGTGTGGCATGAAGGCTCTTGTTCATCGCTGGCAAAAATGCATAGCTGATGGTGGTGACTATGTTGAGAAATAGTGTTTGTAGCTGAAAATTTGCTCAATCAAATAGTGTTATTGTGCTCTTTGTAAGTGTTGCAGTTTCCATAGAAACTAATAGGAGGCATTACTTTTGGAGCAACTAATGTATGTGTATAGAGTATTTATTTGTATCATCTGTGTAATTTTAATACTAAGTGAAGTTATGAGATAATTTCATTTAATGTGGTAATCTTGTCTTCTGTCTCTGCTTCCTAAGAGAATAGTGTGGGGGCCTGATGTTGTTAACACTTGCTGTATCTGACATCTGTCAAAATCATAGCTGGGTCAGCATGGAAGGACTGCTGAAAAAATCTGTATTCAGACCACTGTTAGCTGCACTGATTGCCAAAATCTGGAGGGAACTCTTGAGTGATCGGGCTGGTAGAACAGACCAGACAGCGCTCTGGTTTACTGATTAAAGTAACGGCTTGCTCTGATGAGGGAATAATGTTAAAGGGTTATCTCAACGTTCTGCGTTGCGCTTGGAGTGTTTGTGTGTGGTTGCAGTGGTTTATCATATCTGATAAGCTTTCTCTCTTTTTCAGGCGTGGGAATCCCTTACATCTGTGCAGAGAACGATTTAAAAAGATTCAAAAACTCTGGCAGCAGCACAGTATAACAGAGGAAATTGGACATGCACAAGAAGCAAATCAGACACTAGTTGGCATCGATTGGCAGCATTTATAATGGTTGTCTGCTGAAGACTGGAACTTTATTAAGACTTTTGTAATTCAATAAGCTTTTTCAAAGGAGGGATTAGGAGAAAAAAAAGAAAAGGTCTGAGAAAATGAAATAAACCCAGTCCTTTTATTTAATCTTTGTTTTACATTGTATTTCATAAAGATACCAGTTAACAATAACCAAGTAAACTTTGTATGTAAGCAAGTTTTATTAGTCATATAATTTGCACTGTGCTTCCTTCACAGAAACCTCTTGGGTTAAAAACCTGGGCAAACGAACTTGAGTTTGATTGAAAAGAATGACTCTTTTTGGAAGTCTGACTATGATATTTCTTACAAACTACCAGAGGAAATAGACTGCTGAAATGGAAACTAGATAGAGCACAATTACAGATTGTGTCTTGCCCCTTGCTAGTAATCTGAGCCGTTTTATTTATTACTCTGCATTTTAATACCTAAGCTGTGTGTACATGCAATGGAATGAAGTAAGGAAGCAAATAATGTAGCAAATGGATGTCTCTGTCTGCATCGGTGGATAATTCACTCTTACACTTGGCGTATCTCAAATGATTTTGTCATTTGTACTCTTGCAGCTTTCTTGCTTCCAGTTGTTTTTAGCTAAAAAAAGAAAAGAAAAAAAAAAACCCAAACCCTAACACTAGCTTTATGAGTAAAATAATTTAATTTAAAGCTTTTTCCAGAGCATTGCACTCCTTAGAATTATGTAGTTTGTAATTTGAATTTAGCTGGGAAACCCTTTCACGTCAGTTCTGTGATTGGTTATTGGTATTCAAGGGTTGACATTTGTGCTTTAGGAGATATTTTAAGATAACAACGATGTGTAAAAATGTCATGAAAGCTGATTTTGTTAATTTGCAGAAGCACAGAGGATATTTTCTTCATTTTTGTTGAGTCAACTTTTAAGGTGCGGATCCTACCTACATTTTGTTGCGGATGAGCTGAATGGTTTCTTCTGACTTTGAAGGGCCACAATCACACTGCCCACGTTTTTGCCTCTGTTCATTTTTTTCTGTTGTACCATCAAGTATATTTACTTTTGGCTTGATTTAAAGCTCTGTAAAGATGTTTGCATATAGTATATTTTATAAATATATTCTATAACTGCGCAGATTTGCACTTGATACAAGGGTGCCTGAAGGCAGTGAGTTTTCTAGTTGTATGTAATTAGACCGCCAAGGTGTCTCTAAAAAGTGACATACTTTATTGATTTAAAATAAAAAACCATTACCCTCATCTCTCCTATCTTTTGACAAATAGTAATATCTTAACTTACATAGTTCTGTTCCTTAATAGCCTTACTTTCCTTAATAAGTCTTGCTTTCTGACTGTATCTTCAGCCCAGACAAGCAATCCCCTTACTGTCTGCTGTATCTTCAGTTACACTTGGCCTGACTCTGGATTGTTTCTATTTTTACAGATCTAATGCTTCAGATAAATTTTGTATATTCATGGTGTATAGGGCAATTTTCACATTCAGTAACAGTATTGAGTGAAGATGCAAAATAAATAAACTTGGCCAACCTTGATTCCCTTTTCTTGAAAACAGCACAGGCTGCTCTCAACTCTACTACGTGTCCAATGCCATCCTGTATCTGTCCTTGTCACTTCTTGTGCGGAGCCGTGCAGAAGCATTACATAGAAAAGGGCATTAATGCTTCATCTCTGCTGTCCCCTACTTAAGGGGGTGAATATAGCAACAGTTTTCTGAGCACGGTACTTAAAGAATCGCATCTTTTTTGGTGACATTACTGCTTCTTTGCAGAATTTGGCTGCTTAAGCTATTGCCACATCTGAAGATGATACGTAACCGCAGTGAAAGATTCCTTTTCCCTGTAAGCAATGTTAAAAGGATAACCAATGACACTGACGGATTTCTCTGTGCAAAGCAAAGCAGTGATAGCAAGAAGGATTTGCTCTTTGGAATCATCGAAGTCTATGAGATTGAATAGGTTGGCAAATTTTTTATTGTAGAGTACTCCAGTTAGCTTTTTTTAAAAGTAAGTTGTTTTTCACCTGAGACTTCTCTTATTTGGTTGCATGTATTAATTGTTAAAATATTTTGGTATAACATTTCACTATCAGGGGAATAATTTCTGTGATAAATTAGGTGTAACTTTAATATTTGCAGAAAACACAAACAATTCGGAATGTATTGTGTGTCTGAGGGGATGGGGAAACCCAACCAACTCCAAATAAAACCCAACGTGAAAAAAATCCACACAATCCCCAAACCAGAAACCATCACAACAGAAAACAAAAGAAGACTGAAGGCATCAAATGATTTTGGTGTTGTCATTATATAAATAATGTCTAAACTGCTGTTAGAATTTTGCTGAGCTTGTTCCTTCACGCGTGTCACCTTGTTAATCACAAGCTAACAAATGACTGGATATGCAACATCTGCAATTCCCCAGCTCAAAATGTAAGATGATTATATTATTAGTGTCATATGCTTCAGTCAGCTAAACCTTTCCTGACCTCTACCAAAAAGTCTAATAATCTTTTTAAAGGATTGTAAGTTATATTTTATACAGGAGGGGGGCTGTGAGAGTTTGGGTTCACAGCAGTGATGGGGTTTTTTTTTACTCTGTTCATACTTCATAATAGCACTCTGTCTGCTGTTGGAGGCTCACACTTTCTTGATGACCAGGAATAACACCCGCTGCCTTCTATCTGTGCCAGGAGCCACTGCTCCCCACAGCTGTCTGCATCATCTGTGGTGCTGAGGGAGTTGGCTGGCTGAGCCACAGTGCTGCCTATGGATGCTCAACCTATTTCCAGCTTTAGCTCTCCCTGAGTCCCCTATAGTTTCCCTCTGTGTTCATTCTGGTGCCTGCACAAGTCAGATTTGGGCCTTATTTTCCCCTCTAGCATTGGGAATGGCCCGTACTGACATTCAGTGTTGCTACGCTCTATGTATTTAGGACAGTGGATGTCAGTGGCCTGGGTGCACAGGTGTTCAGTTCTGAGCTTGTGCTGCTGCTCTGAAGTCATGCTGGCTCTTAGGCTCCAGCCTGGCACCTCACTTCAGTGCATTTGATTGTGTGCCATCTTTCTTGGTGGTTGTTTAGAAGCTGGATGCTCTATCTACTGTAAAAATATCTTCAGCACAAAATCTATTTTTCTTTTTGGTGGATTAAAACACCGAAGGAGAGAGTCATCTCAAAACAGATGATGTTGTGTTGAAGTTTCCGAGGGCTAGAATGTGACACATGAACAGGCATGGCACACACAGCACTCTAAAACCTCATTTTTCTTTCTCTTGTGACCCAAAGTGCAGATCAATCTCTGATAGAGCTGTCCTATGGCCTTTTTGGAGCTCAGGCTTCTTGGTCTGGTTCTAAGCAAAGCATCAGTATCTGCTGTTTCACTGCAGTCAGTCACCTCCCTGTTTATTGATACATTGATCTCCTAGCTCTTGCTTGGCTACTTCACCTGCCCTTCTGTGCAAGTATGTCTCCATCCATGCTTAACTCATAGCGGTTTTAACATTTCTTCTACAAATCTCTGTGCCAAGTATTAAAACTGCTGTGTAGATTCATACAGTTTCTCTGCTCTTTTGCCACCCTCTCCTGGCCCACAAACATCAGATGCCCAAATCTTTGCGTCTCAGCGGAGAGGTTTGTCAAACCCCTTCCCTTGGAGGAGAAAAAAAGAGTTTCCGCAGTGCGCCAGGTGTAGGAGCTGAGAAATGGCAAGTTCTCATCTTCGTCTCCATGACAGCAGTGATTAAATGTTATTTTCATCAGTTGTGAATGTATGTTCCCACGGTTTCTTGCCAGATAGCATAAGCCTGGGGGTGCCAAGTTCTCCAGCTTGTCCTTTTGCATCGGCTCCCTGCGTCAAAACCGGTTGTGTGGTGAGCGGCGGGAAGGGTGGGAAGGCCGAGCTCAGGCTGGGGGAGGCATCTGCACAGCCCTCTGTGGGATGCTTTCCTGATTTCACAAAATAAGGTTATTTTTTTAGGGGATAATACGTGGAACGTATTTCTGTACTTGCAGTGCTCTGAACATGAGGGACGCTTAAAGCATATTAATGAATCAGAGAAAAAGTTATTTAAAAATAATGAAGGCGAAGAGACCGGCAGCTGACGTAACCCAGTGGTGCCATTGCATTGGAGAGAGACCTGTGTGAGGGAGTAAGGTGTGCTCATAAGGCGCAGTGGGAGCTGAAAGCTCAGACCACTGCTTCGGCTCTGAACTGAAGTGCTTTGTGTCGGATTTTATTTCTGTGTCCTGCTCTGTAGTGGGAACTTGAAGCAGTCCTCCACCCTTACTGCCCGCTGGAACTGGGTGCAGCTCAAACCGAGGAATTTGGAGGGTTTTTTTCTTGATAGGGAGGTAAATGCTGTAGCAACGCACGTGCTGCTGGGAGCAAGCAGCAGCACACCACGTCTGGCTGGAAGGTGAGGGGATCACTGCTCTTTGTGTGTGGGAGATGTTTCTGAGAGCAAACCTTTCAGTGTGGTTAGCATTTCACCTGGTTGGGAAGATGTAGGATAGTGGTTATGCGGGTGTTGGAAGGTGTCCCATCCACCTGAGACAGCAAAACCAAGAATGTGGTTGTTCCGTAGCAGCAGACCTGCTCAGGGCTCCTGGGGTCATAGCAGCAGTGGAAGGAGGGAGGGTTGTTTCCTGCCCACACCCCCAGCACGCACCTGTAGGCCCTCACAGGTGACACAGCTGTTAACCGCTTGAGCAGAGCCGGCCCAGGGCTGGAGGTGGCCAGGAAGGAGGGCACAGAGCCAGCCTGTCCCATAGGGCCGGGGCTGTGCTGCTGTAGGGAATGGCAGAAACCTTTACCTGAGATCCAGGCATGCTTGCAAAATGCTTCCTGAAATGGATTTAATCCATTTTTAACATCACCTAGTCACAAGAATAATCTGAAGTACTTAAATGAAGTAAACTTTAGGTACTTGTTAATTTTAGATTCTGAGGTTAAAACAAAAGATGTCACAATTTATTTAACGTATCCCTACAGCAACGTTACGGAATTAATTTTATTTCTGCTCTTAAGTTTTACAAATAATGACAGGTTCACACATGTGAACTTGTTTGTGCTTTGCACCTGTGGTTTTTTAACATCTTCAGTTTGGTTATTTGTGCCAGACAGAGCATGGGCGCCAATGGGAAAACTCATCTCATTTGCAGAAGCATTTGCCTGAGGCAGACCTGCGCTCTTCTCTTAGGAAATGGCTTGACCTGGGAAGTATGAACAGAGTAAAAAGGCTGGAAGCAATTCATAGCAAGGAAGCTTTGGATTTGGGGGCTGCTTGCTAGGGACAGGTCGGCAGGTGAATGAGCTGCCCTGGCTGCATGCAGCAGTGTTATGCCTGTGAGGCGGTTTGCGATCGCTCCAGCTCGGCTGCACTGGGAGGGAGAGCGGTTCTGGGAGGCAGAGCAGTTCGAAGGCCTTGGATTCTCTACTGCTGCACATTTCAAAGTGATTTCAGAAAGATCTGAAGTCTTTCAAGAAGAGAAAAACTTCATTTTCCTCCTAACAAGGCAGCCTGGCCTAGCTTGCTGTTGGGAAGCAGCGCTTCCTGGTGCTGTGCCTCACAGGCCCGTCCCTCCCCTCTGAACCTCAGCGCTGTGCCCTGGGAGTGACATGTCAGACGCTCCGAGGCCTGCCTGGCGAGGAGGTGTGAGTGTAACCAGATGCTGGCCTGCAGACCTGCTATTTGATCCCTGACTTGCTGAGTTTTCCTGCGGCCTTTGATCCTCGAGCTTGCCTTTGCTGTGGAAGAAATGGCTCTGAGAACAAAGAGTGCGCCAGGGTTTGGAAATGAACCTCGTAATGAGCTTAGTTGGTGACTCGTGGCAGGAACATGCTGTTGGTGAGGTGGGTCTTGTTCTGCACCGCGTGGTGCCAAAGGCTCCATAAGGGACCGCCAGGCCCAGTGCTCTGGGGCTGCGAAATGGCCGGGGAAGAGCTGTCATGTTTGAGTCAGTCACCCCGCAGCACAGATCTCATATCATCACACAAAGAAAGAAGTATAAAATGTGCAAAGCTTCAGATTTCATAGAGATCGCTGCATTCCTGTTCCCATAAATAAATGCATTTGCCTAAGCCTTCGTCTCCCGCAGGGGGCTGTTACCACATGACACCATCCTATTTTTCTGTCCTTATCTCTTAATTAACTAATCTCTAATAATGCTCTTTACTTTTTTTTTTCTTGTTGAATAAGCGTTTGTGATCCGTCCCCATTTTGCATCGATCATGGGACAAATGGGACTTTTTAAGTTTTAACCTGAACATTCATACTAGGTGGAAAGAAATAGTTTTGCTGGAGTTCCCATTTTTTTTCTATCAGCCTTTCCTGCCTGCTGGTGAGGGATACCCACCAGTGCAGCAGCCCCATACTCCTTGCTAAGCCACGTGCGTGCCTTTGGCCGGTATTACAAAATGTCCAAGCTCCTGTGTAACACATGGAGGCTAATCTCATCAGTTGTATTAAGGCTACTTAGGAATTAATAGCTTTAAGGAAGCTGTTTATATTTTCTCCTTTAAAGCGTTTAGTGAATGTTCTGTGTCGGTTTAAACAAATGTTTTTCGTGTGCAGGCATATATTTTAAATAAAGAATATTTCTCAACAATTTGCACTTCAAGGCCCTGGGCTGGCTCTCAGATCTGGGTACTGAGGTTTAAGCCAGTAATCCATATAGAAGCCCCTAAAAAGAAATGTCCCAGTTTGTATAAATTAAGCACACATCCTTCTGAAGTTTATTTGAGAATCAGGGCACTGCCCAGGAAGTTCTCAGGTTGCTTCAGGCACATCTGGCTACATTGGATTCAGGTGCAATTTAAAACTGCAGCAGTGCTAACTTCAGAATGTCTGCTGTGAGTGGGGATTGAGGGGGAAAAAAGGGGCTTATAAACCCAGCTGAGATGATTGTCAAAGATACTGAAGATGTTGAACACTTCTACAAGTCAAGGCCTTTGAAGATGATATAATTCTGGCTCACTGCAAAAGGGGACTCTGAACTGGTCTGGCAAATTCTGCTTCTAGTGAAAGGAAAGCAAATTAGCAATCTGTACATCCTGAGGTTGGCTTGGCACAAGACACAATGAAGTTTTGCTTTCTCTGAGCCATTTTATAAAGGTGAAAGCTTCCCTATGAGAACACATAAAATGGGTCAGAAAACGACCGTGGAAGCAAAAAGTCAGCAGTAATGCAAATTAGACAAATCTGTATTAAATTGAATGTATTTTTAAACATTTTCTTTAAAGAAGTTTTTTACTTGCAATAGAACTTTAATACCTAAACTTACATTTGCGCGCAGCAGAGATATCTTCATCTAGAACAGCATTTGCCACGTCACAAGAAAATATATTAAAGATTGAATCAATTATATATTACATGTAATATTTTACAAAACAACCATATTACAATTCTGTAATAATCATGAGATGTTACAAAGATCTTCATTAAACAGGAGGCTTTATTTTAGACAGCGCGAGCATGCTACTATTGGTTCTTACTTGCACGAAGCCCCAACTCCAGTATTATTCTTCATAAACCCGCCTCACATGGTCTCTACCCAGCTTATGCAGTGACAACGTTGCTCTTGGAATTGGCTTCTCCAAGGTGGTGTTGAAGTAATAATTTGACAGTTTGTCTCCCTAGCAACAAACTGAATAGAATAGAGACCACAAGCAACTGCAGAGTCTTGTCTATAGTAACATCCTAAACCAAATTTCTAAGACAGCAATAGATCTAGATCTCTTTGAAAAACCTGATGTCTGGCCAAATAACCTGTGTGGATCACAGCACACTGAAGCTTCACAAGGAAAACCTGTAATCCTTGTAATGCAGCCCCTATTCATAATGTGTTTCCTCCACAAAGCTCTTCTCCGACAAATGGGGCTGCGTCACACACCATGTGAAACCTTGTTCTTCTCTCACGGGCCAGCTGAGACGAGCAGCTGGTTGTATGGACTTCTCACTGAGAGGAAAGCATCTGCTCTGTTCTACCCAATTCTGCTGTGCAGTTTCCCTCAGCAAAGCAATCAACGATAGGCTGTGGTGAATAGCAAGTTGGCTTTTACCTTGGTCCCCTCTTTCTGGTTGCTCTTATGTGTACTTCAGAGTTGACTTTGCTTTTTGTTCTTTTTTATTATAATTTATTATTATTATATTATAAAAGCTGTCATCGGCTTTCAAAAAAAAAAAAAAAAAAAAAAAAAAAAAAGGGTGCCATAAATACCTGTCAAAATCAAGCCTTGTGTGCAGGTGGCCTGAAACAGCTTGACCACTGGGATGTAGACCCCGTCTTGATGCACGGACACATTCCTACCTGTCCTGTCATGGACTGATCTGCCCATCTAGGAGGAGCTGCTTATCACTCTGAACAAAAGCCAGAGGGGCTGTGGTTCTGCAGTGCTGCTGGAGTGAGAGCACAAGCGACTGAGAATGAAAACCAAGGAGCTGTGCAATGATTAGGCAGCCACAGACATGGCTTGTTTGAAGAATGGCCACCAGCCAGGTGGACAGGACCTGCTGAGAAAACTCCCTGGGGTGCCCCATAGAAGATTAGAAATTTTGCACAGCAGTGCAAAACCTAGGTGTGGGGTCTGTCTCCTAGCTGAGAGATGGTGGTGTGTGAACAGGAAGGTTAGTGAACTCTCTCTGGTTTCTTTCCCTTTAGTTGAACTTATCCAGCAGCTGTAGGAAGACTCAAGGTGATGCTCTGCTCCTTTACTGGAGGATGCATCCCACAGCAAGCTTCCCACGGTTTATTGCAACTTAATGTATTCAAACAGGGTCCTCCATCTATGACCAATGTTTGGAGACAGGCAGCACATGCAAAATGTACTTTCCCTTTGACTTGTAAGATACAATGAAGGGTACTTGGTCACTGATGAAGAAAAACAAGTGTTGCAAAGTTTGCAAGCTGGGGACAGATTTAAACTTACATTTCTCCAGCCTCAAAGTTTGAGGCTTGATGTACTTACCAATGAACGGAAACCATTTGCTAGGACACTGGAAAAGAGTCAAAGTGTTTGTTCTAAGTATCCTCTTTTTTTTTTCCTTTTTTTCTTTTTTTTTCTTTTTTTTTTTTTTTAATTTTAAATTTAAAAGTAGTTGGACTTGAATACCATGGAGAAAGCTATGAGATTATGTATTTATAAACATCCAGAATAGCCGTGACTGGCACATGCTCATAGCGTTGATTCCACCCACTACAAGAGGAATCTCCTAAACTTCTGCTTGTTTGAGTACAAGGTGAAGCATAAATCTACAATGCATTCATTCAGGATAAACTGACTGAAAAAAACCACCCAAGAACAAAACCCATAAATCTTACCTTGGTGTTGTTTTCATGCTTGCTCTGTTCTTAAGTTACAATTTTTGTTTAGTACTGAAGTTCTCAGAATAACTTTTTTTTTTGTTCTATTAAGTACATCTTAAGAATACAGCAGGAAATACCACTGCTTAGCACATCAACAAAAAAAAAAAAACACATTATATGAGAGGTTTGTCGAAACACTAGGTTATTATATACACTTCTGGAAATTATTCTTCCTTTGACTTTTAACACGTTACTCTCCAGAAAACCAAGACATTTGTCTTTGTAGGTTAACGTACATCAAGTATGATGGCAAGCCAACTTGAGAAAAAATACTAACATTTCAAATTCCACTTTTAATTTCAAGATAAGATGGAACGGATCAGTGTGATGCCAACAATTATGATGATTTCTTTTTAATGCTAGCAGTCCCTGGTAAGGGAACACGTAAGTATTGAAAGTCCTAGTGGGGTCATTTTCCCCCAGAAGTTATGAATCTGGTGTACTCACTGAGAGGATAAATGCATTATCCCAAGGTGCGCTATGCTGTATCCTTCCGTATGCATGTATAATAATAATAAAAAAGATAGCGTGTGTAGAAACGTGTATTCTGATGGTTGATACGTAGCTTTTAAAAAGTAGGTATTCACAATCCTCAGTTTTTTCATTCCTCTGATCAGAGTTCGCATCATTTAGAAGCTCAACTGACTGTTGTGATGGCTGGAGTCTTCCCAGCTTCTTCTCCTTCAGCCCCTTCGGCACCTGCTTCCACCTGATTGAACTTACCAATCTTTTTCAAGCTCTCCAGCGCAGACTTCAGAGTGTCTTTCAGGCTGTTCTCTAGAATCCACCCTTCACTTTCACACTCAGGGTCTTCAGGATTTGCGATGCTTTCCAGAGAGGTGTGCAAAAGACGCAAGCCAACCATCACAGACATCTGCACCATGCAATGGGAAAGAGAGGGACAGTCAGGAAAAGCTTCCTATGCCTGTTTGTGTCTTTGCTGACCTCTGCTATCAGCAGAACAATGCTCACCCTGCTAAAGCTGCCCGTTTCCTAACGATGTTGAGGGTAAACTGATTGCAGCTGTGTAGTGCTTATGAGGAAAAGTGTGAAATACGGCTGTGAAATCTGCAAAATATGGAAAGAAAGTGCCAAAAAGAGCCAGCTTGATGAAGTGGCTGAGAAAGTGGTCAGGATGCAGCAACATCCTCTAGGTAAAGACGAAGATGGAGAACACTTGCAAACTGTGTCAGGTAACCAGTTTGTGATTCTGACCCATAGCATGGCTAAATGTAAAATTCATGTCTGGCTTTTGGACTCATTTAAAACACAGGACTGGTCAAGCCTGTGCTTCTGTGGACTATTCCTTAACCTTCTTATCCTGGTTGTGCTGTCCGTATATGATCAGCATCTCCAAACTTGTGGAAGACAAAAGCAACCATTGGTTGCACTCAGCATTTTCAGACGTTTGTGTTTTTCTGTCTTCGCTCAAGGCCACAATGGGGAAGACTTCAGCCAAACAAACAAACTTCATCAAGTACTTCAATATCCAAAAGCAACTTGTCATCCTGTCTAACATAGGAATGCAACCTCCTTGATTCCTTGGTCCTCAAAGAAGGTTCTCATGGCTCTGAATCTGGAGACAGTCCTACTTTGTTCTGAATCTACCTAATACTACAGTGGCGTAAATCAAATGAAGCACCCTTCTATAAAGGCCACAAGAAGTGATAAATTACATCATACTAGTCGTAGGATTTTAAGTATCTGGCATCTTCCTTTCACTCTGAGCCCCAGTTTTCTTTCTGTCAGTAATGAGACTAATAACTTTCATTTTTCATATTTATGGTTGTTTTCATTTTTCATATTTATGGTTCAAATAACTTTCATATTTATGGTTGTTGCAGGTAAAGATTAATATGTTAATAGGACTGGACGTAAAAGGTGGTCTCCATGTTGTTCTCTACCTGTGCCTCCTCACTGTATGTCAGCAGTAGCATTCTCTTGTGACTGATTTACTAAGTCCCACTACTTGGCAGTGTAATTAATCATACTTTCAGGCTTCCTGGAGAGAAATTAGTCACTAAATATGGTCTTGCTTTAAAAAGGAAACTGCTGACGTTGAACGGACCAGCAGACTTGCCTTCAAATGAGATTCTATGACATTTTCTCTCATTTTAAGACTTCCTTTTCTTATAAGTCATACTCAGAAAGATTTTGAGTCTCCAGGCTTAAGAGGCTTGCTAAAAGCAGTCCTAAGTGCTTCAGCTCGTCACCTCTGACCTGAAACTGCCTTCTCTGCTGGATGAGAAGTTAGAGACAACTACCTGCTAAATCCATTTCCCACATTCAGTTTTGCTGAAGTAATTTATGTTGTAAATTATTTATCCTGAACCTCCAATGCAGATAGCTTTTCAATAGCCCCATCTCTTTCCATTTTTGAGCCCTGGCCAGGACACTTAGAGCAGTATGCAATACACAGATCACATTCTCAGAGAAATTATGAATGGCAGCTGGACTTCTCTGTTAATTCAGAAATGTATGTTAATGCCTCAGCATGCTTCAGCTTTGTAGAAATACCTTGAATTGGCCTAAGTTTATAGAAATACTTTAAGGGACTGTGAGAGGCTGAAGAAATGGACAGATAGGAACCTCAGCAAGTTTGAAGTTCAACCAGTGCAAGGTCCTGAGCCTGGGAAGGGACAACCCCAGGCATCAATACAGGCTGGCAATCTGCCTTTTGGAAAGCAGCTCTGCAGAAAAAGACCTTGGAGTCCTGCTGGACACTGAGCTGAGCATTGGTCAGAACACTGGTCAGCAATGTGCCCTTGCAGCAAGGAAGGCTAATGGTATCATGGGCTGCTTTAGGAAAGTGTTGTCAACATGTCGATGGAAGTGATTTTTTCCTCTCCCCTCAGCACTGGTAAAGCCTTTCCTGGAGTTCTGGGTCCAGTTCTGGGCTCCCCTGTACAGAAGAAACATGGACTGGAGAGAGTCCAGTGTAGGGCCATGAAGATGACTGAGGGACTGGAGCACCTCTCCTGTGAGGAAGGGCTGAGAGACCTGGGCCTGCTCAGCCTGAAGAAGCGAAGACTCAGCGGGATCTTATCCATGTATATAAATACTGGAAAGGAAGGTGCAAAGATGGAGCCTGCAAAGGTTGCTCAGTGACAGGACAAGTGGCAATGGGCGCAAATTGAAACACCAGAGATTTCTTCCTAACATCAGGAAAAGCTATTTTAATATGAGGATGCCTAAGCATGGGCACTTCCAGAGAGACTGTGGAGTCTCAATCTTTGAAGATTTTCAGAAGCTGCCTGGGCAAGGTCATGGTCAACCTGCTCTAGGGGGCCCTGCTTGAGCAGGGGGCTTGGAACAGATGGCCTCCAGAGGTCCCTGCTAACGCCACTCAGTTTGTGATGCTCTGAGATGTAGATCTGTGCTTAATCAATTCAGAAGGGCATCCCAAAGCTAGACCAGTTTTGCAGAGCGATGATTTACTCTGGCCAACGGACAAACTGTCTGGAGAACCAGCCTTCCCATCCCTGCTTTTGAAATGCACTCTTCAACCCCCTAGTTTCCTCTTTCTGGCTGAGGAAGTCACTAAGATGGTTGAGCTTGCTCTGCTTGACCTTCTGCAGCCAAGCCCATCTGTTTGCCAGGTTTTAGCCTGAGGCGGCTTAGCCAGGGCACAGTGTGATCTTTTTTTGTCACCCTCATGACTGACCATCACTCCAGGGAATCCTACAGCTTTGCCAGTAAAAGCAGCATGTGGATAATTATACACTTCCAGAAAACATGACAGGCTGCATTTTCTTTTTTTTTTTTTTTTAAATAGAGGTCTTAATACTTCACAGTAGGTTTGTATAGAAACTTCAGACCCAAGCAGCCTGCCCAGTGGTGCTCTGGCATCTTGCTCATGCAGGTAACATCCATGAGGACATCTCTCTGGGGCCCTGCCACACTTCCCACCCCCAGGTCCCCCTGGCCCCACTGGCAGGGTTTCTGGGGCCTGTTCCCTCTATGTCACACCCTTGAGAGGCTGAAGCCCAACCTTTGCCAAGAGCCTTGGGTCTCTCCTTCACTGCAACTCAGCACAAAACCACTTCCTACCCTGATTGCAGTTTAGAGAAAGTGACTGTGTTCCAAGAGAGGGTGAACTGGTGCCTTCTTCCTGCTTCACTTCCTCCCTTCAAAGTTCCCCTAAACAATAGAGGAAGAGACCCGGATATGGCTCTGTTATTATGGAATACCGGGCAAGTCATGAATACCCAGAAGGCAGTTAATAGAACCCAGGCCTGTAAGTGCAGGCAAGAGTTCCCTAAAGCTTTGCCTGGAGAATCCTCTGATTACCTGAAAGAAAATTTCACTTTTTATTTCAAAAAAGATGAAGGAAAAAGAAGAGAAGATTGTATTCCTCATTACTCCACATGTTGAAAACACTGGCAGGGTATAATTTGAAAAGTTAGAAATAAAATGCAGTATTTTTATTGCTGCTATTAACATTATCACCACCACTGCTCTCCCAGAAGGCAGCAGAGGTATATTACAGGCTCCTGCTCATGATTTTTTCACAGCATTTTTGTGCAATTCAACGCCAGGGTTTTGGATCTCTTGATTTTCATGTACAGCAGAGCTGCCCTCTCCTCAAGGACTCAGCCTTGGTGTCTGTGCTGAGACACATGCTGCAGCCTTCTCTCTGCTTTCTGCCCGGAGTAATGGTGCTACAGGTAGATAGCACATTTCTCAGGCATGCAGAGTGCTTGTTCTTACAACAACAAAACATGAACTAACTATGTGATGTTTTTCTTCTCTCTCACAGGATATTAGGGAAGGTGTTTGCTTGGAAGGCTGTAGACCAACACCTGCATCACAATGCAGTGCTTCTTTGTTCATTTGTGTTCATCTTCATTTTGGAAAAGCCAGCCCAATCATTCCACACAGGTGATGTCATTGGGCAGCAGCTGCCAGCACTCACGTGCCTGAGTGCCCTTCCAGCCCACACACCCTTGACATTAGCTCTGATTAAACACCTCAGTGAGAAAATTTCCTGCCTCTGAAGAGCAGAGGGATGTCTTTTTGTCACATCAAATGAACAATATTTTAGCAACAAAGCTGCACTTCAGGTGATGGTGTCCATGTCAGCACCAGTTTGCACAGACACTGAGGTTCCTGATAACAGACTAAACCAAAACTGATCTGCCTGCTTTGCCAGAATTCCATCTTGTGACCAAAAAAGTTGAAAAGCTGATGGAGAACCTTAAGCCAAACGCTGATCTGAAGCTGGACACAGCACATGGCTCCAGGTTTTATTTTTATCATCACATAAAGCCCTTATTTCCACTATATACCCCACATCTTCTTGCCATCTGTCTTTGGTACACTGCTCTGAGCACTTTCTATTCCCCAGTAGGAGTGACACAGGTGGAAATAATGTACCTGGAGAGTTGAACTCTCACACTCCCCATCCAGTGCTCTGCATCAGGCACAAAGCTGGTCTGCTTGTTCCCCTGGTTGTGGGGACACTGTGATGGGACTTCCTTTGCAGGGGGTTCTGTAACCTCAGCCCTTCCTGGGCGTCCCATCTTAAGCCTGGGACCTTCTGTGATTTCCTGGCCAGAGAATGGTGGTGGATGATTGACGTAATTTTAGCAAATTTTTAGGAGTGAGCATTACCATGCTGACAGATTACCTCAAAAAGCCAGACAAGGAGGACAACGGCACCCATGGAGCTCATCATGCTGCTGTAGTAGTGCAGGAGGGCTTCCCGGCAGCCACGGCCCCAGAGGTTGAGCTCCTCCGTCTGGTAGTCGTAGCTGTAGTGAGCCGAGTTGTTGGTGACCTGGTACTGGATGCAGGGCCTCGGGGAGCTGGGGTTGCAGCAGCTGAAGGGGACACCATCAACCAGGTACCGTCCATCAACGTTGCTTTTGATTCGACTGCATGCAGGCAAGGGCAGAAGGAAGCATCAGTACACACTTGCACATGTAAAGATACACCAAAGCAAACTTGAATGAGAAAGGGAAGTAAGGGTAATGAAGATTTTCCACAGTGCTTTCTGGATGTGCAATTTCTCCACGTGTCCTGTTTACTCAGCACCATTCCCCTCAGGTGGTTTGGTCAAGGCTACACTGACTCTATATTTAACTCTTTGGTATAAACATATGCCCTTCTCAGGCAGCTCCTTCAAATAACTTAATTTTTAAGAAAAGTAGAGAGAAAATTCATGAAAGACGTTCAGAAAAAGAGTGATCACAGCATAGCTAGGGTATAAAGACCACTGGAGGTGACCTTGGAAAAGGACCCACAACAACCCACCATATCCAGCTAGACCACTGGTCCAGCAAATCTAGTATCTTCTCTGTGATGTAGCTCCAGGAAGGGGCTATGTCTTTATTCCTGACTACAGAAGGTAGCCAGTATTGAAAACATGAAATGTACTTCAGCTACAAGGTGCTGAATTCATGAAGTCTTTGCAAGGGCTTCCCAACTGTAATTCATTTGAGACCATGGTTGCTCCCAGTAAATAGCCATTTAGTCTGGTGCCTTCTTGAGCTGTTTAGACATGAGATGTTTAGACTGTGAATAGTTCCACCAAGACTGCAGGAGAAAACTATAAGAGCACTGCAGCTCCAATAAATACCATTTCACTAAGAAAATGGTACAGAATGAATGGAGAGCCCCAGCGATCAAGAAAGTGAAAAAGATCTGAGAGTTGCCTGTAGCTTTTAATAGGAATTTTTTTAAGTTGTGTTATAGAGAGAGATAATGGCAAAAGCCTGGTAAGGCAAAATTCCACTTTGCAGTCATGACCTAAATACATTTAAATGCCAAATGCAGGTTTTATCTCTAGATGTAAAGCATGCTTTGAGTTAGGTCTAATTCCCACTGATGTGTGAATGCTCCACCAGTTTCAGAGAGATTGGATCAGGCCTTCGCTCTATGAATAATATGAGAATTGCTTTGCAGAAGATAGACTTCCCTGGAAATAAGGGGAACTTTGCTAGTGACCTGAAAGGGGCCGGAACACCCCACCAGGAATGTGAGCAGAGATCGTGCCTCCCCATGTGGTTCAAACCCCCAATTCCCTCATGAACAACCACTTGCGGATTGATTTTTAATGCTCTATTTCCTTTTTCAGCAGCACAAAGAAATTGCCGCGACTCTCATTCCTAAATAAGACATAATTTATTAAGGGCAGTATAACCTCATTTTCCCTCCGTGCTTTGCCCTTCCACTGCTGCTGGATTAAGATACAGCTCTCAAATCTCCATATAATGCTGGCAAGGTGAACTTATTACACTTTTAAGAAGTTATTTATACCCATGGGCATACCTTCACAACGCAAATACTCCTTTATTAAATAGTGAATGTATCTGTTCTAACCCTGCAGTGCAATAGGTTATCCCTGGAGGAGTTTTCACTATGTCGTCCTGGTTGAGAATTGTAAAAATAAGCAGACCACCCAGCTAGGCAAAGCAATATGCAGAGGCACACAAATGAAACCGCATTTACACAGTCAAACAGGGATCCCATGAGGTACACAAAGCTTTTTTCAAGATTACTTCAGACATTTTTAACATAAGTGGGATATCTCAAAAGCTGAAGGCCCCTCTGTGTAACCACACAGTACCCACTTAATGAGTGACATTCCCAAAGAATTCATGTCTTCATTTCAGAAGTTCATTAGCTCTCATGTTTATTTTTCACTTGTGCTTATGTACCTAAACTCATTTTGAGATTAATATCTCTTTACACTGACATTAGTGCCACTGTGGCATTTCTGCTCAACAACACATTCTGGTTTGCAAAGAGGAAGACAGAGATATTTTCATATCAGGTTTAAAAAATTAAGCACGAGTATTGATTTTGAATTTGTTGGTACGCAAGAGAGAACATAAAATGCATCTGACTATAGAATGATAGAGTATCTCAAGTTGGAAGGGATAAGGATCATTGAGTCCAACTCCTGTAAGAGATAATATGTAAAGCAGGGAACATTAACAGATGCTGACAGCTCTGAATTGTCTCAGAGCTGAAGCAACCCACCGAGAGAATTTTAAAATGAAATTCTAAGTATAAAGGATATAAAACACATGGGTTGTTGCTAAAGTGTTGCTGCTTCTGCTTGTTTCCTAGAGATCAATTACCAATATCTAAGGTGGAATTTTAAAAGTGGTGCTGACCGTGGCTATCTAGAAGCCTCTGAACAGGAACTTTGGTCTTACAGAAACCTCCTTTTCATACAGTGGACTTCTGCTACTCTGCTGTTAGTCACACACTTGATTTTGGGAATAGGATCAACATAATGAGTTATATAGATGTAAAAGATACAAAAGAATATTTTTATAAAGATGTAAAAGATACAAAAGAATATTTTTGAAGTCCATTTACACTGTACCATCTAAGATCGGGAACTGCATTTCCCTGCTTTATGTTTTACATTCTGTATAACATTAGAGGAATTCAGCAGATGAGAAAGTAATCTAGCAGAACATTTGACATCTCTATTAAGGCAAGGGCAGATAAAAAAAAGAAAAGCATTTTACACAAAAAATATTCAGTCAGCATGTGTTTTAGTGCATGTTTCTCTAGCGTAACACCGACCAAATAATGATACTATGCAATACAAACCCCGCTAAATCACTTACTCTTTCACTTCTTTGGAGCTGAAGTCCAGGTATCTGTTGCTGATCCACTGAATTTCAAACCAGTCTTTGAAGCCATTGTTCCCACAGCACTTGAACTCGATTTGGAGCATGTCGATTGTCTTCTTCATGAAGCACCTTCCAGGGGTGTCTGTGTCCCGGTAGAACTTCATGCTGTTCTTCAGCCCCTGAGCCAGCGTGCTCTCCAGGGAGCCCCGCATGAGAAAGCAAATCAGAGCGACAAAGAAGAGGAGTATGTTGAAGAAGAAACATAGTGCCAGGTAAGGTTTCAGCAAAGGCTTCCACTTGGCAAATTTAGCGGGATCCAGAGAATCGTAACAAATTTTGCCAGCAAAACCATTGAAGGCGCAGGATAATATACCCATCAGTATCAAAGAATTGGGCACAAAATGGCTTTCAGAATTGTCCATCACTTCGCTTCGCTTCCGGAGCTCAATCTTGAGGAACAACCCCATGCTAAAAACGATGATTCCAGCAAAGACTGAAAACCAGTTCATGAGCCATAGCCCCTGGGCTAGTTTTACCCGTTTCTTCTGGTTGAATTTGACTTTCAGCAGTGCCATCGTCGCAATACGTGAGACGCTGAAAGCTTTTGCAGCCTGAACCCCTCTTCTCCGTGTAAGCGATTCGAGAAAGAACCATTCAGGCGTTTAGAAAAGCTCCGGCTGATGCAGCCCGAAGCGAAGTGCTGCACGGTCCCTCCATCTTGAGCTCCCCACGCTTGGGTTCAAGCAAGTAGATATTCAAAGGTCCAAATTCACAAATTCACATTAGTAAGAATAGTGGGCAATTAGCACCTACAACTATTTCTGGTGGTTCCTTCCAAGCAAAGGAGAGACAGTCTCAAGGTTTCAAATGATTTGATCTGGATCTGCAAGACGTCATTCTAATACCTTTAATCATTTGATCCAATTTGGAGAAATGTCTGTCAACAGATGAGTGGAAATAATCCCTCATTTTACTATTTAGTAGATTTGGGCTTTCTTATGATAGGCTGCTTGGCAGAATGTGAAAACCCAACGGCATAAAAAGATCTTTGTCACCAGAATATGGATGCTTTGAGGAAAAGGGAAGAGGGCGTGGAGATAAAAGCAGCTGCTTGAATGCATAAGTGCAGCTCCTCTGTGTGACCCCAATTTATTCATACCAACACTTTTCCAGTCCTCATCCTCCTCTGTTTACCCCAGATGACATCCCGTGGCTTATGTGTTCCGAAAGCAGCTAAGCATGTCATTTATAGTGACCTAAAAAACCCACACCTGGCATTTTCTATTTACTTTCAGGCTCTGTACAATCTCCAGGCTTTAATGAGAGGGAAGGCGAAAGGAAAAGTTAAGAGAAACACAATAAATAACCCTACACCCTACTTGGAAAAGCTTTGCAGCAGGGAAGAATGGACTCAAGCAAGGAAAAACCTGGCCCTGTTAGGCTGGAAGCAGGGCAGGTGGGCCAGGGTGTGGGTGCTGGGGCATAGAGAGTGGGTGAAGGGGCAGCTGCAGGGCTTGGTGAGGGCACCTGCTGCCAGCACAGTCTGCTTGGGAGGAAGGGGAGCAGAAGAGTGCAGTGCTCCAAAAAAGTACTTTTGTAGCCTGCTGCCACATGGGACCATGTGCACTACTTGGTTGCTGCCTTAGATCCTGGGATACCGGAGGTTGCTCAAGTGGTGATGAAGAATATAAAGCTGCAGATTTTTCTAATGTTCCTCCCCATCTGGATGGAAGAGCAGCTAGTAACAGGGGTTTTCCTAGGTCAGGCTGTTTGCATCGCCACTGCCCTTGCAGGCGAGGGGTGGGCGTGCCAGGAGGATGGAGGAAGGAAAATGCCCATCAGGGCTGTTCTCTACTAGCTGTACGGTGGGTGAAGAGGGCTGTTTCTTGGGAGAGCCTGTTAAGCACATCTGTGCAGTAAGCTGCAGCTCTGAAATAACATCTCTCCCGGCTTCTTGGCATTGGCCTCTTCTCCTGAGTGGCTAGCAACAGGACAAGAGGGGATGGCTTTAAGTTGCACCAGGGGATGTTCAGGTTGAATACTAGGAAAAGTTTATTCTCCAAAAGAGCGGTTGGACACTGGCACAGGCTGCCCAGGAGGTGGTGGAGTCACTGTCCCTGGAGGCATTCAAGAAATGTGGAGATGTGGTACTTAAGGACATGGCTTAGTGGGCAATACTGGTGGTAGGTGGATGGTTGGACTAGATGATCTTAGAAATCTTTTCCAACCAAAGTAATTCTATCCCATACCTATGCAGTACGTGCTGCTACATTTCACTCACTTCTTCAGGGCTCAGGTGAGAAAAACAAGGTACCTTGGAGGCTGCGTTTATCTGATAGCCTGAAGTCAATCCTGCATACATGAAAGTAATTTTTTTTTCCTTTCTTGTCAGTGCTGACAAAGTAAAACTGCAGTAAGTGAAAAATAATTTTATATCAGGTCTGTGAATCACAGGGATGTATGGTGAAATACATTCTGCAGTGCAATTAATAAGATGAGAAATAGTAAACTTGCCCACGGCAGCTGTAAGCCTGGTGTCACTGCAGCTACTGAGAACTTTTCAGTATTCAGGAGCATAGATAACACCTGCTACCTTAATAATTTAACATTCAGGTGCCCTCAATAAATCTGATGTAATTCAATTTTATACACGGTGGTGTTTCCTATTAATTCAGGAACAGGAGTGGTAAAATATGAACACGTAGCATATGTGCTACAGTTGGAAAGATTAGTGTGGGGGAAAAGCGATACAGGAGTGAAAAGGGACAAGAGACACACGGGGAAAGAATGCTCTGAACATCTAGGTTCACAAAGAAAACTCCACAAGGGAGGGATCTCCAACCAGAGATCCTTCCCAGTGGCAGTCAGTCCTAAAATGGGGTCTAAGGGAGGTGCAGCCAGGCTCCACCCCTTCCAGTCACAGTGCCGAATTGCCTTCACCTGCGCTCCCAGGGCTGAGCTGGTCCTTTCTCCAGGTGATCAATCAGTGGCTCAGGCTGTGACTCTACAGTTCCCATACAACATGCTTCAAGGCTCATTGGTATCTCCGGATTTACTGTCTTAGCCCTCTCCTTACATGCAGGCAGAAGAAGGAATTGTAATAATTCGCTCCTAAATGCCTTCTGGGAGACGTTCCCTGACCCACCTGATGCTCAGGACCTCTACGACTTCAGGTGACTCCTTTAAAGTTATCGCAGGGAGTTATCAAAAGAGCAATAATTTGGAAATTTGCTATTTATTTAAGTAGTGTCAAGAGTTCAATACCAGCTAGGGGCACAGGGTAGTCAAAACTTCCTATTTAACAAATGACCACGCTTGCAAGATTTAAAAGGGATTGGTGACAGTAAATTTTGTGCTATGCTACTTTCAACAAATGAAGCTAGCAATTAAGAAGTGAGGAGATGGTGTTTCCAGCTCATTCCAGGTGGAGGTAACAAACAACATGTGAGCTTCAGCAAACTGATAAGCTGAGGGCTGGCTCTAGCACAGTAACATAGGAAAGAGGAAGGTGATGGGAAGGATCATTGAGAAGTGTTTTGTGGGGTGGGCATTACAGCACAGAAAGCTATTTTTACCTGCTCTCTGTTCTTCTTGAAAACCTTTATCTCGGCTCAGACTGATCATTAATGGGGTGAATTTCCTGCCTGGTAATTCCCCTGGAAAAATCTTGAAAACGATCCAGAGTAGACTGAAGCTAATCGCCAGGGACGGCGACTCCACCACCTCCCTGGGCAGGCCATTCCAGTGCCTGACCACGCTCTGAGAGAAAAAGTTTCTCCTAACCTCTAACCTAAACCTCCTCTGGTACAACTTCTGGCCATTTCCTCGGGTCCTCCCTTCAGAAAGTTGTAAAGTGCAATGAGATCTCCCCCGAGCCTCCTCTTCTCCAGACTAAACAACCCCAGCTCCCTCAGCCGCTCCTGATAAGACTTGTGCTCCAGACCCCTCACCAGTTTTGTTGCCCTTCTCTGGACACATTCCAGGGCCTCAATGTCTTTCTTGTAGTGAGGGGCCCAAAACTGGACACAGTACTCAAGGTGCGGCCTCACCAGTGCTGAGTACAGGGGGACGATTACCTCCCTGCTCCTGCTGGCCGCACTATTTCTAATGCAGGCCAGGATGCCATTGGCCCTCTTGGCCACCTGGGCACACTGTCGGCTCATATTCAGCCGAGCATCAACCAACACCCCCAGGTCCCTTTCTTCTTCACAGTCATCCAACTATTCATCCCCAAGCCTATAGCACTGCATGGGGTTATTGTGGCCAAAGTGCAGGACCCGACACTTGGCCTTGTTAAACCTCATCCCATTCACCTCAGCCCAGTGAGGCCCAGCTTATCTAGATCCCTCTGCAGGGCCTCCCTACCCTCAGGCAGATCGACACTACTTCCCAACTTGGTGTCATCTGCAAACTTACTCAGGGTACCCTCAATCCCTTCATCTAGGTCATCAATAAAGATATTAAACAGGATGGGCCCCAGTACCGACCCCTGAGGGACACCACTTGAAACGGGTCACCAGCTGGACTTAACTCCATTGACCATCACCCATTGGGCACGACCCTCCAGCCAGTTCCTTACCCAACAGAGGGTAAAACTGTCCAGGCCACAGGACAGTTCTTCTTCTGAATACTGAATACTGAATACTGAACACAAAAGAATACTGTGAGAGACCGTGTCAAAGGCTTTGCTGAAGTCTAGGTAGACTACATCAACAGCCTTTCCCTCATCTACCAGTCTGGTCACCCAGTCACAGAAGAAGACAAGGTTGGTCAAGCATGACCTGCCTTTCATGAACCTGTGCTGGCTGGGCCTGATCCCCTGGACACCACGCACGAGCTGTGTGATCTCTCCCAGGATGATTTGTTCCGTGACCTTCCCTGGCACCGAGGTCAGGCTGACGGGCCTGTAGTTCCCCAGATCCTCCTTACGGCCCTTCTTGTAGATGGGAGTCACATTGGCAAGCCTCCCATCCTCTGGAACCTCTCCAGTCATCCAGGAGCGCTGCTAGATAGCCGAGTGCGGCTCAGCAATCACCCCCACCAACTCCCTCAGCACCCTAGGATGAAGCCCATCCGGTCCCATGGACTTGTGACAGTCCAGATGGAGGAGGAGCTCCCTAACCATCTCCACCTGAATCTCCGGGGGGATATTCTGCATATCAGCCCAGACTTCCAGATCAGGGCGCAAAGTGCCCTGAGGATAACTGATCTGACTATTAAAGGCAGATGTAAAAAAGGTGTTGAGGACCTCAGCTTTCTCCTTGTCTTCTGTGGTCACATTCCCCGCTGTATCAATTAAAAGATAGAAATTATCCTTGGTTCTTCTCTTGCTGCTGATATATTTGTAAAAGGA
Organism: Gallus gallus; assembly: GCF_016699485.2. Lineage (NCBI taxonomy): Eukaryota > Metazoa > Chordata > Aves > Galliformes > Phasianidae > Gallus > Gallus gallus. The sequence continues at coordinate 22,747,417 of NC_052534.1, forward strand.
TTTCTTATTCTCCTTTACTGCAGTGGCCAATCTGAGTTCAAGTTGGGCTTTTGCCTTCTGGACTTCCTCCCTGCATACCTTAGCAACTTCCTTGTAATCTCCCCTAGAAGCCTGTCTCTTCTTCCAGTGGACATAGACTCTCTTTTTCTTCCTGAGTCTCAACAGTAGTTCCCAGCTCATCCACACCGGTCTTTTTCCCCCATGGCTCGCCTTATGGTATTCAGGGACAGCCTGTTTTTGCGCCTTTAAGATTTCCACCTTGAGGAGCGTCCAGGCTTCCTGGACCCCTTTACCCTTAAGGAGCGACTCCCAAGGGACCCGTGCTACAAGCGTCCTGAACAGGTCAAAGTCCACCCTCTGGAAGTTCAAGATGGCAGTTTTGCTAGTCACCCTTCTGACATCTCCAAGAATAGACTTCTACAATTTCATGGTCACTCTGACCTAGACAGTCCTCAACCTCCACATCACCTACCAGTCCTTCTCTGTTAGTGAACAGCAGGTCTAGCAGGGCACCACCCCTGGTAGGCTCTTGTACCGGCTGCGTAAGGAAGCTATCTTCCACACACTCTAGAAACCTCTTGCACTGCTTCCTTTGAGCTATATTATATTTCCAACATAAATCACATATATATCATCATATATTCCCTCCTGTGCATACAAGCAACTGGGTAGCCTGCTGCATGTATACCACGCAAAGTGCCCCTGGGTCCTGAGGCTGGGAACAGAGATGTTTGGCTGAATTCACTGTTGTGGCTGCTGTATGTCCCAAAGGGCAATGTGATGTACCAGGTGTACTGTGGGTCTTCAGCATAGATTTACTTCGGACAGTTCCTGACATTTCAGCCATCCTTTATCCACGGTGTGGGTAGCATGCTGGGAAGCGTGGTCTGTCTTTGAACCATGAGGTACTCAGTATGAGTATTTACTTGTATTACTGTAATGCTTAAAGTGTAGGGTTGACTGCTAAAGAATGAGTCATAAATCAATGTTTGTATTTGCAAAAACAGAAGAGAAATAGGTTGGGAATTGGAAGAAGCTTACAAAAGACTCACAGTAGTCACTGCTGGAAAACATCTCAGCAAAACAGATGGAACCTCAAGTCAATCAGACAAATTACATCAGGTTGTGAATACAAATGCTGAAATTCCAAAAGCAGCACAGATTTTTTTCTTACAGGTGATGAATCTGGCTTTCCAGTACAGTGCACACCATAAGCTTTCTTGTGTGGATCAGATGGACCTAGCTGGAAAAGAAAAAATGCCACAGTCACAAGTGGGGAGGGTCAGATGGAAAGAAGGAGCTAAGAGGAGAGAGCCGAGCACCAAAGCGATGATACCCAAGAGAGGGACAGAAATGCACTGTCTGCATACTCAGGATGTCCAGATGCACTGCTGGCCTTGCTGGAAACAGCACTGGAGTTCTCAGTTGGTTCCCTGGGGTCAAGCTTTCTCACCATTGGTCTGTGCTATATCCCAGAATGCCAACAAATATGAACACCCATAGATCTGTGTAGTGCCGAAGAATTGTCTTTTTAAAACTATCTTATTTAGTTCACGGACACACAAGATTTAAAAAGCTGAGCAAGGTTGCTGTAGTGAGCTAACACAGTAACTCTTGCTTTGCACATGTCTGGAAGGGCAAGCCAACCAAATTGCTTTGCAAGAACGTTTGCTCTTGCAACTCACTGTGGAAAATTGTTCCATGCTTCAGTGCTTTGTACTGCTCAGAAACTTTCTGCTTTTCTGCCAGTGAGCCCTCTGTTCAGGGCCAATTTACAGCTAGCTGTATTGTGCCAATGTTTATTTTCCTCATGATGTATTCATAACCATGGCCCCAGCAGGCATTTGTTTTTCAGCCTCTGAAGCCTAGCAAAAGTAATTTTGTGCACGTGTGGTTCTAAAGAAGTGCCTTGTTTATTCTGGTGGCAATGAAACACAAACCTGAAGTACAGATCTTGAGAAGATGTTGCTCTGGTCTCGTGTTATGAACACTGCAGGTGCTAAGAGGGAGCAGTGTGAATGCTGCTGGTGTTTGCCCTGGCTGCAGGCAGCAATCAGCTCTTGGTGCTCCTGCTCACCTGGTAGGACAACCTCTGAGTTCCATCTTCTCCCTTACGTTAGGTCTTAGGCCCCCGTGCCTTCCTTCTGGGCAAGGTAGCATGAAATCAGTTTGCTTTCAAAGCAGATGTGCTGCTTTTATACTCCCCATAGCAAGATTGTGAGCCTGACTTCATTACTATCTGCTCAGCCACAAAACCAGCTCTGCTCAACCCAGGGCTGAGCAGCATCTCCTTAACACAATTGCTTTTTCCCCCACAGGCCTCGGGAGATTCTTGCAAGCTCTAATAGGTAAGACATTAAGCAATGCTAGCTCCTGGCCTAGGAGAGGCTGTCAGGCAATTTTCTTTGTGTCAGCATTGCTTACTGTGCTGAGGGAAGGGAGCAGCGTGCCACTCTCCTTCCTGCAAGCTGTGATTAGCAGGGACACAAAGCAGCTCTGAGTGGCCGGCACTGCGAGTCTCCTTGACTCAGGTACACGCCGACAGGCTGGTACAGCTCCTGACAGCTGCTGCCCCAGCAGTGCCCGGCCCTGCCTCTGGGTGCTGGAGGAGCACGCTTCAGGAGGAAAACGCAGCAGCTCATCCCCTTGCCGCTCTCACCCTTGCCCAGACAGCTCCAGCTACATCTCCACACGCTGTGTGAATGTGACCACGCATGAGCTGCTCCACCACAGAGACGAGATGGCATAGAATTCCCAACTTGGTAAAACCAGGCACTCTGAGTGAGTGCATTTCATTGCTAACATACTGAAAATACTATCAGTCCTCTGGAATAAACCACCTCAGGCTTACCTGAAAAGCGATTTTTCTGATGACTTCTTTGGCAGTTGAGGCACAAGGTAAAGGTAAAACACAAGGTAAACAAGCACAATCGAGCTACAGGCACCATAGATTCGGCTTTTAAGTCATTCAGTGTTAAGTATTTGCTCAGTAAGTAGTTCCAGTGGAACAGCCTAGATAACCCCACACTCGAGACCCACCGAAGTATCCCCCAGCTACTATTTCTGAAGTGTTAAACTAGAGTCCATCGTTGCTAAAAGAAATTGTTTCCACCATAGAAAGAAGCAATTGGTTTACCAACAGACTAAGCATTTTAAATAGAGGATTACTACACACGTAACTATCCTATCAATGTTTTTTTGGGTGCTACTTTCGTGCTTTTAAATACTTCTGTTTAAAAAAAAAAACAAACAACATGAACAGAATGAGCACATCCGTACATGTGAGTTACCACTTCCCACCGGATTTGACTGGAAGATGGAGTTCTTATCAAATGATGAACTGCACTTTTGGGACCTCAGCAGCGGCCCTTCTCTCACTTGCCTTGTGTTTAGTTGTCCTCTTCTACCTACAGATGTCTTTGGAATACTGGCAGCCACCACACACGTGAGTGAACAGGGACTCTGTGCTGCTGCTGCTGCCAGGATGAAGGCTTTCTTCTGGGCCAGCAGTGACACCATGTCAATGCCTGTGCTGTGATGTCCTCTTCCTGAAGTGTTTTTAATGATTACTGTAAATGGCAGTGTTTAAATCACTCCCGGGGTAGTGATATTTACAGATATTTGTTTCTTCCATTAAAAAGATTTCCAAAAGTTGTAATTTCCATACTCACACAGCCTGTGAATGTGCCAACAAAACTTTTCTAGTGCTTGTGTTCATGTTACATGTCACTGCTAACGCGCTTTGGTTTCAGAAGTTTGTTATATTTCTCCTAAAATTATTCTACAGTAATGATTTTACCTTCTAAAAAAGTGCACAGAGGTGTTCAACTCCCTCGGTGCATATTTTATGGTACACAGAACTACAAACGTGTATTAAGAAATGTGGCTGACCAAATATCCTCGCTGCCTGAAATTGGATTTGCTCACCTTGTGTTGTGCTGGAGACCAAGATCCAGTGAGCAAATTTGTATCACTGAAGTAACGATAAACATTTAAGGGAAAGTAAGTGCCAGGAGCCCCTGTGGCAATTTGCTGTGAAGTCACATCGCTGAAGGGCATTACTGAGTAATTTTGGTTTGGCAAAAGTACTTCGCAAGAAATACATATGAACTGAGATCTCAATAACTGACCTTTGGAAAGGGTCACTAGGAAGCACTTCTCAACAGAACCTTTAGTCAACGTGTAGCGTTTCTAACTCGTGCCATTTACTCACCCAGCGCTGTGAGATGATGCCCAGCAGCCAGCACAGGTACGCAGCGAGCCGGCAGCCTGCACAGCCTGCTGGGAGGCACGCATCTCGTACCTGCTGCAGCCACAGGTTGCTGCCCACAGTTGTACATGTCAGTGTCCGGCATCACAGAGAGTAAATAGAAACGCTTACAGCCTTTGGCTAGCAGAACAAAGGTGTCTGTGTGGGCTTTTGCTTTTTCTTTTCTTTTTAACAGGCCGAACATTTTGCTATCATGAGACCTGGGAATGGGTCTGTCACTACCAGCACGTGTGGGGAAGCAATATTATCTAATCAGGCTCCGTATGTTGATGTGTAGAGATTGAGATATGTCAGAGTTGCATCTAATCATCTCCCTTTAGCAGGTATTAAATCCAGCATATGTTAAAGCAAGAGTATAGGTGTTCTCTCCGAATGATTTGATGATGCTGCCAATGCATGGTGAAGGAACAACTCAACTCAAAGCAAGTAACTGAAATGCAAAATCCAGTTCATTTAAAAAAAGTGTACATCAACAGAAGTAAACAAAACTGTGAAGTTGTGAAAATACGTATAAAAAAAAACACCCCTTTTTTCATCCCCTTTTAAATTAAATGTGCTGAAAAAACAGGTTAGGTTTCTCTGTTGCTCTAAAGCAGTTAAGAACTCAAAATACTCCTCACAGCAATGATGCAGTTTTGATGGATTAATCAGTATTCTTTTTCTGTTAGAGGCACATACAATGACAGGGCAGCATAAATACTTGGCAAAGTTCTTAAATACAACTTTTGAGCTGCTGCTTAGGCAAGGTAATGATTTCCCTCTTAAGGAAGGGGCTGGTTTTGCACACTGCTCACTGCACCATTAACGGGTCATTATAAAAAGAGACCCCCACGATAACGTTATTTTTTTCTGGTATTGAACAAGAGTGAATAAATGGGACTTGAGAAGTAACTGCACCAAGGGCCTTTATGCAAGATGCTCTTCTGGAACCCAAATACTGTGCTCTGTTGCCACATTTTATGAAGTCCCTCTGTCAGCACTGCACACGATAGGCAGTGGCAGTGCTGTGAGCTACGATCACAGCAAAGCTCAGTGGCTGCAGGCAGAAAAACCAACCACTGGGACATGCCTGAACACCACTGCCCTGAAACCTGTGATGTCTGTCAGCATACAACGTGTGCCCTGAGAGGTACACTCAAGTCTAATCTTATTCAGGTTCATGCTGTTTACAGAAGCAGATTCCTCTCACATATTTTGAGACTGTTACTTTTTAGTATTTATCTACCTTCTAGAGGTTTCTTCATTTCATTCATTAATACAGTAGGAGAGCACTACATTTTCATTTACCTTTTTTTTTCTTGAAATAGAAATCTGACTAACAGCTGTCACCCACACAGCAGAACCTGGGTCCCAGATGCACTGCGGCCCAGGATTCACCTCTGTTTGACATACAGTATGCATGCACAAACTCCCTCTTTAAACTTCTGTTTGCTGCTTCACCGAACCACTCCCCTCCCCCATATCCGTAACAGCAGTCTGTAATTGCATCATCACAGAAATGGGACAGATTTGGCATTCCCTCTTTTCAGTTGACTACAGCTTGCACTAGCGGGGAGCTCGGATTCTGCCTGGCTGAGCGACAGGAGCACAGCAGCTTCAGTCAAGGATTGCTGCCACGTGAACACGGGCATCCCCAGCCCCATCTTAATTAAAGAAATTCAGCAACGAGGTACTGCAGCAGTTGGCCAACCCCACAGTGACACATACAGATTACAGCAACAAATTTAGTAATAGTGAACTACATCCGAGCAGCGTTTTTCAAGGAGAGCAGCCAGCCACGGGCTGTAACTCCCCACCGAAGCACCACCTGCAATCATTTTACGGCACGCAGGGGTGAAGCCCTCCCGCCCGCGGGTCAGCACGTCGCCGGCAGGCTCCATCGCTCGCTGTCAGTCCCAGCAGCTGACGCGCTCCTCCTCCGGGATGAGGCTCCAGTTGGGCGAGGGCCTGTCGCTCGCCAGCCAGTCGAAGTCATCCACCAGGTTCCAGTTGTTGCTGTTTCTATCCAGCCCGGAAGACTCGAAGTCCGCCTCGATGCCCGGGTAGCTCCACGTGTAGGGCGCGAAGGACACCTCGCTGCAGTCCTCGATGACGGCCCTGCTGGTCACCTGCACGTAGAAGCGGCTGCCGCGGGTGCGGTGCGTGCGGAGCTGCTGGCAGGCCACCACCAGCTGGCACTCGCTGCAGCCGTCCACCAGCACGGAGGTGGAGACGGGCCCGCACAGCACGGTGCAGCCGCGGCACTCGCGCACCCGCAGCGTGTTGGGGTTGCCGCGGAGCCGCACCTGGCAGCCGCGCAGCTCCTCCAGCACCACGTCGTGCTGCAGCAGCTCGGCCGGGCCCAGCTCCAGCTCCCGGCCCTCGGCGCGGCTGAAGCCGCACAGCGGAGGCCCGCCCGACTCCCCCTCGGCGCTGCCCGGGGCCGGCGGCTCGGCGCGCTCCTCGGGCTCGGCGGGGCGCGGCTCGGCGCCCGGGGCCGCTTCCTTCTTCAGATTGCGGAAGGCGAACTTCTTCTTGGGCTGCAGCTGTTGCCGCCGGGCCGCCAGGTCGGCCTGCAGTCGGGACACGGCCTCCTGGCCCTGCCGCACCTCGTAGGGCGCCAGGAAGCGCACGCTCTCGGTCAGCAGCTTCTGCAGCCCCTGCAGCCGCGCCGCCGCCTCCTCGGGTCGCCCCGCCGCCAGCAGCGCCTCCACCGCCTCTCGCTCCCGCCCGAAGGCGGCGGCGAAGAACTCGCTGCCCTCCTCCCGCACCGCCTGCGCCTCCTTCAGCTCCCGCTGCCGCGCCACGCCGCGCTGCCGCTCCGCCTCCCGCCGCTGCAGCCGCTCGGGCAGCGCCGCGGCCGCGGTACCGCCGGTCTCGGGCCCCAGGGCCGCCACGAAGGCGGCCGGCGCCCTCCGCTCCTCTCCCGTCGCCTCCATCTTTGCGCTCCGTCCCGCCCGCGGCGCGGCGGCCGGCGGGAGGGGCGTGGCCTGCGCGGGTTTAAAGGGGCGGCGCCGCGCGGCGGGATGGGGTGAGTGCCGGCGCCAGGCGCCGCGGGGTGCGGCCTCGGCTTCCCAAACGGGCGGCGGGTGCCGCTGCCCGCTCTCCTCCTGCCGCCGCACGCGCGGCAGTGTCTGCTCCTCCCCACTGCCGGCCGCGCGCTCGGCCCTCGGGGCGCTCGAAGCCTTTCCCGTAGGCGGCAGAGACCCGTGTGGCTCTGCGGGGGGAGGCGGGGGGAGGGCAGCCGCCGTCTCGAGTGCGTGCTTTGGGCCGGAGCGCTTTCCGGAGGGACCCGGGCTCGGGGTGCGGGCCCGCCTGCTGCTTCGTGTGATGGCTTCGGGAGGCTGCGGTTGCGGTGCTTTGTACGCTTCCCCGCGGCCTTCCCTCCCGCAGCGAAGTGGCCGCGGAGAAGCTGTCGGCGGCACGGCGGATGCGATGCCGAGCGGCTGCCGCGCTCCGCCCGTGGTGTGTGCGCAGCGCTTTGTTCCTGGAGGGCGCTCGGGGCTGAGGGACTGCGAGAGCGGTGCCCGTGGGTTGCTGCGTCCTTGCAGCGGAGCTGTGTGAGAGGTCCGCGGATACCTCTGCAGGGATGCGGCGGTGGCCAGGAGGGCTGTGTGTGCGTGTGCCAGTTCTGTGAGAGGTGCCTTAGGTAGGTGTGCAGCGAGGACTGGCAGCGCGTCTGGCTGTGGAGCACAGCGGTGACCGTCGTCATTCTCCTGAGCTCTTTGAGAGCAGCTCTGTCTCTGCTTCAGGGAACGGTAATTTCTACACAGAAAGTGAACACGTGCTCGGTGTTCACACGTGTATGTAAGTGCAACCCCTCTCCAGGCCTGCAGTGATCACATGCCTTCCCCTTGCATTTCAAAACTGCCTACAATAAAATAATATGCAACCTGAACTATCCGTTCATACCAAAGCATAATGAACCCGGAGTGGATGTTCCAACTGTGCTGTTAGAACTTGTGCTAAAATACAGAATATTCTTTCTTTTTTTTCTTCTTGCTACAATGAGAAATCAAGGGATGCCAAGGGTTGAGGGCTCTGGAGTGTGTCCAGAGCAGGGCACCAAAGCTTTGAAGGGTCTAGAACACAAGGCTTATGGAGAGCACGTGCAGGAATTAGGACTGTTCAGTCTGGAGAAGTGGAGGCTCCGGGCAGATCTCATTGCTCTCAACAACTGCCTGAAAGCAAGTGGTGAGGTGGGAGTTGGCCTCTTCTCCCAGGTAACTGTAATAGGATGAGAGGGAATGGCCTCAAGTTGCTCCAGGGAAGGTTCTGTTTGGCCATTAGGAAGTTTCTTCTCAGACATAGCAGTGAGGCACTGGAACAGACTGCTTAAGGAGGTGATGGAGTCACCATCCCTGGAGGTGCTCAAGAGAGGTGGCGATGTGGCACTGAGGGATGTGGTCGGTGGGCATGGTGGGGGTGGGTTGGTGGATGGACCAGATGATCTTAGTGGTCTTTCCCAACCCTAATGGTTCCATGATTGTCCAGCACTTTGCTGGACAGCAAGCACCAGTCCAGACAGCAGCACTTTGGAGCAGGTTGGTGGAGTCTGCAAGGTATTTGTATTGCTCTCTTGTAATGGATGCACGATGAACTAGAGACGGTCTATTCTGTTGGAATGTGGGTGGGTAACACAGTGTTTAATGCGTCATAGCACCTAACTGCGTCAATGCTGCAATAATAATGTGTCCAGAACTTTGTTTCTGAAGAATGAGGTTTAAAATCTTAAAAAGCTCTTATGTTGTAGAAAAGGAGAATGGTCAGTCATGAAAACAAGAAGGAAATCCTGAAGCATTCTCATTTGATTTGTTTCTACCAGCGTATTCAATAATACAGTTATTAAGTCTTCAGTACTTTTGCTAATAGTCAGATCTATTCCTGTAGTACCTGCAGTCATGTCAATGTGCAATTGTTTCGCTGTTAGAAGGAAATAATCTTTCTGTCTTTTTTCGTAAGAAAGGTGTGTAAGTTTCATAACAGGCCTTTCTTGCTCCCACCATTGTAGATAATACTGGTAGGAGCTGTGATGCAATTTCTTATCCCATACGTGAAGCTACTCACAGGAACGTGGGCTTCTGTTTTTTTCAGTATGTGCAAACACTACTATTATTCTTAAACAGGTGTGACCAGATGGATGACCTGCTGTGCTTTATATTTCTTATATAAAAGATTATAAGCAAATGCTAATATAGACCATTCAAAAATAAAATAAGTCTATATGCTGTGATATAACGATGATTATTTTTTATTATATTCAAGCACTCAAAGTTAGGTATGCTGAGCTGATTTATTTTTTTTCCTGAGGTGATTGAAGCTTTAAATTAACGAGGCCCAGATGTACTTGTGAATAGGAGCTTCTGGGAGAGACTGGAATCTTTTCACATTGCTAAAAATGGCTTTTGGGTTACAAGTACAATAACCCCAGATACAATGAGGTGGAGTTTATGACCATAATGAAAAATTAAAAAGGGAGTAGTAAAATTCTTTCAACCATCTTATCTTGATACTCCAAAATTACTTTCCATATTTACAATTTGAGGTTTTGGTATAATTCATATTATATATATATATATATTTATTTATCTGTGGTAATGCAAAGACTGTCAATTTTTTTCCTGACTTAGTTGGAAGCAACACTGATGTTTTAATGTTGATGTTTTAAGGCTGTTGAATGTGCTCCAATATAATCCATAGAAAACAGAGGATTTACAATTTCCCAAGCAGTAACCACCTGAACAAAATACCTGCCTTATAGCTGCTGCTTGTTGGTAAACTGCAGCAAGCACTCCAGCTGCTAGAGAGTCTTGCAGTTCTGCCTACATCATAATTCATCCCTTTCATTTTTTTTCTTGACATTCTTTAGTTCCTCTTTGCTTTGAAAGTAGATAATACTCACTTCAGTAATATCTTTTCCTGTTGCTTGGATTGTATACTGCTATTTGTCTTAGGTGAAGTTGCAGGTTGCATGTGCTTAATTGGATCTAGTGCTGTGGAACTCCAAAAAATGAGCTATAGAACTCATGCTTCTCGGCTTAAATGCGTATCTCATGGTTATTGCCCTCGGATGCTACCTACCTGGAAATATTGTACTGATTAAAACTAATTCATGCTGATTTCTATTGACTCAACAGAATTAACTCATGGTCTTCTTGAAATGAAGTGTACTGCATAGTTAGAGGGAAGGTTCAAGATCCTGTCTCATTTGAGCATTATTTTAATAAGAGAGGTAAATAAACACAAGACCAACAGGAGCAACTGAGTGTCTGTTAAGAATACATGCAATGGATTCTTAATCTTGAGGTTCCTGAGCTTGTGAAAGTTAACAACTTCATAGTTGTGGTCTTGAGATATAGGTCTGCTTCCTTCCTCTGAGAAGGTGCAAACACAGTGAGTCCTTATCATCACTACATACCTCCAACACTGACATTTGTTATTTCAAAGGGTTTAATACACATACATTGCAACATAAAACACAGAAAGTGCTGTTTCATCCTTTAGCTGTGTTTTCAAGAAAGGCAGCAGCCTCTGTCTCTTGCAAGGAGTTCTTATCTGATAGATACGATCTCTGAATGCCTGTTAGATTGAACTTCTCCAGAAGAGATTAGCAGGTGAATGTAATTACTTCTGGCTGCAAAGTAGGTGCTTCCGTGACTTGCTCAACCATAGTATGCTACTGCCAGTTTTAGTAAGATCTTTTCTAACTCTTCTGGCACTGTCATCAGGCTTTAAAGAAAGGTGTAAGCTATATTATGATTAATTGAAGATACTGTTGACTGTACATTTTTCATGGTGGGCTGGGGCTTCAGTAAAAGGGGCTGTCAAGCCTCTGTACCTCTTTGTGTTCTCTTGAAAAAATTTACACAGTCCTTTATCATGGCTGGTACACTGACCGCTTTTAAAAAAGCTTTTATTTGGTCTGAAATGATATTCTTTAAATATTTGGCCATATGGAAAAGCAAGACAATGTAAAATATGTGTATTTTTAAGATCACTAATTAGAGAGTTAGAACAACAACTGTAAAACTTGGTGCATCTTAATTGCAGTGAGTAATGCGAAAGCTTTGAAATATAATCCTTGGGAACATGTAAGATACTAATTATATTCTGACCAGTCAAGGTGCGCTTGTTTTGAAACAAGTCTGAGCTGGTCACTTCAGAGAGTCTGGTATTCCCAGTGCCAGAGGTGGAGAAACAAAATCATTTCTACAAAAATGAGTTATCCTCCAACAGCCACGATGGACTTCAAAGCATAACACATTATGACAAGAGACACTGAAAGATTAATAAAACAAGGCCCAAATACACTTAATACAAAAGCTCAAGAAGTGTACTTAGGTTTAGTCTAAGTATAGCATCTAATTGATATTTAGGACCCCAACTTGCTAATCGGCCTAAGTTAAATTCTGAAGACCAAAGTATGTAAATTGCAGATGCTGTCTCATTTTGTCCAGTAGAGTCAGAATCACAGAAGGATAATGTGAGAAACAGTATTGAAAGTTTTGCTGAAATTCAAGAACATTACATCCACTGGCTTCCCTTGGTCAACAAAGTGGGTGACCTTGTCATAAAGGGAGATTAATTTTGTTAAGTAGGACCCTTCCTTGTGTACTTGTGTTGACCATGACTGCACTGTCTTTCAGGTGTTTTTCATTAATGCCCAGAATAACCTTTTCCATGATTTTGCCAAGCACTGAAGTGAGACTGATAGGCCTGTAATTACTAAGATCTTCCTTCTTGCTCTTGAAAACTGCGACAATGTTTGCCAGCTTCCAGTCAACTTGGGCCTCTCCAGATTCCCCAAACCATTGAAAAATAATTGAGAAAGGTCTTGAAATTTCACCAGCCGGTTCTTGGAATACTATAGGATGAATCCCTTTGTGCCCCATATATACACACAGCTAGAGTAGCAAATCCTGCACAAATTCAGGCCTGGCTGGGAGTTTATCATTACTGCAGTTGCAGTCTTCCAGCTGAGGGCTCTGAGGGTTCCAGATCAGTGCTGAAGACACGCAAAGGCAGTATTAATTATCTCTGCTTTGTCTGTGCTCCTGTTTGTGAGGTGACCATCCTCATCAAGAAACAGAGCACTTATGTACCTGAATGTGCCTTAATCTTAATGTATCTGAAAATGCCCTTTTTGTTGTTCCTTACATTCCTGGCCACCTTCAACTCTTAACTGAGCTTTGGCAACGCAAATTTTCTCCCTGCAGTGATGAACAGCATCTCTGTAGTTCTTTCACATTGCCTGAATTCATTTCCAGGGCCATGCATTTTCTTTTTCATCCCAAGCTCCAGAAGATCCTTGCTCAGACAAGCCAACTTTCTGCCCCACTTGCATATCTTCCAACATTTAGAAATTACCTGTTTTTGTGCTCTTAACAGGTGGTGCTTAAAAGCTGACCTGGTTACTATGACCGAGGCGGCCACCAGTTGCCACTTCTCCTACAAGATTGTCTCTGTTTACAAGCAAGAAATCTAGGAGGGCGCCTTTCCTAGTCATTACCCGTAGGAACTGTGCCATATCTTTTTAAATTTTAGACATTTTAAGGCGTTTTAGAAAACTATGTTCAGTTACTGGACTAGCCAGCTCAATGAACCACCGAGATTCAACAGTATACCAAAGTTTTTAAGTTCGGAATTGTGAATCTTAGTTAAAAACCTACTCCATTTCTCTTTCCAAATATCCTCAATTGAATGTACTTGAAATCATTTTATCCAAGTGCACTGACTTTCTGTTAGGCTTCCTATGGTATATTCATTAATTAACAAATGTAAACTTTTATGATTTTTGCTTTTTATTCATCTTATGAAAAAAAAATCTGTCAGTTATCATTTTGAAAGACTACTTCCTCCTGCTACTGGAATTTGACCTTCAGTCTAAATCTGAGGAAATAAACTCCATTCATGTTGATGTGCCTTTTAGTGATAATATTATTACATTACAGCAGTCTTTGTTCATATCTAAATCTCATACTGTTGGTTTCTAGTAGGGTCCCAGAAATATCCAAGTAAAATCGTTCTTTCTCAGATGTTGTGTCTTAGATGGCACTTTATTCATAATGTCCCTTCTGTTCTTCTATTCTGCCTTGTACAAGGATAGTTCAGCACGTTTCTGTTTTATTCCTGAACACAAATATGGAGTGACGCAGTATTCTACGATGTTTCTGTGATCCCTGTAGTTTTACGTTTTAGGCCTATGTTTTGATTGTTTGCTTTTTGTTTTGCCTGAGTTCCTTCTATTAACATCTACTAATTAACGTATTTATTTGTTCTTAAATCACCCACAACAATTCAGTTCTATTAGGAATGGCCCTTTTGTTAGCTTCTTTGCCTTACTGCTATTTTTAATTGGTACTATTTTTTTAATCTTGTGTCAGCTTGTAAATACATTTTCATGTATTTTTTATCCATATTTACCTGTTGTTTTCCCATTTGTCTATTCGAAACCAACTATGAACAGCTCCCAATTTTCTGCCATTGTTCTGTAGTCTAAATTTCTTCTGTAAATTTTGGCACTGTTGGATATTTCTCCAGATACTGTTGTAAAGCTCTATCTCTTCAGGGGTGTTTTTCCTCAGTGCAATCCAGTAGCTGAATCTCTTAAGGTTATTTTAACTCGGGAGTGAGAGTTATTAATCTTTCAGACTCAATTATCCATTTTACGGTAGTCTAAACTGAGGAATATGAGACTCCATTTAAATAACCTCAAGCATGATAAAGTTATTCTTTATCTGTGCTAGTAGTAATATTCCTGTGTAATTTGTTTAAATGAGTGGTCCAATCACCGCACTTTTGTTTCTATTGATCAATTTTCATACTATGAATCTGCCTCTCATGGAGGCAAAACTCCCCAGAACCTCATCTTACATCCATCACAGAACAGCCCTGTTGGCCTTTACACAACCTCCGGTTGCATAAACCTAACCTGCCTTTCCCCTGGTAGAGGTGTGAATCTCTTTTTCTCAGTTACCTCCTCTTACTACCCACATTCTAACCAGTCACCCCTCAAGATAAGTATTGGTTAGATAGTCCTGCATTGATAACTGATACTGGTCTTGTACAGCTTTTGTACGTTACCTTATGCAACTATGACCTTCATTTTGTAGGTAATGTTTTGTGTAAGGCATGTCAGCCTGAAATTTGAAATCTTTAGGAAAATTTTATTGGTGGGTCATCTAAATGTTGGTGGTAACTATTCAAAATTTGGCAGTTTATATGGTTAAGAACTGTTTTTTTTTTTAATGTAGCATGTTGTTCTTCTATTCCAAGTTAAATTCTGTGTTCCTACTGTATTTGAGTGCCCCACTTTTCAAGTGCTGTGACCTCTACTTTTCTATTGAGTGTAGCTTTTAACGATGACCTATTTGTTTCTGTGCCGTCAAGCTCAGAGTTATTTATGCTTATCTAAATTAGTAATTCTTAAAAGCAGTATGTAGTTGAAGTGTTGTGTCTGGTGATGAGCTGACACAACAACCATGTTAAGGGATGGAGGGATAAAGAAGTATGGGAGGAAGGAGTGCCATAAATAGAGCTGAAGTAGTATGGGACCTATAGTCAGCAAAAGGAAGCAAGATTGCTCTGGAGTAAATTGTGTTCTTTTCCATCCAATATAGCTCAGAGAGGACGCAGTGCGTTGAGGTTACAAAGCAGCTATTCGTGTGAGAATCTTAGGATGACTGTGGAATTCATTCATTTAATGCTTAGCCCTTAGATTCTTTCACATGAATCTGCTGCTTCGTGATCTTTTTTATCTTCTTTTGGGGTAATAATGTAGGATTGCGCAAGAATAAGAATGCTTGTGATACATAGCTGGAGAAATGGGCTTTTGACCTCAGAGAAGCCTGAAGAGAGAATGAACGGGGAGTGGTTTGTATCCCTTTATTTTCTTCATCTCTGTATCAAAGCCTGCTTTTCACTTCTACACAATCTGTCATTTCAGGGCTCTGTATCTCAGCTCACTCCAAATGTGATTTGGTGTCTTTGCACACCTATGCGAGCCGTAGTTGTTAAATAGCATGGTCACAGTTTGACAGCTGATGTCAAAATATATCCAAGTATTATGTTGTGTGACGGGTGCACATGATGTTCCTGGTAGCGGTACTTAAGAATTACTACGCCAACGTCTGTCTTGCACAGATTTCTCCTATTCCTTTTTGACACTGGTCTTTTTTCTCATGCGTATTTTCCCTTACTCCTCCTGAAGCTGCTACATGAAAATGAATGAGAAAATGAATGAATGTCATTGAGGAAGCTATGGAGGGACAGCAACTGAATGTGCTCCGCACATAATTTGGAGAATAGGGCTGGCTGAGAAGGACAGCTCTGGGCAGGTGACCTTGGGGTACAGGAATTTTGACACATTGGGGTCTTCAGTTCTAATGCAGTAAGGCAGTGAGAAGAGGGGGGAGCTCCTGGGGCAATGAGACTCCGTTCGGAAACATCATGTGATCCTCTTAGAAAAAGCATGCGTACCTCATCATAAAAGGCAGTAAGCACTGCTTTACAGATGTGGCTTGGAAAATTCTGCAGGACACCAGCAAGCAAGTACGGTACAGCTGAAGACTGATTTCAAACTTCTTAGTATTGAAGGTAACATTAATTCTGCTTTAAGGGTATATACTTCATTGTGACCAATGAAGTCACATCCAATGCCTGTCTTTTATCTTTTTTTTTAGTAACTGTTTCTGAACAGATATAGCAAATATAGAAATACATGCAGATTTGCTTCTGCAGAGAATACAGATGGCTCTCGTGGGTTCTGCTTCGGTTTTGTCCACTCAGTTGCAATGTAAAGGGTTTTCATCCTTGTGCTGGCTGACTTGTGTAGATCCTGAGAAGTCTTATAGCTTCAGGTGTCTCATTGTGTAGATATTAGCTACACATTTTTGTACTGTCCCTGCTCAGTAAGGTTATTGCCAGCACTGCTCTGAAACATCACTCAGGGAAAATAAGTGTAAATTATGTTAGTCTTCAGCAATTTACATAGGCTTCTGCGTGTTCCCTATGACAAGGCAATCAATTCAAAACCATTTGTCTTCCTTCCTCCTTCTCCTTCTTTGTATTGCTTACTTCCTGTTTGTGGTTTCTGCAGGACTGGGAGGATGGCAGTACACTGATCAGATATTCTGTTTCAGAGTGGTGTCCCTCTGAAGCTAAGTTCCATCCTGTGAACCAAATCAGAAGAACAGTCGTGGCTTCTTTCCAGTTCAAAGGTTCTTACTTGCACAAAATTCTCTGAAGTCAGTGAGGCCAAGTAGGTTTTCATTCAGAGCAGTTTTAGCCACTGGAAGATTTCCTGAAGTTAGGGACCTTGAAGTTTGGCCTTTCTGATTTTCTAATGCTCGTGTCAGAAGTAAGAGCAGTTAGGGTGCTGAGCTCTTTGACGTGTGGTATCGATTCCCATACTGTGGACCACTCACAGTCCTTGCAAGTGCAGCTCATGTATTGGCTGATGCACCAGGCAGCGCTATGCTGCTGCATAGTTTGTCTGGGCCGCATGAAGGACCTGCTGGATGCGTGCTGGGCTGGGCCTTCCCACGCACGCAGTGATCTGAGTCTTTCTGCTGTGGGCATGCAAGTAAGCAAGAATTGCGGATACACCTTAGCTACAGCTTGTGTTTAGGACCAGGCTTAACCTTTATTTCCTGTATTATATTATGAATTGCTATTGCTTACAAATAATATTAACCAGATTTTAATTTAAAAACAATTTTAATATGCCTTTTAACAGAAAAAAAAAACCAACCCTGCCCAACTGTTTCTTGGAGAAGTTCCACTCAGCGCACTGCCCACATCCATTTTTGTGCCATTCTGTTTAAAAACTAAAGGCACATTTTTTGAGCTATAAGGCTATTTAAGAAGAACGTTACTAAATACATCTTCAAATCCTTCCCCTAAGGACTTTTAATGAAGCTCTATTTCTTAGGGGGAAAAAAAAAGGGGGGGGGGGGGGGGCACTCTCTGAGAGTCCCTGGGAATTAAGATTACCAGTAGGATGAGGATCTTGGAAAAGATTTCTTATCATTAGCTTACGTTTCTTCATGCTAAGAATCTGTTTTTAAGTTAAAAAGAGCGAAAACACAGGCTTGTAAGATCGCTTGAATAAAGTTTTTCTCATTGCATTTTTAATGAATGCAGTGAATATTTAAAGTTGAGCGAGCTTTGTACAACCAAAAACCTTTAAACAAAACTATGTGATTAATGTTTGTAACTGAAGCAGACTGCAGAGCTGTAGCAGCGGGGGTCAGAGCCTGAGCTGTAACTCCAAACTCCCATTTGGAAGTTACCTGAAACTTTGTCAAGCTACTGGAGCTGGCGTCCTTTGTTCCAAGCGCGGGCGGTGACAGAAGGGCACACCTTTAGTACTGCCGCAGCCCGTCACAGGGTCAGATCCTGGTTTTTCCAGGGTGACCCTGCGTTTCATTTTGGGGTGGTCCTGCCCCCCCGCAGCGCTGCAGCGTTTTACCAACTCAGTACGGACATCACTCAAGTTCTTAACGTCCACGCTGGGTTCGGTGGGGAACGTTTTTTTTTTTTTTTCCCCCTCCCGGTTTTCTTTTCCCTCAAACACCCCCCAGCTCGCAACCGAAAGCAAGCAGCCCAGGCTCGTACACGCTACCAGACCTACGGGTTTCTCGAGGGGGTGGAGGGGAGAAAGCCGGCGAAAGTTTTTAAAGGGCCTGCCGTGCGGCGGGCCGAGCGGCGGAGCAGTCACCATGCCCGCCCGGCGGCTGCGTGTGCCGCCGCGCCGGTGCGGCATTGTCTGGCGGCGGAGCGGAGCGGCGGCCCGGGCCGGGCGGCGCGGCGTGCGCGACTGTGCTCGGCGCGGCGCGGCTCCGCTCTCCTCGCGCTCTCTTTCTCTTTCCCCCTCTCTCGCTCCCCCCTCCCTCGCTCGCTCTCTCGCTCTCCCTCTCTCTCTCTTACACTGCCAGCCCCTGATGTGATGGCGAAGAAACCCCGTTGACAAGGCACTGCTTTTTCATGACGGTGAGTTTCCCTTTGAGTGTATTATAATTTTGTGATAAAAATTTCAAGGAAAAAAAAAACACACAACCTCCTTCCTCCCTTCCTTCGGGGAGGGAAAAGAGAGGGGGGAAATCTATCTCCAGACAGACAGAAAAGAAAGAGGAGCAAATTAACAGCCAGGAGTTGCCAAAACCAGGATATTAGGTTTCAGCCCAGAGAGCTATTGGCTCTGGGGCTATGTATATAAATATATATCGGGAGAGAGCGAGCAGAGGGGCCGGGAGGAAGAAGAGGGACGCGTGGTGCGGCTGTTGTTCGGGCAGATAGATGTGGATTCACATGGAAATGAACCATATCTCTCCGTTTGCGGCGAGGCTGGCGGCGGCGGCTGCCGAGGGCACTTAGAAAAAGAAAAAAAAGAAAAAAAAAAAAAGAAAAGTTGTTTCTTAAAATAAAGGCGCGGGGGGAGGTTGGGGGAGATAAGGTTTCAGGTCCAGGCTGATAGCTGCGGAGAGGGGAGAGGTTTGGGGTGGGTTTTTTTTTTTTTCTTGCTGATGCCATGCAAATGCAGGAGAGGAGGGAAGAAAAATCTCTTTTAATGACTCATTGATTGAGCCGGTTTAAAATTAGTTGTTGTTGTTGTCTTTTTTTTTTTTTTTTATTTTCCGCCCCCTTGATGGCCATCGAGAGAGGGATGGAAAAGGAGAGGAGGGAGAGTGTGTGTGTGTGAGTGTGTGTGTGAGAGAGAGAGAGTGAGGGGGAGAGGGGATGGAGAGAGTGTGTGAGGGAGAAAGAAAAATAATCTTTTCAAATCTCCTCCCTCTTTTTTTCCCCCCTCGTTTCTTTGCTTTTCTCTAAAGCTCTGTGGTCTGTGAAACACTCGTTCTTCCTCCTGCTCGGGAAAATGGAGACGCGCCGTCTCGCTGCCGGCCGCGGCGCCGGGAAGGATTTTTCTCTCCTTTTTCCCTTTTTCCCTCCCGGCTCGATGCGTCCGTCTGCCCGGCCGCTCGCCGCCACCCTAATCCCGCCGCTTCTCGCAGCTCGTGGCTCAGCTTTGCGCCTTCTGGGGATTTATTTTTCGCTCGTTTCCTCGCTTTCGGTGCCGCCACTAGATTCGATTCGATTCGTTCGGTGCTTGCTTTGCCGTTTCCTCCGACCCGCTCGGCGCCTGCCGCTGCCAGCCGCGATGGACACGGCACTTTTTGGGGGTGCGCGGAGCCCTGGGCGGTAGGTCCTGTTGGGGCTGCCCTCCGCGGTGTCGTCTTTTTTAAATTTATTTTTATTTTTTTTAAATTTTTTATTTCTATTTTTTTTTTTCAGGGAGAGAATATTGTACCGTGCCTTTTTTAAATCTAACAATAAACCGTCTCTTTCTGGAGCCAGCCGCTCGTTTTTCCTTCTGGGCAGATGCGTTTATTTGTGCGATCGGGATTGTTTTCCTTAGGAGCAGCGGGGCTTTTGTAAACGCTTTGCGCTCGTGGATAAAGCAACGCTTGGCGGTTATGGAGGGGAGCTGGGCGATGGGTGCAGCTGTGCCTGCTCCTCATGCGCTCCTGCCATCAGCTGCAGAGTTCTCTCAGGGATAATAACGCCATAAGGCGTTAATATAAAAGCGGGGCAGAGCCGTATGGCGAACGTTTAAACGTATTCGGAATTACTATTAAATAACACTGGGAGAATGAAGGAGGCGCTGGGGCCTGTTCTGTTTCCCAGCTCCTTGTGCAACTCGAGGCTCGCTAACGCCGAGCTGAGGGGCAGATGCCCGCCGGAGCTGCGTCCGGGCACGGCTGCCAGCCTGTGCCGAGCGGCTGTGCCTGCGAGGGGGAGTAGGGCAGAGCCGGGAAGATGGCGCTGTCTGGCTTCCTGCCAGCGTTTGTTGCGCAGTTTCGCGGTGATTCTCCTCCCCCACGGGCGCCATTTTAGGGCCCTCGCCGCTGTCGCTGAGCCGGCTGGGGCGTTGCCGCCACGCCTGTGTCGGGCTGTCTTGTGTAGGAAACGTTGTCTTCCCGGGCAGACAGAAGCTCCCTTACGTTTATCAGCCGCGAGTTTTCTCCTCTCCTTGAGAAAGCGGTGTATGAGCTTCTCTCTGTGCGCTGTGGAGACGGAGAGGAGGGACTGTTGGCTGTTCTGTGTCCAGGGGGGCACAAAGGAAGGCTCCTGCGGGCAGCCCCCGTCACCTCTGTCACCCATACCTCACGTCTCAGGGGTCTCTGCACCAAGCATCACCCCGTAGCTGCTTTTCATGCCTATTAAACACGTGTTTCTTGGCACGAGGTGTGCTCAGGGCTTACAAGGAAAAGGGTTGGAAAGAACATTCCCTTCTGTTGAGCCAGTGTCCAAAATTATGAGATACAATTGAAGGGGAAACTTACCTTTGTTAGGTACTTAATTGCAGTGCATGAGGCAAAGTAATCATTGGCGAAGAGCCTTTAATACTTGTAAAAATGTTTGCAACAATTCAAGGGCAAGGAACTTTTGGTGTGTGGGTAAACAGCTTACTTACTCGATAACTGTGTTTCGTTTTGGTTTGGCCTTACACCCAATTCATCCAAAGTTGTTATTGTTCCTTTTTTCTCAAATGTCCTGAATGTGTAATGTGGTTGGTGCTCGTGGTTTAACAGCAACATCTGTATCCAGGAACAGCAAGGATGCTACCAGACCAACTCATGCTGAGCCCACTAAGGTGGGTGGAATGCTTGGTTCTTAAATGCTTCTGTACACGCTATTATAAGAGAGCCTCCCCACGCCTCTGGCTCATTTCTGGAGGAAGTGGGAGGTTTTTTTTTTTTCATTTGAGGTTAAATCCTTCGTGTGTTGGTCCTGAAGAATTTTACATTGCATTTCTAGTAAAATGCACATTGTTATTGCTTGAAATACTCTGGGAAAAAAGTTACCTGCATATAAACTCCCTTCTGAAGTCTTGGGGACAGCTTTGTTAATGTCTTAGGTTTTTTTTTTTTTTTTTTTTTAAGTGATCCACCTGCCAAAAACTCTTAATAAATTACTTTAAAATGCAACCGTGGAGTGTAGTATTCTCTCACTGTTTCAGAAATCTTTAATACATGACATTGACCTTTCCTTGAAACAATTACTTCGCATCTTTGCTAACAGTCTTGGGAGTAAGACAGAAGTGATTTTTTTTTAATTTTTTTTTTTAAGTGCAAATACATTTTAATGCAGTAAAGTTCTTGTGATAAGCACTAAAGGTTTGCTGATTGTGTTTTTCATGATTTTTTTTTTTTAACTAATGAGGAAATCTGGTAAAATGATAAGTGTTTTTCCAGGGTGAAAGAGATCTTGCGTACACGTGCTGCAGCAATGTGCTTCCATTAAAGTTAAACCTATACTTAAGATGAAATCTTTGGCAGCTAGAAATTAGATGTATCTAGAAAGAATAGGTCTAGTATATTTCTGTATACCTACTGTGTTTCTTTGTCCAGATGTGAGATGAAAAGCTTTGTTATGTTTCAAATAGTACTTTGTGTCCTTCTCACCTTGCTGGTGTTGATTGAGGAGTGCAGGAGCTCATGGTTTTGGTGGCCTGGTCCAGTTGTGCGCCGTGGCTTGTTCACTGTTATGCTGCTGATACATACTAGGTGTGTTTTTACTGTGGCTGCAGTATGAGCACTTGCGTAATACGATATTAGAGCGTTCTTGAGTTGAAAATAGGAAGCGTGTTTGTGGCCTTAGGTGAGGTCAGTGCTGGGTAGTTGTACTTCTGACAGAAGTGGTTGTGCTGTATCTTAATAATTACATGACCTTTACAGAAGTGAATTTTGCCTGTCCTCTCACCCTGCCAAAGTGTCTTTTTTTTTTTTTTCTTCAGTAGAGTTTATATATTTAGTTTTATTATACTGAAGGGTGGGAGTGGGGAAGTACAAGCAGAAGAACTAAGCCAGCACTGCTAGTATAAGCTGCATTTCCTTAAAAGACCCTTTTGGTGCCCAGAAAACTTGGAAATGTAGGTAAGTGCATAGTCACGAGTTGAAGATCTTGGTAGGTGTGGGCGTGTTGTTATTCTGCTTGGGCATTGCCTGCTACGTAAGTTCTCAGAGTTTTGCTAGTGTAATTCCACATCAATTCTGGGAAGAAGCCTGCATAACTGCAGTTATGTTTTATGCATAATGTGGCTCTAATGGTCAATGATTGTGTCTTTTCATGCTGTGTTAGACTTACAATAAGTCTAATGGGTAGTGCTTTTTAATGTAGATGTAGCAGTAGGAGAGCAAAAGCGTGGCATCCCTCTCTAAGTAATGGATACAGTCCAGGTATAATTGCTTTTCTGATGCTGTAGTTCATTCTGTCCAGACAGCTGGGATAATTTATTAAAGTAGTTCTGTTAGAATAGACTCCACTTCTTCTTGAGAAGTTTTTTTTATGGTGACATAATCTGTACAGAACAAACATGGAGATTGACTACAGAAAGAAGCACGCTTTGTTTTCTTACCGTAGAGGAAAACCTGCAAAATCCATAAACTATACTGATGTGCATTGCAACCTGCAACTGCTTGAGTTGGAAAGCTGAAATCAACAGTGTCGATAAAGCCCTGGTATCAGTATAAAAGTGTGAACACTGTGACCGTTACTGATATTTTTTTTTCCAAGATCTTGTAATTAAATGAACTCATGGATCTCTATTTTTCTAATGTTCTTTTACCTGTGTTTTCTTTGTGGAAAAGCCATCTGCTGTGTCCCTGTTTTAATGGAGAATGGTTGAAAAATATTTGTTGGGAAAAAATAAAAAGTAGCTATTAACCAATGCACACGGACTGTCAGTTTTATTCCTTTAACTTCTTTACTTGCAGCAGTTTTAAAACGTTGCGGAGCTTCTTCTGCTTTTCCTTTTGAGTAAGGGAGTGTTCACAAAAAAGGGAAAGAAAGAGTGAGCAAATCTCTATCAAAACTTGATACAGAAGCATTTATTTTGTTAGTAGTATTATGGAAGCGTGGAGATGGGAGTTGATTAATGCACTCCCAATGAAGTCAACTTCACAGCAGGAGACTGATTGTTTTGGTAGGGGCTGATGTAGTGTTTTCTCTCAGGTGGAACTCGCAGTAATTTTCCTGTGAACTTGATCTGGCTGTGGAATTTTAAGACCTGATATTGAAGCTTGAATTTGTTGAGACGTTGTGTACCGTAGAAAATCTTGGCCCCACTGAAGTAGGTGGCAGAATCTCCCTTGGCTTTGACAAGGGCAAGACTGGCAATGGGATTGATGCGGTGGTTGGGGCAATGTTATGAAGTGCTCTGCTGGATTTGTTACATGTGTCGATTTATCATATTCAAATTTCAGTTAATTTCCCAAACATATTAACTGAAAGGAAGAGAAAGCTCTGTTCAGCTTTCAATTATGGGCAGTAATGCATTGTTAGCTGGTACTAGCTTGGTTGTATCGCACCTGTGGCAAGGTATACCAGGATGTTTTTTGTTTTTAAAATTAATATGGTCTAGAATGGCATTGAAAAGTTATTAATTGGCCATTAATTAATAAATAAATTGAGGAATTAATGGTTCTTTGAAAATTGTACGTGCAGAGTTAGAAGTGTGGTGTTTGCTGCTAGAAACAAGGTAGAAACATCTGAAGAACTGCTGCAAGGCATTTCTTAACTATTGAGTTGAACAAATGGTGTATGCTTGTCGCGAGTTAGCAACACGATGCAGGGTTCTCGTGCCAGGAAGATTTCTTTATTGCTGTGATGATCATGATGCTGTCTCTCTCTACTTTTCCAAGCAAGCCTTTTATATTCTAACATACGTATTCAGTACATTTCCACTAACAATCCATTGGCTAGAAAACAAGCAAATTCCATAACAAGTCTTCATAATCAGCAGTTTATCTTATGGCTAGGTACAAAACACCCCTGTTTATTCAGGCCTTCTGTCTCCTTTCCAGAGCCTCATTATCAGCGAGTCGACATTCAATTAGGCCTACCTGACCTCTCCATCTCCCACATGTGCTAATGGCCTGTGTTATTGCAGATAGTTTCTAGAAACAGACTTAAGAGCATCTATCTGCCTCTGGGTAGGAAAATGTTTCATAAGGAACTTTTGTGATTATGCCTCTTTCTTTTCCTCTTGTAGGATGTAGCCAGGAAGTTTCAAAATGTTTTAGGAGTATTGAGATTCCTGAAGAACTGCATGTGATGGAGAGCTTAGGAGATAGAGCCCCAAACAGGCAATGGCATGGTGGTAGGGAGGTCTCTGCTGGGGAAGTGGGCAGAGCTGGGCATTCAGCCCTGTGAATCCCATGGGGTCAGTGAGCATCCTGAGCTCAAGGGTATGAGTTATTCTGGATTTTCTCCATGGGATTGTGAGGATGAAAGCTCTCAGATTAAATTATTGCCAGGATGTGATGTTGCCATGAAAAGCTTGTGGGAAAATATTGTATTAAATAAAGAATTCAATTCTGAACTTGTGTATCTGAGGGAAACCAGATTTTAGAGATCTGTGCTGAGGATTCACAAATAGTCAGAGTGCTCGACTGTGGCTGGATTCACTTTCCTTATCATATGTGCTATTAGTAACTGAAGTGAATGTTTCTATTTTTTATAAATAAAATATCACTGTAGTTTTTGGAAGCTTTGTACCTTAAGGTGCTTGCCAAACTCAAAGTGAGACTAATTTTTTATGGTATGTTTATGGGAAATGAAATTTAAGGGACAAATGAGCAGCTTATTGTAGGCTGAGCTCTAGCGTATGTTTTTTATTTGGCCTTCTTTATGTAGAGCTGGTATGTAATTATTATATATAGACTCTACCTGTCCTTTCAGGTGTTCATTGCCTGCCAAATCTCAGAAGCTGTGAAGGTGCATACTTTTGCACAGGTTACATACATGAGGTAGTGCTTGTGCATTGTGATCGTTGCTTTTTATCTAAGGCCCAAGCAGTTCCCATTTTTGTGGCGTAGTTTTAGCATAAAGAGAGGTTTTGCATTGTTCTTTTGAATGTTTGAAATTGCAGATTTCCTCCCATAATCTGTCACATACAGAAAGCTGTTGAGAATACTGATACTTAAAAGTCAGAATTCCATAGCTAATTTCAAGCAATGTAAGTTCATCTTAAAAGATGAAGATATTCAATACAGAAAAAGATTTTCAGTGCAGAAAATAATTCACACTTGCAAAATGCATTGTGTTGCTGGGTTAGGATCCCAAATTTCTTCCTTTGTGAACTCTTTGAAGTATAGCTCTTGGTAGATTTTGCAACTGTGTCATAGTTGCTTTTTATAGATTACTCTGGAAGAGAAAATGTAAGAAATATTTACGTCACAGGATACAAACACACTGTGGTTTGTAGGAGAGTGGCCAAACCCTTTTATTTTACAAAGTACACTTTAAATGTTCATTTTTCTTTCTTCTTTTTTGTCTTAGAATGACAGCTTTTCAATAGTTGTCTTCTGTATTTTTGCCTGAGTAAAATTGGAGAGTTTTTTATTTGCCATCACTTAAAAAAATATATTTTTAGCACTCTTTTATTGACTGATGTGTCATTATTCTGGTGCGCATAGTTTTTACACTGACAGGGGAAGTGGAAGTACCTCATAGTAGTAGTTGTTTTTCATCTTCTGCAGCATGTTGAAAATGAAGAGACAGATGTGATGAACAGCTCTTAAACTGGTTCATGTTCTTGCTTAGTTAAAAAAAAATATCCTAAACAATCTGAAGCTATTCCATTTGCAAGGTACTAGCCTGTATTAACTAGCTAAGGGTTTGGTTTGTGTTGTTGTACTGCTGTGCTGCAGAGAATGTAGGCGAGGTTCTGCAGCCCCGTGCAGGCAGGTTTCCTTCAGTGTGTGCAGGGGTTGGTCTGTCAGGAGTCTGTATGATAACCAGCAGTGGGTTCAAGGCAGTAGTCTCAGCACCATAGCAAGCTGAAGTGAATACTGAATAGATGGTGCACATTACCTGATACGTGGTGAAATGGCATCTTTTTATTTATTTATTTATTTTTCCTAGTTCAGAAGCATGCTGAGTAAAAGTATTGGCACCATGCTTGGCTGTTGTGGTGAAAGTTTGCATCAGGGAAAGACTTAAACTCTGGGTGTTTTGTCTCTGCAAACGATGTAGAGTTGGTCTTAATGCTGCTGTGCTCTTCTTCATGTAATTTTTTTTCCCACTGTAACTACAGAAATCATTGCCTTGTTTAAAACATTGATTTCCAAGTGCTACTGCTGAGTCTCAGATTCATGGGTCTGTGTGCTGCCAGTCAGGAACTGTAGTTGCGTGGAAGTTGTGAGTTGCAGATCAATGCATTTACTTGTGGCTTACCAAGCTTTAGAGTTGTTCCTACCACATTTTTGAGAACTACTGCTCTAAATGTTGCCTTTCTGTAGTAGCCACTATTGGGTTTTTATAAGATCTGAAAATAAGATTTCACTGCTTCATATGTGAAGTTCTATATGAAGTTTGTAATGAAAATAAAGGACCACTAGGGAGGTTACCTTGTCCAGTTCCCTGCTGTAAGCAGAGCTAGCTTTGAAGTCAGATTCATGTGAGTTTTGAAAATAGGCTGTCATTCCACAACTGTCATGCATGAGCCTTCTCGTTCATGAACTTTTTTTTCCTCATGTCCAGTTGAGTTTTCTATGTTGCAGGAATCGGCTGTTGCCAGAAGTAGCTGAAAGACTGCTGTTAGTGCCTGCTTTAGCCTCCTGATGTCCAGGCTAAGGAAACATATTCCCCTCAGACTTCCCTAGTGCTGCACTGTAGGTGCTTCCCAGTTTTGTTGGCACTCCGCTGGACTGCTGAATTTGTCTGAGAGTTAGGGTTCAAAACTGGACTCAGTATTTCAGATGGGGCCTCACAAGTGCTCTTGTAGCTCTGTGACAAGTCAAAACCAGGCGGAGCTCACTCAAACTGAAACAGATCAGTGTATTTTGCCGGATGATTTTTATGTGCTACTTCAAAGCCTGGAGCTGATGTGGGGAAGGTGGATGGGAGAGCTTCAGGGCTCTGTGTTGGTCTGTGCTGCAATTAGTTTGGACTACTGGAAGGAGGATGGAGGCTTTCAGGCCACTGAGTAACAGTGCCTCAAAGGATTCGCCTGCATAGCTGATGGTTCTTTGCCAGCTTAATGGCTTTTGTTCTCTCTTATAATCTGTTTGGGAGTGTGCAATAAAGGGCAGCCTGGTTATTTCCCAGAAATTACTAGGGAGGTGTTGTTACAAGTAGGCAGTATGCCTTCTCCAGGTACCATGAGGCAAGTTTCAGGGAGTATTGCTTGGATAGTGACTGTTAATTAGGTAGTATTTGCACTTGGTAAATCAATTGGATGCGCTGGCAGGGCTGAGTTTGAAAAACTGAGTGTTGTATTTAAATTAAAATACACTGTTGAACTGTACTGATGATAATGATCTATGTTGGGGTACCATCTGGCAGCTGCCCAGGAGGCTGTGCGGATGTTTCCCCCAGTTGTTTCTCTCACTGGGGCACACTGCTAAGCCCTGCCAGGCCTCATGCCCCTGCCTATGGGCTAAGGCCCCAGCCAGCTGACCCAAAGCCAGAACTGAGCCTGTGCCAGTGGTCTCTACACGTTGTCAATCACTCCCAATGTATGTGTATTTATTTATAAATTATATACAGGGACTGCTGAGGTTCTAATGTTTTCTTCTAATGTGTCCCTTGAGTTGCACACGTGGTGCTTGGCAGGCTGCTGGTCTGGGCTGTGCAGCTCTCATCCTCTAGTTCTTGCTCGCTGTGTTACATTTTCATGCTGTCTTGGTAACGTGGGTTGTACACATTTCATAAATCAGTAATTTTGTCCACTGTGTTAACAAATACTGATGAGGACTGAATTTGTGTGACTTGGATATAAAAAGACAAAAAGGATAGTTGGAAAGAAAAAGCCGTTAGTTTTTCTACTGTTTATGCTGTAAAAAGTACATTAGGGAAATTTCAAACAGTAGACTGTTACACTTTTAAATGATAATTTCTGTCAAGACCACGTGTTGCTCAAGTGGCCCTCTTTTAAAGAAAGACCAAAGGGATAGCTGTGCAAGAATTTAACTTGATTGTGCAGCTGTTCTGTTGCTGTCCTGAAGTTAGCAGAACACAAATGGTCATTGAAAATTGGCATCAGTTAAAAAGAATTAAATGTGCAATTATGTGGTTTAGGTAAACCTTGGGTACACATGGTGAAATGCAAACAGGATTTACTCTAAATAGGTAGTGAGCTCATGTGGCTTGGTCGTGAACTTGACTTTTCCCTCACAGACCACATACCTTTGAGTGGTGTTCCAACTGCGTGTTGGTCCTGTGGTATTTCACAGACACGCTGCCATCCTGCATCACATCACTGTGGTGTTACACAACCCTTGCTGGGGGGATGTTGAGGTGGTAGTAATGTATTTTTTTGGTTTATTTGTGGTTTTCAAGGTGTTGAGAGTGCAGCAGCCTCTTCAACTGAATGCTGCTGTAAGAATTCTGCTAGTGATGGCAAGAATTTTGCTGGAGTGTGTTAGATGTGCTTCTGGGAGGACTGGTAGTTACTCATGGAGTTTACAAAAATGTATCTGTTTTCTTCATTTTTGTCTTTGTCTTGTAGACTGGTAGGAGCTTACAGTAAGTTGGGTAGATTTTTCCTGTGTATAGAATGAGGAAAAACATAGCGGTACATTTTTCTAATCAGGTGAGCTGTATGTTTAGCAGTAGGGCCGAATAGTAGAAACTATGTATTACCATTCAGATTTTTTCTCCTTGGCATTTTCTTCTATTTTTTTTTTTTCCCCTCTTGTCATTTTTATAAATGCGAGTTTTCAAGAGTTTGGTGAACTTAGCAAACCCATCTCATTTGTGTTGGTAGTTATAATTCCCATCAGAGTAGTGGTTGAACAAAGTTCTGTGCGGTTGCTTGGACTTTCCCACAATGGTAAGCCTTTATTGTATGGTCACAGAGAATGTTTGGTTTGGTAAAATGAAGGAGTTTTACTGATTTCAAGTAGCAGTGTTAGTGTTACCATAGTGATACGGATTGGGATTTTTAAAAGTAGGCGTGCAGTGTGAAAAAAAATCCTGTTTTTTTTTTTCCTTCTCCTTTTCCATTTAGCTGGGAGTCTTTGGAACCTGCTTTTGAGAGCTGTATATGCTGCAGAAGGAAATAATAGCTTCCTGTAAGAAGTGTTAACAGTGACATTAAAGCAGAATGCTAATCACTTACTGATTTGTTCTTACTAATGCACATCTACATTTAAATTCAGCCACATCATAAAATGTCTTCTAATTTGCTTAGCATTCAGTTGCAAGACTGGCATTTATGCTGCTGGTTTGCAGCAGCCAGCAGATGTGCTACTGAATCATGGGAGAGAGTATTTCCCTTAAAATGCAGAGTCAGCTCATGAATGCTGATTTTTGTCTAATGTTTCAAGTAGTTGGCTGTAGCCACAGTCTGCTTTCCTGTTCTGTTGGAGCAGAGTTAGCAAGGCATCTTTGCAATGATGAATCCTCTGCTGCACACTGTCAATCAATAAGCATGGGGCGGCACAGTGTAAGGGCTGGGGTATTTTCTGTTAGTATGAGGTAGAAGCTAGCTTCAAAATCATTGAGGTGTAGAAAGATTACAGGATCAGGGGGCAGTTGAGGTGGAAAGGACCTCTGGGAATGCCTTGCCCGATGCCCTGCTGGCAGGACGACCAGCCAGGGCAGGCTGCTCAGGGCTGCATCAGCTGGGTTGGGGCACCTCCGGGGACAAATACCCTACTGCCTCATTGGGCAGCCTGCACCGCTGTTTGACAGCCTCACAGGAAAATAACTTTTTTCTTAAGTTTAAAAGAAACATGTTGTATCCCTTGCCTCTTTTACTGGATACCACTGACAAAAATTTGGCTGTCTTCCTTATGTCCTTCCATCAGGCATTTTTATCCATTGCTAAGATCGCCCCCGAGCCTTCTGTTCTTCTGATGCAACAGTCCAAGTGCTTTCAGCCTTCTGTGAGACAGGTCCCTTCATTTCAATCGTTGTGAACAGTCATGAGAGCCCACAGAATGATGCGTGTAGAGCTGGTCAGGGGGAGTAAATTTCTCTTTTGACATAAGTAAGAGATTGGCTTCAGTTCATTCTAATCTAACTAGAATTATAAATTTGAGTGTTAAATATGGTGGCAGAATTTTAAGGGGAGCTGAGAAAAACACAGGCATGGCAGGCAGAGGAATTGGTTTGATTTGATTATATGATATTGTGTGGATGATGTTGGATAACTGAATGGATGCCAGGGTATAGAGAGGTATAGGAGATGCTATCATCAGTTGATTAGTTGGGATCTCTGCAGGGAGTAAGGGAAGATAAAGAGATTGTGAGAGGAAGTGGAGATGATGTTACAGTCTTTGATGAGATTTGGAGAGTTACAGTAAATGGGAGAGCCAGGGTCATGCAGATGGAAGCTTCAAAGGAGCAGCAATCAGGAAAAAATGAGGGAGCATATTTGTTACAGGTAGTACTAGTCTGATTAATCAGTGAGTACAAGAGTTGGTGACTGGGATGCTGTGAGACTAAAAATGCTCTGTGCCCAGTAGATGCCTACGTTCAGTTTGACTAATGCAAATGAATTGCCCGCCTGTTTTTAAAAGGATTCTCTGAACTCCGTGCTATTAATTGCAAGTTCACGTAAGTACACTCTTCAGTGGTGTTAAGGAGAAACTGAGATTGGGTGTATTGTGACTAGCAATAGCTGAACATTATTAAAACAACCAATAGCAACAAAATGAAAAATCCCTAAATAATGATATTGCATGGAGTTTTGTAGATCACGATGTGTTGCTGAATTTGATTTTGAGACGAACATATTGAATTTGTATAGGTCTCTATAGAATATGCTTGTTTATACTTAAGAACTCTAGCAGTAATAAATGTCAACTCCTATAAACTGTTTGATAAAAGCCATTGAGATATTCTAAAATATTTTTGCTGTTGAAAGTAATATGTTTTCCGATGTGAACTGAATATATATCCTCAACCTTTTTCTTCTAGTTGTCATGGATGATGACGATGATGAATCCTGTCTCCTTGATCTTATTGGGTAAGTTTTGCCTATGTAATTCTTCAGAAAGGTTGGGTATCGTATCAATAGTAGGTGACTTGCAAATAAGATAGATAGCTACACTGTTGAAATGAAATGAAGCTGTGCTTCCCTTCATGGAGATGTATGTATAACATGACCTTCAGTCCCGCTTCATGCTAGATGACAATCCACTTGTTGGCATTCTTCTCAAGAGCAGCTAAGGAATGAGTGGATGTGAAAGCTGAAGTCTCTTTTCAGCAAATGGTAATACAAGGTCATTGCAGAAGCACAGTAGTAGGGATGTTGTTACAGACTTCATTGCAGAGAACTGTTTTTTAGGGGTTTAAAAAAAAGAAATTTCAGCTTTTTGAGTGGTGGAACTGGAATCTTTGTTGACACTGTTCGTATTTTAAAGGGAAAAGCAAGACTACGTGTTTTTCTTAAAAAAAAAACACGTTAATTTCTACTAGTACCTTGTGTTTGCATAAAAATATTAGAAATGCTACCTAGTACTGTAAAGTATCCACAACAAACAAGGATTTGTTACCGTTTTCCTCAAAAGGTGCTGATTTTAATAAAATTGGGGATTTTACTTTCTTTTTAAATATAAATTACAGATTTATTTGCAGTAATATATTCCATATAGGTATCTCATACTACAGTAACTAGATTACTGCAATGCATGATTTCTGTTGGTTGTATAAATGGCAGGTTACCTTTGCTTGGCTGACATTCATGTCAAGTACTTGAGAACAGGTAGTGTGTTGTAATACATTTAAAACATGAGAAGAAACATCTCATATGCGATGAAACATCTCAAACTCTGAAAAATTGGTATGGCAGTGGTCATGTAGCAGCTATTAAAATGTGGTATCTATTTCATACAAGATTTTTTATTTTTTAGTACTGTGTTAAATGTAGTAGATAAATAGGTTTTCTACATTTCTTATGCACTGAAGACCTCCTGCCAAAACAGTGAGAACTTGAGAGAAAAGCAAAATGCTATCGCAGTGGCTACTGTAATTTAGGGATTACTCTGTGGATGCTATAGCTGAAGTGTTGTCTGGAATGGATCACGGTTATGTTTTGTGTTGTGTACTGTGCAAGATTACTGGCTGTAGCTGTGAGAAATGAAAAGACATCCTACTTTAACATAAAGAGGGTAATTGACTGCATTGGATAATTAAGTGCTGTGTCATGAGTGTGAATCATGAAGGTCCTGGTACAAGTTCACAGGTGGTCCAGAAAATGAAAAGCGCGCTCTATCCACATGAGTGTTTGAAAAATTACAGCATTTTTCCTGATGCTCGCAGCAATTACTGTTGTAAGCATCTAGAAGAATGGACAACAGCAACTTTGGTTTTTGGTAAGTGTCTTCTAAAATTCCTTAGTTACTAAAGCCAGCATTTAAGGTGATGAAGTATTCTCCTTTTTTAATTGTGTGTTTCATGACTTAAAGCCAGTGAGTGAAGTTACTATTAAATGGCTTGATAATGTATCAGTAAAATGCGACAGACCTTGTGATCTCATACAGTGATCTTTCTCCCAAATTCTTGAATTTTCTAGTATGAAAATGATTTTTTTGCTCGACAATATATGTAGCCACTTGTGTTGTAAATGTAATTGTACCATGAAGTCCCTGCTAAACGCTACCTTTTTAACATGTGCTTGATAACCCATGCATGCAGTTTTTTTTTTTTCCCAAATAAGAGACGTGTTTTTGTGCTTTTAGAAGACTGTTAAACCTGTTACATTAACTTCTTTCCTTTTTATTTTCTAGGATGATGGAGAGAGGAGAGATGCTTTGAATGAACTTCTTTTTTTCAATGAGAATCTCCTGTTTCTCAATTTTTTTAAAATTATTGCTTCTTAATAAAGATATTTTAAAGTTAAAAGACTCCATGTCACTTTGCTCTTTAGGCTAATGGACGCGTTGGGAAATGATTTATAGTAATTTATAATAAAATAATCACTTGCAGCACATTTTTAGTGCTTTTTGTGAGGTCTACATGTTCAATTACATTTAAGTATTTTTAAATTATTTGAATTTCCAACACTCATTCTGTCAGACCATGTTTTAAATCTGAGTTCTCTTCAGTGATAGTGCCAGGTTCATGAAATGCACTGAAATTGTGTTTTGTAACATTTATTCAGTTATTTGTACGGTTGATTTCACTTGGTGCAGCTTTTTACTCTGGCAAAAAAATGCAAGCTTTTTGTTAACAGTGTCAGAAAACATGCTAAAAGATTTGACTTGGTAAAAAAATCCTGTTGACTTAAACAGTAGCTGAGCAGGCATAATAATTAATCTCAGTAGAGAAGATGGTTGCTGTTTTAGTTCTCATGTTACTTGGTTGTAGTATTTTCCTTAGGTTTTGTCTTGTGTGCTGTTGTGAAATGCTTTGTTTTGAGAGAATGAGAGTAATGCCTTCATCAAAAGAGTCAGTGTGACTCAGATTTTGTGATGAACATGGTTGATTGTTTGAAATGTCTTTGTGCAGTGACAGTAAATCTGATCAATATCTGCAAATCATGCTGATAAAGAAACAAGGAGCCTCAAATGGTGCATACTTTGAACTTTGCACTGCAGTCAGTGAAACAAACCTGATTTGTGTGAGTTAAGAGTGTCTGACTTGGTTAAATTCACATCATTAGCAGAAAGAGTTGCCTAAATAGTAACTTTTTTCTTTCTTTTTTTTTTTAAGGGACCCACAGGCACTGAATTACTTTCTGCATGGACCTAGTAGTAAATCTGTAAGTAGCATTTCCTGTGTGTGAGACATACGAAACCATTACTGAGTGTGTTGTTTCTAAACATGATTTTGTTTTTTACCAGAGCAACGAAGACTTGACAAATGCAGAATATTCTGTAGCCAACTCAAATTCCATTTTCGCCAACTCCAATGTAAGTGGTCGGGAGAGAAATGTTGTTTTTGAAACTGCATGCTTCTGTTGCAGCTTTATTTGGCTTTTATAAAACTGAATTAAGTGGTTTTGGGCTTTGACCTCTTCCACATGAAAATTCTGAATGTTCTCATAGAACCACCTCATGCTGCTCAAGTATTTCTGTTGGGTTTTCAGTAGTGACTGAATCAAAAGGCATTAGCACTACTGAGCCATTTCTTGCAAATTTTCAAAAGCCACTTGCTGAGCAGTGAAAATGTTCTCCAGTGTAACTATGCAGTGAATGGGGCATGTAAGTTTAGTGATTGTAGATGTGGTAGTGCTCAGATGTAGAGTATCTGTTCTACATCTAATGTATTATTTCTACATCTAAATGTATTATTTACACATTTCCTGTGAATTGTAGGATATTTTTGTACCTTATTTCTGAATAAAATCTGAGCTAGCAATTACGAGATTTAATTCATGTTATTTTTTTGTTCTTTACACTGAGTAGCTAGCTGGGGATGTTTTCTTCCTGCAATTTCAGCATTCAGAGAAGTCGCTTGAAATTCGTTAGGTGCTGTAAGTAGTCATAGAATCGTATTTCATAGAATGGCTTAGATTGGAGGTGACTTTAAAGATCAGCTAGTTCCAACCCCCCAGTATTCTTTTTGTGCTAGGACTGTTGCAGCACTGGATCAAGTTTTACTCAGTAATGTTGTGGGCTTTGTGTACATGGTAATACGGCCAAGGCTGTTCTGATTCAGTGTTGGCAGTAGACTTCTCTTGAGTAGGAGGCTGGACTAGGTGGTTTCCAGAGATTCCTTCTAACACACATTTCTTTTACTTCATTAGTTGATTGTTGTTGTTGCTGTTTTTTTGTTGTATTATGACCTATTCATCCCCACATTCAGTTTTTGTAATATATACAGTAGGGTTTCCTTGTTAATTACTCTCTGTTACGTTGTTGTCTTGACTTCATATGTTTGCCCCGTGTTCCTAGCTGAAACGTGGGAATACTATAAATATATAAGGACCTTCAATAATTGATTAAATAATTATTGAAAACTCTTTCTTTCTTCATAGAGAACTAGTGACTCTCCTGTTTGCCATGTTCTTCCCCTTCAATATCATATTAAATATGAAAGTAAAAACATAAATTTAGTGACAGGTTTTTCTCCACAGACCTTACAGGCTGAAAGTTCAAGATGTGATAGCTATGCTGCTTGAGATAGCTCTGGGGGAATTGGGATTCCTTATAGGGTGTGCCCGATTTTCGACTGATCATTAAAAGTGGTCTCAACATGGTACAAGGCTAATCATTATCAGACAGCAGTTTACTATATGCAGCATGACAGAGATGGGTTTTGAGAAAGCATCCTAAGAAAGATGAGGCTATGGGGAAAAAAAGATAACATACGGCATATATTTGCCATAGCGTAGACTTCCTAATTGTTCTTTGCAGACATTTTTTCTGATAGGCACGAAGAAATTGGCAGAAGTTGGGGTTATTCTTGGTGTATTTCAGAAGCTGAGATTTTTGGTAGTGATTTTGACTGGGATTTGTATTCTAGATACCTCTTGTGCCTTTGCAAGGCACTGTTTCATCCATCCTCACAATCAAGTCATTTTTCACTCAAGTCAGCATATGGTTTCTACCCAAGGAGGGGAGGGGAGAGGAGAAAAGATGGTGTTAGTATTCCATACAAATTCCACTGGTGGATGGCTTCACAGGCTCTGCTTATAGCTTAAGACACCTGAAAAGTTGAGGGTTTCTGACTCCCTTTTGTTGTTAAAATTCTTGCATATAGTGAAAATTCTGGTTTTGTATGTATTCAGAATTGCTACTATGAAGTAGGATTGACTGTGTTGACGCCCATATAATGCCTTTCAGTGGCAGAATTTACAAATTCAGTGTCAAGGGTTCAGTGCCCCAGCTGGCAAGCATGCACAACCAACACCTAACACAACCAACGTGAAATTCATAGAATTGTAGAATCGCTAAGGTTGGAAAAGACCCACAGGATCATCCAGTCCAACCATTTGCCCTTCACCAATGGTTCTCGCTAAACCACGTCCCTCAACACAACATCCAAATGGTTTTTCAACACCACCAGGGTCGGTGACTCCACCACCTCTCTGGGCAGCCCATTCCAGTGCCTGACCACCCTTTCAGAGAAGTAGTATTTCCTAACGTCCAGCCTGAATCTTCCCTGGTGCAGCTTGAAGCCATACCCTCTAGTCCTAGTTGATGTGTCTCATGCTAATAAAGTGTCATGGTGACTTTAGGGAGAGAAGGCAGGGTCTGATTTTTTTTTTTTCCTCACTTCCCCTCAAAGTGAATAATTGCTTAACTTCTCCACTGATCGCAGGTTTGTTTCCTGGCTGTCATCAGTTTCTGTTACATCTCTCACGGGAGAGTTCCCTAGTCATTGCCTGGATTGTATACAGTGACTCCTGTCATTTTCCTGCTAGGTACAGTGGAACAGTTTGAGAGCAGAATATGCATGGGGCCAGTGAGAGTAAGACTGTCATTGATAGAGATTTATGAAATTGCAGAGGCACTGATTTCTTGTTGAAAATAGCATAATGTTCTGTGTGGCTGTTCGGAATCATGGCAGCAGCGATAGAGATGTTAAGTTGGAAGGAACAAGTTTCTAGTTTGCTTAAGTAAAATTGTGTTTCGATGTTAACCAGTCCTGAGAGCAGGAAATGAATCTCAGTATTCTTCATTTCAGAGGGAAAGTTTCAAGTTCTTTGTCCTGATTGCGTACAATATTATTATTTATTATTCCAATTGCTGCTATTATTATTAGTTGTTGTATTGTTAGTACTAATGGTAACAGCATTAACTGGAAGCATCTAAATGTTACGAGAGGTTTCGCATTGGTCATTGTCATTGGACACAATTTACAGGTGCAGTACGGAATTCTTCCCAGGAACCTGGGGGTCCTGAGTTCCAGTAGGGCCCCATGTAGTGACTACTTTTTGCTCTGCATGATGGTAGCTAGATACAGTGGAGACATCAGGACATTTAAGTACTGATTTAATTCTTTTAATAAACATATACGTTAATAAAATTATGTGTATGTACATACATAAACATATATAAACATTTTATTGAATTCTCAGTATAGTCAATATTTTACAAGAGGGGTGAAGTTTCATAAAATATACAGGCTGATTCAGAAGCAGGTCAGCTTAAAATTCTGAATTAAATATGCTTAAATATTTAGAGTGGGGACATGGTTGCATGTGATAATTACAGCTTATGGTGTCTTCACTTGTTTATATGAGGTGACAACAAATGTCTGTGACATTCAAGGAGTGAGAGCTCAGAATATGAATGCAACTGATAGTTTCTCCACCCACATTATGCAGTCCTGATCTAAGAAGAACTTGGATGTTTTTTCAGTAGTTAAGATGTGATTTTGGAATTTAGAAAGGTGTACTCTTATGGAACTTAGAACAATTGCAAGTATTTAATATCCATTTAAATTTGACATTCCTAACCCCCCCCCCCAAGAACCTGACATTTGTGTTGCTAAGAGATTCTGGGTATATTGTGGTGTTTTTTATTTTATTTTATTTTTATTGTTGTTGTTGTTTTTTTTTTTAAGGAAAATTTGACAGTAGACCAACGTAAAGTAGGCTGGTTGGATGAGATTTCTATTACAGTATTTACAGATGTACATTAGAAGAATTTTTAATTCAACATGCTACTTAATATTTGCTGTAGTTTTAGTGGTAGTAGTTCTCTGTAATCTTTTCTGAAGATATAAAACACAATGTCTGTAGCATTGTTTTTCTTACTCTTTTATTTCTAAAACTCTTCAGGACAAAGATTTAACGCAGTTCCTTAATGTTGCGAAATGGCTGCTAATTGGCACCGTGTGATCATAGTATGGCAATTTGTTTGTGTGAAAAAGCTCAATGGGGAAACAGCTGGGAATTTCTAAAAAGGATTTATTTTATTATGTTTCATTTCAGAACACTGATCCTAAGTCGTCTGTAAAAGGTGTAAGCAGTCAGCTTGGAGAGGGGCCTAGTGATGGACTGCAGCTGTCCAGTAGCCTTCAATTTCTTGAAGATGAACTTGTGTCTTCTCCTTTACCTGATCTTAGTGAGGATCAACCTTTTGATATTCTTCAGAAGTCTTTGCAGGAGGCCAATATTACTGAACAGACTTTGGCAGAAGAGGCATATTTGGATGCCAGTGTAGGTTCTAGTCAACAGTTTGCACAAGCTCAGCTTCATCCTTCTTCATCAGCATCCTTTACTCAGGCTTCTAATGTTTCTAATTACTCAGGTCAGACGTTGCAACCTATAGGAGTTACTCAAGTGGTACAGCAACCTGTTGGAGCATCTTTTGCAAGCAATACAGTCGGCGTGCAACATGGCTTTATGCAACATGTCGGAATTAGTGTTCCCAGCCAGCATTTGTCTAATAGCAACCAGATTAGTGGTTCTGGGCAGATACAGCTAATTGGTTCATTTAGTAATCAGCCTTCCATGATGACCATTAATAACCTCGATGGATCTCAGATAATACTGAAGGGTAATGGTCAGCAGACGCCTGCAAACATGAGCAGTAGCCTCTTGGTTCATAGACAAACTCCAAATGGTAATTCACTGTTTGGGAACTCAAATACAAGTCCTGTAGCACAACCTGTAACAGTTCCATTTAACAGCACAAATTTTCAGACATCTGTACCTGTCCATAATATCATAATTCAAAGGGGTTTAGCACCAAACTCTAACAAAGTACCTGTTAATATCCAACCAAAGCCTGTCCAGATGGGTCAGCAATCTGCTTACAATGTGAATAACTTGGGAATACAGCAGCATCATGTACAGCAAGGGATTCCGTTTGCTTCTGCAAGCTCACCTCAGAGTTCAGTAGTTGGTCCTCATATGTCTGTTAATATCGTTAATCAACAAAATACAAGAAAATCAGTTACACCTCAGACAGTTAGCAATGCTGGAGGTAGTATTGTTATCCATTCTCCTATGGGACAGCCTCATGCACCTCAAAACCAGTTTCTCATACCTACAAGTTTGTCTGTTAATTCAAACTCAGTTCATCATGTCCAGGCCATAAATGGGCAGCTTCTTCAGACACAGCCTTCCCAGTTGGTTCCTAGCCAAGTGTCTGCTGAGCACGTAATGCTCAACAGGAACTCTACAAACATGCTGAGAGCCAACCAGTCGTATTCTGGACAGATGCTGAATAATCAGAACGCAGCTGTTCAGCTTGTTTCTGGCCAGACCTTCACAGCTCCTGGAAACCAAGTTATAGTAAATCATGGAACTTCACAAATTGTTGGTGGACAGGTGCCACTGCAGCAGGCATCACCGACAGTGTTGCATTTGTCACCCAGTCAAGCTAATGCTTCTCAAGGTAGATCGAGTTTTACGACAATGTCACCTGGGCAGTCTACAGTCTCAAATATGTCAGCTTCTAATCGATTCGCTGTTGTAAGTTCTTCTGGTTCAGTACATCCTAGCTTGGGACCTTCAGTTCAGTCTGTTGCATCTGGAGGAAACTTTACCGGAGATCAGCTCACACAGAACAGGACTCAAGTTCCCATCAGTGCATCTCATCGTCTTCCAGCATCCTCTTCCAAATCCGTCAGCACCTTTAGTCACACGTCAGTTGGAGTAACACAGCAACAGTTCACCTTCAGTCAGGTAAGAAAACTGCTTCAGAATAGAGCTGAAGAAACGATTCTAAACTGTGCTAAAATCTTGTTAACGAAGTACTGAAATTGTTAGTATGGACAAGGTAGACTTTGTTAGGCTGTAGTATTACAAATGCCGTGAAACTGCTGAAAATCACTGTAACGTAGGTGTGTCTTTTCACTCAGTATTTTCTGAAGTTGGTCACTGAGTGAATGAGCCTGTCGCTTTCGTTAATTCAAAAGCTTTTATTGGTGATTTATGGTGGTATTTTTCTCAACTTCTTACCATTGGTACACTTCTGTTCTCAATTCAAAGGAATTGACATTGTAAGATTGTCCAAGTATGGGCTTTTTGATAATCTTAGCATAGGTATTGATGTAAAGTCTAGGGTACATTTTTAGCACTGACAAGTCTTTTGTCATCACTAAGAATTATATATACATTTTCAACGTTTGGCCTGTTTCTTGGGTCTCTCTTTGTTGTTTACTTCTCATAAGTAATCCATTAAACTCAATCTTTTTGACATTCTGCGTGCTTACAGTTTTTTTTTTTTGGATCTGGAGCAGCTGGAAGCTTTCAAATTTGAAGCAAAGAAAAGGTGAAAGGTGTTTCTTAAAGTCCTTAGGAGGAAATACCTTCTAAAGCAGTTTGTAAAAGTTTAGCTTGTAAAAAATATCTCTAAGAAGAGGTCTGTTAAGTAATAACTTTAGAAGTTCTGAATGTGGCCTTAGGGTGAGAAGTGGTCCTTTTTGTCCAATTGATGCAGTTGTAGTTTATATTCAGCTTAAGTTTGTCTGCTTTCATAAATGAGCATCCGAAGCATGGATCTTGAACTCATTAACATCTAACATCATTAGCATGCTAACATCATTAGCAACTAACAGTTATCTCAACTCTGCTTTTTATTGCTTTGTTTTAGTTTAGTTTTGTTTTTTCTCTATAGTCATTATAAAATACCGATAGCTATCTCAGAATGGAATTGCCCCAATTACCATTGCTTTTTCTCTTTTCCCAAAGGTCTAATGCTTTTTGTTAACCAAGAGCAAGACAGGCAATGTAATATTGTGGCTTTATTTAGAAAATAAAGGCAAACATGTTATAGGACCAAATTTTTAGTCTTCACCAAAACCACTAGCACAGATTTGCATGTTTTGTTTGCAGATGAGTAATTTGAAGACTTTCTCTTCATCTGTCTTTATTTTTGTATTTGTAGGATGCATGTTGAGGCCAGTGAGTTTCAGCAGTTACAAAAGCATAGAATTCGTTATTGCTGTAAAAGAATATATTTTTCAGGTAAAATTTTGGAGCCAAAAAGTGGCAGTGTAGTCTTAACTATAGGGAACAGATTCCACTGCTTCCCAGAATCTTCTTAGCTTGTTTGTACTTAAGTCTTAAATGTTGTACGGTATCATAAGGTCAGTATCATTTAGTTTCTGAACACCAGGGAGTTTGTTGTATTGAGTGTTTTTCTTGAGACTGTTTTGCAGCTTTGAGACTCTCAAAAGCTGAGCTACCTGAAGGCTGCTTTTAGTTTGAGTCAGGGTGAATCACAGGGCATCCAGAATGTGCCCTCTGTGTATTTGTACTGTTTGTGGAGTTTCCATTCCTCGCTGATTTACTGTATGCAATTCTTGAACTCAGTGTAAGAAGTCAAGGTGAGACTTCACCAGTGACAAGTTTGAGGCTGAAGGAGGATGCATTTGCCTATTCTTGCTCTTTTCTTCTTTGTTAAAGCTTTCAGTAAATACTTCAGTTGTTTATTTTTGTTTTTAATGCATGTGCCACAGAAGAAAGGTATGAACCAGACATCACCAGTGTCTGCATCAAAGGCTCAAGATAATTTGAGACAACATCAGCTATCAAGTCTTCTGAGCAACACGCTATCAGGTCAACCATGGTCTTTTTGAAATCATTCTGTTGTCAGTTTTTTTTGGTTTTTTTTTTGCAGCAATAGATTCTTTTTCACAGTGTCAGACTTGCATTGTTGGCTCGTGTTGATAGAGGTTATCGGAATTTTATTTTTAGGAGACTGCAAACACAGTTTTTCAGTATTCAGTGTGTGTGCTTTTTGAAAAGGTGAATCTGGTCTGTAGAGAATTAGTTTTTCCCTCTATAAAATCCAACGATTTTATATATATCCATTCATATATCCAATGAACTGTCTTTTATTCTTCTTTTTTGCAACTTGGAGAAATGCAGACATCAGCTACAGAATTCTCTGAAACTTTTGTATCTTCTCTTGTGATAGTATGAATAAGTTCATATGAAAAAGTTAGGTACAGAAAAGTTCAATGAAGTTAGATAGTTAAAAAAGAGTATAGAAAAGTTTGATAAAATGTACTGTGATTTTTTTTTCCAGTAAATTTTTGGGACGCTGTGCTTACGGTACTTGAAATTCTTGGTGTGTTGCAGTGGTGTGATAGGAAATCCTTATATTTAAGGCTTTCTGTAGTTTGCAGTGCAGAGTATCAGTCCTGTTCCATTTTTAGATGCCAGTTTGTCCCCAGGGTAGTTATATCAGTGTTCTTATGTGTGTGAGGTGTCTTTCACCTAAAAGCCAAAAACTCAAGTAGAATGGTTGGGATAGGTACATCAAATTGTTCTGTTCTTGCTTAGGATGACAGTCTTTTTAATGTATTCTTTATAGGGCAGGACTCTGGAGGAAAAATCATACAGCAATCTCTCGGAACATCACAAGAAAAAGGAGTAGGATCATCTTCAGTTCAGTGTTTACAGGTAGAGAATATTTTCATTTGTATGTTTCCCTTTAAATTTTAGTGAAGTTGACTTAGCAAACATTGAGTATTTTGACAGTTGATATTCTGAAAATGCTGTTTTGAGATGTCCTTGTTCAGTGGAGTTTGATTCTGTTGCTTTCTGAAGATACTTTGATATGACATCACAGTTCTTTCATTTAGTTGAAGATGAGTTAGGCATACTGTTACTTATTGTAAACTTAGCTATTGTGCACGTGGTTGGGTGGGGATGGTTTATGAGGAGGAACAGAAAAATTCCATCTAGCCTTTGATTCTTACTGCATTGTCTTCTTTCCTTAGCATATGTTCATTTCCCACCAGAAGTTTTCCCGTGTGTGAGAGAATTATGTACAAAACTTTAACAGTACTTCCAGGGTTTGGGTCTAGAAGGGGAGGCCAGTTTTTGTAGAATGCAAGTAAATTGTGAGAGAAGATACAATTGTTACATTCCCAGACTGAGCAATTGAGGATAGGAGGTAAGGGCTTGAATTAGGCCAGGAGATGCAGGTTTAGTTGAGGATAGAGCTAAATTACAAAATCACAGGAAAGAAAAAAAGGGGAAGGACCTGATTTACAATTTCTGTTCATTGCTGTAACTGTACTGACTGATATACATGTAGTACAGAGCATACAATAGTGCTCAGTTATAAGTTCAGCTTGGTTTTTTAATTATTGGTCGGATTTGCTTTCTTATGTGAGGGTGAATGCTTTCTATGCAATGGTGGTACAGAGTACTGTTTCAGTGTGTCTGCTTCATGCCATTCATGTTTTGGTAAGGAGGATGTTCTGTACTTAAAAGGGCTTTCACCCAATCTATTTTTAAATCAAAAGTAGCTTTTTCTTCTATGACTGATCTTGTTAGCCAGTTGACTAGTGTCTTGCCAAAAAAAAAAAAAAAAAAAAAAGAATAGTTTATATTAAACAAAAGCCCTCTGAATCACAGTAACTTATTCAGGAGAATATTTGGATTGCAGTAATGCCTCTCATATAATTGGAACTTGAGTCTCTACCAACCTTAGAGAACCACATGTTTTAGGACAGCATTCTGCTGCAAAATGATTTCATAAATGTGTAAGGAAAGCAGAAGACACAGATCTGATGGTTATATGTGTATCGTTAACACTGAAAAATTTTCTAGGACTGCTTTCAGCCCTCAGCTAAACACTTTGGCTTTTGAAAATTTACATATGCAACCTTAGCCTACTTCCCTGACAAATACTTTAATTCATCAGTATCAGACAAGGTGACATGGGGAAGACAGTTTCTGAGAGCAGATTTCTTTTCAAAAGAAAAGAAAGCTTTTCACC
Source organism: Gallus gallus (assembly GCF_016699485.2). Lineage (NCBI taxonomy): Eukaryota > Metazoa > Chordata > Aves > Galliformes > Phasianidae > Gallus > Gallus gallus. The sequence continues at coordinate 22,791,259 of NC_052534.1, forward strand.
TGCTACGTTTGATAACCAGCCTTTTTCCTAGCGAAGAATGTATAAGCACTGCAGTTGAATTTGCCTGTAAACGAGATTGTTTGTGATCTAAGAGAAATGACTTCCATATTTCATTGTTAACGTACGTTATGAAAACATGAGATGGTTAAATGTGTTCATACTTGCTTGGTGACTGCACTTAGTATTGGTACACATAGCTGGCGGAAATAAATGCTGAAATGTGAGCTTTGCAAAGGAAGGGATATGCTATAATTTGTCTCTTACTTTGGACTTAGGTGGATGGTCATTTAGTCGGACAGAAACGACCTGCTGCTAAACAGTTAACTAAAGGAGCTTTGTAAGTCATTATCTTTATTTGTAATTTTATTACAGATATTTTCTCCAACTTTCGTCTCCCTTTAGTTTGTGGTAGCATATAAGCTATGGTTAGACTATGTGCTAATTATAGATATCAATTGCCATTGCAGTATGTTACAGCAGTTACAGAAGGATCAGATGCAAGCTGTGACACCGGATAAAAGTCAGTTCAGATCATTAAATGATGCAGTTCAGAGACTCCTTTCATATCATGTGTGCCAGGGATCACTGCCGACTGAGGAAGACTTAAGAAAAGGTAATTTCCATCTTTTAAATTGGCATTGAGGTTGTAATTAAATTTAGAGCAATTAGAAAGGGAACATTTGAAAGTTTGTGCATGTTACTGAAGTACAGTGTTTGAAAGTATGTTCTTTGTCTTTATAGTGGACAGTGAATTTGAATCTGTAGCTACACAGCTACTGAAGAGGACACAAGCTATGCTGAACAAATACAGATGTTTACTTATAGAAGATGCAATGGTGAGCATAATGCGGATACAAGAAATGTTTATATGATGTGATTGAGTTTGTAAAAATAGTACAGGAAGGTGAGAGCTGGCATTACAGTTAATTTTGTTAATATTCTTTAATGATATATCATTATGTGTATGTATATAAAGAAGTATACACACACACACGTATGTATGTATATATATATATTACTCCTATATCCTGTGTGTATATATATATATGCGGATAATCTTGGGAGCCATCAAGGACCAGTTAAAGGTCAACCAGGGGATCAGGCCCAGTTAGCATGGGTTTACAAATGGTAGATTCTGTTTGACACACCTGATCTCATGCTATGACAAGGTGACCCACTTAGTGGATGAAGGTAAGGCTGTCGATGTGGTCTACGTGGACTTCAGTAAGGCCTTTGACACTGTCCCCTACAACATTCTTGTGGAGAAGCTGGCTGCCCACGATTTGGATGGGCGTACACTCTGCTGGGTGAAACACTGGCTGGATGGCCAGGCCCAAAGGTTGTGGTTAATGGAGTTAAATCCAGTTGGCGGCTGGTGTCCCCCAGGACTTGATACTGGGGCCACTTCTGTTTAGCATCTTCATTAATGATCTTGATGAGGGGATTTCAGTTGCACCTTCAGTAACTTTGCAGATGACACCAAGTTGGGAGGAAGTGTTAATCTGCCTGAGGGGAGAAAGGCACTACAGAGGGACCTGGATAGACTGGATTGTTGGGCCAAGGTTAATTGTATGAGTTTCAATAGGGCCAAGTGTTGGGTCCTGCATTTTGGTCACAAGAACCCCAGGCAACCCCACAGGCTTGGGGAGGAGTGGCTCGAAAGCTGCCTGATGGAAAGGGCCCTTGGTGTACTAATGGACAGTCAGCTGAACATGAGCCAACAGTGTGCTCAGGTGGCCAAGAAGGCCAATGGCATCCTGGCTTGTATCGGGAATGGTGTGGTGAGCAGGACTAGGGAAGTAATCCTACCCCTGTACTCAGCACTGGTGAGGCCTCACCTTGAGTACTCTGTTCAGTTTTGGGCACCTCAGTACAGAAAGAACATTGAGGTGCTGGAGCAGGTCCAAAGAAGGGCAACAAGGCTTGTGAAGGGCTGAAGAGAATATGCCCTAAGAGGAACTACTGAAGGAACTGGGGCTGTTTAGTCTGGGGAGAAGGAGGCTGAGGGGAGACCTTTTTGCTCTCTTCCAATATCTGAAAGGTGCTTACAGTGAGAGCGGGGTTGGCCTCTTCTCGTTGGTGACAGGTGACAGGATGAAGGGAAATGGCCTTAAGTTGCGCCAGATTAAGTTTAGGTTGGATATCAGGAAACACTTCTTTACAGAAAGGGTTGTTAAGCACTGGAATAGGCTCCCCAGGGAGGTGGTTGAGTCACCATCCCTGGAAGTGTTTAAAAACTGTTTGGATGTGGTGCTCAGGGATGTGATTTAGCAGAGGGTTGTTAGTTAGGATAGGATGGTTAGGTTGTGGTTGGACTCAGTGATCTTTAACGTCTTTTCCAACCCGAGCAATATATATACATAGAATCATAACATCATAGAATTGTGTGTGTGTGTATATATATATATATATATATATATAAAATATGTGTGTGTGTGTGTATGTATATATATACATATACTATTTTATATAGTATAAATTACAGTATATATTACAGTTTACTATTGTACAAGCAATCTCAGGGACCAACTTGGATTTTTCAGTGTAGACTCACATCTCAAAATCAGTGATTTATGTTGAGTTCATATTTTACATGCTGCCTGAGGCTGCTGTTCATATATAAATTCAGTAGACATTAAGGACACATTAACTTCTGCTGTTTGTTTATACTTATACTTTGCACTTGCTCTGAACAGGCTGTGCTTCTAGTGGACAACCATAAAGAGTCTGGTCCCATCCACTTATCTAATGGTTGGGAGTCATTTATCACCAGTGATAAGATCCTCTCTGTCTTTCCTTCTCCAGACTGAGCAGTCCTAGGTCTCTCAGCCTTTCCTGATTAGGGAGATGCTCCAGGCCCCTAATCATCTTTGCAGCCCTCTGCTGGGCTCTCGCTAGAAGTTCTGTGTTTTCTGAACTGAGGAGTCCAGAACTGGACCCAATACTCCAAATACAGTCTCATCAGGGTAGAGTAGAGGGGGAGGAGAACCTCACTTGACCTTCTGGCCATGTTCATCAACCCAGGATACCATTGGCCTTCTTGGCCACAAGGGCACACTGGTGGCTCATTTTAATTTAGGAAATCATTACTTCTTAGAAACTGGGTGGAGTTTCCTATTTTTGTCATAAATGCTACTAAAATGCTACTGTGAATGCTTTCACAGTCCCAGGTTTGAGGTAAAAAGAAATCCAGCTTGCACAGAGCTACTTGAAGTATGTATTTTGGAAGTATCAGGAGATCTCATTGTGGCTTCAGACACAATAGTTTTCAAGTTCAGAAAAATTCAAAGTTTGGGTATAAAAGACATTCAAATCATTCTAGTTAGGTACAGGAATACATAGTAAAATAGGGTTGCATAGTAGATGTGTCACAACTAACATGGCTTTGGAATCTGGCAGTCCTGTTTAAAAGATAGTTACCATCCATATATATTTGCAAGTAATTGCAGATGCAAAAGGGAGATAGAGGTGAAAATCTGTTCTTTTAGCATCTGGAACATTGTATGGTATATCCCATTTAGTCATTTTGGATGAAGTTACGTGGAAGAATCTTTAAGTTTGGAGCTAGTTACCTGTGCTGTGACTTAATAGCCAGTGAGATTTTTTCTGTGATGGATGCATCTTCTGGCGTGAAAGCATGGTCTGCAAAATACAACTCAGCATAAACTGCGTGAAAATACCAGTACTAATGGGAGAGGAGTGCAGGGGAGAAACAAGATCATGGGGTGGTCTCACTTGCAAGATTTTTGCTGTTTTTTTTCCTTCTGAACTTTACTGCATGTAATGTTTTCTAAGAAAAGCACTCAGCAGTAAATGTATTCAGTTGTGAAAAGTTGTAATACTTACAGCTAGTTTAGTTATTCCAGTTGTTAAATTTAATAAAATGTGAATAATACTTTATTGTTGAATTGGAAAAGTTGTGATCATTGTAAGATCATTGAAGATGCTGTGGAATTATGGATGATTTCCACACATATATATGTAAGCCATTGAAAAGTAACTAAACTATAAGTGTTTTGATTTAGTACAGACATATGAGTGGCTTCAGAGGTGTTTTTTTTTCTTTTCCCTGCAGCGGATAAATCCATCTGCAGAAATGGTTATGATTGATAGGATGTTTAACCAGGAAGAAAGAGCATCTCTGACCCGGGAGAAGCGTCTTGCACTAGTGGATCCTGGTAAGTGATTGTTAGCTTCTGAATCTTAAGCATAGCATTGATAGTTAAAAAATATCTCTAGCTACAGCGAGGCACTGATTGTTAGCTGTTTTAAAAAATATTCAGAGGAAGTGTGATAGTGCAATTTTGGAGATGGAAATACTAGTCTTCCTAATACCACATTTGGAATACTTGCAGTGCTTTTAGTATAGTTTTGCTGTGTACACTATTTGCATACTGTGCTGCTTAATTCAGTGATAAGTTCCTACTCTTAAGCATATGCACATTTCTTAAAGACATAAATTGCTAGACTGTGGATGTTACCTGAATTTCAGTACTAAGAGAAACGTGGAACAGTTTTTTTGTAAACATATGCTAAATAGTTAAACGTGGTTTTAGTAAATGTAGGTAAAGTAAAATGTTGCTGCTTAATTTTTCAGATGGTTATCAGGCTGATTTTTGTTGTTCTGCCAAACAATTTGATAAAACAGCTGACGAAGCACAGACCAGCAAAAGCGACCATCAGTCTAGCAAAACATTACCTTCTCGAAGTCAGACTACCAAAACCCAAGCCAGAGACCGACCAAAATCCATCTCAGCAGAGTCCACAAATCACAATAAACTTCCTCTAGTGCCTAACAACATTTTGACGTCACAAGAAGGAACTACTAAAAAATCGGAGAGCCTCACTAAAGCTTTAAAGTTTGAGAAAGCTAATTGTTCTTCTGGGAGCCAATATAAGGCCCTTTCTGAAGAAAAGATGGCTGGCAAAGTTCTCAGCAAGTCAGCTGAAAATTCTTTGAGTTCTGAAGACTTCTCAAAAGCTGTATCAAGAGGCAATCATGGAACACACAATAAAATATCAAGGAATACAGTCCAGTCTTTCTCAAAGCTAACATGTAATAATTCCTTCAAAGACAAAACTCTGAGGAGCCCTCCAAAGAATGAGGTTTTACATCCTGATAACATGAAAGGCTCCAGTGAACCCCAGCAAGACTTACTGCTGAGTAAGAGTTTAGAAACGACATTTAAGAATATCTTGGAACTTAAAAAAACTGGGAGACCGACACAAAACGAGGCATCGAGCAGTGGCTCTGTTGACTTAGAATTTCCTAATTTTTCACCTCTCGCTTCACAGGAAAACTGCTTGGAAAAATTTATTCCAGACCACAGTGAAGGTGTAGAAACTGACTCTGTTTTAGAAGCAGCTGTAAATAGTATCTTAGAGTGTTAATAGTTACAATACCCTGGAAAAGTTATGTTTCTCTTAGCAGGAGCAAATGTGAATGACACCACAAGTACAGCCTGACATACATTTAAGGTTAACCTTTCTGAACTAGATTCTGTTCTGTGTTTGAGAGCAATACTCATTGTGGTTACAGTGAGATAGCCAAGTAAAGTTAATCCTTGTTAGAATGCAGTCTGTTAGGGCCTTACTATTTCAAGTATTATTATGATAGTGCTTTTGATAATTGTGCAGTCCTGCAGCGTAACAAGGTTGCAGGTTGTTAGGCCCTATGTAATATGGTAATATACTGACAATCACAGTCATTTGAAAGGATATATTTATTAAGAAAACATTTTTTTAAAAAGTGATGGAAGCAACAATTCTCCCCTACCCTTTTCCACAAACCATCAGATTTTTATGTTGTTCTGGAAAACCCACTGTACCTCTATTCAGAAGTGATAATTTGCTTTGTAATGGAATCTGTGTTCTAGGAGTCTTAAGTTGGAAGGATGTCATCACTGTGTTAACAAGGTTTCATAAGTTGAACTTAAAGTGCTTTTCTATTGCTTTTTGAGCAGAAACTAGTCCTTGATATATTTGTAGTGGGTAAGTTTAGTCTGTGAGATGATATTATATGGTCTTAGTCACAGTGGCATGATATGAAGTAATAAATGCTTGACTAAGGAGGGTAGATTGGAAGCCTGTAAATGGCTTCTCGTGTACAGGTTGAGGCCATGATAGAGCCATGAATTTATATATATATTACATATATATTAACTCTTCTTCAAGAGATATTGCATTTTATAATTGGATGTAGTCAGCCTTGAGTCTTTCTGAAGTGGTATAATTTTTTAATTGTTTTTTTTTTTCTTTGACTTATTTTTTTTTTTTAATTTTTAGACCAAGTGTCAAAAGCACTTTTATTTGAAAACTGTTAAGATATTTGTAGCTTATATTTTAAGAGGACATGAGCCTTACTTTGAAAAAATTTCAAGGCCAGTGTTTATTTTTGGTTGTTTTTTTGCTTTTTTGCTATCAGAGAATGTTGAAGCATCCACTGTAGCAGTCATAATTATCAAGATATGTACAGACCAAAGTTGATCAGCAGTCCCATTGTTAAAACATATCTGAAAGTGTGTAATTATTAATTCATATTGTAGAGCCAAGTGAAACTATTGCATGGTTTGCATTTGGCTTGCTGTCATGTTGGTAAGATAGAATCTTATTATTTTATTTATTTATTCTAATCTATGATGTCTTTTTTTTTTTTGCTGCCCATGCTGCTTTTTCATAGTTTACTTTGGTCATGAGTGCTTTTGTGCACATAAATACGCTGCCATAGTCTCGTGCATGTATTACATATGTCTGCTCAGAAGGATACAGCTTTTGTGATTTCTAAGATACGCTTATGTTCTCCCCCAGACCTCCCCCCCAGTTTCTTAGAAATTACCGGTCATTTTCCAGACTTAATGATTACAGTCTTCATAATCTCGAGGCTCATTATGACAAACTGTGGTTGTCAGTTAGATTGCCAGGAAGGAAAACAAAAGGTAGAGTTTTGCTGTCATGTAATTCAGTCCAGCTGAGTAGTGTAGAAGAAAGCAGAATTATGTCCTTGTGACAGTGAAAGATTACAGTGCAACTCAGTATTGAGCTACAGTCCACTGTCTGACCACTAAAGGAAACCAAATCTCAAAAGCAACATGAGAAAGATGAACTTGTTCCAAATTCGTTTTCCCTTTGAAGTGGATGGAAATACTGTTGGTGGGGTTTTTTGTTTTTTTTTTCTTTTTGGTATATTACTAGTTGCCATTTAAAAAAATTGTGCCAATTTTAAAGTACATGTTTGTAAAACCCAACATTCCCGAGTGTTGTATAAAATATTCAAAGTAATAACAAGCATTGCCAGTTTTAAATTTTTAGCTAAGCGTCCATAGAATAGACTCTCAGGCAGTTATTTGTTCTCTTACAGGCGAAACTGACGATGTAGTCTTCACCTATTGCCTTTTTAGATCTAATGGTATGCTCATGGCTGTGTATTCTGATGAGTATACACTTTGATTTTGGAAATTTAACCATTCTAAACTATCTGAGAAGAAAAACAGGAAGTTACACAGCTGTATGCTAACTAGTTAATTCTGTTCTAGAGGAAAAAAGTTGCACATTTGTTGATACACTTGCTTTTTGTGCCACCTCAAAATGGGTACAGTGTCTGTACAGCGAATATGCAATGGATGCATATCAGGCCCCGTGTCTCCTATTGGATCTTATTTTCGGATGGGGACAATGACATTGAAAATGACAAATTGCAAAACGTAATGATTGTTGATCTGGTCAGACTCATTTCCCTGAACTACTTAATAGAGGAGCCCATTGAGTGATCCTAGCAAGGTAAATGTTAGATTGATCATGTTCTGTTGTTCACTCCTTTGAATTCAGTTCTAAAGGAATTCTGGTACGTTGTGAAGCAGGAAATGGAAGAATTGTACTTTTGTTGTGTTTTTTTCTTTTTAGAAGAAGTCTAGATTAATCATATGGACTCGAATCCAGCGAAGTATTGTGAATGTGCATGACTTTAAACATGTTTTCATTATTTTGCTGGATCAGCATTGTGTTTTCAATGTTATTTAATACTGCCTAATATTAAAACAAATTTTAAACTGGCAATTAAGAAAAAGATGTTCATTTTGAAGATTTTAGTATAATTTATCTGTTAGATTAGGGAGGCCTTACAGACTGACTTCACTTAAAGAGGATGTGTCACTTATTGTCAGTGTGGTATGGACTTTATTTGCTTAAATACCTTCATTTGTAAAGTATGTCTCACTTGAAATTGCTTTGTATACATTTTGTAAAAATATTTATAAAATGTTTTGTAAAAAAAAAAAAAGTATAACAAATTGCAGTTTATTTTGTTATGTTGGATAAATACTGTTAAAAGACACAAGTCAGTAAATATATTGTTAATCCATGGATAGGAAATGTTTAGTTGGAGATTACAAATTGAAACAACCATTGCAATACAGCCAAAGATTTGGGAAAAATGCGTATCTGTGATTGTCTTGATTTAACTAAGTTGAATATTTACATTTCCAAAAGAGGATTGTTCTCAGTTTTAAGTAATATGGTTGCAAAATATTCCTACTTCCTTGCTTTTTAAAATTTATCTGTATTATGTAATATTATATAGGCCAACTCTTCATACTCTATGAAACTTTTGAATGTACGCTACTGAGGCTTGGTTCATATGGCATAGCATACAGCGATACATACAGTAATACTCATACCAGAATAACAGGACTGACAGTGATCCTGCTATGTTGTCATTATAAATCTTACTATGATGAGGTTGCTGAGAGATGTTCTTCTCCTGTCTGTTTGCACAGAATAGCGGCATCATCTTCCTGATAGCTCAGGGAGATAGTAGAAAAAGAGTTTCTGTTTGTCAACCAGCCATCTCATCCATGTTGGCTGTATTTCCCATTTCTTTCTTTTGGCTGTGAGAAGAAGATACTTTAATTGCTGATGATGTAATGCTTCTTCCTCCTTCTAGAAGGGTAATTACTTCTTACTGTGATTGAATTTTTCAGAAAACGTGCTGAGATTCTGATCTAGTAAAGCTCTTATGCTGGGAACTTCAACACTTTATATTTGGAGGCAATGAAAATGAAGGATTGGTGAAGTACACCACCTCTCATCGTGGATTAGGGCCTGCCATGTTGCAAGGTAGAAGTCTTTATGGTTAGTATTCAGTTATTTTGTCAACAAGACAAAATAAACTTGCATTTTGAAAGCTTCTCACATGGATTCAGTCAGTAACAAAATGAATAAAACCAACTGTATGTTATTTTAATCTCTATTTGGGTTAGGATGGCTAAATGTGTTGGATTTTTTTTTTCCTCTTTGGCATATCCACGTAAAATTACAAGGCAAGCCTTTTGGGCTGTGAGACATTGCATGTACATTTTACTGGGCAGCTCATGGTCACTTCAGATTATCTTCTTGTTAGAAGAGCGTGGTATGTTTTAAGTTGCCTTTTAATAATGGTTTTGGGGTGAGGGGATAAGCGACTTGTGTTTATTCCTTCCTTGAAGGTGGAATTTCTGAAGGTTCTTGAGCATGCGAGATAATACATAGCTTATTTAAGAAGTTTTAAAAGAAGTATCCGTAATAGCTACTTGCAACAGGTAAGCAAGCAAACTTGAGCAATCTTGCTGTACTAGGGCAGAAAAAGATGAAGAAATCATAGTGAGAAGAAAATCATAAGATCGCCCCATTGTAATGCCGAGCATAAGAACCTCTGGCTTATTTCAGAGTTGGGACAGCATACAGTGTGTTGGGGAAAAATGTTTAACAAATAGAGAAGCTAGCTCAGAATGTAAGGCTCTTCTCTAGTATACTCTTAGTATAATGTGTAGCCAGCTTTTGTTGAGGTGTGTGCCATCATCTGCAGTTTATCAGCACTCTGGAATGTCATTCTCTGTCTTCACTACTGCTTTTGTACTGCAGGAGTGTATTCCATTTTTCCTTTTTTTTTTTTTTTAAATGAATGTGTAGAAAATGAAATGTTCCCGTTTGAGGTAAATTTTAACTATGTTAAATGAATGGAATGACAGTAATTTTGGAATTTGGTGGTTTGAAGGGGAAGCAAAGTTAGTCCACGCAGATGCATCCAAATGGCTTTTAATGCTTCAGCTAGCTTTTATGTCTGTATAGCTTTTTCATTGCATAATGCAGTCATGCCAGGGGCCAAATTTTCAGAACTGTGCTGAACTCTTGGTTGTATCAGTTGCCATGCATTTGTCAATATTACAGCTTGTCCAGATAATGATGTTTCATTCCAGTTAATTTCCTAAGACAGTTTTGTCCTCACACAGCTCAGCTGTCTCTGGCCAGATGCAGTGCAGGCCGCTGACATTGCCTTTCTAGAAATCTGGTGCTTAGGACCTTATTGGGTGAAATGGGTGGAAGAAAGTTTTTTCAGTTAAGGACTATGATGGTAATTCTTCTCTTAAACAAATCCACTAAATTTGCTTTGTCCTTCAGTGGAAAGTGATGCAAGGACTTCCAGATTCTACGGTGGTGAACATCTCAGCACCTGGATAGACAGTATCATATAGTGAATGGAATTAGAGTGGTGATCAAAAGAAATGTTTGTATTAGGTAGACTGCTATTTTTTTCTCTAGACGTCATACACTTTTGATAATTACAACACTGTTCTAAAATAGAAAACCGTACTCTCCTCTTTGAACCTTCACCTTAAACATACATGCTGAGATGTGAAACCATGCAGTGATGTTTTACCACGATCTGTGCAAGTAGTTAACGTTACTAAATGATATGGTGACCAAAATTATAAAACTGTGTTAAAATAGTCAATAATTCTAAAGCTGAAATCCTATCTGGATTACTGCGATGAAAACTAAAATTCAGCCATTCAAGTTAAATTCAGAAAATAGCAATTCTGAACTGTAAATGCATAGGTTGAACTAATTAAAATAATACATGCCATTCTTGAGCTACGTTTGTACATCCCTGCGCTTTGTCTCAGCAGTTGGGTTCTCCTTGGCTTAGAGCTGTGGCATTTAGCTCAGAGAAATGTGAAGCGTACAGCTTCTGAAAGTTTTAGATGGCACATAAAACACTGTTTTTAAAACTCTTTGAATAACTTCTGATGTTACAATGACAAATTTTGCTTTGCACTATATTTGAGTGAATTCAATTTGCTCATAAATGAGGTAGGTAGTAAGCTTCTAAGTGAGCTGTATGCAACGTGTATTTGTTTGCGTATAGAAAAATAGTTAAAGAAAAATCAGCCCAATTTGGCATCAGAAATTGTTTTGAACTGAAGGGACTTATATTCTAAATATGGATATTTTGTTGCTTTCTTAATTTGCAGCTTTTAACTATTGGGCCAGCACTGACAAAACAGACGTTTGTATGTGTTCTGTTTCTCTCTTGAGTTCTTTAAGTTTTGTAAGCCATGTAATTAATGTTGCTTTTACTGAATTTGAATAATTCGTTTTTAATTCAGTTTGAAGCTGACTGCACTTCGGATTAGAACTTATTCCAAAGTCTAATTCCAAAATGCATTAATACACAGAAGCTAAATGTATTTATTTTAATTACCTAATAGACCTTTTATTTTTTTCTTTTTTAAGCGTACTTGGGATGGTGCATGTGTTGTGTTGTGCATATCCTTTATGTGAGGAGCAGAACTATGTTGGAAAACTGCTGTAGTTCATTTCACAGCTAGATATTGCCAGGTGTAACTAATGCTGATAAATAGCAAACAGAATAAAAGTGTGGTTAATATCGCAAAGGTTGACCAATGTCACCTTCCTTTCAAGGTGTAATTAGTTAGGAAGTAGGGGATCTGGAAAGCCCTATTTAACAGGGGCAAATAATAAGTCTGCATCTGTGAAAAGTTAGATACAGAGTGCTTGGGAATGAGGGACTCTGTCCAGGAAACCACTGTGCACAAATTTCAGGTGAATCTGAAGGAGAGCAGGCTCCAGAGTTTGGGAAACACAGGCAGGTAGGAAAGTGTGGGAGATGGATTTTGTGGGCAGCTCTGGGATGTAAATGGTCAAATGTGATTTTTTTAAAACACTGGATGTGTTCTATGCTCTGGAACTTGCACAGGATTGTATCCACTGCTGTATTACGTCATGGAGTTAACACATCATCTAAAATTATTGTTCACACTGTATTTTTCCTCTTTACACTTCTGTGAAAATACCTGAATTCCATAGGTAAAAAACAAATTTAATAATGTTAGGAGTATTGTACTTGGATGTAGGGTTGCGTGTTGTAACTGTTTCAAGAATGGACTCAATGCAATCTGAGAGGCAGTTGTGAAGGAACGTGCCTGATCTGCAAGGTTCGGTGTTAAATTCAGCAGGAAGGTTACTAAGAACTGTGAGTAGACTAACATATTGAGGTGTTCTCATGGTAGTGAGTGGTGATTGTCGTTGGCAACATACTCCTTGCAAGAGATAAGAAAGATGTGGAAGCTACTTGCTACTGTGCTGTTTTTTATGGGGTTGTTTTTTTTCCTCTGTGAGGTTACATTTTCCTTATTGACAGAAAAGACAACTCCCATACAGTGAAAGGTAAATTCTGGGTTTTCAGTGAAGATGTCTACGGGTTAATGACACCTGTAATAACGGGTGTTCAACTTCTGAGAATGCATTATTTTACCCTTTCCTGATTACAGGGGAAATCTGATTCTTTGACAGCCAGTCTGAGAGCTAACTCTTAACTGTTTCCCAGGGAGTTGAAGACCTGTTCTTCAATTACACCATATTTAATTTGTGGAAGCCTGAAGAGAAGCCCCTGCTTTATTGTTTTATGCTTTGGCAGTCAAATCTCAAGCTACAAAATAAGTAAGGATCCTCAAGTACCAGTAGCTTAAAGTTACTTTCACCAGTTCTTGTAGTAGTGGTCTGTCAGAGATGAGTTGTTTTTTTGTTTGTTTGTTTGTTTGTTTTTTTCAGAGCCATTGTGATCAAGCATGGTCATACAAACAGTTGTAACTATTTGTCTGTACTCCCATTTTCCTTCTGTGTGTTACTGGGAGAATTCATCTGGAATTTGTAGAAAGTCTAGCTCAGAAAGCCCTCTGCTAAACTTGAAGGTATGTTTAGCATCTATCCCAAACTAGGTTAAGGTATGTTCTTTCTTAGCTACCTAGCTTAGTAGGAATAAATATTAACAGGTGCTGGGGAATGATTTTTGCAAACAGTGAAAACTTGGGAATTTTATTATATTCTTATTTGTCTGCCATGCTCTTTCAGAATGAAAGGTGCTAATCGCAATTTTATGGCAGTTCCGTCTCTTCTACTTCTGATCTTTGGGTCCAGTCACTGCAAGGATGCAATTCCGAAGGTTGGAATTAACCCTGTCACGAAAGGGGAGATCAGGTTAAAGGAACCTGTACATGTTATAGGCAAAAGGTAGTTGCATTTGTCTGCAATCCAAAGACAATAATTGACTTGAAATGCTGGGTTTGTGCGTGTTCAGAGGGGAAGTGGAGAAGCAGTAGACATAAGTGTTTAAAGGTCAGTTGTTCTTAGAACGTTTGAAGAAGGATTTTTGTTTGCTTCTTGTGGAAAGAAAAAAAAAGATCTTAAAGATGGCAGTAGCTTTGGGCTGTTGAGTTGACTGAGTCTTCTGTGAAAGCTTAAAAAAAGAAAAAAAGGGGGCTAGGGGCTGGAAAGCAGACAATACTCAGCTGCCTGTGGGTCCATTCAAGGAGCAGTTCAGAAATGTCAGGTTCTGTGCAAATAAACAGTAGGTTTCAATTGTCTGCTGCTAATTATCGCCCAAATTTGATTTGCACGCTCTTCAAAGGGACTCATATCTTTCCATTTAGTTATTTGTTTCACTGCGATGAATCTTTAATTCAAGCCAAATGTGGGTCACTTTCCAGCTGAAAAAAATGCTTGGAATGTATTTATCTACTGTCATACCAGTGTCTCTTTTTAGTTTTATGTATGTGTTGATTCATGGCCTCGATGGGGAGGTGAATTTGTGTCAATCTGTGAATTGGCTTTGCTTGTTTGGCAAGTTTGTGAAGGGTTTGGTCAATTATAGAAGGGCTTAAATAATTGTAATAGAGTATTTCTGGTGCACTTCAGAGTAAAGAGGTAAGTCTTAAAATTTTACGGATAATAACAAAATCTCAGTGTAAGTACATTTTTTCCCCAGCTATTATATGCCCTTTTGCAAACATAGGTTAATTGGTCTTTTGCTCACACTTTTTTTCCAACTTCGATAGCTTTCACATCTTGGTATGCAAATCAGTTCCTACTCTATCTGCAGTGATGCAGTATTCAGTCTCTGAGGATATCGAAATAGTAGTTGCATACTTGTCCTCCCATCAGAAGTACCTATAGTAACTACGTAACATAGGCATATAATGAGAAAATACGGCAATTTAAGGGTGATTGTTCAGCACTACTTGGGTATCTTGCAGTGCTGAGTTGTCTGGGAGCAGTCTATGGCACCCTGCTCTAGGTGTCTCTATGTGAGCAGGGCTGGGACCAGATGGACCCAGGGTACCTTCCATCTTCACCCAGCCTGTGGTGCTGTGCCCATTATTCTTTAGTAAGATCTGTGAAGACTGGATATTTAATTGTGCAGGGCTAAATATGAGTTCAGTTTTTCTGACTGCACTTTTGTGTTGAGCTTTTGTTGGTCATATAGGAGATGGATATATGAGAAAAATGCATTACTTTCTGTCCTTTTTGATCTGAGAAGAGAATATGTCAGAGGGAGGTTAAAAGATTAAATTAACACTCATATGCTTTATGTATATGCTTAGGAGAAAAAAAACACAAATGAAAAGCAAAACAAAATAAACCAACACCACAACAGAATTACAGAAACCTGTATGGCTGTCTTGTAAAGGGAACCTATTTTTCATTCTTAGGCTCTCATTGGTTAAATGCAGAGAACAAGTCAGTGCTGCACTATGCCCCATGCAGTTTTTCATACAGTGCGCTCCTGTACTTATACAGACTCACCACGTTTTGCTCATTTGGACCTGCTGCCAGCTCCAGTTATGTGACCACCTACTCTTCTTCCAGGGATCCCTGTCTCAGTGCGTGTGGGTATCTTGCCTGTCAGCTTCCCCTGACCTTGTTGCTGCTGTTTGAGAAGTTATGCCCTGACTCTATCAAGCGTTTCTTTTGTGCTCCAGTATACTTCTGGTATCAGTTCCTAGGTTTTTGATAGCTGATCCAATAGAATCTGATCTGAGCCCAAGGTCTTTGTGAAGCATGGCAATACAGTAGGTGTCATCTTTAGCAGAGCTGTATCTTGAGTTTGTACCATAAAATGCTGCTTATTGTACCTCTCTGTTGGAGGGTCAGTGGTATGCTGTAGCTCCTAACTGCAGGCAGCCGCTCATAAAGCGCCGTACCAAGTGGATGCACTTGATCTTAGCAGGCTTTGTCTGCTTTCAGTGTGAAAGATATTTGATGTCCACCGTCATCTATGGTCTCTGATCACTGATGTAGCTGCTGGCATCTCTCTGGAGAACAAGCTTGACCTCACCCTCAGCCCATGGCGATGTGTGCTGGCAGCTGCTATCTGCACAGATGGCAGGGTTGCGTTCAGACACTTGAGCCTCTGCTTTTTCTGCACCTTGAAATTGGTCCTTGATACGGTTCATTATTTATTTAGTGCTGTAATCAATCCAGCCAAAGAGTAATCTGCAGTCCAGCTGGCAAGGCACTTAGCAGCCACAGTGGGGAAATAGGTAAATCCAACCCACAAACTGCTACCTACTGAGATGGGAGTGAAACTTGGCTAGCTCTGCTAATTGCTATCAGCTATTTACGGTTGCATGTTGCATTGGTACAGATTCTTGCAAAAAACTTTATTTGGGGCTGCACACTGTATGCTGTCCTGCTCATAGGGATACACAGACTTGTGATGGCAGTGTTCTCACAGACGAGAAATACCTGGCTATGCTCAGACCTGGCTTTGCCTTTAGCCAAGTAAGTGGGCTTATGCTGAAAGCATTGGTGCCTCCAGGTAACACATTTTGGGAGTGGTTTTTTTTTTTGCTTGTTTGTTTTTTGTCTATTTGTTTGTTTTAAGCTTCACCAAAGAAGTATGAAGGCAAGTAAACACTAGAGTACAAGTAGATGCTCTGTAGACCCGTTTTTTTTGTAAATAGCATGTATAAATGTATTGAGACATTGTGGAGTCTCTTTCTCTGGAGATACTCAGGACCCATCTGGGTGCTTTCCTACTAAACCCACTGTAGGGAACCTCCTTTTAGTAGATGATCTCCAGAGGTCTCTTTCAAACCCCTATGATTCTAGATTCTATAACCAGGCACGATAGCACTGAAAAGTGTGAACTTTTCTCAGCAGTCTTAATGGAGTGCTGGCTTTAAAAAGCTAATTTAGCTGCTGCTTTCTATGCAATTAACATTGAGCTAATACATTGGGTTAGTTCAGCTGTGTGGTACTTTGCTTAGTGTCAGGATGGGTGTTGGCTCAGACACCACAATGAAAACATCTCTTTAAGGTAAACACGTCATCAAAGATCAAACAAAACCTGAGGCTATGGAAACAGGCTGGAGCAACGTAATGATATTATGATTCCGTATAAATTAATTTGAACAAAGTGCACAGCAAAAAGGGATGGAGTTGAGAAACGTGAAATTTAAAAAAAAAAAAAAGGAAAAAATTGCTTAGATTTACAAAGGAATCAAATAAAGGGGAAGCTGACAGCATGGTAGCTGACACAGAATCAGATACTACCCTATAAACTTGGAGTACATGAGAAAAAGGGCAAATAATGAAACAAAGCAAAACTTCAAGTGAAGCCAACAAACCTTTTATTAAGATTGTTTATTTAGACATTTATATTGTTTATTAAGACTGTTCCAGAGTAATAACAGCATAGTAATCACCATCTTGTGCAGTAGCAATGGTGTTTGGTGGTATAAGGTTTGGAAGCTTGCAGCCTGGTGGGGTTAAAAGTAGATCACCTTGAATGGGGACAGTCTCTATAGTCTGTCACCAAAAAGAATTCTAAGTGCAAACTTCAAGGTAGAGATCTAAGTGATTTTTTCTTTAATGGTCTCTGGGATACTTCTCTGAATCTCCTGTAAATTGAATGATGCTCTATGCTTAAAATGCAAGCCCAAGATTTTAACTGTGCACACCTGACCATCTGGGACAGGAATCTCTCTCAAAAATTCATGAGCTGTGGGGCTGGGGAAAAGGGCATTTCTCAGGATTTGTCCAGATGGATGGAGGCTGTGGATCACCCACCACTTTCTGGCTCCTCCACGAGGTGGGGGGAAGCAGCTCGCGTTGCGGCCTACGCCCACTCCCCTCCTCACAGCAGGCCCCTTGCTGCTTGCTCCTCTGGGAAGCCATGATGTGTTTCATGGTGGTGGTCCACCCCTCTGTGAGGGGTGCCTGCGTGGCCATGCCTGCTCTGCCTGTAGGAGAAGAGCAGGAGGATGTTTTCACTAGTGCTCAGTGTCTGCACGGGGCTCTGGCCTTGCCAATACATCTCGTTTTGCTGTTTGAGGTGAGATCTGGAAGGAGCATTTCCCAGGGCTGTGCTTTCAGTCTGTGCAGTTCCTGGAAGCTGAGCCTCGTGTAACGTGCAACTCCCTCTCCTTGTCTTCAGCTCCGTTACTCGACTGATTCTTCTTTTTCCTTTGATCTCTGCTCTCAGTGAAGCAAGTCAGCACAAAATAGAAAATATTGGTCAGTTTTAAAATCCAATTCAGTTCATTTCTGTTAACAGATTTGTAGTTTTTTGTTTGATTGATTTTAATACCTGTGTAGAGACAGCGCTGCTTCTGTTTTAGGGGGTCATCTGGTGGCAGCTGATGTGAATTATTCTTTAGGCATTAAAGTGTGCTTACAGTGGTGTTAGGGTAGTTCTCAAGCTGTACAATCTGAAAGTGATCTATTATGATAAAAAGCTGTGGGAGCTGGATGTTTTTAGGCGACAACCTAATGCAAACACAGGAGCAGAACTGGAGACTGTATCAGTAAATTGCTTGGAAAAAGGCGGGAAGGGGGAGCCTCTTCGGGAGCCTCTTCAGGAGCCTCTTCAGGAGCCACTTCATCTTTGGTACGTTACCTCCTGTGCCTGTGCCACTCTTAGTCTAAGTCTGCAGTTATGTGCTTATACATAATGACATTTTGCTTCCCTTTAACCCCAATATGCTCTTTGAGCTGGTTGTTTCATCTGGCTACCCGAAATGAAAGGTCTGTGAGTTGCACCATGTGGTAGGAAGAGGTGGAAGGTGACTGATAAGTGATACTGCCATCAGAGAAAATGTCCACCAACCTCCTCTTAACCTGCCTTTATGTGTATAAAGGAGTGTACTCTACAGTGTCCCAAAGCTTTTATTTTCTAGGGCTGGGAACAGATAGGGTGTGGTTGGTTTAGTCAATATATGTTTTTCTCTTTATTGGTACTATTTGTACTGGTTTCCTAAAGGAAACAGGCAACAATATTTATTTTTGCCAAAATCTTTGTCATGGTAATGCAGTATGAGTGTTAACAGACATTGTTCTGCTTCATTAGTATGGAAATGTGTGCTACATGTGAGGATAGATCAGCTCTTTCAGAAGTGCCATCTGTAACATTTAATGAGATGGGACAGCAATTATCCTTAACCTGCAGGCTGTTTGCTGTCTAGGTGAGAAGGGGAGGGAATGTTACAAGTTCTCCAGCGACAGCAGTGTTGGAGGCAAAAGCAATGGGTTGCTGCAGAGAAAACTCTGCTTGCTTCCTGTGGAGCTGGGCTGGAGTGAGGACCAGCCTTGGTGTCTCTTCTTGGCCAGGTGGCTCCTTGCTGATGCTTCCCATGGGTTGCTGCTTAGAGAGACATAGCGTTTCCTGCTGCAGTAGTGGTCCTGCCACCATCCCTGTCACTGTGGAAATCAGATTTAAATGAGGCAATAACATGCTATAGGAAGAGTCAAACTTTTGTAGTTCAGCTCTTATGCTGAGGCCAAACACATCTCAAGAAAAAACTGCTTGGTTTACCAAATACACAGGTGATGACAATGCATTTATGTTCCCTGGCAAACTGAGTTAAACAAACAGGGACTAAGTTGGGCAGACATTATAGGAGGTAATACTTTGCTATAACTTAACTAGGAGCAGTTTATTCTCCTTTCCACTTATGGCAATCACTATGCATCACTCTCCCAAGAGAAGAGCATTGTGGAGAAAAAATTACAACATACAAAGTCTTGCGAGTGCAGTAACTATGCAATAGGGGACAGTAGCTAAAATGAAATATTTAAGCGTATGTACATCTGTCTCCTTTTTATAAAAATTATGGTTGTTTTTACCTCAGATATTAAACTGTTAAATTAAGGCCTGAAAACTCAGTCACTCAGCTCTCAGTGTGCCTAAATTCAAGCCGCCTTTCAGTAACATCAGGTTCTGTGCAAATAAACAGTAGGTTTCAATTGTCTGCTGCTAATTATCACCCAAATTTGATTTGCACGCTCTTCAAAGGGACTCATATCTTTCCATTTAGCTATTTGTTTCACTGCGATGAATCTTTAATTCAAGCCAAATGTGGGTCAATTTCCAGCTGAAGAAAAAAAAAAGCTTGGAATGTGTTTATCCACGGTCATACCAGTATCTCTTTTTAGTTTTATGTATGTTTTGATTCATGGCCTCGATGGGGAGGTGAATTTGTGTCAATCTGTGAATTGGCTTTGCTTGTTTGGCAAGTTTGTGAAGGGTTTGGTCAGTTGTAGAGGGGCTTAAGTAATTGTGTGTAATGGAAAGTTTCTGGTGGGCTTTAGTGTGAGCAATGCAAGTCCTGAAATTACACAGGCACAAAAAATCTCATTACGCTCGAATTCCCATCCTGCCTATAAAAAGATATCTGTGCCAGGATGAAGTGGGGAGATGGAATAACACAGTCTAGATTTTTTCTCTACTTCATTGACTCTGAATTAATGAATGCGCATACTGTATCTGCAGTCTCCTTGGCTGCCACTATGACCCTGTCCAGAGCCATAAAATTTCATTCATGGAACTGAAGGAATTCTGGACATTTTCCCTTTTAAATTAATAGAAAGCACCAAATGCAAGACACAGGGCTATGGCAGGCAAAAAAAAATCACTGTAATAAATACCACATGTGATCAAGATTTATGAAGCAGACAATAAAGACTAATTTAAAAAGAGAAATCCCTCTATTCTCTTTCATGTGGCTGAAGGCATCATTTCTGGCTGTCTTTACAGGAGATTTATTCAAAGATTTAACACCCCCTTCTGTTTTTCTTCTCCTGGAAGCTTGGAGGAGGATAGTTTATTAACTTACTATTCTTTAGGTTCACATATGACCTCTGTTTTCTTTTATCATGGAGTAGTTGGTGGGCGTTTGGGATATTTTTTTCTTGAAAGATATTTTTTCAAGATACTTCTTCAGTATGATGTGGCATTTTCTGTATTTATTTATTCATCTCCTAATAAGAATATCTTTTCATTGTGATTGTGTAAAGTGTGTCTCAACAGGGTCTGATACAGGGAATTCATCTTTGCCAAATAGGAACTTTTTTTTTGTTGAGTTCTGTGTTTCTGGTTTCAAGTTCTATGTAATTGGTTAATATCCATAATCTTTTTAAAGTTTATTTTCAGTCCTGTCAAGTCCAATCCATATATCCCCCCTCAGCAACGCAGGTGAAGTATGTGTTGTTAAAATGTGCTGGATGCAGTGTACAGGACACATCAGGATGTATATGATAGAAGTTTCAGGGTTGGAATATCTCAGCATTTGTTGACAAAAGCAGGGGGATCCTACTCATTTAACAAAAGGATTAATAATACACTTCAGAACATACACCAGCTTGTCACAATTGAAATGAGAGAAAATCCGAAGGTAGGCACATTCAGATTCATGGATATGTATTTCATTTAAATTTCTTTTATTTTTCTTAGGATTTGGTTTTGATGTACATAGGCATCTCTTCTTTCCTTTTTTTTTTTTTTTTTTTGTGGCTATTTTGCACAGGTGATGAATAGAACTGCAATATTATTTCTATAAGATACAGTTTGCAATTTGAGGTTTTAAGTAAATGACCATATCTAAATGACTTCTGAGTTTAGTACTTGCGGACACCATGCCATTTCTAAGCCTTTCCAAGAAGATGGCCATTTGAGCAGTCACTGTATTGTATATTCTCATATTATTCCTCCCCAGTCTTCTTTTTAGTGAGTGTATCCCATAATCCAGCCTTTACTTCTCCTCAAGCTAGTTAAGTTTCACCAGAACAAAAGTATGAGCCTGCCAACTTTCTTTCCTACAACCTACTGCCTCTTTTTTTCAGTACGCTCAGGACACAAGAGATTTTTGCCTTTTTATGTTCTCTAGTGCTCTGGATAATATCTAAAAGGATTTGTCTCTGCTAGATTGAAGCCCCAAAGTAGCAGTTACC
This sequence comes from Gallus gallus, assembly GCF_016699485.2. Taxonomy (NCBI): domain Eukaryota; kingdom Metazoa; phylum Chordata; class Aves; order Galliformes; family Phasianidae; genus Gallus; species Gallus gallus. The sequence goes on from NC_052534.1 coordinate 22,812,601, forward strand.
TCTTTGTGGAGATCTTGAGAGTGGGTGGTGATGGGCTCTGTTAAGATCCGTGGTTTAACCATAGCCTTCACAGTAATTGGAGTTCACTGTAGTAAAACCATAGCATTCATCTTTGTAAGGAATCTGTGGCTGGCTGCCTGGAGCTCAGTTTATACCATGTAAAACACACCACAATTTCTGAAATATATTGGGATCATACTAGCTCTATTTCCACTCTTACAGTGAAGATTCATAGCTGACTCTGGGAACCTGTGAATGTGATGGATATTTCATGCCATCACTGATTTTGAATAAACACATGGACTTTCTCTTGAGAGGTTACATAGAAATAATTGGTGTCCTTCAGGGTGTGCATTCCACATGTTAACATTTGACCCTTGTTTCACAGTTCTCTGTAGTCTAGAATTTCTATTTGAGTTGAAAATTGAGAGAAAACAAGAGCTTGAAAATGGGCTCAAGCCATACACCTTCCCAGATAAGGGAAAAGGGATGGGAGAACCCTCTGTATATATTGCTATGAATCGTGGAGGCAAATATTGGGAACGTGAAACCACCCCAGCCTTGTAAAAGTGCCTATGGAGAGCATGTCCTGAGGAGCTCTGGCAGTGGATACTTGGTGGTAGGGAGCCCACAACACCTTTGCAATCTCTTTTCCTGACTGCTGGAGCTTTAATGTTATTTTAAGATGCATCTGAAAATCAACATATTTTCTGACTTTCAGATGAACCCCTGGTTGTGTATCCATTTTTTTGTGGGAATTATTCCAGGCTTTTTATTTTTATTTTTATTTTGTCTTCCAGGAGAAGGAGAGTTGACCTGAAGTTCTCTTTTAGCTAAGTAGTGTAGAATAAATGGATTCTAAAGCAAAGCTATATTTTTTGAGTTGTGTTCAGTACTCTTTTGCTGCAGTAACAAAGTCTTTATTTTCAAAGTAACAGTGCTTGAATTTTCCGTAATGCTTGCTGCTCATAATACAATGTAGAAGGAAGCTTTCCTGCTCTGTAATCTCTCATTCAGTCTTTCTGTCAGTCTGTTTCCCTAGATAGCTTCTGTGACCCCTCTCTCTTACAAAGCTTTTTAACTGAAGTGGTCTTTTGATCTCTAGCTTTTTATCCAGGAGAAGCAGCTTTGTTGCTTTGACCAGGAGCCTCGAGTTGGATTGTTTGTGAAGAAGGTACTTTGCTGGAAATACCTTGATGCATTCTTGGGAATTCAAAACGTAGCCTCCTATTTATGTGAATCAGTTCCATCATAGAAAAAAATTTGAATAAATCTCCAGACCCACCTAATTGGCATCCTTACTACGTTGTATTACTCATAAATCAATAGGCAGCCTGTGCGTCAGAGCTGCCAGGCTCTCACAGTTAGGGTATCTGTAACTTGGGTTGCCTTTATACATGTAGGAATTTACTTGAGCTTCAATACGTAGCATTTGTGTATTTCTGCTGAAATGCTTTTGTTCCAGAAAGCATTAGAGCACAGTGAAGTATTACTTCAGTTTCTTGTCCAGTCCTAAAGGAGATTGTTTATTTATGTTATTATGGCCAAAAGGGAAGTACTAAAAGAACAAATGAGGAGATAAGATTTTAAATGGGCTTTCCAAAGAATACAATTCCATATAGCTCATTCCTGAATTGAAGTGCAGACAAATGAATTGACCTCCATAAGCCTTTATGGGGCATGACAGAAATAAGCTATGTGTAAAGCAAGGAAGATATTTCATCCACTAAAATTTCTCAAGGGCATCCTACCTGTCCTTCACACCAGGGGAGTTTGGGGGCTGATGTGATTCTCCTACCGTCCCCCCCAAAAATCAAAATAACCCAAATCCACTAAAAACAAAATAAAACAAACAAAAAAATTCTCTGCTTTCACACTCTTATAACTTTATTAATTTCATCAGAGTGAGATCAGCAAATTCTCATATAAATCAAAGCACGGAGCAGTTCCATAAGCGAACCTTTGTAAGGGCTCAAAGACTAGTGGTCCCCAGGGCACTTTGAGGAAAGCCTTTGACAAAATATCTGCCTTTCCTCTTGCCCCCCACCCCATTGGTTTGAAGAAAAATGAGCCTTTTCTGTCCAGAGGAGAAACCTCACAGATATCCATGCCTTTGACACCTTGAGGCTGTATTATGTCATTGCCACGCACACACAGTGCTGTACATTGACACCACTGGAAACTAGAGCTTGTGCACAACATGGAATTTCATGCCAAGAATGCTTCAGATCAGCTCTCCCTCATTAATAAGCTCCTGGGTAGTATTCAAGGTGTGAGTTTTAACCTATAAAGCCCTAAATGGTTACCCGGGAGACTGCTTCTCTTCCTGTAACACAGCACGTATAACTGAAATCAGCCAGAGACACTTGACCTCAGCTTTGGAATTTACTTCCCAAATCCATCCACCTGGGCAGGGACCCATCAGAGGTTAAAGCAGTCTGTGAGCTCTGCTTGTTAGCCTGAGGCACTGGCAGGAGATGGTCTGAAGGACTAGGGTTTGCTTTCAGTAGAGCCATGTAGTTTTGTTTCCTGGTGAGTGCTGCTGTGTTTTTATTTTATTTTTACCCCCCTTTCCATGCCAGGAAGAACAGAAAATTGTTTTTGAAACGATACCATGGCTAGTTTCTACTTGCCATCCTGTAGCTTGAACTGAGGCATCGCCCACTGTATTTTAGTTGATGACAGTTCCGACTGCACTGAAATCAGTGGGATTACATTCATTCTGAGGATATATTCCCCTAAGCAAAACATTTCTGATCAGATAAGAATCTATAAAGAAATTATTTGCAAAGTTGGATGAGACCAGGAAACTCTGTTAACATAGCTTCTCTTTAAAACTCTGAGATTGATGAGGAACCGTTTTACAGCACAAACATTAACTGGAAAGAACGTGACCAAGAGAAGCCTGAGTGAAAGGGGAGACAGAATCCACATTGATATTTGCCATGCAGTCTGTTTTATTCACAGCTCATTAAATGAAGTGCAGAAAAGGGGAAGCTGCAAAAAGATAGGATGTGCTTGACCTTGTTTTCTGCTGGAAAGAGGCAGGACATGCAGTGACAGTTCTGCAGTGGGGTACGCACTGCTTGCATTCTGCACCAACTTGGTCAGTGCAGCTTGTGCAAGGTACCATGATATGGTCTCAGAGGGATGCATCAAGGAATTTGAAGCTGGAAAGCTGAACCTGGCATATTTTGGCATCTAAGTAATTCTGTGTCCTCTGCTGTCTGCCTGAAGAAAGTGCCTGTAAAAATACTTGGGGTTTGTAACAATGAACAGGAAGAAATGGTGGCAAACAAATTTGCCATGTTTAGCAATAGAAATAGTAATTCAAACAGCATGTAGTTTTAAGTGGGAGAATTAGGAGAAGTCCATTGATATAGTGAAAGAGATGTTGCTTCTCTGTTTCACCTGATGAGGGAGGATAAATGCACTTGAAAGCCGAGAGTGGAGATAAATCCCAAGGCCAAAGTATTTTATTCACCAGTGGCTCATCCCTAAATTACTTGGCTATAGGCCACAGTTCCTATCTGATAAGACAGAATGTAAAGCTGGGAGTAATCTCTTTGCTGGACTACACAAGCCAGATTTTTCTGGTTTTGCATGTATAGATGTTTTGTCCTTGCATTTCTCTTCCCTTTTGTTTTGATCCTAAGCTCAGTTTCTATACCGTGGTAGAGGTACTAAACCCCAATGGACTCCATGCAGATGCCAAAAGCACCAGGTGCTGCCTAGCACAGTCCCTTATAGAGAAAATACATCAAGTGCTCCAACAGCCCAACTTTCGTTTTCTTTCAGGCTCCCAATTGCAGGGAACGAGTCCGGGAATCTGTGTCTCCTTCTTCAGGTCCTTAAATATTCACAGTGAATGAATCCCACGCTCTTTGGTCAGGACAGGAATTTTTCTTCAGAGGTAAGCCTTCTCACATACTAGTGTTTTTTTTTTCTAAACCTCGTTCATTGCTAGTGAAGAGCTGCTCCCTAGGAAAATGAGCATCTCAGCTCTATTATTTGCAAATCTGATAGATGTATGATGGGGCAAAGTTAGACTGACAGTGAGCATTTCATTGATGTGAAACTTTACACCCTATCTGGACACAGTATATACTTGGTTTATGATCCATTTGGGCATGCTTGTTAGTTATTGTTGAGGTCAATCAAAGTGTAATTGTAACATAGGGAAAGACAGTCCCAGGGCTATAAAGATTTGTTTCCAACAGCTGCTATTCATTATTCATTAAACTCTACTTTCTGTTTTTAAAATTAATAACCCTTGGCCTTCAAACAAGGCATCAGACTTTAAGAACATAGATTTAAAAATCAAAGATGCACTAGTTTCTTCCTTAGATAACTGAAAGCACAAAGTACTTCAAACTAGTTTACTGTAGAACTTAGTGTTTCTGCTAATGGAAAACCAGATGTGAGTTAATTAACCTGAAGTTTACGGGCACTGTATGCTGCATGGGAGAGAACCCGCCAGCGTGCAATAAACCCCAACCTTATGGAAGTCAGGGGGACTGCTCAAATCTGCAGTTACATAAAATTTCATAAAAATTAATGTGAAGTACAGTATTGCAAGTCAACAGTGAGGGAATATCATATTAAACAGAGTTTATTCAAATTGGAACTTGTACCTCCATTAAATCAGAGATTTTCTAACATCCATTCACCATTGCTTGTCCAGAGTGTATCACAGTCTGTGGCTCAGGATCATTGTAGGAGTCACTGGTGTTCTATGAATCCCATTCTTTGTCCTCAGTGAGTGCTGCTCTCATGATGATGCATGGAAAGGCTCTCCAGGACAGCACTGGGGCACAGCTGAGGGCCCCACCTGAACTGACTCACTGCCTTGTGCTAGCTCTGCATTCCTGGTCCTGTGCTGCTCTGTCTGTTGTCACTGAGTGGGGGATATATCTTCTGGTTCTGTGAACCACAGAAAGAGAACAGCAATGTCTATGGGTGATCCAATTGAGTAACATTTGTGATTTTTGAGTGGCAACGTTTTGCCTCCAGCAAAAATCCTTCACTCTGCAATTGTTAGCAACAGTTGCTCTAATGGCTTTCAGAAGAAGATACTGGAATGTACAGCTATCACTAATGTTAAGGAATAAAAACAATGCTGTGTAATTGCCCACTGCAAAGCCTTGTGACAGGTCCATACCTATATGTTCATATACGCGCAAGGAAAAATATTTCACAGTGTTTACCTTTCAGTGGAGCTATTTTGGTCTTTCTGCTATGTGAGTTCCAGGACCCCATTACGTGCTGCTCTGAGGTGCCCTGCCTTCCTGGCACATTGGGCACAGTCTCTTGACGGTGAGACTGTAAATCCCATGTGTAGGCTTGGGCCCTACCGCTCCTTCTCTCCTTGTGGCTCACTCTGTGGCAATTAAACCCATCTAATTTTCTCAGTATCACGTTTTTCTTAGTCCATTCCCAGAACATTGGATTACTCTGTATTGGCAATGAACAAACTTGTGACACAATTCCCGTCAAGTAGTTATGAATTATGTTAGGTTTTTAATAGTGAACACGTCAAACTGTCCGTATGTTTCTTCTTGAGTTGCAAATCCATGTCTATGGAAACTGGTTATTTCAGAGGATACTGATCTAGCTCAGGCAATCTAGTAATATTTTTTCCATTTTCATCACTTTGCCATCACAAAAGGCTACATCACTGTGGCTAAAACATGTGCTTGATACTGTTCTGAGGCTTGATCTCTCAGTGCAGGCCATCTATTTACTTTTCAAAGGAAATATGATTACATTAACTGTAATGCACTGTCATGAGCCCGGTAACTATGGTATTTGAGCATGAAGTTAATTAAAACTAGTCTTAACGGGTTAACACGGTCATCTCTTTGCTCTCTGAATCAGTCTCTCATATTATTTTCTTTCCTGTGTAAATTCCACTACTTATTCACATGGGATACTTTAAACCATTGGTAACTGTTACATTTATGGCATATTTCTGTGCAAACATGAGGATATCCATTGCACATGAGCATGTTTCTTTGTCTCTGCTGGCCTTGTTGGACAGCTTATCTACTGTTTTCCATAAGTCTGACCTTTCATGTTTAGTTACTTTTTAGACACTGGAAAACTGACTATCTGCTCAATTTCCTTGTAGCTTGTGGGTAAGGTTAAAATATCATGTAGCTACCGTATGGTTGGTATTATACAGCCACAACTGATAAGCAAATATTTTCTTTTTAAATACATACTACATTTTGCAAGAATACATAACAAGTTTTCCCATTCCTATTCTTTGTCCTAGAGAAGACCTAGTGTTGTTAAGTATAAAAAATTGCCATTGGCGTTTATCTTAGTAAATCTGTTCACATCAATTGGTTCTGCCTACCCCGTATTTCAAAGCAAAATTATGAGGAAAGGTCATATAGATTGCCCTTCTTTTCAGTTCTTGGCTTAAGGGTGTCCTGTTTATAATTAAGGAACAATTTCTTCTGTGAAAGAACTTTTTCTTTCTTTTTTCTCTTCCTCTTTTCTTCACATAAAATTTGGAAAGGCATGTGGAAGCCAGAGGACAGTTAATGCAAGTGGATAATTTGTTACTACAGAGGCAATCTGTTTTATTTTTTTTGAGAAAATCTAAAGTGGCTTCTGCATTGTGCATTCAAATTCAAATATGCACACCAACAGCATGGAACTTGGAGGTAGATTGCCAAATGTGAAGGTTTTGATTGCAAGGCCATCTGGCATTATGAAAAACGCTCTTGAATGCTTAAAAGAAACCTAAACCACATTGCTCAGTAGGTGCTGACTCCAATGAAATTGAACCATCTTGGTCCAGGTTTGTTGTCTGACCATCGGAGAGACTGTGGGAAAGTCAACTGCTTCTGTGCTGATGAAGTGACTGTGGCTGAGAATCATGCTTTTAAGGGGAAAAAATGCTGAGCGGAATGTCAGGTTGAAGCAAAATATTTTAAAATGGTAGCACTTCTTAAAATTCTTGCAGCATTCATGCAAAATGTGCGTTTTTAGAAGACCGAGAAGAGGTAATGAAAATATTGTTGCTCCAGTTTGGTCCTAAAGAAATAAACCCTGAGGAGAGATAAAAATCTATTTGCAGTCAGAATGGTCTGAAAGCATTTGGGCAATATGGAAAAATGTGCCTCTAGATAATGTGGAGACTGGTGTTACTTGGATTGATCTCTTGAAGTCAGAGTTTTCAGGATTCTGTGAAACTCTGTTTGTTTGTCTGCTTTTCTTACAGTCTGTGCACTACTTGCTTACAAGCTTCACTGCTTGGATGGAACCAAAGGGATTAGTAATGGGATGTAAGGGCTTTTCTATCTAGGTCAGACTGGATTTAGCACTGCCTGAAAATGACACTGCTTGTTTAGCGTTCTGTATCAAATGTACAGTGGCTAGATTCATAGCAGTCTGGGTCATCTAAGGTCAGAGTGCAGCTAAAGTTGAGAAAACAGTAATGTTGAGGCAGCATTTTCAGACTGCTAAGCAGGGAGGAACAGCACTGACTATTCCCACACAAATCTTTATCTGTATGCATTTCCTTTTCCTCTTTGAGGTGGAAGACTTTCATCTTAGATGATGCGTGTCGTGCATTTATAGGCTAGGAAAGCGTGTGTCAGGTCAGGCATAAATCTGATGAATTGTTTCTAGTTTGAATTCTGGAGTCTGAATTGCGCTCTCACTAGCCTGGAACAAGATTCTGTTTCTGCAGTTGTCCGAAGGTTCAAAAGGTTTGTCATTTGGACTAAAAAAAAATATAAAACTCATTTTGTGTAAGAGTGAGCCTTAAAAAAAAAAAATCATTAGATTATTTGGGAAAAAAAAAACAAAAACAAAAACAAAAAACCAGGACGTAGAAGTGTAAATAGGTAAAAGTGTGCATATGGAGTTGTGATCAGTGCTGCTTGCTCATTCTCCCCAGGTGGAATGGGGGAGAGAATTAAGGGTGTAAAGGTGTGAGAACTCATGGGTTGGGATAAAGAGAGTTTACTAGGTAAAGTCAAAGCTGTGTGTACAAGCAAAGAAAACAAGGAATTCACCACTTCCCATTGGCAGGCAGATGTTCAACCACTTCTCAGAAGGCAGAGCTTGTCATGTGTACTGGTTTCTTGGGAAAACAAATGCCATCAGTCTGAAAGTTCCCTTTCCTCCTCCTTTCACCCAGCTTTCATTGCTGAGCAAGGCATGATACGTTATGAAATATCCCTTTGGAGTCAGCTGTCCTGGCTGTATCCCCTCCCAGCTCCTCACGGGCAGAGCAGCATGAGAAGCTGGAATGTTATAGAGAAGAGCTGCTGCTCTGCAGTAACTGAAAGGTTGGTGCGTTATCAGAGTTGTTTTCATAAAAAAAAAAAAAAAAAAAAATCCAAAACACAGCATCATACAAGCCTCAGTGAAGGAAATTAACTCTATCCCAGTGAAAACCCTGACATGTCTTTAATGTGGGGGCTAATTCCTGCAGAAAACACCAGTTTGGGTGGAATGGGTAGCAAGCAGGCTCCCTAGACTTCCCATCACATGAAGCTGACCATGTGGGAAGCACACAGCCAGCGCATGGCCAGCAGGGAGAGGGAAAGGCAAATGGAGACATTGAGGTGCTACTCTTCACTTTCCCTCTCCCAAAGACATGGATGTTCTCAGAGAAGAGAATAGGGGAAAGAATGAAACCAGCTTTTTCTTTGCCACCATGGAGCTTCCCATGCAGCAGCTCAGCAACTTGTGACAGAAAAGAATACTGTTTGTCCCAGTCTCTTCATCACCAACTTGGGTGACTTGAGTCTTGCATCTGGGAAAAGATTCAAGCTGAAGTGCTCCTGGTGACAGAGAACGGTCAGAATCAGAGGGCTGAGGGTTTGAATTCTGGTGTCTGACTCCTATGTGTGAAGCCAGCTGTGTGTATCCGCTGTACGTGTTGCTGTAGCATCTGTTTTCTGAAATAGACAAAATCCATTCTGAGGCCTTTGTTTTGTATTGTTAAAGCCTTTCAGCCATGCAAAGAATAGACTGCTAAGATTTTTAAATTCAGCAGAGCATGGGATCTTCTCTGTAACTGAGTCCCATGCCATGTGACAGCTAGTTTCAGTTACTTGTTGCAGGCATGCTGAGCTGTGTTGGTAGAATATTTCCTTCTCAGGAGGATGAAAGGTCATAAATCTTCATTCACTCCACGATAAATTGTGTGTTAATGAAGGTAGAACTTCCTTTGATATGAAACCAGGTTAAAAGAAGAATTCTTCTGAGGAGGCTTTGGAGAATAGTAAAAAAAATTGCAGATTAGAATACAGAGGAAATGATGGATCCTTAAGAGGAATTTTTGTGTAGACAATGGCAAATTCTCTTCAGCTCTACTAACATTTGTAACGGTTGAGTTGAGATCTAAAGAATGCATTTACATGTTACTGATAGAGATAATTAATGAAAAATCTGGTGTAAAATTTTGAGCACAAGACGTGAACACCTCCTCCGTTCCCACAAAGCAGTCTGTCTCCCTGTATGGTCAGCCTTGCCTTATTTCACAAAAAGAGCCTGCAAATAAATTCAAATCTAAGAGGTAGAAGGGACGATTCACCCAAAATGCTGTCTGAGGAGTTCACTTTGCTCCTCTCCCCAGGCTCATCTGCAGCATTTCAAGAAATAGCCCTTACATGCATTGATTAGTGTGTCCTGGGTTTGACTCACTGCAGCATCATTCCAATTTTATATTGATGTGACACCACAGGAGTCACCTCCAAGATTTTTATTTCCCTATCTCATTGAGTCATTTTTTAAGCATTCAGTCATCTTATTAGCTGAGTGCCATTTGATCCTGTGGATAAAGTTGGCAGTCCTGGCAAGGGTAGGGCATGCTTTGCTGTTGTATATCTGCTATGTGTCCGGGAGCTCAGCTTGGTGCTACAGGGATGTTTTAAGGGGGGAAATCCTGTTCTTCTCAATCATTTTGTCAAATGCTGAACATCAAGACCTGTGTTTGACTTATCAGTTGCATATGGATTATGTTACCTGTCTCTGTTCTGATCTGTTTCTGTTTTCCATATGATGCAGCTGGTATAGGGTTTTTTTTATCATACAAAAGCTATAATCTTGAAGAACCAACGTTAATTTCCTCTGGAGCCTTATGAAAAATATCAAGGGTGCGCCTGACTTGTGGTGACAGAGCTTTTCAGCATACTCTGAGAAAGAACTGCTTCTGGGCACACGTGGCAGCCAGATATAGCTTACATGGACAGCAGAGTACATATAGTACTAGTTCATTAACTTTCCTTTCACAAAGCTGCTGACCAGATACTTTACTAGCACTTCTAATGTACCATCTCAGGTCTGGGGTCAGGTAATTAGTAATACCCAGCTGCACATCAGTCTGAGTTCCCATAAGATCTCTAACAATAGCGATTAGATTAAAACTTAATACCTTTAGACTCTTATAAACCCTTGGTCTCACATATTACACTAAACATTCATGAAGGGGAAGTCAGAATAAATTAGTCGATGTAAAATGTAGAGCAGAGCTGCGGGTGGTGTCCAGGGCTCAATCTTATGCAGTCCCCCTTCAGGCTGCTCCATCTTCTTCCATCCCATAGGATCCTAGGGAAAAGGGTAAGCAAGCATTTCTTGTTTTTGATGGAGTAGACAGTGAATGCGAGGGAACTTTCTATGCTTTTCTTTAGAAAGGAATTGTGGTCTGGACATATGATCTTCTAATTTGGAAAATTCTTATATTTTCCAGGGTGCTTGCCATAACTCAGGGAGAGTTTGGACTCACAGCAAAAGTGGGTGGGTGGAAAAGCTGTTTTCTGTTTGCTTTTTGTTTTTTTTTTTCTTTCTCCTCTAGTTTGGGGCTCTGACACACAATGTTTCCTTATGTTGTTTGAGACTTTGCCACTAAAACCTTGGAAAGAAAGGAACCTTCTTCTGTACTATGAGCCTGGTATTGTTCAGGATACCCTGCTGGGCTTCTGAAGAGAACTGATGACAGATACCCTATGACAGACACAGAAAAGTTCTGGAGTCTGAACAACAAATCAAATACATGAGCAAAAGCTGCAGTGACTTTTGTATGTCTTCATAGTTACCTCCCAGTTTCAAAACAGGCTATGTAAATATAGCATTTTTAATACTTCTTGGGAGAATTGCCTACTTGGAATAATTGAGGAGAAATGTGCAAGATAATTTCTAACTATGAAAATATGTAGCAGTGCAGCTTATGGAGAAGCAATGCAGAGCAGGGGTATAGAGAGCTGGAGCTGTAAAGCTTGTAAGTTGGATAAACCACCAGGGATCTGCTTTTGCCATGGTGAGAAGACTCCCAGTTCTCTGTATGGATGTGAGTTGTCTACACCCAATCTGAAAGAGTCCAACCCCTTAGACAATTAAAATCAGACTGTTAAAGTTATATGCCTGGCCGAGTCATCAACTTTATTTTGTAATAATAAAAGGACAGTGAGAACTTCTAGTAAAAGAGTTAAATTATGTGCTATTCCCAGCCTATGATTCCTACGGATTATGGGCAAAATCACAGCCAACTCACAGCATGGTTCCCATATGGACAGCTTTGGTTTAAAAATCACTGCTGTGAAATAAACACAAGAGGCTCAGGCAAGTGAGCTCTAATTCAGCTTGGTCAGATGGCAGAGAGCTATTCCTGTACTTAAACATTTCAAATATTGAGGGGCTTGAGGGGATGTCGTGCTCTGACCTCACCTAACATAAGAGCAAACATGAGGATGGGAGAGTAGCTGCATTCCTGACAACAGAGGAACAGGGAAGCAGTATAGCTTTAACATGGTTAACTCAGGCTTGGCTAATCAGGGGCTTTGTGAGGTACTGAGACACAGCCTTGAGGCACAGAGGTTGTCAGGAGTCCCCATAGCAAAGGGAAATGTGTTGCTAGGTCTACCCATATTGAAAGAAGAGGAACTTCTAGACTAGTACGCCTTATCAGATCTAACAGCAAAACTGGTCATTAAACACACATTAAAATGCTTGTCAGGATCTTATTTTTCTGTTTTCCCATTTATAGCTTGTGAGTAACTAAATGTACTTGCATGCTTACATGTTCTGCAAGGGTTAATTCATTGGAACTACCTTGGGGATAGAAATCTTTAGAAGCTCTGGAATTCCTGCATCTCCAAGTGTGAGTGGTTGTTATCTGTTTGCGTCCGACTGTCTTTGATATCTTCAGATGGAAGGTGATGATGACACCCCAAACCATTTCATGCCAGCCATATATCACTCTTCTGGGACCAGTCCTCCTCTGACATCTGACCTGAGTATTATCAGCTGCAGTACTTTCAGTTGCCTGCAAAGGTCAGCTTTTTGCTTCATGGAATACCATTTCCTGCAGCTCCTGGCAGATTCAGTGGGCCAGAAATCTCACTAGGCAGGGCACTCCCCTCAAGTGTCTATGAAATGCCTGCTTCATCTACAGAAGAGACCCTCTTCACTCATGTGTAGCTTGCACCTTTGGGGTTAGCTCAGCCTTGCTTGGGGCCAGGATGGATAGCCCTCAGCAAATGAATGTCTCATTGTGTTTTTATTAATCCATCAACTCCCTCTCTGAGGTGAGACTCAGAATTGAGTGAACATCTGCAAGGAGCTGGGAGCACCTGAAAGTTCTACCCATAGCCAAGAGAAAACTTGTATTGCTGAGAGTAGCATTCAGACACTGGAGTCATTAAAATGGCTTTCCCTGCATTCATTTTGCAAAAAGAATATTGAAACTCTTCACCTTAAAAATTCATGATGTAGATTCTCATGTGATCAATCAACAAACTTGGCTGTTAGAGCTTGGCCTGTGTGAGCCAATATGTTCTCATGACTAAGGAACAGTTTCTCTTGAAAGTTAGGCAAAGATCTCTAAGAGCACCAAACTGTGAGAAAAAAGCAGTATGGGAGTTCCCATCCTCACAGTGATAGTGGTAGCTGAAAAGTTCATTTTGCTAGTGAGGTTCCCATTTAAATGCAAACAGCAATGGAATGTGGAGAGTGTGACTCCTGACTTTATGACATACAACAGTTGATTATTTCTTTCAGTACAATTCTAACCATAACATCTACTCAACCTCATTTAGAGAGGCTTACAGTACAACCTTTGCCCACTGGTACTACCTGGACCATTGGAATTTTTGCCCTACATTTTTAAAATGAATTATTTGCTATGTTTTTTTTTTCCTTTTCAAAATTGCAGATGTATTCTTTTTTTTGGTTCATATTCAGAAGTATAAAGTCATAACGAAAAGCTTTGTTTCTTCTCCAGCCCCCATTATTTAATACGAGTAATTTTGCCCATCAGAGAACAACCCTTCCACTGAAGATTAGTAAGTGAGTTCTGACTTTGCTTTTAAGGCATATTTCATCTAATATTGTGACCATATTTCTCTGCTTGTCTATAGTTACAGCTCATAAAGAAGATAAATTGAGCTTTTCTCGCTGACAGAGTACTTTGGAAATTTGGGTTTTGAGGTTTATATTTTTAATATTACTGTCCTATGGAAGTAAATAGGTAATTAGGACATTTTTACAGGATAAAATGGCAAGGAGGGGGTGAGAGAGATCCAGATCACAGCCTGACAACAGCAGTCTCTTGAAAGCGAAACTGTGGTGGGCAGTTTGAGTGCAGTGATTTGTTTGATCCATACTGAAATCCTCTATACCAGCGTGCAGCTACCACCCACTTATATTTATTATGCACTTTTATTTTTGCTTGGTAATATTTTTCTTGTGTTTATTTTAAAAGGTCTACATTTTGTGGTGACAGTCTCCCATTTTGCAAATTAACTGCTAGCAGATGTTGCTGCGTGGTGTGAAGCACACACAGCAGCCTCAGCCACCAGGCTCTGCACGCTGGCTGAGAAAAGCTTTGTGTTTTTCAAGCAAGTTTCAGGAGTGTCTGTAAAGTGCTTACGTAGAATCTTATTCAGAAAATAAATTACTGTTGTTTTTATAGCTTTTAGATGTTTTTAGTGTTTGGAATTACTGCTGAAATCTAACAAGTCCGTACCATAGTTTAAGAAATGAAATATCATTTGAGCAAGGTTATTTAGGAAAGGATTAGCTGGATATAGGCAAATGCAGGTAAGTCACGCTTACAGCTGCAGCTGCCTTGTATTTTCTGCTGTAAAGATCCCTGCTACTGTTGCATGCATCTCTGCTAAATCTTAGCTTTTGGAGCTAAAGTCTTCAGAGTGAACTGCGTGCTTTCAGTGGGTTGTTTTTGAAGCTATTTCTGAACATGAGATTGAGTAATGTAGATTTGTGTTTTTTCCCTTTGGAACAAGATATTGCAGATTGGCTTGTTCTGTTGTCAGGGATGTCTTTTTTTCCTTTTTCCCTTTTTCACCTATGTCATCTTACTTACTTTTTGGACACTTCTAAGAAGCTGTAGTTGTATGCGTTATAAAGGGAACTTGTTAGGTAGACAGCAAAACCATTCAGAACACTTGTATATCATGCTGCCATTGCTCACCCAGATAACTGTAGGTGAGGTGTAAGCATTCTCTGTTCTCCACACTTCTCATGGGCAGGACAAGAGTATAGGGGAAAAAAGTGTTCTATGGTGCAGTAAGTAATTCAGCCTAGACATGAGAAGACACTTATAACTGCATATAGGCATAAATAACCTTGCATGAAGTGCAACTCGGTGTAGTCTTACAGTCTAAGCTATTGCTGAGGCACTCGGAAAGAAGCGTGGCTGGCACAGCTGTGGCTTCATCACGTAGGGGTTTTGAAATCTGTTTATGAGAGAGTCCGTTAGGAAAGACTTAGGTACAGTCGATTCTATACTGGAGAGGTGGATGAATTTGGAAATCCTTCAAGTTCCCTTTTAAATCTGTTGTTTTTGCTCTGTAGCCTCCCTCAAAGAAATTGAAGAGGCACCTTTTTGCCCCGTTAGAAACAGTACTACAGGAAGGCTGTCCACTAGATGTCACTGGTACTTCACTGATAGAAGACTGAAAGAGCCGCGTCTGGTAGTCTTAGAGGTGATGCACAGGTGAGCAGCATCACTGTGCTTGCCCCGCTCAGCCCCGTGCCGAGCAGGGCAAGCACACCTGCCTCTCCGTGGAGAACACCAGTGGTCCGAGGCATGGGGCTGGCCTTGGGCTCGCATGCTCTGGCTGATAGCTTAGAATCACAAAATATCCCAATTTGGAAGGGATCCATAAGAATCATTGAATCCAACTCCTGGCTCTACCCAAGAATCAGACTGTACGTCTGAGGGTGTTGTTCAAATGCTCCTTGAGCTCTGGCAGCTCAGGGCCATACCCACTGCCCTGGGCAGCCTGTGCCATGCACACCTCGCTCTGATGCAGAACCTTTCCCTAACCCAAAGCTGCCTCTCTGCTGACACAGCTTCCCTTGAGTTCTGTTGCTGTCACCAGACAGCAGGCATCAACACCCACCACTCTGCTCCCCCAAAAGCTTAGAACTCCCCTCAAACCCATCTTATCTGTTAGTGTTCTGGAGCACCTTTGGACGGGTGAAGTCAAGTTATCACGATTTGCAGTACAGAAGCACATTAGGGCAAATACTGCTATTCGTATAAAAGTATTCCAGTGATACTCTTTTTATTAGGGTCACCAGGGGGGTTATTTTCTTCCAAATACTACAGCTAATTTTGTGTTTTATTCCCTGAAAGATGTAACTCCATGCTGAGGAAGAATATGGAGGTCCTTGCATGTTTTCTCTTAAAAACTTTTTTTCCCAATGCTTTCAATACTGACATATTCAATACTCTTTTTAAAGAAATGCTATCATGAAGGTGGCAGATAAACAGAAGCTGGTCCTTGGCAGTGTTTTTAATGCATGAGTTGGACAAATTATATCTGCTTTATTTCACAGAGGTTTCTCCAGTTAAATCACCTGTAGTTGGCCTATAGTTGACCCTTTGTTGACTTATTTAATCATCTGCCTAGTTTTCAGAACAAGTTATGAACATTCAGACTTAAATCAGTCCCTGAAAAGGTCCTGTCATTAGGCAATAAGACTCATACCTGATAATCTGCCCGTCACATATCATGAACTCAGATGACAATCACTTACCTCTTTTATGTCATGATATAAGGCTGAAATTGCCTAAAATGAGGAAGAAAGCCATTATTTAATCAATGGAATTGCGTCAATTGAGTAAAATTTGTCTCTAGTGTAAACAAATGGAATGTCTTTGCGCTCTGTGAAAACAAGACTAAATTACTTGCAGATCTTGCAGATTGAAAAACAGAGGAAGTAGACTTGTAGGCTGACACATTCAGGGGTTTGGAGTAGGCATTTAAAATAATTATCCAGATTACACTGGATTACTTAATATATTTTTTACATCATGTGTATGCAGTTCCATTTCTGAAACAATAAAAGCAAGATAAGATTTTAGTCACATTTTGTTATTTGAGAAATGCCTTAGTACAATCCATGTTAATCACCAATAAATATACTAGTTAAATTAAAAATAAGAGAATAAAATATACAAATTGAAAAGCAGTCACCAGTGTGACCCAGGACAGAGAAATTTAGGAGTATGTTCATTTTAGAGCCCCTATGTGGGAGAATGGCCTTTTATTAAAAGAAAAAGTTATTCTGAGTTTCCTTTTTGTAGTCAGCAGACAATTATCTTTTCTAGACTCATACATTTACCCAGGTAACCAGTTTTTAGTATGATGTACACTCAATATTTGGTGGTTACTTCCTGAACAATGTGTGTGTGGAATCAACAGAAACTGCACGGGCCATTGTGATATCAGTCTGCAGGCATTTTATATGTCCATAAGTTTTCCATAGGTCCAATGGAAGACAATTTGAGCATGTTAAATATATGTGTTTCTAATTCATAAATATCAGACTTGCTTACTTTCCAACTTCTATCTTGTTTTCCTTTTTTTTTTTTTTTTTTTTTTTTTTTTTTTTTTTACCCTGGACAGGCTAATCTGAGAACCAGATATATCATCAGATTGTATAAAAGCTCTTGTGACCTTTTGGAGATAATGTTGGATGATTGAAAGAAACGCTGTGGGAGAGGCAGTAAACTTTATCTTGTATATCTTGGCTCAAGAGACTTTCAGAATTGCTGCTTAATCAATGAATGCCTGAAGAACCAGGCTGAAAGACACGTAATCAACTCAGCACATTGTGTGGCTGGTTCTTAAGTGTCCACCACCCTCTGGTGCAGACCCTGTCCCTAACCCCCAGCTGCCCCTCCCCTGGCACAGCTCCATGTCATTCCCTTGGGCCCTGTCGCTGTCACAGAGAGCAGAGCTCAGCGCTGCCCCTCCGCTCCCTGCGAGGAGCTGTGGGACACTCCTCAGCATCCTCTGCTCTGGGCTGAGCACACCAAGGGACCTCAGCCACTTCCTGCAAGTCTTGCCCTCCAGACCCTTCATCATCTTCACAGGGAAAGGAAGAAATGAATAATTTATAGTAATGAAGACCACTATGCATCTTAAATATCCTGCCTTACTCATGCAGCCACAGAGTTGTTCAAAATGAATTCTTGGCCTGACATAAATTCTCTTTCGTCATTGTTAGGCTGTTTCCCCTCTCAAGCCGTAACAGAAATTACAGCTCAGACTCCACAGAAGGCCACCTTCAATGGGATATGTTTTCTGTTTTAAGTTGGCAGTATAAAGTAAGAGGTCCTTTCTGCAGGCAAATTCTATGGGAAGGTGGCATGGTTTGTCCAGCTGACAGCAGAATGGCAGATGGTGGGTGTGGGGAGGCTTGGGGTAGGAGGATCTGTAGATCCCAAGGGGCAGTTGATATTCTTCTAGCTTTAGAGAAATCAGGAAGGGGACTGACAGCTCCTGTTTTAATAAGGTGATGCCCCTTGGAACGCTCTTGGCAGTTGGCTTCATTTACAGGTCAGTATACCAATAAAGTTCACTTCCCTTAATTAAGAGGACGCTTTGGGAATCTGCATGTTTATTCAGAAATGACTGACATAATGCTAGTTTTCCATAAAATAAATATATCTAATAGCCAATAATCAGTGACATCTCTCTGTTTGTCTGACTTTCATCTGATTCCTACCACTTCTAATTTAATGGTCTGGTATCTTGTTTCTCTCCTTTTGTGATTTAAGATAATTTGTTACCTTTTAACTGAATTACAAAAAATGCTCTGCATTGTTACACTCTGCACAGGAAAGCATACTTAAGCAGCCAGGTAGAGAAATCTGCACCTTGAGAGAGTATCATGTTGTATGCAGACTTCTGTGAGATTAGCTTTTGAAGAACCCCTTTGTTTTTGTTCTGAATTTGATCCATTCCTGGGAATTTCATTTTCTTCTCCAGATCGTTATGTTTGCATGTTTTCTTATCAAAGGAGGAATAAGTTCAGGGCATGAGCATCTAAATCTGTTTTCACGTAATTTATTCAGTCACATGGTACCACTGAAGGGAAAGATGTTGTTTATCTTTTTACTGTTTTACAGTGACGTCTAGTCTTTTCAACATGGTTTTCATCTTTACTGCTCCGAGGTAAGGTACCAGTATCAAAACAACTGAGAATCCATAAGGCCACCTTCATTATGTGCATATTTTATTAGTTTAAAATGATGATTAAGGGAGAGTAGAGAGGTAAAACAGAAAAACCATAACATTTGAATTCACTGAGAACAAGGGGAGAGTCATCAAAATCTGCTTTGCAATTCTAGACCAATCCCTTACCTACTGTGCTGAAGCACAAGCTCCAGCTTTTTTAAAAATCACTACCAAGAGAGCAAAATGTTGCTTTAGCTTTTTTTTTTCTTCAAATTTTTACTTTCTGATAAATCTTCCTGTTTCTGTATGAATAAATAGGTCCTCGTGTTCATCCACAAACACTCTGTGATGTGCTTCATCCAGCAAATAGATGCTGTTTAATTTCTTCTGATCTCTTTTGCTGATCACAGAGAATCACAGAATGGCCTGGGTTGGAAGGGCCCTCAAGGATCATGAATCTCCAACCCCCCTGCTGGGTAGGGCCACCAACCTGGCCATTTACTAGACCAGGTTGCCCAGGGCCTCATCCAACCTGGCCTTGAACATCTCCAGGGACGGGGCATCCACAACCTCCCTGGGCAGCCCGTTCCAGCACCTCACCACTCTCCTGGTAAAGAACTTGATGAGCCTCTTCATTTTCTATACTGTTACAGACACAGTTCAGCACTCTTCACTTTATGTCCCGGCTCCTTCTTAAAATAGAATAGGGATGATGATTTATTACTAGTATGATGTTAAGCCCAAAAGCCCTTTCATGGGCTCTTACTGAGTTGTCCTACGAGCTGTATGAAGGCAATGTGTTTGTGTACGGTGTACTTTTTAACTAATTATTATAGAAGTACAAAGGTTCATCTTAACCATGGACCAAATTTTCTTCTGTTCTGTGCAGAGTAACTCTGTTAATTCTGTACAAGGACTGAAAAATCTGGCCAATTTCATTAACAGTAGATGCTCTTTATTCTGCCCTTGATACTTCAGTAATTAGAACTAATTAAATGAGAGCTTGCCTGCTAGAGAGGTTGCATTTCAGAGGACGACTTGATAATTAATTTTCCCCAAGAAGGACACTATGTCTTTGTTATTTCCTTTGCAGGAAATTCTTATTCATCAAAGCCTATTGTGATGCTTAGGTAAGTTCAGGTTTCACAGGAGAAAGACCGGACACTAGGATGTGTGGAAGATTTTGTAGGGCCGTAATATAGCTTCATTAAATTTAACAAATATATGTATTTATTCTTCAGGTCTAGCTTTCTAAAACATAACTCATTTTTAGTCTAACCTGTTCCTAGCAGTTATTGCTTGAATATCATTGTTTAGTTATTTGGAAGCGCTTTCTGCTTATAATCTGTCTGCTGATAAATAAATACCAGAAGACAGTAGAGCTCCTGGAGAGCCATCTTGCTTGTATAGCTGCTGTGTCCCTGGGTATCTGCCACCGCCTCCAGGGAGTGGGATGCAATGAAACAGTAGACGCTCCTTTGAAGGATTCTCACTGAGCTGTTGACAAGTTCTTCATGGGCTGTGGACAATATACCACTATGCACTTGTGTCGCACCACAGGGTCTCCCATTGACGGTTATCCTTTTCGTTTGACCTCTGACCTCTGCTGCTTGCCACTTAGTGAAGCGGCAGTTCAGAAAAGAAAGCAAGAGTCAGGCCAAAGGAGCTTTGCATATGTGTCTTGCATAGCCCAGCTTGCACTTCTTGCTGTTTTCCAAATTACTAATAATTAGTACAGATCATATGTATTCTTTCCAACTGAAATCAAATCTAGTCTCAAATATAAATGGACAAAATAGCATGAAGTTTTTCTGCTCTCCAGATTTCTGAATTTTCACTCTGACATCATTACTTTCTCTTATTTTTTTTTTATCAGAAGTAATACAGAACCAACACTAGCGAATTAAAAAATGTAGAAATGTGAACTTACAGGTTCAATCCTTCAGCAGTTTCTGTCTTTCACACATGTTAGTGATCTGTACTTGGGCTTACTAAACTGAAATTGAAATGTCACGTCTAAGCGGGGTTTAAACAGTCCATGCAAGAGTGGTTTTTGAATATGAGCACCTCATTCATTTGAGTAATTAAAACATTATCTTACAATTGGCCAGTACCAATCTTTTAAGTCTGGAATAGAAATGATTGTGTTACTCCAGATGGATGAATGCAGAGTATCTCAACTCTTCTTAGAATGATACCAATGATTAGTGGCCTCCTAGTTAGTTGAATAACTAGATTACAGAAATGCTGCAAAGCCTCTTTGGTTAGGATTCTGTTGTGTCAAGGCATTATTAAAAACAAACAAACCCAGAACGAATAATCATCCCTCTTGACACTTGAGTTGGGAAATAACCCAACAACCTTCTATGCCTGCATATAGAGGTCGGATGGAACATCCCACCTTGAACTTTCCTCTTCCCAATGATTTTGGAAGAGATCATCAAATCAAAGGGTAGAGCTAGAGGGAGCAGGGAGATGATGATTTAATTAGAGATCTAAAGGGTACTTTTTTTTCCCCAGTAAGTAATATTGATATAATTCAGCACCTTTCCAATTACAGCTGTAAATGTACAATGATTACAGCCAGATTACTTACAAAGGTAGAGACAGGACCCCTCACTTTTAATAATTAGGAGATTCCCCCCTTTGTTGACAGATAAACTGAAAAGATTGAGTAAAAATAATATTGCATGGAACATATAGGAAATCTGGAAAGGCAAAACAAATTTAACATTGCCAGTGCTCGTTTACAAAACAGGAAAAACTGAAAATATGCTTAAGAGTTTTAGTGGTATAGATTTTACTGCCAGGAGTCGTATTCTGAACTCCATATAGAGTTATGAGTGTTTTGCCTACTATTTGTATGTCAGTTTATCAAGAAGAAAGCGTATTGACAATGCTTAGTTGACAAAGCTGAAGATGTAGAACTTTGACTGGCAAATGCCAAATTCAGCTTTAAAGATGCTTATTTATAGACTCATAGAATCCTTAGAGTTGGAAGGGACCTTTAAAGATCATGTAGTCCAACTCACCTGCAATGAGCAGGAACATGCACAGCTTGATCAGGTTGCTCACGGCCTGATCCAGCCTTGCCTTGCAAGTTTCCAGGGACAGGACATCAACTGCTTCTCTGGGCAACCTGTTCCAGTGCCTCACCACTCCCACTTGTAAAAGACTTTTTCCTCATATCTAACCTAATTATACCCTCTTTAAGCTTGAAGCCATTTCCCCCTGTTTTATCACCACAGATTCTGCTAGAGTCTGTCCCTGTCTGTCCTGTAGTTCCCTATTCAGTATTGAAAGGCTGCTATCAAGTCTTTGGTTTTTATCAGAGGTTTTAGAACTTTAACTAGTGCTCCTGAAATCAGTGTATTACTTGAGTAACTGTTTTCTTTCATTCAAGAAAGAAAATAAGACTACTAGCTGCCTGGAAACATTCTTGCTTTAAAAAAGCTATTTCTTATCTGAAATTTCTTATCTGATTTCTTATCTGAGGCTGGAGAGATGTCTCATCTATGATTATTACTATTTTTAAAAACACACTTGATTTTGATAGGAGCATTACAAAAAGTGATAATCCAAATAAATGTTTCTCAGTGATGATTAAACACCAAGGCACTCATGGTGATAGGAAGCTGCTGGATATCCTAACCATTTAAGTTAATGCAGCAATCACGTTAACTTCGCTTGCTCTTTTGTTTCATTAGGAAGATAGAAGTAGTGAATTGCTGAGTGCGTAATCCTTTTCCATGC
This sequence comes from Gallus gallus, assembly GCF_016699485.2. Taxonomy (NCBI): domain Eukaryota; kingdom Metazoa; phylum Chordata; class Aves; order Galliformes; family Phasianidae; genus Gallus; species Gallus gallus. Next base: position 22,834,812 of record NC_052534.1, read on the forward strand.
CTCTCAATGAACTCAGAAGGTGATTTTTGCTTAAGGCAGGTAGAAAAAGACCAGATCACAGAGGTGACCAGCTGTAGCTTCATTCACAGTGGTGCTCACCGCATGCCAAGCATTTGCAGGACTGGGGCCAGTGTTTGTAACTTCAACATACTGCATACCTGTTTTTTATTTCTTGATTCTTAACAGGTGTTCTCTCCCTGCCCAGTGCTCTGCAGACTGTGAAAGCAATTGAAAGTATTATGGTTAGACATTGAATACATCATGAAGATTAATTTGATAAATGATTAATTCTGGCTTCGTGCTTGAAATTTAAGTCAATTGTCTGGATGAAATGTGTAAATCCCCTATAACAGACATTTATCTCTTTCCAGACTTTTCAGTGCTCTGTGCAAGATGAAAGCAAGCAAGCAAGTGGATAATCTTTTCTGGAGATGATTCCATATTTTTACTCCACTAGGAATAATTTCCTGAGGTTTGGTGGCCAGCTGTGTACACAATGTAAACAATATGGGATGCAAATACTTGGTGAATGTTTCCACTGGGGAGCTGTGAGTGGTGAGGATCAGATAGACATCCCAGTTAGAAAATGGGATCTTCTTTTTCCAGAATTCCCATCAAGGTTCTAAAGGTCTCATCTCTGTGCTTGGAGTTTTGGCGCTGACAAGAATGGGACTATTTAGTGGCCCTGATAGCCTGCAGGAAATGTTCTATGTATGCTTTAGTGAGTATGTATTCTTCTGGGTATATACTTCCTCTCATTCCTGACCCCAGCTTCTCTCTTTTTACCTTTTCAGGATGGACTGTATTTTTTCAAAGTTTAGTGCTTGCTTATGTTTTCATTGTTCCCTAAGTGGCACAACTGAAGTATTACAGGCTGGTCATCAAAGCACTTTTAAAAAGGGAACTGTCAGAAATTCACGTGTGCGTGAGCTGTATGTCTTTGCAAAGCAATTTTCATAGATTATCAGAGCAAAATATGACTTGCTTCGACAGTAGTCCCATCGTAAGTTTTACCTTCAAGAATTCAACCTCCTACTTTTACAGCGTATTCAAAATCCCTTTGGAGTTTTTAAACACAGAATGTTAGGATGCTGGTTAGCAGCATATAAACCTGAGTGCTGACCTACCCATGTGCTAATAATAAGTCATGAGTCTGCTTTTTAAGAAACTCTGTCACAAATGGTGGTTGAAAAAATAAATGAAGAACTGAATTCCTACAGATAAGACCATCCAGATGGGACTGCTGGGGGATAGGTTAATGAGTTGGCCCTGCAGCCTTGACAGTGTTCCTTCAAAAAAGGAGCACATGTTGTTCAGACAAGCCTGTGGCCTCTTTTTTCCAAAGATGAAATTTACCGTGGAGCAAAGGGCCAGTGAAAGGTCTCTGCCTCGGGCTCACAAGGGGCTTGACTGCTAGGTAAGGTTTGTGCTAGCAAACCTCATTTTCAGGGAGCAAACTAGCTCTTTTGGTGAGTTTCTGAATAGCAACCAAGCCTATGTGTGAAAGTTTTCACAAGGATTGGACGACATTGATTTCTAGCTTTGTTTCTTTTGTCATATCACTGTAGTAAGTAATTTCACTTTTCCATAATACTAATCGGTTCAGTATTTTCTGCAAGGACTTTCTGTACTGCAGAAATTGTTTCCATTTGCATGGAATGTTGGATTTAGTTAAAATAAGAAATGACGTTTCTGGCCAGTGGACACAATAGGTATGAGGTACCCATGTTTTTTGGGGGAGATGTGGCTAAAGAGTAATACAATAAATAAAAACAACAGTAACCTATAGTTATTACCTGCATTGCAATAGCATTTTGATTTCCAGGGATATGTGGTGACTGTTGCTTTATACCCTGAGCAAAACCATAACATGGATAACAACTGAACTCCTTGGTCCTGGGATTTGCTTCCTCTTTTGGCTGATGGACAATTTATGGGGTTAGTTCCTTGATTTCCAGTGTCTCAAGAGTGCATTAGAGTTTCACAGCAGGAGATTTGTAAAAGGGAAGGGGATGGTGTACAGGGAATTAAAAGGTCTGTAAAACTAGAGGCGCTCTCTCCTGTGAGGAGTGATCTTGTCTAAATCAATAAATGTCCATGGTCTGTGTTTTTCAGCTGTGATTATTAGGACTGTATGTGCAGTCAGTGAGTTCTGAGCAGAGCCAAAGTTGGCTTAAGAGCACCAAAAATGTATTTACAGCTATTTGTCCAAACTCTGAATAACTGTTCCTTTTGTTCTCTGTCCTTTGCTGTTCCTAAACTATAAGGCAAACGGGTTTTGGCTCTGAAAGTAGTGAAGCTAGGCACGCTTAACTCCAGGCATATGACTACTCCAGTTAACATTTGTAAGATTTTCCACAGGCTTAAAGGTAAGCACATGCTTAAGTGGTTTGCTAACTCTGTCTTATTTTTCACTTAAGTATTTAAAAAAAACATTATATTTTAATGACTGTGGCATATGAAATAAAAGATATTCCTGAATAAAGAACATAATTGCCTGCCATTCGTTTTGCATTATCCTTTATTCAGCAATACCTGGTCTCTTGCTGAACTGTTTGCCTTGAATCAAAACACAGTGAAGGAGCATCAAGAATAAGTTGCACTCAGATATAATGAGTACTTAAAGCCAATCACTGAGCAAAAAATCTTAAAAGTGCAAAATGTGTTTTACAGAAGTACTATTTAAATACTTGGAAAAGTGGAATATAGCTAAAGAATAAGGAAGCGGGAAATAAATGGCCACATGTATGTTTCTACTGCAGCAGGGTATCTTTTACTGAAGCATAAGTGGAGCTTGCGAAGTCTTACCCTGCAAAGTCCTACATGCATTATAGGTTTCTACCATGCAGTGGCTAAGTGAAGTCATCTCTCTTCCATTCAGCAGTGACTTACTTTACCTACTCTGATCTCTTAGAAGGACCGTAGTGCTTATTTTCTGCTAAATGGGGTAGGTAACTTTTAATAATATAAAATTAAGCAACTTTAAGAAACTGCCATGGCTAAAACAGAGATTAGTTGTGAAGGGAAAACCCATCCTCATTTACTCTGTTTACTTAAATCAGTTTTAATTCTAGGGCAGCAGCTAGGAAAATTAAATTCATAGGTATTAGGTAAAAGATGTAGTTACAGCCGACTTCTTAAAAGTAAGAACATGAAACAGAAAACCAGCTAGCTTGTTATGAGCAGAACATGTTGTTTATGAGCTGTTCAGTTACATTTTCTGCTGATCCATCTGTTGGTGGAAATCCTTTGCCATCCCTTGAAGACTAAAATATCATTCTGAAGATAGAGGCAGGATTCAAGTAGTACCATTCTCCTCAGATATCTTCTGATGAGGTGTCAGCTTCCTTTTGGCAGAGTCCATGGGAAAGATAAGGGACTGCGGTTACAGGCACAAAGGGCTTTTATGACAAGGTGAGAAAGAGAAAGTTTCAGATTAGCAGGAATTTGTATCTTTATTGTGCTTTTAACTCCAGTTTCAAATCTCAAAACAGATTTTCACTGGTGTGTGAACTCAGTGAACTCATGTCCTATTGCATTTTAATTTCATCATGCTGACTCTCTGACTTCAAAGCCTGCTCCAGGTCTAGGGAGAAGTTCTCAATCCACTTCATTTGGCTACAGCAACGTGTACAGTTTGTTGTGTGCAGTTACGAAAGAGAGAGAACCCTTGAAAAAGTTCAACAAAGAATGAAAAAACTACTATACATTTTGAAAGATGTGTTGTATTTGTACCTGGATAATGAATAATCTTAGCTAGGTCTTTCTGTTAAGGTAAAGAATACTAATTTTTAAGGAAGCAAATAGAAGCCTCAGAGGTGGATGTTTAACTGAAAGAAAAAGATAATTAAATAATTAAATAAAAAGCCTACAGGAGGTATTTCCTCCCTCTCACTCTCTTCTTCTGTTCTGTTCCTTCAGTAAGTTTTTAGATTTGCAATTCTCTTTTCTGCAAATTCAAGTTTGGGAGTTTTAAAATTGTGACCTGCCGAAATTCACTCCAAGTCTGAGTGATAGATCACATTTCATATAATTGTTAGGACCCTCCGTCAGTTCGGATGGAAATCTAATAAGTGCAGTACTATCTCATCACTTAGGAATCACACTCAAGCAGTTTGTGTGGCCATCCTTTGAGATAAAACTCACTGATGTGTGAATTCAATTATTTCACAGATGTAAAACTTTCCAAATCGCTCCCAAGTTCCTGTGGTGTAGGTGTACCCATATATTCTGTGCTGCTTCAGAGAGTGTTGACTGTACTTTGACTGTGGAAAATGAGAAAAAAGAAATAAGATTTGTTTCACTGGAAAAAGATATATAGGGTGGATCTGGTGACAATTCAGGGGAGTAGATTTCAAATTCCCTTGGTATGGGTTATTGAAAGAATCCATGTAGCTTGCGGAAATTGTATGATTACTATCACAGTACTGTGTAGGAATGGCAATGCAGAATTCAACAAAGAATACTAAGGAGAGAACTTCAGTTTTTGGCCTGAATATTCCTCAGGAATGGTAAGAAACTCAGGTTACTGTGATCTTCATTAGATACTGGATGGGTCCAAGTATACCGCCTGATTCAGGCAATATGCAATTGCAAATATCATTCTTATATGCATTTGCACTTATAGCATTTACTGTGCAGAAGCAATGATTTGATCATTAGTGGGACAACCGCTACAGTGGGGCAAGTAGTAGCCAATACTGAGTATACCTGAACTCTGGTTCTGGATGTGTGCGTCCAGATGAGTCTTAGACGCAATTCCATGAGAATCTGCAAAGGTAAAGTACTGATCCAGTGCTGAAAATGTCAAGAGAACTGCTGAGCACTCAAAGTTTGGCAGGACAGGGTATTTAGAAACATAAAAATAGGAGAAGTGTCTAAATGTGGGGGCTTACTTCAGAAGTCTTTACTTGGCAAAGAAAATATCAGCTCCTTGGGAGCTTTGCATGATGTGAAGGCTTGCTGATAGGCCTGTGGCTATTTTTTTGTTTGTTTACTCAAAGGCAATTTGTTTATTTCTGCTATATCTTACTGTATATCGTTATTATTCAATGGCAGCTGTGTATTATTATTATTCAATGGCAAGTAGTTATATGAACAATCCTACGGTGGTATAAATCAAGTGTCTGGCTCTGTGTGTTCACTTGCATTATCTGAATTTCTCAAACTTGCTTTTTTTACATACTACGTGCAAGCCTCTCCTCCTCTCATATCTGCACAAGGAGATTTATTTGGCAGTAAAAACGTCCACTTAAATTGAAAGTTCCGTTATTTACTTTATAGAAGTGAATAACCTTCAATAAATCACTCTTCTTTCTCTTTTCTATTATTATTTATTGTTTACATTACATTAACAGGCATGTCTTCCTTCTGTAAAGCCTTCCATCTTTAATCCACCAAAGTGGGGAAAACGTGATGTTGAAATACAGTTGAAGCAAAGCAGCAGCTGAACCTCTGCATTTGTTCTGCACTGATGGGTGAGGGGCTGCTCTGTGTAGTCATTCAGCATCAGGAATTGCCATTGTTCGCTTGCTTTCTGAGGAGAGAATTACTTCTTCAAAGGGATGCTCAGTGCCCAGAAGAGGAGGACAGTCTCTGGGAGAGACATTTTACTGCTGCTGCAGTTCAAGATGGAATGGCAGCAAGCAGACTGCTTGCTGCAGTAGAAGTCCTGCATAAACCTCTGAGGCAGCTCAGAACACCATGTGCAAGAATCCAGGTGCCCATCTGTAACCCTCGACACCTACATGTTTTAAAAGCATGACTCAAGTGTCTTCTGGGAGGAGGATTTAGGCCCTTGGTCACTGCTGTATACCCTGAACTTTGCAGTGCTCTGGCTTGGTGCAGGGATGAGCAATCACATGCGCTCTGTAAGGAACTGTTGCTCTTTGGTAATATTTCTTCAGGTTAAGCATGACAATCTCTCATCATTGGTGTATATGATGTGAAGAGCCTCTTTCTCCATCATTTCAGATTATCTTGTTAGTGGGATGTATGTTACATCAATTTTGTGTGCCTAATAATTTCTACATTGGAGAAGGTGACTGCTTACAGACATTTGCTATCCAATTTAACTGCATTCTTATTTAACGTTGTTGATGTCTCAGGTGACTGCTCCATGGGAGCATAGGAGATGTTTCACCTCTTTGTCTATGTGTGTTTACTGCTTGTACTGCTGAAAATCCCATTCAGACTGGTGATTAAAGGAGTCCAACTAAATGTCATCTAAAGAAAAACAGGACAATGCTGTACAAATGTTTGCAAAATGTACTAATCTGCTGGCACGCTGTGGTGCGATGCACAATGTGTTACGTGGCAAGAATCATCAGTCTGCCTCCACAGCTTTCCCTTCTGTTGAAACTGCTTTCAACCTAGATGTTATTTCTGTCTTTATTTTTGGCAGCAGGGAGAGCAAGTTTAAGTTCTGAAAGGCAGGCAATGAGGGATACAGAACTGCCTGGTGAAGAGGTCAGAAAGGACAGGCTAGCTGAGAGTAGTCAGGACTGTTAATGCGTTCCTTTCCCCTCTCCTCACAGGGCATATGAAGGCAAAATCCTTCATGGAACCCAGAGATCCTTTCCCCATGCTTTCATCTCACCCTCCCTGTAAGCTTCATGTCAAAGCCAGCCTCTTCCTGCTGGAGGACAACTGGATGCGATTCCTTTTAGAGGCTGTCAGTGCTTCTTCCGTACCTGCTCTGTGGAGAAGCTGTTGAGTGACATGAAACACTTTTTCTATGGACTGGATTAGTGAACCTTCTTTCCACGCTGCCTTGCTTCCCCTTCTGCCTCCATTAGCCCTTGCTATGTGGCCGAAGCTGGGCTGTTGGATACCAAAATAATATTGGATAATTTCTTCCATGTTTGCTTCTCACTGAGGAGCTTTGTTATTATAGGAAACTTGCACTTTTGAAGAGAAAATTGACCCATTTTTTTGGAACTAGATCAGGAATTGTTGTGTCTATGTATATTTATTTATGCTTCTCCATTTATAACATGTGGAATCACAGGCACTGTCCTGCACTATGTCCACTCTGTGGTCCTTCCACATAAATTCACTGGCTGCAATCTCACTGAGCATTCTGTAAGCGAGAAGAAAATGGCATCTAGTCTCCCAGTGGAAGTGCCATGGATGAGTTCTAATAAGTGAAAACTTTCACCTCTCTGTAAAGACATATGATAAAGTCTTGCAAATAGGACTCTCAAAATTAGGAATTTAACCCTGTGTGCTCACTTTCACTCCCTGAATAAGTGTAAGATGGACAGACAACTGTGTTCTGGGCACTGGTGGGTGATTAGTCCAGCAATTTGCTGGAGTGAATCAAGAAATCAGTACTAACTTGCCTCCCCTGTGCCATAGTTGATGCGTGGTTATCCTACTCATCTCTCAATGGTTGACCAGTCCGTATTCACCATCGTTATTTGGCTACATTGGGTACTGAAACAAGCCTTATCTTTCACTCTACTACTTTCCCCTCACTCCAAAGTTGCTGTGACTTTTTGAATGAATGTCTTGCCTGTGGTTCTGTTAATTTATGCTGACTAAAGCATCCCGCTTGCCAGACCTTCACAGACCTTGTCTTGCATTTAAATGTATACTGTTCTTATTGCCAGAACACAGTTGCAAATATGCATGAAAAAAAATACATTTATTACATGACTACATAAAGTAACTAGAAGCAGCACAATTATTTTCATTGCATATGTAGTTGGGTTAGGATGTATTCAGCCAAGTATGTATTTATTCAGTATGAAGTATGTATATTGGAATCAGCGTTGGGTTTACTTTTGCTTGGGTTGAATCTGGCCCTGCAAATTTGCAATATTATGTTACTACATTACAATATGCTGTCATGTTCAAGCCTTTGAATTTATTAAGCAGGATGTAATATGCCAAATATTTACAAATTACTCATTGTTTTGGTACTGGATGTTGGCAGTGTTATCATCAACATAGTAAGCCAAATGATCCTTGCATTAGATTTTCCATGCTATTTTCCAAGCAGATGTCAATGAAAGAAACTAATCTCACTTTATCTCAGATTTTTGCACTTTCAGATGGTTATTCAATCCATGAATTATGGGATAGTCTGTATTCACATTATCCCAAGGGAATCCCTCTGAAAGAATGTGGCCTCTTTGCTCTTGTAGGTGAGAGGAAAGTTTTCTTCCAACTTGATGGAAGTTCTGCTTCCATATGCTGCCAACTCTATTAATCTTTTTGCCAAGAGAAAATAACTATTCTGTCCTTTTTCACCTTTAATTTGTCCTGTTTAGGTTTATTTCTTGTGAAGAGGACTCATTTCTTCTCTAAAGAGCCAATCTTTTCTTGCAACAGCCACTCAAGCATTATGATCTTACCATGGCTTGACCCTTTTGGAAACACTGAAATGTGAAAAAGGGCACTTGGATCCCATGGTGATGAGCAGACTTAAAAGCACTTCGGTAGATCAAAAAGAGTGAGTTGCTGAGTTTTGTGGCTTCTGTTTGGATTTTTTGTTTCATTTAACCTATAGTGTCAACGCAGCCAAAACTCTGCAAGGCAAACCAGACAGAAAAAGCCAGTTGGGAAATGACCTGAAACTGTTGTTGGCACCACACTTTAAAAGCGAGCTTTTTTTATTGTCTGCAAAGCAGCCACTGTAGATCACTATCCTTGTGTTATTAACTGGTGCAATGCTGAAGATTCCTCTGACAGTGGTATTTCACATAGGAAAAGAAAATCCAAGAAAACTCTCACTTTAGACCTGAGGTTTTGATCTTTTTTATAGCAGGAATTTTTCCACTTCTGATTTTGAAGCCAGAGAAAAATTGTATCACAGGGCCTGACTCTTTCATCAGACACTTCAAATCAATTATAAGGCAGGTGCAAAGGACTTCAGAAGTGCTTCAGAGAATCCTGATTATTTTCCTAACACATTTACTATTTTTTAAACCAACATCACTAAGAATGGAAAAAATCAGTATCTTCATTGCTGACAGAAAAACTGCATAATCCATTGGTTCTGGGAAGAGGAAAAGAGGGAAAAAAAAAAGAAATACAAGAGAATTGGTTTTCTGCTATGAAACAATTACATTATAAAAAGAAAAAAAGGAATGAGAAAGACAAAGGCATTATAAATTTACAAAAGAAACAATGTTTAGAATGCCCCTTCTGGACCTTTATTATCAAGGCACAAAGTATATGTTTCTCAATGTCCAGCTCTTGCTAAACTTAATCTATGCACTGTCTACCATATTCCCTCCAGGGAACACAATGCCAAAAAGACACAAGGTGTTCTCACATTAAAATGCTCTATCAGTGTTGCTGTGAGCTGCAGAGGATATTAAGTCAGCCAGTCCCCTTGCTGCTCTACCCTGGAAAAGAGGCCAAAGTTCAACAGTTTCATTAATTCATTCAGGAAGAGAGGAAAGTAAAAACAAACCAAGTATTTGTTTTCATTGATTGCCCAGGCTTCACTGATTGTCCAGACAACCAACTCACTTGGTCGTCTTACTCCTCTTCCCTATATTCCCCTTCCCAAAATCAAGTGATTATGGACTTTTACTGTCCGAAATAAAAACACTGATGATACTTAAATCATTCCATCATGTTCTAGTGTATGCTGAATGAAGTTTAATATTAGCCTTAAACTACCTTTGCATCATTAATCTAATTTTACCAGACCGATGATAAATGTTAAGCGTGGACTATTTATTTTGCTTCTTTATCCTCTGAAACCAGATGAATTTTCTTTTCCTAATAGTGACTGAACAAAAACCATGTTTCAAGCATGCTGACTGGTTCGCAGAGCTATGGGATAGCTCCTTCTCTCTCTGAAAATGCAACTTCACGTAGCACACAGCAATTAAACATTTGGGAAATCTGAGAAACCCTGTGGTCACAGGAGATGCAGTCCTACATTGACTGCAAAACTCCTTGCCAGATTAAATAAAAATAGCTATTAATTTCACCATGTTAGGAGCTAAAGAGTGCGTACTGGAGCCAAACTCAAAAGCCATCCATTAGTACAGGCTTTCCACCAAATGTAAATGCAATCATGCTGTCAAATAGTGAAAACAGAGGCAGCCATCTTAATAAAGAGCACCGCAGTTGCACTTTTACAATCCAAAGAAAAGCTCAGTCTGAGGCTGATGGGTACAAATTTGAGAACTTCATTGGATGCTCAGAAATCCTATTCCTTGTGTAGTTCCCCCTTACAAAGGGATGAAACCTAAAGCAAGAAAGCTGAAGAAAGGGAAGAATGGCTGGACCAGAAATATGGAGGATAGGAATGAATTACTTTGGTTAACATGGTAGTTCAGGAGTTCATGAGAAGTTTGTGACTGCGGTTCATTGTTTTTCTTCTGCAGAGCAATTTCCCCTGTCCTCTTCTGCCTCTTTCATGTTATTTATTTTCGAGTAACAGTGACCTTACCCACTGAAAAATAGAAGGAGTTTCCTCCTCAAAGAAGGACCACGTAAAAAAGATTTTTCTTGTGTATGAATTCACGTTTTAGAAATATATTTTCTTACAGGCTTTTCTGGCTCATGCATAAAACTGGATTTTGTAGTTTAGGTATATGCTTCAGAAAGTACTTAAGTGTTTAAAAGCCTATATCCCCTGTCTTTCAGTATGATCTGAATTAGTCTTTATGTCAGATCTGAAAATAGAGCTGAAACTCGTAAATCAATTGGGTGCTCTTGAAATTTATGGTAAATCTTGAGTGCAATTTCTTTCCTCTGTGTTGTTTATAATGATAATCTAATGTTTAACCAATGCTTGGCTGCAGAACAACAGGGAGTTGTGAGATGACCAAGCTCATTTCCTGAGCTGCATCTTTTTGTTTTCATAACAAGTCTTTATTTAGCATTAACAAGCACTGCAGACTATCTCTTGATTAGATTCTGCATGTTTCCTGCCACTTGCACGAACAGAGAAATGTAACCTTAAAATCAGAGCCAATGTAAATATTTTTTTCATAGAGTGATGTAACAACTAGCATTTTGCTTCAGAAAAATCATGCTTACAAAAAACTCTCATACTCTCCTCCATTTTCAGCCTGTCTTGAGAAATCATTTTGAGTGTCACATAGCTGATACCTGGTTACAGAAAATCCTTGAATGTCAGATGCTACAAAGAAGGCAGGATTAACCTAGGCATAACTACCACAGTGTTCTAGTATGGAAACTAGAAGCCTACCTTTGGCATCTTATCTCTTGATACTTAAGGAAATGAAAATGGAAAGAACTTTCTCCTCGAACAGTGCAATTAATCTTCCTGCACATAAAGCTGCATCTTGCCAGCAAATCAGTTATTTAAATTTAATTCAAAAGTATAGGGAAAGAATTCATTATAAAATAATCAACACTGACCTATTAACAAAAATAAGAGCTATGGGCAGAAGACTGATAGAAACAGATTATTTTCCAAGTCATTCATACCCAAGTCTATAGTTTTGTGTCCTGTTGTTCTGGTATTGTGTTATGAGGTCCTGGCACTGCTGAGGAAGCTGTGGATTTAGCACTGTAGCAAACTATTGCAGAATCACCATCAGAAAAAAATGGTTAAAATTTTGGAAGGGAGATTGGGATGCTGTATTCTTAGGACTAGGAGAAAATCTGTCCTAGGATAACCTGCGTGCATTGCATACTTGCCTGGAAAGTGTCTGTGAGTTCCCACCTTGCATTTTATTTTATTTTTCACTTTCTGTACATTAATTGCTATGCAGAAAACTTGGAAAAACTTTTAGTTTAGATTCAAAATAAATAATAACCAACTCCCCCCCCGCCCCCCCCATTGCATAATTCCTGGATGTATTTGCAAATTTGTGAGACTAACTATGTAGGGCCAATCCTTTCCTCTTAGGTTTTGTAGTGGAAATCTGGACAGGTATCAGCTGAATGAAGTTATTCTGCAAATCTCAACAGCTAGTCCAGAAGGACAGTGTGGATATTTCTGGAGAGTCTGAATTAGAGAGTGGTTGATGGTAATATCAAAGCCAAAAGAAAACAGAATTGGAGCCTAAGGGAGAAGTTTGCACTATAGGCATAGTTTAGGGGAAGAAGCCAGCTGAGATAGTCAGGGCTGAAGATTGTCACCATGGGATATGCCCCTGAGAGGTTCAGCCAAAGGACTTGAACATTGGAAGGTTTTCAGGTTTTTTCTCAACCAGTATAAGATTAATTTATGGTTCTTGGGCAGGGGGGAAGCTGGGGGATGGGGTCAAATTTGTGGCAAGCTGCCAAAATCTGCTTAACTTCTTTATCAAAAGAAAAATAAACTTTCATCTGCTTTTCTGATGTCTTTGTGTGTGAAAATGGGTGTGTTACAAACTGAATGCAAAAGCTTTTCCACAGCAACAAATTTCAAATTCTTAAAGTTTATGAGACATTAAACCTGTAGTTATGGTAGTATGTCAGCAATTGCTGAGTTTCACTGGTTTTGCTTGAGTTGACTTAAAAAATAATGAAAAATCTCAGTGAACTGTTGCTGCTGTTGGTTTCCAGTGGTCAGTGTTCAATTGTTGCTTGCATTTCTCTGCTGATTGTTTTGATTTGCTTCTCAAAGTCCAGCATATAATTCACTCAGTCTGGTCTCTGAATCTGATTACAGTTTTTATAGTGCCATCTCACAGTTTCAGTCTTTATAGTGTTTTTTGATTGGTGTAAGACCATTGCAGCTTAGTTTTCTATTGTGATTTTTCAGTGAGATGTGCCAGGTTTGAAAGACCTATTTCTTCCCCTTCTCTTTCTATCTGATTGTTCTGAAAACGCAATTCTTCAAGAATGTCAAAGCTCCCAAAATATTAAAACTTGTTCCTTGCATAATCACCAGCATAATAAATTCTCTAGTTATTAAATCTCCCTGACACTTCTCTCAATTTTACTGTGGGTTTTTTTTTGTACAACTCTTTTAAATAAGCCCCTATTTTTTTTCTTCTGTTTAGCTTTGCCAGACTTTAACTATTAGGTTTAAAGTTTGCATGAAGAAGAGTGCATTTGTTCAGGCAAAAGTACACTGACACAGTCTAGCATTTTTCAGAGTAATGCAAACGTAAAAAAAGAAACAAAAAACAGAGAACAAAACTCATGTTTTCATTTATATTTTAAGTGCAAATAGTAAAAAAAAAAAAAAAAAAAAAAAAAAAAAGGCATTTGTAGCTACACACTTTGAATTAGAGACCTGAGAAAGTCAGAGTGTTGAGCATTTGGGCCATAAATATGTGTTTTTTATATCCACCCTAGAAATCTTCTCATGTGATGAAATTATTAATTTTTTTTCTGTTTCAGAAATCCAAATTTTAATTTATTTTGAGGATACATTTTAGCTTGTGAATAAACTGAATGAAGCATTGACACTGCTTAGATGTTGAAAATTTCAGATTTGCCCAGCTACTACAAAGATAACTGCTTTATTGATAATATGTTCTAAAATACTTTTGGGTACCCTATTATGAAGCTGTTAAGTGTTTCACTGAAGATCTCAAGAAGTCAATTCTGTACTTCCTTTTTTGGACAGTTTAAAGTAAGCATGGTTAAAAACAAAATAAAAATCCAGTGTCATACATAGAATGGGAAAAAAAAGTGAAGACAACTCTGCTGAGTTGCTAGTGCTGTATGCAGTGAAGTTCAGTGTTGAAGGTGGCCTACAGCCATGCAGTTGGAGATCATGCCATGAAATGAATGCACTGAAAAGGCTGAATAAAAATACTTGAATGGGACAGGCAAGTATTTTCTTAAATATTACTTTGTCCAATTCCATCTTTGGGAATTTTACTTAATTTATTGCCTATTACATTATATGATTATATATATGTAATAGGCAATATAATATATATAGTATTATAATATATTATATAATATATATAATATATAATTATATATATATATATAATTATATACATTTTGATTACTGATTTAGGTATTGAGTAGCAAAAAGAAAAAAATGCAGATGCACTTAAGGAAGCACCTTTTCTCCTCTTTCTCCAGACCTGGCTTTAGTCTGGCATCTCTTCTCCTCCTTCCTGCTCTTAGGCCCATGAGCCTTGTAGACCGCTCAGGGAGGTTGTGGGCCCACAGCAAGCTGAGGACATCAGCCTAAGATCTTCTCACTGCCCCTCACTTGTTTTCCTCTGCCTTAGGGTGGGTCACCCATTGCTTCAGTCTCTCACAACAGGCAGTGCTCAGGATCAGCTGTGAAACAGTGGGCATCTCCACAGATGCAGAGTGTTACAAGTGTGGCATGCAGGTCCTTGTTCACTGTTGGTGAAAATGCATAGCTAATGATGGTGACTGTGTTGAAAGAGAGTATTTTGTAGCTGAAAATTTGCTCTACCACACAGTGTTATTGTGCTCTTTGTGTCTGTTGTAGTTTCTATGGAAATAAATAGGAGGCATTACTTTTGGAGCAATCTACTCAGATGGGCTTCTAATTTGAGATTGGATCAAGCTTAACCAAAATGCTTTTGTGTGTCAGCACCTTGTGTCATGAGGACAGGCTGAGACACTTCAAGCCCAGGGGAGTGCTAATGAAGCTCGTCTTGATAGAGTGTTTTTGAAAAATCTACAGAAAATTTCTCATGAAAGATCATCTGAAGGCATTTTGTTGTAAGAATTCAAGTTGCTGCTGGCTGATTGGAATCCTTGATGCCAATAATCTCTTGAGCTCGCACGAGGTGAGTGAGAGCAATTTGGATCGCAGTGAACACATTCAGGTGTGGTGCGTTTGGTACAGAACTGATTCATTAATAGCTTTTATTTTAAGCTACTTGATGAAATTTTTATTAGTTGCTTGATGAAGATAAGGACTGCACAAACAGAGGTGAATACTATATTTTCATTCAGCAACTTACTTTGTTGTGTTAGTTTTAAAAACGGTTTGAAACAAAATGGTATCCCATTTTATATTTGAACTGCAATCAACTCTCTTTGTGCAAAATAGAAATTGATAGGAATGAGTTATTCCAGCAAGAAATGAAGATAGAATATGCTATTTAAAAACTGTGCTTGCCAGATAAAAGGGAGAATAATTTATTAGGATTATATGTTACTATACCTCTGGAAAAAAATACATTAAAAATACAAACAGTGAAGAGAAAAGCATTGGGTGAAGAAATACTGTTAAAAGAGCACATCTGTTTCAAATTCTTATTTCGGAGAAAAAAAATCCCCACATATGTTTTTATTTTAAATTTGCATGTGTGCTGTTATCCTTGTGTTAACTATTAGGTAAATAAAATTATTGAGAAGACATTTCTCAGTGAAGTCTGGTTAGGAATATTTGTACACATTATGAGAGAGATAATTTGAAAGCTAATTGAAGCTTTGTGAGGAACCAATTCCCTGCTGATCCCTTCATTTAATATACCTGCCTTTTGTGTACCAATATAACCAAAAGCACTTATTTATTTTGGAAATGAAATAATTTTAGCATTCAGTTTGCGTTTTTGATGTGCCTTGCTGGAGTACAGCATAGCACAGAAGTATGTCACAGGCTTTGCTCTACCCTAGCAAACACAACTTTAGTGAGAACTGAGTTGTGGAGGAAAAGACATTTGGTTTTGTTTAACAGAGTACACATATTCAGCCACGTTCAGTTTAGATAGCTATTTTTGATACACTCTTGTAAAGTTAATAATCTATCTACTGAGCATATGGAGGGAGCTCACACCCAACCCAGCCATTTGGGTATCAGCAGGAGTGAAATCAGTGGTAAAAACCCTGTCAGCTTTCTTCAGTGGATTTTATCTCACAACCATTGTATGGACCTCCCAGTTTCAGTCTGCCTTATTTATTTATTTATTTATTTATTTATTTTAGAAATGTGGTGAAAGGATATTTGTTTTATTTTTGGTTGTGAGGCCCTGACATTGTGTGAGCATCTAGATCCAGCCCTTTCTGCTTTTTGTCACCGAAGGGTCCCTCAAGGAGGACAAGGCAATTTTATCCCACCTGGAATCTAATCAGTCAGATCAGCTGGAAGGAGCCGCCTTGGGCTTTGCACAGGTGGGATAAACCAGGCTGGGAAGGTCCTGTTACCCCTCAGGTGTTCAGGGAGTGCTGATCTGCTCCATCCCATCATGGGTACTCTTGGTAGTCAACACTGGATGTACCACAAAACATGTTAGAATCAAGCTGGCACTCCTAAAATTATCCCCATGCAGTGGGTGACGTGAGCCCACCTGATGTGAACTGGGAGAGCCCACGGGTGAGAAGGGATTTTTACTTTGTGTTGCAGGAGCTAGAAACATGTTGGGTTCTGGGCTTCGGGTGAAAATAACTTTATGGACTCATTATGCTCCTTTGTCCACCACAGAAAAGTCAGTGATTCAATATTGTTGCCTCTACCACTTCATTGCTCCAAAAAATGGTCATAAAGAAGAGCAATAGAGTCATTAGAGAACTCTATTAAAGCCATGGCTGTGCCTCCAGCTGCTGTAGGAAAAAGAAAAAGGCTTCTGGACCAAAGTTTTCCCTCCAAGATTTTTGTCCTCTGCAGAGACGAAGGAGGTTAAAAACGAAATCCCTGTCTGTAGCTGTTGCCAAATAGGCATGGCTTCAGTGTTTGGAGAGCCCCTCTTGGGAGACTGGGAATGGTTTGATGTAGAAAGATTTATGGGCACTTAAAACTTATAATGAAACTGTTATCTTTGCTCTCTCTCCTCTTTCTAAATCACATAAAATCAGGTGGTATGCGCTCACAGTAGTATTAATAACTGTCAAGTTAGGTATAAAGCAAAAATATTCCTGACTTGTGTAGAAATTAGAGCTGAGGCTGAAAGCCGCCGGTGGATAAGTGATTTTTGTGTTGTCTCCAATGGTAAGGTGCTGCTCTTGCAAATCCCTCTCCGTAAGAAGACCTCTTGCCAAGTCTCATTAACTTCAGCAGGAGCTTCACGAGCACTTGGGGATTCTGCCATTCCCAGCGATTTATGCGACCAAGGCCCAGCTGGAGAAAGAGCATTTGTGCTGGAGGGTGAGGAGGGAAGGGGGGACAGAAAGGTGGTAATGCTATCACAGTCAGAAGAGGTCTCTGGGATTTAAAATCCAGCTGAAATACCTTCTCTGTTCTCCCCTCCCTCCAGCCCCATGAGATGGGTGTTGTTGGAAAACTTGTCGCGAGGGCGAGTTTCTTCTTTCACCCTCAGCGAAGAGAGTTTTGCTGATGTGGTGAAGTCTGAGTGTTTGTAATTAATAATAATTAAAAAAATTGTTGTCTACAAGTTTGATTGAAAACAGGAGTGTCTGTGACTTTCTGCATTCAAAGTGAATATACCATCCAGTTGTGCAGTATAATACAAATTTGTTTTAAATGATTTTAGGTTGCTCTCAGAGATTTGCTGTTTAAACTTCTCTTTTTCCCTCCCCTCCTCCGGTGGGCAAACACTTCTTATCTCTCTTTCTTAAATCTCACTCTGTGCTCCACATGTATGAGCTCTCCTTTCATAAACTTGTTAATTTTTATGTTTGGTGTAAACGGGAAGCATGGAATCCAGGGCAATCAGCTTGAATCCATGGGAAAATGTCCCTAAAATTAATTTATGGTGGATGAAATCGATGCTGAAAAGGCCAACTTGAATTATTTCATTATGTTTGGAGAATGAAGCTGAAGGTTTGACGGCACCAAAGGGAGGAGGGCACAGCCAGCCCCAGCTCTTGGAAATTGCCACTCACAGCTTTGTCCAGGCAGCACTTGAATGTTTGGTAATATGCTGCTCTTTGGCAACTCCTAAACAAAATCCTGAATTAATTTTGCACCCAGGGGAGAGTACAAATCATTGGCGTGATGCTGTTGATGGTGTTTATTTTTCAAGAGTTTTAGTAGTACAAAGACGTCGTTCCGAAACACAGGCGGGGAGGGGGAAGCAGGAGAAGGTTACTTAACAGGAGAAATAAGGTTGCCATGGCAGGGACAAGGGGTACTTCTTACTGCTGTGCCCAAGGCAGAGTGGAGGTTCTGAGGGCTGAAGGCTGGGTACTGCTTAACCTGTGGGTAGCTTGTGTTCATGGCAGGGAGTTCTCCTTTCACATACAGAGTGACTGCTTAGTGCTCAGGGGCTGTGGCTGGTAGCAAAGGGGCATCAGCACGCTCATTTCTCTTTGGCATCTGAATCACCTTTAAGCTTTCAAGATGACATAATTTATCTTTCTATGCTGTAACTGAATCAGATCAAGTATAAAGTAGAATAGGTTTTTTTTTTTTTCTGTCATCTTTAATGCCAGAATAGCTTTCAAACACATTATTGTGAGAACTGTCACGAGCAGAAGCAATAACTGCTGCCCCTTCTCATCTGACTAATGAAGGGAGTTCACACACAATTTCATTTCACTTCAATTTGAAAATTTCCTTAGCTACAAAAATGCTAAGAATTTCCATTTCTGAATGATAACTATACAAACAGAGCTCCTCGCTCAAACTTGCTGTAGTAATATTTATCTTTTCTTATAGTACTGCTACTTTGGTGGGGGTGTAGGAAAATGTAAGAGCTCCTGAAAATATTTTTCCATTTTAAGTGAAGAGAATTGTGCTTCAGGATTAGTGAATGCTGTTGCTGTGTGTCTTTGCAAGTGATCTGTGCGCTTTGGATCCATCACAAGAAAAATCAAGGCTTTGGCATCTAATTAAGAGTGGTAGAAACCTACCTCCTTTGTCATCAGAATTCAGTTTGGAGAAAGGAAACTTTCTTAAAAAAAAAAAAAAAAAGTCTATTTTGTATGTTCAGCCAAATGTCAGAAACAAAGGCATGCATAACTCTAGCACTTCGTCACGTTTCAGACAGTGATTCCACATAGTTCTGTTGGCCATGCAAATGGCATTTCCATATGCAAACATGGGGGTGTGTACGGCCACTTTGGCATTTACAAGCATCCAACGTGCTCGTGTTGATGGCTGTGCAACGGTACATAGACTTTGGCCATGGAACTGCTGTCAATAAAGTGCAAAACCATAGATATATGCACAAACACATTCCGTGCTTATTAGCAACCTGCTATAAAGCCCTGTTGACATAGCTATTGGTTGTGTGTAATCATTGTGGGCATTTTTAACTATCACATTAAGATTCCCAGTTTCTTGTAAAATCAGTCGCTACAGTATTTTCTTTTTTTATTAATACCTGTGTGTATGAGGTGTCTGACAGAGTTATTATCCACTTTGGTGATGAAAAACTCCTGCTGAGGTCCAGGAGAACAGGATTGCAAAGACCAGCATGATGTCTGTCTTATAAAGCGCTCATTCTTCTGACTGACCATCTGTGTGTGAAAAAGAACAACTATTACGCAGCAGTAGTTTTGTTGAGTTTGGCCTTGATTTCTTTTTTCCAGATTCTGCCCAGCAAAGAGGAGGGGAGAGGAGGGAAAGGAGAATTTCACTGGGGAGTGAAGGAGGTGGGGGTGGAGGGAAGAAAGGCTGAAACCTTAAAAGCAGAGTGACTAGTAGAAGAGTACAGTAAAGTCGGTGAATAATTTTACTGTCCTGGTCTAGCAGCTTGGGAATGTGCCATGTAAAACAATAACAACTTCCAAGTGAGAAAGGCAGAGGGGGAGAGGAAAGCTAGGGTGCAGACTGGGGAGGGACTGGAGGCAAGAGAAGGACTGGATCCTTGAGCGCGGCCATTGCCAGTTCTCAGATAGCTACTTTTTTTTCCCCATTAAATATTTTTTTCATTAAATATTTGACACTGAATCAATTCCTAGGATATAAAATCCGGGCTAGTCCATTGCCATTGCTAGACAAACAGCATTACAGGTAGGCAGCTGGCTTCAGGTTTTACCCAGATAAATCATTATTGCTTCTTTGGAGCCTTGTGGACCTCGCTTCTTTTAAAATTGCTGTATGACGCAGGTGGAGATCTAGAGGCAGGTCTCCAGGAAGGATGTAGGGCTGCCATGCAACTTGGCTTGGGTCTTTTTTAAGTTTCTTTCTGTCTGCCTCCTGAAATGTTTTCCAGGGTTTTTAAGGGTTCATAGGTGGATAGCCAGGACTACAGTGCATATCTGGGATTCTGGCTTCTCGGTCGGTGTGCTGAACTGCTGGGAAAAATTAGGGTAACTGTGCATGCAATTACTGGGTGCCTTGGCAAGAAGTGTGCTGCTTTAGGAAGCTTTGGGTAAACCTACCTACAGAGCTGTTCCTGCCAGACTATTTTCCATGCCTGCTTAGCCACAGCGATGTATTGCAACAGCACTGGCCTTCACCTATGACATGAAAGACAGAGGAGGCTTTCAGGGCACGATAGCCCAGAACAGAGAGGCTGTCAGCCTGCTGCTGGAGAAGGCTTCCTTTCCTGATGGAGATGGTGTATGGGGCTTGGGCAGCGGCCACCCGCAGCCTGGGTTTGGGCTCAGATGAATACAATTTTTGTGGTATCTTGCAGACATCTGGTTTGGAGCAAATTGATGCTGTGACTGAATGTGGCCCACAGTTCTTTGTTTAATTAGAAGTTAAACTCCAATAGGTCTGATCCACCATCTGGTGGGAAGATGCACTGTGTGTGTGCCTGTGCACATGTGTGGCGTGCCCCTCCTCTTCCCCAGCCTCAGCGCACCGGGACAGGGACACCAAGCTGCTGCTGCGGGTTTCGTGCTTAAGCCTTTCTTTCATCAGTGGCTGCACAGACCCCATGAGACAAGTTCCTCTGGAACGCTGCAGCAAACATGAATTTCAGCTGCCAGTTTGACTGGTGGCTTTTTCTAGAGGGTGTGAAATTGTAGCAGGCTGTGGGCTTGCAGTGCAGGAGGAGGGGCAGGGCTAAAAACCTGAGAACACTGTTGGGGATATTGGATAATTTTGAGCATTTGAGCCACTGGTGAGAGGAGGTAAGCCCCAGGTCAACAGTGAACTGGTCTGGAGAAATAAAACCTAAGCAAATAAACCAAAAAGTCAAACAAGAGCAACAAAATGTGGAGAGTAGGAAGGGAAAGGCAAGAGGAGAGGCTGAGCTTTCTGCGTGAGGTCTTTTCTTAAAGAGAGAACATGTGCCATAGCATCTGCTGAGACCCAGCAAGGAGTTACTGAAGAGAAACCTTTTGCTTTCCTACCTCATAACCCATGTCAGTTAAGAGTTATTTCCTGCTTTTATGAAGATGGGTCTGACAAGCCTCCAAGAAGTGGGTGAAAATCATGTAGAAAACACTTCCCTATTTAATTAGAATACCGGAATGATGTAATAGAAGGGAAGGTAATCACAGGAGGGAAAAGTTACTGTCACAAATCCACTCTATCTTATTTAAATTATTCCTGATCTGAAAATGGGGATAAGTAGTGAAAAGACAAGATTTGCTAATGTCACAAAACTTCAGGAAACTCTAAGATCAAATCAACCACGGGGAGTTTTAGGCACTATTATGATGGCAAATAGCTGAATCTCTTCTCTAAGGTTATTTTCTAATCTCAGTAAAAGAAGAGTGACGGAACTATTCCATGACTTGCAGAAAATCACTGTTCTTACTGTGGGTGGAAGCATATCGGGTGTCATCATGGCCTGTTGTAACAATATCACCTAAAAAACCATTCAGCTAGAACACCAGGAATAGGTTGGAAGAGAATGGGTTTAAGTCAAAGTACAGAGCATCATGGCACGGAGTAGTCGCACCTTGTCTTTGTGAAACTCTGGAAACCTCTCTATTGAAGAATGCTAAAGGTTATAAGAAAGCATGAAGAGATAGATCATTAGGATTCTGTGGAATGTTTTCTATGTGACAAAAAACTTGACTGACTCCCTACACTGGAAAAGAATGACTGCAGGTGAAAGATGATCATTATCTCTGAAAACAGTGAAGGTGAATGAGGAAGGATAGAGAAGGTGAATGGATTTCTCAACATAGTATTTTTCACTCAACAAGAACTGTAGACACTCAGTTAAGCTCTCAGACAGCTGATTTTATACAAGCAAAAGGAAGTATGATGAAGTTGTGGACTTTATTGCCTCTAGATGTTGTCCTGGAAAAAAGCATAAGCAGGTTCAGAAAAGGATTAGATGAGTTCAAGGAGGATGAGTTCACAAGTAGCTGTTAAACACACTGGTGCGGATGCAACCTCTCATTCAAGATGTCTGTAAGTTGCTACTTTGCCTGTAGTTGGATGAGTATAGCAGAGAAAGAATTACTTTGTGCACGTCACTTTTTGTATAGCTGTTGTTAGACTGGACTACACAGGCCTTCGACAGTGCTAAGATTTATGAATCCTAGTTTTTCTCTGCTTGCTAGCATAAGAAATGAAAGAATACTTGTCAGCCTTGTGTAAATTGCACAGTGTGGATGGGGAAGATGTTACTGGAGAGCTTCATGGGGAGGTGAGCACTACATGGTGTGCTGGGAGAAGAGTATTCATGGCCAGGGTGCCCACCCTTCTCTCTAAGCAGAGAGGATGATGGACAGTACTACAAGGCAACGTGCTCTTCATTTAGCACAGATCATCCGTCTTAGTCCCAAAGGTGATTGAAAACACATTTTTACAACAGAGAAAATGAATGGCCACAGTTAAATTGGTAGATGGGAATCTGCTCTGGGAAAGTGAACAAAGGCTGATCAGAGGGTCATGTTCTTGCTGATAGTGTGGTTGCCGATGTTTTTTCCATATCAGTGTCAAAGAGGGAAACCAGCAGCTCATACACCAATGAGAGACCTATCTGTTATGAATGTCAGCACTTTGTAAACTACTTCACTCTCCTCCCTGTCTCTTCCCTTCGCTTCTAAGTCCGTGCCTTAATAAATAGTTTGGATGGAGAGACATTCTCTGCAAGACAGAAATTTGCCATGTAAATATACAACAAGTCTGATAAAAATGAGTAAGAAAGACTGAATGAGAGAAGGGAAATGAAAAAGTATACATGTTCTTATCCAGACATAAAAGCTGATATCAAGAAATAATTCACCAAAACACAATAAGAAATCCATTTGAGTACACTCTGACTTTGAGTGTAACTTAATGAATTGTGCTTGGATTCTGAAATACTTAATTAATTTTAGATATTTTTTCCTTTTTTGTTTTGTTTTGTTTCACTTCTGATTTCTGTCTCAAAGTGTAAAGGCAGGAAATATCTCAAGAGAGGCAGTTCTGGAGATTTCCAGCTCATTTTGGGGCTCTAGAGATTCAGATAGTTTGGGTAAACCTGTGAACTTTTGGATGTTTATCTGAACTGAACCTGAACTCTAAATCTTGTAAGAATCGCCCGGCTAAGTCAAAGGGAGGAAGGCCTATAATGATAATTTTAATGCTTTTTTCTCATTCAGCCATGGATATGACCCTTCTCAGCCTCCTGGGAATCTCTCTGTGCTGCATTAAAGAAAGAAAAGGCTAAATAGTGTGTATCGCATATGCGCAATTAAACACTGTATGCACCATTACAGTTTCAGCTGCTATATATCCCAGTTACTAGTTGCTGCCTTTGGAGGAAGATTTAGCTAGAAAACAGATGACTGTTTCCACCCGGCATTTCTTCTTATGATATTGTCTTGTCAGATGAAGAGAACTCTAGACAAAATTACTATACTTTAGGAAGCAAAACAACAAAAAGAAAAGGAAGCTCGTTAATGCTCTATTAGGCGTGTGTTCATTTCATTCAGTAGAAATTTTGTAAAATGAGTATAGTAACTTTTTCCTTGTCTGACCTGACCTAGCTACAGCATCTGTGTGTTTAATCTTTATCTGTGGAGATCTCTGGGAAACAGGGAGAAGTTTATAATCTATGTTCTGTAGAAAATAATTTTGAAGCACCAAAGATAATGTCATAGCCTACCTGATGTCAAAAGCAAGGTACTAGCTGATCTTTCCTGCTGCAAAATTTTACTATTAGCAGTTAACATAAGAAATCCATAACTGAGCTAGGAATGAAGTAAAGATTTTCATCCACTTTGTCAATCTGTCTATACCTTCATTGTCTACTCTGGTTATCACGGGTTCAAATTTGTACTCTTGTGTTAAATGTAAAGCAGCCACGATACCTTCCCTGATGTTCTCCTGCTGTTGCGTCTTCTCTTCTTTTGAGACTGTATCATGGGTGGCAGTGGTCCTTATACTCAGTAAGTGTGGTGTGTGGTGAAAACAGGGGGTCTATGTTCTACTGTCCTTCCAGATTCATATGAAGCCACTGCTTTAACCAAACTTCCTCTGGCGATTCTGCCAGGTCAGTGGTTTGGTAACAAGTTGGAAGAGGCAGTGCCCTTCATTTTGAGATAGGTAAGTATGGCGCCCCCTATTCCTCTCACCTGCCTTCAAACACCTACTTAAATGCCACTGTTAGAAGCCTCCCGTAGTTCCTCCAGCCTGTGGGGAGGGTTGATAATCACACGGCGAGGATGGTCTTGCTCTTTGGTGGTGCCTGAAACTGTGAAGAATAAATCTAAAGTTTCCTTCCTGAATGCCTTTCTAAACTGTACTCTTAATTTTTATGAGATTGCTATGACTGTGTTATCACAGCAGCAGCCATTTGTGCCTTTTGAGCTGCCTGACACAGCAGAAAATTTGGAATAGTTCATTTTGTTTTCAGATGAACTTGGGAACCATCAGCTCACTCTGGGCTCCTGTTCTCAGTGTTCTGCAGAGGCACACTGCTCTCATTGGCTTCACGCTCTGGGAGCAGCTGCTTCTTGGGAACTCTTCAAGATGTTGGGATGGCTGTTATGTTCCTCAGGCACATGAAATGTCTGTAGCAGAGTTCGGACTGGGCTCATTCCCAGATTTTTGACAGGGAATCCATTGGAGTTAGTTCCTGTTTGAAATTATAAATTATGTGGGATTTGGTAATTTTGCAGGATTCCCAGATATTTTAAATTTGGCTGGCTTTCTGTTTTCCTGTATGTGTGGATCCGTGCTGACATGATGCCTATAGACACGAAACTGCAAGAGCTGTAGTTTAAGGAGTGATTTTCATCACTGTGAATGTAGATCTGCAGTTTGGAATGCTTATCTTACACATCTTCACATTGCTCTCAGTCTTTCTAAAATACTGCCTCATAGAGAGTGTGCTCTGTACATCATTAAACTTCTTGGAACATTTTTTTTTTCCCTACTAATGAAACCAATGGAATTAAGCAGTGAATGGGAGGAAGATATTAATAAATATACCTTTCAGAGGTGACGGTTTAGAATGAATGTCCATGCCAGCAGCATGCAGAAATGCCTCCTAGATGTACTTACCTTGGTATGGGCAACTGTGTTTACATAGCAAATCTCAAAGACGATTAGTTGCTATACACAAGATCCAAGGAGAGCCAAATCAAGGAAATTATACTTATTTGGGGGGTATAACAGGGTGAGCATTTTACGATCAAAGATTATCTGGGGCCTTTTCTGCAGATTGGATGCTTAGCGTCATCTTGAGATATAACTACAAAACTGATTCAAATGTTCACTGTCTTTAAATGTTTTTATTTCATCTAAATATGCATCTTTCCTGTTCTTTTGCCTCAGCACTGATAATATTTATTTTGCTGTCCAAAGAACATTTATGACTTTCTTTTAAAGTGAGAATATTGGATGTATGTTTAAAAAATTGAATACTTGCAGAACATCATTTAGATGCAGTCCTATGATATCATTAATTCCAAGAATGTTTCATGGAGAAGTCTCACTGAACACAGGTCACCATCTGCAGTAACATTCTAGCTCTGATGCTGCTTTATCTCAGAGAGAAAGAGGAAGTAAGTAATAAAATGGGATTATCAGTGGAAATGAAAACATTCAAAGGAGTGAAGCCTAAAAACAAACAGTCTCTCTCTCACACTCTCAGGGGAGAGCCTTTCAAATGGGGCTTCAGATAATGAAATATTTCCACTGGAGGTGCAAGTAAGAGAAATAGTTTGGCTAGCTGAGCTTTAGATCAGTTAACTTGGACCTCACTGTGGTTTGGGCCTGACTGTCTTGTGCTACTAGCTCAGTATGCCAGAGACTGGGACTATATGTGGTGTTTGTGGAACTCAGATTCTTCCTTTTCTGAATCTGAGTGGAAAGAGAGTCAGCGCACTGACACTTAATGTTACCAAACGACTGGTGAGCTAGAATCCAGATCCAGATGAGGATCTACATAGCGTAGTTTGCATTCTGTTAGTCCATTGAGCACTGCTAAACACCACCACGCTTTTGCTATCGCATATTGCCCTTGCAAATGTGTGAGTCGTCCAACTCTGTCAGCTCATAGCCCAGTGACATCTGATGATGAAGTCTGAGAATGGTGATTTCAGTCTTATGTTTTGTTCTGCCATGAGTTGTCATGGAAATGAGCTCGAGGTTGCAGATCTAATGTGAAACAAAGACGAGCAGGAAGTGACGCTGTGGGCCAGAAGCCTTATGTGAGAGCCTGTTGCCTGAGATCAGCTGAGGTCTGGCTGCCTTGGTACTTGCTATCTTGTCTTTCAGCACATCAGGAGATCTTATTAGGATTTGTTCCAATTAAGAATTGTTTATTACTTAAGTAAAGAGTTTAGAACCTAATATCCTGCATGCTTTTAGAACTAAAGGATGTGGAATTCATATTTACTGATTGAAATCTTTTTCTGGCAGAAAAAACAATGAAATATACAAAAAACCTAATATATATGGGGGCAAAATGCAAGAAATGCTGAGAAAAATAACAATGCCCTTCTTTCTAGTACAGGACTGAGTGGATATCCTCAGAGATGAGAATAAAAACAGAGGGTGATTAGGGTGATGTTTTGTTGTTAAATTGTTGGAATAATGGATAATCTGCAGTCTAGGGACTTCTCGGGGTGCGAGTTGTATCTTTACCTTGGTGTTTTATTTGCCAGTGGTCCTCGTTTCCTTCACAGTCTGTATGGTCTGAAATTGTACAGGATTTTGTGGACTGGAAGAAACGCCTCTCTGTCCACAAAGTTATTATCAAGGGTGGTACAATCTCAGAACAGCCTGTATTATTATTTCCTAGTGAGTGATACTGCCAAGTGTGTAGGAAGCTAAATTCTTCCTGTGCAAGGATTTCTCATAATTTGTACATTAATTTCCACTATGCTGAACAAAATCACTTCCTGTCATGGGGTGGTCTTTGTTTTCTCTCTGGGTGTATGAAAAGACTAATAACTCTATGGATGGTGCCGTTGCTCAGGATTGTCCTTTTCCAGAACGCTGGACCATGTGGCATTCAGGATTGCACTGGGAATTCCTCCTCCCTCCCCCCGCTGTGTTTGAGTCCTGCCCACGATTTGTAGGAGAATGGGAGTCTTGACATTCAGAACACAGAAACGTCTATTGCTTATTTCCCAGTAGAACTTTTGACTTAGAGGATTTAGATCCTTTTCCTTATTAAATTGAGTGAGTACTTCAGTGTTTTCAACTCAGAGCCCATCAACATATCTTCATATTTTGTCAAGGGGCCCATCTGCCAGTTCTCAGTGGAAGTGCTGTTAGCAGTGCTGGTAATCCAGCATGGTGGTCTAAAAGGAGGATAGGAGCCAGACGTTTGTGTTCAGGCTCCGGTTTTCTCTTGTGTTTGGCTACAGTTACTGAAACCAAAGCTTTACAAAAAAACGAAAAACAAAACAAAAACACCCAACTACAAAAATACTCTGTATCTGGATTGTGATAAATAAGCTTTTCACCCCCAAACCAGAAAACTCCCTGCTCCATACACTTCTGAAGACCTTTCTTAGCTTTGTGCCTGTTTCTTGATCTGCTGTCTTTCAATGGTGCTGTATTTATTAAAGCAGACTTGGCTGTTTGGTAGATGTTTGCAGTGCAGTGGTTAAATATGAGAAACTAAATGTGTGGATGGCAGATTAGGTGGTTAATTTTGGTCTGTGCAAGCTGAGAGTAGAGTAGGAAAGCTTGTACAAAACCAGATCATGTATTTTGGATTTGAATCTCTGCCATTAAATCTCCGTCTCTCTGTTACTCATATGTGACCTCAGACACCATACCCCACTCTGGCTTCCAGCTCATCCCCACTGTCACTACAGTGGCATTTGCCTGTTTCTGAGGTGAGAGAGGGAGCTGGAAGCGTGCTGTGTGGTGTCCTGCAGCTCTGCTCCTGATACAAAACACACTTCCCACCTTCAGGACACTCCTGTAAGTCTTCCACTTGTGAGCCTTCGTGCTTCCCCTGTCTCTGCAGGACTGCCCTCCCTTTCCTTTAAGAAAAGTTTTATGTTCGCATTATTAATTTTGACCTGATTATTGTTTGTGAGACCAATAATTGGGAAAAGTCAGCTATTGCTTAACGGCTTTAGTTGTAAATCAGTTCCAGCAGCTCTTTGCTGCTACTCGCAAGAATCCATGTGCTTCTCAGCTAGAAGCTCTCATCTCTCTCTCCTCCCCTCTCCCTCTCTGAGATCCTTTGCTGGATCCATATGTTGCTGAGGATGTAAGCGCTTCAGATGAGTGGTTCAGTATACAGTTATGATTCAAATTTTTTGGCATCAGCTTTTTACTGCAAGTTATTGCCTGGCTCGAGGCATGAGAGAGTGGGAGCGGAGAGGGCTCTCTATCATATGTGAAACAAGGAGACGGCAGGCAGCTACTGCAGCAACTATACAACAGCGTTTTTTTGGAGCTTGAAAATGGGGTCTGGAGCAATCCCTTGGCCCCTGATCTCTTCCTAATTGATAGCTGTTGCTAGATCTGGGGATTTTAGCAGGGACCCTGACAGGTTTTGCTTGGAGGAAGGGTCAGAATTTCAACCACAATAAACAGTGCAGCTCAAGTAAGCAGTATGTAAAGTGTTTTGGTCTGGCATGAGGCACAAAATCCAAACCTCTGTTCAAAAGTAAGGTCTAGGTACCAGGGATCATATTCTGTACTGTCTTCAGTTTAGTTATCCTGTAGGCCTAAAGAGGTAATGAAAATGTAAGTAGGTGTGTTTCTATGAACACACACAGAGTAAGTGTCCTGATACACAGCAGTTTGTTTTGTACTTCATATTAGGCATAAGTTGATCCTTACACACAATACTGATAAATGCAAATAAGTTTTCAAACTTAGCAAGTAATAACTGCAGGAGATGGTAAATGGCAGAGATGCAGAATAATATCCTTTAACTAGCTTTTTGAAAACATGGAGTTGCAAAGAGGAAAATGAACAAAAAAATGAATTGGAAGAAGGAAAGGGCAGATATGCACATGCTTAGGGTTTGTTCTGAGGTGATGCCCTGCAGGAGTCTCACAGTATCAGACATTATTACCGTATGCACAATTCCACACACAGCTCTCCCAAACGAGGTGCTGGTGTAGCACGGTCTGTGGGAAAACCAGAATAGAGATTCCCTGGGACATAAGGGCAGCAAAAGCATCAGACCAATTTAAGAACCAAGTTTGATTCGGCCAAAGATTTCTAGTCCAATGTTAGCCCTGCTATGCAGAACTTGGCTATTTGGGATGAAGTATGTTCCCAGTGCTCTAGGTTCCACAGGGCTTATAAAATGCATAATAAGGACAAGAGTGGACTGCTGAGTGAGCAGAGGAAAAGAGCACAGACATTCCCTGGGGTGGCTAAAGGCTGGATTTGCTGGGCTGTAACATCCTGAAGCGGCCGGATGGAGGCTCTTCAGGGGCAACGCTAGAGACTGGAGGTCCCAATGAGGTGCAGGTGCCAGACTTCTGTGTGTTTTGTGTCTTATTCTGGGGTACTCATATAGCCTCACAAACTGTGCAGGGAGCAGAAGTGCCTGAGGGCTGGAGGACCCACTTAGGAGTCAGGAGAGAGGTGGACTGCATGGTCTCATGTATTGTACCTCTGAAAGAGAGCTTTGTGGTCTGTTAAATTTTGGATGAGTTTTGGACCTTCCTGATAATAGTCAGGCAACAAATGAGTGTACAGTCCTTCTGAAGGAGAAAAGAATGGAAGTATTCCATGGAGATGTATTAAAGTAAATCCAGAAGTGAACTGATGACTTTACAACTCTCAAGCGAAGTATTCCAGATCATTTGTCTTGTGCAATGGGATCATGCATGAAATATGAAAATGTGTACATGACCTTCTTTTAAACTGCTGTGATTTATTACTGCCAGAATGATGGGAGAATGAAGAAGAGCTTATGAAGAAATCAGAGTTGTATGGGATTGCAAAATGATGCTAGGTCTGATGAATCCTCTCTGAAACCCTTTAACCACAAGAGGTCCGCTGCTTTGCTCAGATGTTGCAGGGTGGATATCTCATCCACTCTGATTCTGAAAGGCTTTAGCTCTCTGCATGATCTTCATGAAAGTGGCATTTGCCTGATTTGCCTTTTTTTTTTAGTATTAGTGTCTGTGTTTTGTGCAATTTTCTGAATGCAGTTAGGTTTTGTTGCCATTAATTTTAATTGATCAGAAATTGAATAAATGTCTTCATGTTCTTTGGCAGCATAAAACAGTCACTTTTTTTTCCCCAGATAATTCAGTAGCCTTTCTTTGCCCTGCAGCGCTAAAAGTGTTTTTGTTTAGAAGCTACTATGCTTTAATTAATACTGCTCTTTCGTATTTATGATTTGACATACGTTTCTTCCGTTTTCCTCAGCCTTCTCAGCACCTCTCTTCTGCAACTACTGCCTTCAGATGATAGTTAGCAGTCAGGGGAATAATGGAGAGAAACAAAACATTCGATTCCTTTTTCTTCAGAAGACTCTGTTAATCTGCTGAAGTATAAAACCACTTTGAGCTGAAAAAAAAAAGGAGATCGTGTCACTTTCAAATTATAATACAATTACTTGTGTCTGGGACAGGACCATAACATGACTTCTGGTTTTCATTACCTATCAGTGTTCCCTGTAGTATAGGAATAATTTTATCTATTATTTATAACCAGATTTTTCTTATTTTTGTGAGTTTTTCTGAATAACTTGTTCATCAAGTAGTATGCCTGAGACCTTGAGGTGCCTCGAGTAGTCATTTTTTTCCAAAAGTACCAAGCTCTCAGGCCTGTGGAGTGATTCAGAGCAGGGCCCCAAAATCACAGGTTACCTTTGAAAATCTTTAATGGACTGGGACTTCACTAGAGTTTTTGATCTATCCAAGAATCAGCTTTTACAGGTCAGTGCAATGATCTACGCAAACTCAGCCCTTGCCTCCTCTTCCCTGGGGCCACTGAAATGTGGGAGGCTTTACTGGAATTGGCTTGGAAGTTTCAGTGTCTTAGCTCTGCTGAATCTCTCATGGCAAACTTACTTCTCTGTCGCTACAGAGTTCTCCACTGTAGGGATGTGAGAGCGAGAGAGTGCTTCCCTATGGCCCAGATGATGTCTGCTTACAATAATGTTCCTACCAGAGACGCTGGCTGAAAGCCCTTGCGCATGAAACTGTTTTCAGTAGCATGCTTCCCTTCTTACCAGGAGGGGAGGAGAATGACTTTGTTTGTTTCCCTGAAGCTTGTGGCCATAGGGCTCATGCTGGTCAGACTTTCCCTTGCTTCTGGTTAAATGCAGTCAAGATTACGTAGGACAGGGCTGTGTCCTTGAGGGAGTGCTGTAGGGATTATGTCAGTTGCAGATGCATATCGGTTTGTGGTAAACCTGGCTGTATGTGGGCCTGACTCACCACTACTTTGTGGTTATGTATGACAGAGAGGGATTTCTTTTTCTCAGATTTGTTTTTTTTTTTTTTTTTTTTAAATTAGAAAAACTGTGTTCAGGCAAGGTCAGTCATTTCAGTCAGTTTCCAATGTTTTGATGACAAAACACATCCTGTGATATTTATTATTATTGCCACGTGTTATTGTTATTGCCATCACTTCCAGTCAGACCCATAAGTTTGTTTTGTTTTAATTTTCAGAAGAAAAATTTTGCCTTAAGCCTTTGTCTGAAAGCAACATTTTTTTTCCTTTGGATCTGATTTGGCAGAGTGCAGTGTTTCAGCAAAGGCATAATCAGCTCAAGGGGTACTTTGCTCAGGTGTCAGAGCTTTGGGACTTACCTTAGAGTAGATGAGTTGCTTGGAAGGTGGTATTTTGATTCCTCTTCCTCTGCTCCCACACTCCATTTCACTTTGGAACATTCTAAATATTAATGTTCATAGTCACACTCCTGTTTTATTCAGCTGTTCCCAGCTGTGTTCATATTAGCAAGGACTGCAGC
Organism: Gallus gallus; assembly: GCF_016699485.2. Taxonomy (NCBI): domain Eukaryota; kingdom Metazoa; phylum Chordata; class Aves; order Galliformes; family Phasianidae; genus Gallus; species Gallus gallus. Next base: position 22,866,788 of record NC_052534.1, read on the forward strand.
GCAGTAACAGTGCATCTCCAGAACAGAGTGACTGGGGCTGAGGTGCTGATGTCCACAACAAGCACATTGCTGGGGGTTTACCTTGGACTGTTTGTAACTGGTTGGAGAGCAGTGGCTGTGCTGCTGGGGTGGACCTTCCCATTTAGTTTTTCTACCCAGTCTGTGAGCCTCAAGGCTGTGTTTGAAATGCAAACCAAAGCATGATAAGTGGGACGATGAGGACATTTGCTTCAAAAGCTTGTTCCTAATTTGAAACAGAAAGCTAGCATGGTCAGACTTCCTTTATTTCTTATGTTCAGTGATTCCTGACTCATTGTCCTCTACAGTGAATATCCTTCATCCTTCATTCCTAAATCTTCAGGATAATAGCAGTGCTGTCATGCAAACTTAAGTACCGTTGGCCTCCCCACAGTCAAAAACAAAGCAAAACAAAACAACAAGCTGAGAAAACAGTATAGTATTGGAAGAAGCACTGTGCATCTAAATTTGTGGGAGTAATTGTCACTCCTGTGCTTCAGATCATTGATAACTCATCTGGAGCAAGTATCTCATGTGCATTTTTCTTTGGTTCAAAATGTAGAGTAATTTTCATGTGTTCAGTGTCCATCAGCAGTAAGCTTTTTTGAAGCCCTGTGCCACCTACAGTATCAGCAACTCTTTGTACATAGTCTGGATGATCTGCCTACATTTCATCATTACTTCTACACAAATGCTACTTCTACCCTTTTCTGCTTTATCACCTACCTTCTGAGACAAAACCACAGATGATAACACCGTAATGTGTTTATTAACCATAGCCCAACTTAAAGTTGAGAGTGAGAATTGTCCTGTTATATTCAGAATTGCCTTTATCCATCAATTACCAGAGTAAGTAGAGCTACAAATCCAAAGAATGTAATGCTATATTAGTGATATTTTTCAGTGTCCATATGTTTATAAGAACACTATGGTCTAGCATGCCTGGATGTTTCTAGTGCATGAAATACATACAACAAACAACATTTAATGAGTTTTAAAACTATGATACTTATTCAGTTCGCTCAGTGCTCTTGAATGTGAGCCAACATTAATTCAAGCCCAGTTGATCCTAATAAGTAACTAGGACTCCATTTCATAAACATGCAATTCTAGCTTGTTATTTCTGGCACTGCCATTAAGCGAAAGTCTCTACCCTCAGAACGACAGAATTAGGGGATTAGAGTTAAACTGAAAATTGTGAATAATTCACAATTTCTTCCATCTCCTTCTCCCCACTGAAGGCAGCTCTAGAGGGAGTCAATAACTGCTCTCAGCCATGCACCTTTTGTTCCGTGAGTCATGCACAGGAGTGAGACCTGCCAAGGCAATGGGATTTGCTCATATGAGTGGTGTCTACAGGATAAGTTGTAATATCTGATACTTTTTATTATCCTCACAGATTGACTGGAACCAGGCTGCACTAGGACAATGTCTGCACTAAAAGCTTCTACTTACACCCGTGTATTGTTCCAGTGCATCCTTCTTTTCAAAAGAAATCTATGGCATTTCAAAAGAATCTGTAGCTTTTTTTCCCCCCTTTTTTATTTTTTATTTTTTAATGTACCACTCAGTCAGTGTCATTTCTTACCATCATCCTTTAGGTAGCCTGGAATATGTGTTAGACTTGTTCTTTAAATAGACTTTTTTCTTCTACTTCTGAGATTTTGCAGACAGATATTTTATGAAGATCATGTGGGAAGCTTTGCAGCGTGTTTTCAGGAGGTACATTTTATTGTGTAAAATCCTGTGATGTAGGAGTTCAAATTAAAACAAGGTAGACTGAAAAATGGTGTATTTCTCAGTATAGACATTTCTTACTCAGCCTTTTTCTCTACCATGCCACTAGATTTCTCATGCAGTGTTGCATGGGAATTAAGAACAGTAGGATATAGGTTTAGGACAGTGCATTTACGTGCTTGTACGGTGCCCTGTCATTGGTTCCGCTGGTTCTGTGAGTTTCTGGGCATTATGATGATGTGGAAGAGGCAGGCACAGGCTTCACTTCTCTCTTGGAGTGAGAACTGCTTGCTTGCAGTCAGTGTTGCTCTCTCAACCTGCTTTACTCAATCTCTGAGCCTTCTTCCTAAGGCTGCAATAGTCATCTAACACTGCTGTACTGCTGCAGTATTGTGACAGAATAAAAAAGAGAGATCTAGTCAATTAAAAGTCAGGCTACTAATAGGCTTGCTGCCTTGTTTAGTCAGCGTTGGTGACTGAAATTTTTCATTTATTTTCCTCACGTGATTGCTGATGTGGCTGTTGTTCTGGACTTCCTTATTTCTTCATGTGCAATTATTATTTTTATCAAAGCATGTGGGAGAGTACTGCGCTTGCAGCTGTCTGAAGAAAAGGCCGAGGCAGTTTATAAGAGAAATCAGGTGTATTGCTGTTAAGTTTTGGGTCAGTAGCAGGGCACCAAGTGATTTGGCTTTCTTGAAAAACAGACTGAGGCTTTTGATTTCTGAACAGAACAGGGGAATGCTTGCAACCCACAGAGACTGGAGTCTCTCCAGGCCTATCTAACATAATGAGAGGATTCTTTGTGAGAAGCATAAAAGGATGACATTTTAGCGGTGGGTGAAATATTTGATTACTTTTTCCATAACTTAAAATAATTGGAATGTTGTTTTGCAATCCCGCTCCCGGTGAGGATGAGGAATGTGTAACCTCACCATATATCTACCTCAGAGACATCTCCAGGGAAGCCTGTGGTGATACAGAAAAAATGGGCTGAAACCCCTTTTTGTTTTTTGGTTTTTTTTTTTGAGCCTCAGGGAAAATCTACACGTGTGTTCATCTGGGAAAACTTCCAGAAGATGAATTCAGAGTCACAGCCACAAGTCTAAGGAGAGGAAAGCCAGCCCAGGTGACCAAGGGAGAGAGCAGAGAGCTGCTGCCAGCTTCCTTGTGGCTGCTCTCAGAAGCTCTCCCAGGACTGGTGGTTCCTCCCTGCTTTGGACACGGAGGTCTCTGCTTTGTGAGTGGCAGGTGAAGCTCTGCTGTGGCAGCTCAGCCCCTGATTCCTGGCTTGCTTGCCTTTGGGTTGATGCTAATGTATTTTGACTGTGAAGGGTGGGCAAACAGAAAGGGATTAGGAATGCTCCTAAGTTCTGTGTTAGGATTTCTTACATGTTATACAGAGACACTGAGCGGCTCTGTCACAGGTTAGCATCATCCTGATGCACACCATAGGCAACTGCAGCAGAAAAGGACAGTATTGGCCCTATGGAAATGGCAGCTGGGCAGTCAGGAGGAATTTCACGGGTAGAGGAGCCATTTCCATGGAGAGCTGCACTGGCATGTAAAACAGGAATAGAGAGGAATTGAATGATACCCATTTGAACAGCTTGGGATTGCAGTAGACCCAATCTTTCTGTTTCCAGCAGCACTACATCCCTGCTAGCAAAGTGCTACGTGTGATTGCTCACTCAGAACAGAATTTCTGTTGCTTGGCATAGGTGTTTTATCACTCTACTCACAGATAGTACTTTTGTGTTTTAGATTGTGTAAACACCAGAAGATATTTTTTTCAAAGAGTAGTTGCAACTGGTCTTTATTGACGTAGCATTTCACAGGGACACAGAAAACCCTGAATGGCTGTTACTAACATAAAAAGTATGAAGCCATTTAAAACTAGTTTCATTGACAAGTTAGACCATGAACTATATTTTCTAGTATGGTACAAAGGAGTTAGTATTAAGAGGTAGAAAGGCTGAGAAGGGATGGTAGCAGTTATATGTTGATAGAAGATGAAGAAGATACACCATCCATGTTTGCCCAAATAATTATTTGCTTCAGTATTTATAAATGTGAATAGGAAACAGATGGTAGAAATGGAGCCGCCTGTCACATTTTTGTAATGGAGAAAGGAGAAAGATTGAGAGGAAATCAGAATCCTACCAAAAAAAGGGGAACAGGAAATTAAAATGTCAGACAACGGACAAAACTGCGGGACCACACACAAATATAAAGAGACTTCTCATAGGTTGTCCAGAGCTTTATAAATTTAAGTCCTTTCTATTTTTGCAACCCAGAGATCAGAATAAAGATTTAAAAAAAAGAATAGAAAGGTCAAAACACATGCCCTCAACCCCGTCTGTTAGAGCATGGCACATTGAAAATTTCTTCAGAAGTGTATCTGAGTGGTTTGGAAAGATGCTGCTGTAATATCTACTGAGAAGACACGAGGTAGAGGAGATGGGGAGTTCCTGATTTGTTTTTTTGAGTTTATTGGTATCTGCATTCTTGTTCTTAGTGTTAAGAATTCTATCTTCGCTCTGTAAAGACTTGTGCTACGACAGGCAAAGGTCTTGCAGACTAGGATTAACAGGAATATCTGCATTACGTTTGCAGCTGTTCTGAGCACCAGTTGTTTGTGGTCTGAGCTTACATTTGGCTGTGTGGAGGCTAACTCCACCAGAAGTGCAAGAAGTGGGAGAGGTGAGGAAAGGGAGTACCACTAGGAAGAAGCAACTTTAGAGAAAAATGCTATACCTAGAATGTCAGATGGTAGAAGTAGGAAAATAAATGAGTAAAAGGATAGGAAGCTTTCACGTTGAACAGATTTGGTGGAAATTTGCCAAGGGCGTTAACTGAAGGTCAGTGATCCTAAATCTGTATGGGAGTCTTATAATCTTCCTGTAGGCAGCATGAAGCAGCATACTCTCCATGCACAGCACTAGAAGACAGCCTAAAAAGCCAAGTGGCTTTTTGTGGAAATCTATTTCTGCCGCATCATTATCTGAACAGGATGAGTTTGTAAAGAGGTTCTGAGTCCAGACAGGGTTACCAGTCTCCTCTTGGAATTGCTTCTGGTTTTAAATATCCTTGGGAGCACAGGGAGATATCTGCTTTGCCCATTGCCCTTCCCACAGGGAAGGGTTTACTTCTGCTCTAATCATTTCTTCACATCTCCTCATCTTTATCTGCCCATTGCTTATGTCTCCTCGTATTCAGCAGTCATCGCTGAATAAGGGCTGTCTGCTGACCTTTCCTTCAACAGCAAATTCTGAGCCAAGTTGCTGCTCTGCTGAGATATGGCTGTTTTTCTTTCTTTCAGTCTGTCTTTCTTGTGGTAGGGCTTTCTGTGTCTCACTTTGACTTTGGCTAAGTGCCTCACAAGCTATGGACTCTGAACATCTGCCTTATTTGGAGAAAAATGTAGGCTCTTCAGTTGGTTTGACCTGCCAGTATGTTTTCTACTCTCCTTTCACCATTTCTGCTCTGCCAGTATTCCTGTTTTCTCTCTTTCATATGTTCACTGATCCCTCTACCTTCCCCCAAAAATAGAGAAAATTTTAGTAGCTGCTGTTAAATGCACCTGTGTCCTTCTGCTGATGTTTGATGCTCATCCCAGGAAAAAGACATATATGAGTTCATACACCAGGTCTGCAGATGCTGCTGCCAAGGATTGTATTGAAATGTATAAAATAGCTTACTTTAATCATGAACTTGCACAAGTCTGTGCCATAAAAATATTTCCTATTGAATTTTTGTCTATACTGTCAAATTCCAGCCTTTTCAATTAGTCTCTGTAGACATTCCATAAGAAATAATCTATTGCTTTTCTGGTTCCAACAGTAAAATTTTCAGGTTAGTGTAGGTGAATGTATCTACAGATTTAGAGGCAAAATTATGTCCCTCTGTTAGGCCACTGAAATCAAGATAAAGCTTTGTGGATCAAATGAAGACCACAGTCCTACATAGAAATGACTTTGCAGTCAACTCTTCTTTCATTTAAGAAGTAACAAACCACTAAAACAATATGTGGAGCAAAACAAGGCATGGTGGAGTCCTTGGCCAATGACAATAAGATGCCTACCAAAAAGATGGGTTTTGTGGTTTCTTCTGTATTGTCTTTCCAACAGAAAAGTGTTGGAAGAATAGGAGAAATGAGAACTCAAATCAGAGGTGCAGCAGTTCAAGGACAATCAGAGTGTCAGATGGATCCTTTCGTTTATTTGAATTTCTGAAATGGGACCTTTCCATAAATTATTGGGTTTGTATGGAATTCACTGTAAGCAGATAAGGTAGGAACAGCAAATACATTTGGTTTTAGCTGGGTACTGAAAGGACAAACACTGAGAGCTTTGGCAGGTTCCTTGCCCAGTGAGTGGACAACTTGGGAAGCTGGAGTTTCCAAAATCAGATATGGCCTTGTTTAAAGTTGTTCATTTTCTGCCTGCGTTAAGAATTGTGGGACTATCAGGTATGGCATGTAACTTGGAGTCAATGTTATTACTGATCACTAAATGTGATCAAATTCACACTTGAAGCAGGGAACGAAGAAGGGCTTTGTGCAATTTTCATCTGTCTTTCATCTGACCTTGCTTCCATTTAAGATAAGTCTAAATTCTTTCCAGGGCTACTCCAAAGATAAATTGCATTTGGTCCATTGACTTTGTGACTTAAAGGCTGAAAAAAAGCTGTGTTACAGAAATGTTGTCTGTGATTGACAAGAAGGGAAAAAGAATCCAATCCTTCGTCCCAGAATATTAATCTTTGTGGGATTTTCCCTTATGATTTATTTTTTCAAGGATCTGACAGAAGCTGGTTTGTCCTCAGTAACAGCCAGCCTGGAAAAAATCTTGAAAATATTTACTTCCCTTTCTCTCCATGTAATTGGAAACTGGAATGAGAAATACCCTCCTGTCTGTGCTGTCCTGCCATTCTTTCTGCCTGTCCCTCTGCACTGTGCTCCCACTGGGCTGCTGTTATTCAGATTTGTGACTTTGATGGATAGGAGTCAGTGCTGGTGTAGTTCTGTCCCATAGAAGAAATGCACTAGTGACAGGGATGGAGCATCAGAGTTAGCACAATGTCCAATAAACTGATGTCTTTTTAAGAATGAGGCTTATCCATACTCTTATAATGTGCCTTTCATAATGCTTCCTTCACCTGCAGGGCTCTCAGCGCCAACCTCTGCACTGCTGCTCCCTTTGCCTTGCTCCCCATCCTACCACACAGCCGCTGCTATCTGTGTGGTCTCTGAAATTCACACGGCTTGGTGGCAACCAGTAGGGAGGGAAAATAATGTGTTTTATTTATTTAGAGTCAAGCGCAGTTTAAACTCCATTCTAAATAAATAAAAACTCTTAGCCAGATTTATATAAATAAAAAAGCAGATTTCCCCCTCTCTTTTGGCTGCTGTTGAACAGCCTTGGTTTCAAGACCACACAAGGAGCTGTGTCAACAGTTCTGAAATGTGCAGTGGAGGCAAAGGTAGGAGGGATAGGAAAGACCTTGATAACTTGCTTTGGGATTCCAATGCATTGAAGCACCTTCCATGTGTACATAAAGGAGGAGCCTTCACACTGTGGTGGATTAAAATATTAAATGAAAACTGTGAGAATTGCGTATTTTTGATGGAGGAGTACTTCTGCAAAAGAGAAATTTCTCTTGAGATTGTTCATCCACTCTGTACCAAGACATGTAGATGGATGGTGGAGTTAACTGGCACAGCTGAACAATACTATTTCTTTCTTTCAGTGTTACTTAGAGGCAATAGAGCATCCGTAAAAAGCTGTGATTTGAGGAAAAAGCTTTTACTATAAGAAGGCCGATCCCATTTGTCCTCTGGGGATTGAGTCTGCATTACGCAAAGGTTCCCAGTTTCCATCAGATAGTGCTCCCACGCGGGCGCTGACAGCTCCGTGTCTCCTGTTACAACCATCACTTAGGGGAACTCCAAGAGCAGTTTAATTTTCTAGGGAATGAAATGTATTAGTTATGTCTGCACGAGGTTTCATATCTCTCCTCACTTTCAGACCTGCCAAGCTCTCAGAAAGGGTGACAAACAGCTCCTCTGTGGAGCACCTGGGTTTTGTTACTCCAGCTGAAATGATAAGAGGCCCTAAAGCAAAGGTCGTCTGTAAGCAGATTCTCCTTGGGGCAGCGTTTGCCCCTCTGCTTGTGGGTGAGGATGGGCTGGAGGACACGGTTCTGCTGGCTGCAGAATTAGACTGGGAGCAAAAAGGGTCCTATTATTGATTATTATCTTGTGACTGGTCAAAGGCTGCTACAATTATGGTCAAAAAATCAAAGAAATGCTCTTGCAAAGCAAAGCCATGCTAGCAGTTCATTGCCTCTTTCATATTCTGAACCTCTGTGGGCTTGTGGACAAAATGACCAACAGATGTTAGTCACATTGAGGAAAAAATAGAAACAATAATTTTTTAAACATGTCCCTTTATAACTTACTATCCCCAGTTTATATATTAATTTTAAGTTACATGTGGTTATATATCCCACAATACTTCTGAGCCATCTTTTGAATTGGTGTGTTACTAGCAGAACTTTTCCAACTTAAAGATGTAGTTGGGGTCTCAGCCCCTCATGGACAGTGGTGTCAGAACAGGACAAACTCCCAAACTTTTTCATACAGCCCTTAGTACACCTCAAGGCTGGATTGTTGTATGGTGCAATTCACAGCACAGTGCTATTTTTCTTCGCACAAGTCATTGTCTGTATCATTCTACTCCTATATCTGCTGTGTGAATCTGCAGGTAGCTGTTTCAGTAGCTAAAATCTTCAACAAGGGGAATGTTGTCTACCTCAACCTGTTCAGCCCTGTGAGGTTGACAGTTGCCTTCCTTCTCCAGTTAGTGAAAGATCCGCAAGTCTTTTTTTGGTAAAAACATTGCTTACCTTTCTAGCAGACCTTCCAAATATGCTACTCGATGTGTTAACAAAGCATGGTACCAACTCACACTTCATGTGAGGCTACTTACAAGCAATTTCAAGGCCCACTAAATGGTTCCCTGCATAGAGGATTCTGTTAAAATGTGTGCGTGTTACAATTTCAAGAAGGCATGATGCTTTTTGCATACCTGAATGTAGGAGATTTAGGAAAGGTAGTGCTAAATACCTCCAAACCCAAGAAGTATTGATTTTTTTTTTTTTAAATTTTCCTTCTTATTAAAAAAAAAAAAAAAAAAAAAAGAGGAAGCTTTTTCATGCTTTCTGCTATGAAAATAGTGTCAGTGGCAATGGACTTCATGTGCAATAAACAGCTTTTTGTGGTTATTAAACACCCCAGCCTTGCCTTACTATGTAACCAGCCATAAAAGTCATTTATTGCATTGTATGCTGAGTTGCCACGAAATATATCACTTACTTATTGCAGCGTTCTACGTAACTGCACCAAAGAGACTATTCATTTACACAACAGAGGAAAAAAAATGATTTACCTGATTTTAAGCTCACCGTAGTAATGTGAGTTGTTTAAGGCCTTGAAAATAATTTAACGCATGAGCTATATATTCTGAAAATGATAGCTGAACTATTAGCTCTGAATCAGAAAGCAGATGGTTCTGCACCTCTTGTATTGCTGACTATGAAATGTCACACTCCCTGGCAAGAATGCACTCCTGGAGACAGTTTTTCATGCAAATTTATAGAAAAGAGCCGCAAAATAATGAATACTATCAAATCTGGATCTTGGGCTTTTGGGTGACATGGATTTTTAACTCCATTTCAATTACTTTTTTGGAATTCAGTGTAAATGTTAGTTCTGAAACAATACAGTATTTCCAAGTAATAATAAAAAAGAAAAAGGCTATAGGGAGGTTATGTTTAAAGAGAATAAACAAAGTAATCTGTTTAATTGTAGTCAGGTAAATATGACACCGATTCTGAACAAAAGTAAAGAAAATCTTACACATACAGCTAGGCAAAGGCCATAAAGTAATTGTTGCCAATGAGGACAGTTTTATTTAAAACTGGGCTTGTTAGATAACTGGATTGAATTTCACATTTTGTTGATAAAGCTAAATGTGCTCACAAACCGCTCACAGCCTTCTTTAACAGGTTGAGGCAATTAGTAGGAGATAAAATCACTCACTCCGCGTTGCAAGGATTTAAAGTGCTGTGTAAAAGCTCTGAAAGGGTTATTATCATCTCAAGGGTAGAAACATATTCTTGCTTTTTGTTTTCAGGAAAGCTGCCAGGCTAATTGTTAGCACAGTGCTATTCGTTTGACCCTTTACCTCTTTATTTGGAAATAAATATGAAGTTATTGTTAGAATAATAACCTGATGTAATTAAACTTTGTGCTGGGAGGACCTTTTGCTGACCAGGTGGGACTGTTTGATAAGATATGTTTGGAAGAACAGATGTTTTTATCACTGTCAAATGCAAGCACTAAGGCCTATTTTTAAGGGGAAGAAAGCCCTGTGTGGAAGACTTCTTAATGCTAGAAATCAGTGGTCCTAAGAATTTTGAAGTTTATGGTAGTTACCCAAGTTAATGGGAGCTTTTGGGCTGTTTTGAGGAGAATGGATACAGCACTGGATGAGGAGGTGGAAAAAAAAATGTCTAGGATTGAAAAGTTAATTACTATCATGGATAGGAGAGCTGAGCTTTTAGTAAGAAAAGCAAGTTAACTTTGTGTGCCTGTTAGGAAAGAGGATCACAAAACAAGAAAATAAAAGGCTAGATATTAGGAGGAAGTTTTTCGCGCAGAAGGTGGTGAGGCACTGGAACAGGTTGCCCAAGGAGGTGCTGGATGCCCCATCCCTGGAAGCATTCAAGGCCAGGCTGGATGTGGCTCCGGGCAGCCTGGTCTGGTGGTTGGCGACCCTGCACATAGCATGGATGGTTGAAACTAGATGATCATTGTGGTCCTTTTCAACCCAAGCCGTTCTATGATTCCATGAAAAGAACGCAATTCCAGGGATGCTATGAGGTCTTTCTATACTTGCTTCAAAATACGGTGCTTGGGAGACAAACAGAGCAAGGAGACCGATGGGAGAATTTCAAGGCTAGAGTTTGTTTACATGGGTAAAAGACTTTTGTCAAGATTTTTTACTTAGCCAAAAAGCCAAACCAAGACCCAGTGAATAGATGGTGAAGCTACATCTGCATTCATTATACAATATATATGTATTTGTGTGCGTTTGTGTGATTTGTTTGCGAGGCTTGCGGTAGTGTAACTTCTCCACTACAATAGAGTCTGGGTAAAAATCTTAACTGCTTACAGGAGCAAGTGAAGTCTGTTATTTAGCTATCTAAATTCATTGTGTTTTGGCTTATACAATACCTTTGTGCCTCAAGTGCAGAAATGTCTATAATGGCTAGTATGGGGTACGTAGCTGTATCTCCAGACTGTGTTTAGTAATCTCACTAAGGTAACTGACAGTAGAAACTGGCTCTCTAAAATTTAATGTCAATCCTAAAATAATTTTAAAAGGTATTTAAATTTGCTCCTCCTCTGCACTGCTTGTAACCTGAGAGCATCCTTGTGGTTAAAAACATAGACTTGTCTTTTCTAAATTGAAGACGTTCCACTTGTACCGCTGAAGAAACAAGCTAAAATATAAGGCAACCAGATGTTTAAAAAGTCCAAAGGCCCCCTTTTTTTTGGAAAGGTATCTGTGTTAAATAAACATTAAAATGCTATTTTTTTTTCTGTGTAGCTATTCATTTTAAATGGCACCCCCGCAGTTTGTCCAAGGGTCTCCAGGTCACTTAGGAGAAAGTACAGTATATTTTGGCTACACATTCTTTGACTTGCTACAAAGAGCTAATTCTTCCCATTAATGAAATAAATGTTGCTGATGTAGATGAATCGACATATTATTTTAAAAGGCTATTTCATTCAAGCAGATAGCAAGTCTGAGATGAGTAGAAAATTTTAAGAGGCCATCACTGTTGGGAAAAGAAGACCTTGATAGAGCAACGTACTATTCATCCCCATTCATTCACCAAGTAGCATTTATTCATTTGGGCTTTCTCTGTCCACTGTGGCACTGCCATGATGATAGGAAGTATGGAGTTTCTGGGTCTTTTGTTCGTAGTGGGGCAAAAGCCACCTGTTCTGGCACGATAGCAGTGATGGACATCCACAAGAGATAGCTGCAGGTCTGGGGGTCCTTGCTGGGCATACTGGGCAGAATGTTTTTCTTTCAAGAATGTATTTCACTCTTTGGGACAGCGTTCTGACGTGCCTGCATTTTAATTCAGTTTGGAACAGTTTATGAGAGCATTTGTATTGAAGTTTTTATATTCCAGTTCCATGGATTAATGTGTGTATGTACATCAGTAATGGTGAAAGTGGGTTTCTGCATACCTGAAACCCTCTCTAGAGCATATTGATGTCTGGCTGCAATTTCTCATCTTTAAAACTTTTGGTAACTAATTTGATAGCCTCTATGTTTCCAGACAGGAAATAACACTCACTGTCAGCTGTTTTGTATGTGGTGATCAAAGGTGTGTTCCTGCCCTGATACCTGAGTATATGAAAGGGGTTACACTGAAAAGCTTCTCATCTCTCAAGGAACACGTCTACCTACCAACCAGCGATAGCTTGAAAACTATAATATATGACTTGAAGGTACAGAAATTCCTTTTGCCTTCTTGGGAAGCAACAGTTGAAGCTCTCAGCTGGTGCCCATCAGTGCGATGTCGGAGAGTTGTAAAGTGATAAGGGATGTTGCACATGGAAGTGTAACCTGGATATAGCAGAACCAGCTTTAACGCACCTCCTGATGTACCACAGTCAGCCCTCTCAAGGCTCAGTTAGATCCTTGGCAGAGCATGAAGGTCTATTAGCACATGCAGGACTCCACGCTATTGTGTATAAACTACTTTTGTTCCTCATGGGTTAGCTTGTTTGGAACCTGCTCAGCTATTTATATTCTACGTTGCACTATATGCAAAAGACAAACGTCATAACTTGACAGAAGTGCACTTCATCCCTATAGTGGAGTTAACATCCATGGTCTCTTGGTCCAGCTCAGTGAGAATAATAACTTCAAGACGTGGAACTAAATTGCTTTGCTACTGTTCGAGCTTTTATGTTATTTAGCTGTGTGAGTGGACATCTGTGCAGGACTAGTTAAACCTCTGAAGCCAAACTGATCATTACTCAATTGGGAAATGATAGCCCTCAGCCTATGTAGATAGGTGGCTTTTTTTCTTTCTTTCTGTTTATGGCTGGGGAACTTTTGGAGGTTGTTTTATTTTCAGTCACTTGGAGCTCAAATATGAACTGTCAACCCGCAGAGCAGTGTAATATTACAGATAGTTGGACGTTGCTCACTGATTCCCAAAGGCTAAATCACCTCTGGTTAAAATATCAGTTTTCATTGTTAAGGAAATTTGATTTTTCTAAAGAGAGATGTCAGGAATACATGGAAGAAGCTGGCTTATCATTCATGTTTTGGTAGTAGCTTAGTGATAAAAACAGGCTGTGTTTGCAGTACATGTGGATAACTTCTTATAATGTATTGTTCACAGATCCCAGGAAAGAAATCTCAGCATCATGCCAATGCAAGAGTTTTGTTATCACTTCTCTTGGGAAAAAAGTATGCAAGGAAAATCATTCATTTGCTGTTTCAAGAGAACTATCTTTACCTTCCAAGAATTACATCTCACAGATGGGTTTGATTACAGCCATTAGCCTTTCTGATGCTGCAAAATATGAGGGCTGCTCCAAAAGTAATGCCTTCAGTTTTATTATGTTGGCCTGATATTTCAGAGGTGCGTGTTGGTGTTATGGCAGTAGAGGCAGAACCTTCCCACTAATATTCCATTACATGTTGTTGCTGTGTGACAGATATTAGTAGAAGAGTGTGGAGTTAAATTCCTGTGTGTGGGAAAAATGGCACCCACTGACATTTGTCGATGCTTGCTGAATGTTTCTGGAGCCCAAACAGTGGATGTGAGCATGGTGGTGTGTTTCAGCAGTTGCAACAGCAACAGTTTCACCTCTGTTGCAACAGAGTTTCACCTCTGTTGGTGCAGATTGTTACGAGAGCATCATGAAGGCTGTTGTTCTTTACTGGTGAAAAAGCAGTTAGTGGTAGTGAGTGTGCTAAAAAATTGTGTTTTGTAACTGAGATTTTCCTCTATTAAATAGTGCTATTGTGCTCTTTGTATCTGCTGTAGTTTCCATGGAAATAAAAGAGGAGGCATTTCTTTCAGAGCAATCTATGTATTTGCTTTACTTCTTAAAGGGAAAACAAAATGTGGTGCAGCTCAAAGACAAAAGATATGAAACATCTGTGGATTTTTTTTTTGCACAAGAAGACTTTTTTCTGGATGTGTCTGTAGATATATGTTAAGAGAACAACCATTGAGGCTCTTTCAGCAGATAAATTATTCGTTTTGGGGGGCTAAATAAGACAATCAATTTACTCCAGCTGGGCTCTGTCTAGAAATTACTCCAGAATTTTTTGTGCCAATGCCTTTTTTTTCCCCCTCAAACACTTCCAAGAGTCAGGAGGATAGTTGCTGGAATGTGATGTGAAAGGCTCTAATAGGAAAAGAATAAATTAACCTCAAATGGGCTTCTCCCTGCTCCTGCTCTGCATACAGAAAGCCCGATGGAGACCATAGCACAGTACTGATATTGCTTCCCCATTGTTGTGTTGTCAGGAACCCTCCCTATCTATTCCATAAGTTCTTTGCGACCTCCAACAACATCACTGTAAATTAAACCTACTCCTAGTAGCGTCTTCTGGAAGGTGCAATCTGATGTATTCACTCAGTTCCTCTTTATTTTGGAAGAAAGAAAGATTGTAAGGTGCTTTGCCGGATCTGTCTAAGAATAGCATCCTGAATTAATTTTGGATTGATTTCAGCATGTTGTTTTCACATAGTGTCTCACACTGTTAAAGAATCAGTTATATGCTTGGTGTCACTCTTCTTAACAGTACTGAACTCGCACTGTTCTGTCTAGCCTACGTGCAAAAGAGGGAGCATCAGTAAAATGTCAGCCTTTACATCACTACTGTATCAGTGGGAGGAAATCAGAAGCTGAGCACTGCCTTGCATTTCTTGGTTCGGGTGATGTATTGCAAGGTGAAGTTTCAAGTTCCAAATTCTTTTCCCATGATCACCGAGGAAAGAAAGCTTGTGGTGAGAGAACTGAGAGCGGAGACATGGTAGTTTATCAGCTTTGGTCTGTTGTAATGGAGTATGTATACTTGTACGTTATAGCTTTCCAGTTTTCCCACTTTGGCCTAAAAGCTGTATTCAAAGTAGAGGACTACTTTCCTCCATTATCAGTGAATCTGCTTCTCGACATCCTGTTAGAGGCCTATGCAAATAGTCTTCAAAAAGGAGTAAATGAAAGACACTAGTGAAAAGCAAAGTATGACCAGAGGGCAAAGATCTGTCAAAAACACTTTATCTTTCTTTGTTACTGAGACATGGCCAGATGTTTGTTCATAACAAAATGCCTGAGTTGGGAATTTTGAAAGCCCAGATCAGGACAACTGTATCTAATTGCTGTTAGTAGTGCAGCCATGTCCTAGCCGCAGCCTGGGTTGGTTGTCCTAAACTGCTGTTTGTGGATGGAGATCCTAGGAGTGGAGCAGAAGTGTATATGTTTTTGCTGAAAGGAGATAGGGCTGTCAGTTCAGAAACACACAGAACATCTGCTCTGGCTGAGCCCTGTGGTTTAACTAGATTAAAGCTCCATATTAAAATGATCATCAGTCAATCAGAATGCTTCCTCGGTTTGAGAAACATAACATCACGCTCAGCACTGCAGTTTCCAAAGAAGCTGTTGTGTTGTGGTAAATAAATAAACAAATAAATAAAATTAAAAAAACAGTGAAATATTTCTCATTTGTGGTTTGTTTGGTGTATATGACATCACAGACTAATGTTTAACCTAGGATCAAACAACTTCGAGTTTGCTGTCCTAAATGACTTTAAATTTAGCTAATTGTTTTGGGCACCTCTCAGCTATTAACTCTAGCTAGCAAAATGAAATGTAATTAATGTTTGTCTAGTTTTTGGAGTGTTTCCAAGAAAGCTGTAGCACAGACCACAAATTTGTGTTGTTTCAATGGCGCAGAAATCATTTTCCTTTAATTTCAACCCCTGGATAACCATTAAAGATTACCAGGCTGCAGGTCTGATGAATTATAGGCATATGAGTTGCCAGGAAAGTTCTGTTTTATTAATATGAAGAAAGCCATAATTACAAAAAGAACACTCGACCCTGCCAAACAAACCAAGATAACTCTCCTCTGTTGGCATTTGTCTGTGAGCTAGTTGTCATGTGCACATAAATAAGATTTTTCCATAGACAAGTTGGTAATAATTGAGTAGATGTGTCTTACATTACAATTTGCGGGGTCTCTTGCTGTAGAAAATTGAGTTACCTGAATTAAATGCCTTATTGCATTTATTAATAAATCTAATTAGTTTGGTTTTGGTTTTGTTGAAGGAAAACAATGAAGATACAGATGCTTATTTTCTTCCACATAGTACGTGCAACAACATAATTTCTGAAGTCTATTTAATTTTGTTCATCCAGAAAATGTATTCAGTGTTGTGGAAATACAGAGTTAGTGAAAAAAATTCTATAAACCAGTGCGTATCAAGATGATGCTCTCTTTCAGGAATGCCTGTTGCATGTTGAGGAAACATCTGGTGCAACTTGGATGTATTTTTCATCACTGATTTTAATAGCTAAATGTGCAAAAGTGGCTACTGCAAATATTTCAGGAGTTAAAGTTACAGATATGAATGGAAAGGCTAGAATCAAGGGACAGATTCTGACTTTTTGGAGCCTGAACATTATGGCATAGGGATTCTGTGTACTCCTGTAGCCCCCCTTTCTATTCCTTTCTTCACACACTCATGGAACTGCAATGGGAAGAAGACTTTCCTCTTGGGGAAACATCAGTGATCCCTTTTTCTTTACACACAGGGAATTTCTTGGACAGCACATGGCTACTCTCCCCCATGCTTTGAAGGCGTGGCTTGAACTAGTCTGCTGAAGTTTTCTCTGGTTCTTCACTGGGGGAATGGTGAAAGAGATTTTTGCAGCAGTGGGTCTCATTGAGATGAATGTGTTCATATTACTGACCTTCGAAAGACTGGAATATATCAGATAAATGTAATGTTATCAAAATACTAAAAAAAAAAAAAAAAAAAAAAAAAAAAAGAGAAAAAAAGGATGGGCTAGAATAATTTGAAAATAAAGAATCTGGGAATACAGTGCTGTTAGATGATCTCATGATCCAGGACGATAAGGAATAACATTAAGGTGTTGTATGCTAGCCTCTTCTATCTGGAACTGTTCCCCCAGAGTCACATTGACAGGCAACACCATAGTTCTTAAATTTCTGAAAGAGAAAACTGTTCTCTGTAAGGGAAAAAAGACACAAAACAATGATACAACGAGATGAAATTATTCTTATTTTCTAATCTGAGGTTCTTTGTCTCTATTGATTGTTGGCCATGTCTGATTACTGATGTTCCCGCATAACCCAGCTCCAATTCTCACTGCAACTTTTGCTTTCTTCCGAAGTATCATGGTTTTATGATTTTTGGTTATCGGTATTCCACATCATAACATCATGCAGTGTACTGGGAGTTAAAGAGCAAATGCTCTAGTTCCAGGTACTTGTCCGGAAGAGAAGAAGAAGTACGTTCCCCAGAAGACTGTTGGAGTACTGTTATCATTCCTGCTCAGGGGAACAGATATAAGGCCTGTGGGTCACCTGACCTGGGTCCTTCCCTTTCTTCTCGTCTCGTCGTGCTCGCTTTCAGATCATCTCGCTGCTGCTCCCGACTGCACGCAAGGCTTCAGTATTAGTGTAAGGCCTTTAGCTCTCGGACAATCCTTCTCTCGATTATATTTGATTTTTTTAACAATTATATTGAATTATATTGTATTATAGTGTGTTATCATGTATTCCGATACTATATTTAGTAAATTAGTTTGTTTCTCCTCAGATCATTGCTGCTGTTTTTTTAATTATTCTTTTTTGTGGGGGGTCCCCTGTTTCCCTTTTCTGGAGGCATGGATTTTGGAAAAGAAATCCCTCCGCCCCACTAGTCACGGAACCAGGCCGGACCAGCCTGTAAACCGTCGGCACAAAGAAAGAAATATTGTTAGAGCAATAAGTGACTTTTTGACAAATGCATTCTGTATCATTTAGAGCAAAATTTTACTCTATCAGATATCTTCAAAAGTCATTGTGTGTTCACAGCAACTACCGCATTGGAAAGCTGCGTATTTGTCTGATCAAGGGCTGTCTCTTGGTCATATGGTTAGGATTACAGTCACAATGTTCAGGTTACTGCTAGTGTTCTTCAGATGCGTTAGAGATTTGGAATAGCTGGTGTAGACTTGCATTAAATACTAGTTGCCAAAAGTGGCTTCGTCGTGAGATAAAAGCAATGAGCAAGCTGCTGAAATGAAGCACAGTGCAATTGTAGAAAAAAAAATGATACACAGGTGTTTTTGCTGGTAGTTCTACTGAGAGTGTAGACATTTCAGATAAAAGGAGATATACCATATGTACAGTACTACAAAGAAATCAACAGTGCTGGCTGTGAAAAACATGTCAGCATCAAAACAGGAATTTGCCCAATAGTTGACTAGCAGCATTAGTTCATGCACTAGAAACTACAGCTTTAAATGAAACAAGATCCTCCCAGTACATGAAGGGAGCTTATAAGCAGGAGGGGGAACTGATTTTTACATGATCTAACAGTGACAGGACAAGGAGTAATGGCATTGAACAAAAACAGAGGAGATTTACGTTTGATGTTTGGGAGAAAATCTTTACTCAGAGGGCAGTGAGGCCCTGTCACAGCTGCCCAGAAAAGCTGTAGTGCCCCATCTCAGAAGGTGCTCAGGGCCAGGTTGGATGGGGCCCTGGGGGTGGGCAGCCCTGCCCATAAAAGGGGGTTGGGGCTGGGTGGGCTTGAAGGTCACCTCTTCTAAACCATTCTGTGATTCTATGAGATCCTGTATGGGAACTGTTAGACCAAGGCCTCAACCAGTGATTGAGCACCTGGGGAAGGGGCATACCCAGCCCTGGGAACACAGGTGGAAGCAATTCGTGTGACCAGAAGGGTGGAGTCAGGCACCAGCTCTCCCTCACCTCATTTAGGGGCTGGCCCTGGAAGGGAAGGTCTTCTCCGTGGAGATCTTTTCTCTGGAGTTTTTGGTGAGCCCTGATCCTCCGAAGGAGGTAAGCAATTCTTTATTTACTGGATTGTGACCTTTACCTTTCTTAGGTAATTTATGACTGGTTTAAAGCAGCTATATCTGCTACAGCCTTTCCATATGGATATGTAGTAAAGCTATGACTTCTTCAGGAAGTGTCAGATGCAAAAGTAAATGATTTTCAGGCAAAAATATCAGAGAGAGAAAAATCAGGTTGCAAAATCACAAGGTGTAATGGCAGAAGTGGTGGGAACTTGAGAGAAGGCAAACTATGAAAAGGTAGGCAGAAGCCTACTAAAGCAAGCAGTTGAGCATGTTTCAGTCTGAAGATTGCTGTTGTCTGTGAGAATACCATCAGGCTAAGCAGAATGGGGCTGCTTGTCTTCTGGTATCTTCTGTGTTGTCACACCTTGTCTAGTGTTTACTGCCATCTGAGGATTTCTAGAAAGCGTGCAGTAATTATAGTGTATTATTGTCATACGTAACTCTGATATGTAGCTTCTCATAAAACTCCTCTTAAGCTATTTCTTGTTTTTCCTTGGGTGTTGCTGTACATGACGTCATTTGTGTGTGAACTTCAGTTGGTCACAGTAACACCTTATAAAGTTGTTTTAACAAGGCAGAAATGCTAAAATAAAGTTTGGGTTTGGTTTCAGAGATCTACCCTTTAGGAGACTTCAGTAAATTCTGCCCCAGGTTGATGCCTAGTTCTCTGTATAAGTTTAGCTTTCCTGGGTAATGTTTTTTTGTTGTGCAACTTAATTGCTTTACAAGGAAAGACTACAATAGTGCTATATAGCTATAGTGGCTTTGCCTAGCTTTTGGAAAGTGTATGGTTTTACAGTTAAGCAACATGGATGCTCTAATGTGTCACATATTTGGGTTTGTTAAATCCATTAGCAAGCAATAAAAGCTCTGCAATTCGATCTTTCTTGTTATTTATATATTATTTTGATCCCACCCTTTCACCCTCGGCTTTGGTTTTTCTTTCACTTTTGCCACTTAATTTATAACCATGAAATAGAAACAGTACCACTCCTACCTCACAGCTCAGCAGACAGGTGATGGAGAATCGCCATACTGTGCTATGGCTGTGCAGCCTCTACTGCCTGTGCCTGTTTCATAACTGAACCTGGGTTTCTCCATCACACCTTTAAAGTTCCTCTGAATTAATTCTATCTAGTAAGGCCTGTCTCTTAAAATGGATGTAAGTACTACAAGTTTCCTGTACTGCTCTGTTTTAAGCAATTGAAGTGCAACTGTCTTTCACAATATCCTTCTTTAACCCTATATACTTATATACTCTCCAGCCTGATGTAATCTGTCAAATGCTGGCAGAGTCTGGGAATCCCAACTGATTCAATAAAATATCAGTGTATTTTCAGGCCCAAATCTAAGTGGGTTTTTTAATGAAATAATAAAAAAAAAGAAGGAGTCCAGAAGTAATGTATGAAAAACAATGCTCCTAAACCAAAAGTCTGCATAATTCCCTCTCTCTAGGCTCTGACTAATCTTGGACAGGATTGCACAACAAACCCTCGCATATAGGGTTTAATTTCATGAGCTCAGAGCATGTGTATCCTCTCTTAAAAGGCAAGAAAGGGAAAGGACCTCAGACTGTTAGTCACTGTGGCGGTTAGGATATGTGCTAGTTGTGGCTGAGAAAGAGTCACCTGTGAAGCTTGCTCCCTGTAAACATGCTAGCCACTGGGCTGGTTATGGGGAATGGCGCTCTTTGCCACAGCCTGCTGTAATAAGGATAAATTTACTCTGAATCTTCTCTGGAATGAAGAAGGCATCTCCTCTGTCCTGAGCAAAATCTCCTCTGTACTGAGCAATTGCAGATGCTGTTAGCACTGATGCTGAGGAGAAAAACTCAGAGAGAAATACCAGTCATGGAAACAGTCCTCTGGAAGCATTCAGAATTTGCTCGCCAAATTCAGAATAACATTTCTGGAGCAAAAATGATGCCTGTGTGGGTATGTTGTTGAATCTAAAATTTTACAAAGAAAAGGTAGAAGATCAAATTTGATTCAGATACAGTGTATATCTGCATAAAGCACATTACAAGTTTCTCTAAGCCTGAAGTAGATGCAACTTATACACAAAGCAGAATACGGATGGAGAAATACTGTTTCATGTTTAGCTCAATTACTTTTGTCTGTGAGACAGTAGTTCATAGATGTAGTCAGCGTGCTGATGTCAACACAGTACTGATTCAGAAACAGCTGTAGGCAACAAGTGAAATGAAAGTTTTACAGCTAAGGTTTTCTCAGTGTACGTTGGTTAAAAATATGTTGAGGGTAACATTTGGATTTTTTTCTTGAGGACAGAGTATCTTTTGCTAGATCAAAACCATGTCCTCCACATCAAGAGGATGCGCTCTTTGGAAAATCAGGGAACTCCAATTAATGAAGTGTTTGAACATCTCTGTCAGGCAAGAGGAAAAACTCCCAGCAGAGTGTGAAGTGATCCAGGGAATGCCCTTAGGAGGACTTCCTTTCTAATGGAAGTTGATTCATAAAAAGCC
The DNA here is from genome assembly GCF_016699485.2 of Gallus gallus. NCBI lineage: Eukaryota > Metazoa > Chordata > Aves > Galliformes > Phasianidae > Gallus > Gallus gallus. The sequence continues at coordinate 22,888,255 of NC_052534.1, forward strand.
TCCTATGTGTGTGGCTCAGAACTAGTAGGCTGAGTAGCCAAACTGTGGAGAATAATTAGGGCTCCGCTGTCTATGGAAACGGAATAAGTTTATGTGTGAGTCTTTAATTATGAGTGGTGGTGGGGGATGTCTCTGAGATCCAAACTTGCTTAGAACTGCATGGAAGAGCTGGGGTCTTCTAGGCATTCCTGTGAGCCACCTCAGTGCTCCTCTGAGGAGCTGAGGCCTGTTGAAGCAAATTGCCTCACTGGACGTCAGCTACAGTACAGGAGTGCTGCTGGAGCAGGGCCTGAGGCTGAGCCCTGCTGCACTCAGCTGCAGAGAACTGCTGGGTTTTACTGCTGGATTTCTGCTGGCCTTGCAGAAAAGTCACCTCGTGTCCCCTTCCCAGTGTGCTTGGTGGGACTCACAGCCCAGCATGTGAAAGAACCCAAGTCCCCCTTGGAGCTAATTCAGGCTTTGGGGCTGTTGCTGTTCAGGTTACAGGGAGTTCAATTAGAGTTTACTGCGGGCTGCTGACAAATTGGCAGCTGTTATCTTGATGATCTGTTTGTGAGTATCCTACTGAGAGTTTAATTTTATTTCTTTTGCCTGTTGATATTTGCTGTCCCAGGCGCAGGGCATCATATTGCACGCTGTGTGTATGACGTTATGGCTACTCATCAAGTATGCAAATAGAGATAATTTACATCTCTTGAATCTTTAGCTATGAGGACTCACTTTTAATGCCATGCATCCCTCAGTATCTGAAGCCCTTGCTTCTGTTTTCAAATCTCAAATTTTATCTAAAAGTTGTACTGGAATTGATTAACTGTAAAAAATTTGGTTTTGCTATTGAAAGCCTTGTCCCTAAACATAGCAGATAAATGATTGCCGGTGGCTGATTCAGGCAGCACCATAGACTTCTTGGTCTTTGTAGTTATTATTATGAATGTTATAATTTAGTTATCAAGATTGGTAGTTTCTTCTCACAGAAAAATCTTTATTACAAGGCTGACTTGCCTAACACCTTCCTATTAGTAACAGAAACAAATAAGAGTTGATTGTTCAGCTGCTGTCACTTAAAAAGACTAAATCAACCTGCCACAAAAAAAATAAGTCCCCTTGGTAACTTTATCCATTTGCCCTTGGTGGTGACACTGTGGATACCACCCTGGTTGAACTATATATTAGTTCCTGGAGCAGTGAAATATGTAGGTCTGTACAATGTTGTAACTGAAAAAAATTGAATAGCCATGCATGGTTCAGTAACCTGAAAAGAATGCGTAAGTTCAGTTCTAATTGCTTTCCACAGTTTAATACCATTTTGCTGTATTTTCTAAATGGATGTGTTCTGCTGTTCTAGATTTATCTATTACACTATTTGGCAGTACTGGCTCTTTATTACCAGCGTGGCTTTTTAAAAGGACGTGTGGAGTTCTTATTTTATGTTTCGGCCATGTTTTTGAAAGCCTTATCTAATCAAATGTACGGGTCTGGGTGCTCACTCTTCCATTGGAGAGGGCCCTTAGAAGGGGTTTGTAACCTGTGTGTTAAGGGGCCTAAGATTCATTTTATCCATTAACTTAGTCTTTCTTCTATTATGTCTTGAGGAGACTCAAGTCTCTAAATTTTTCTTTGGACTGAGGGAATGTTAAAAGCTGAGGTGAAATATGTGCTTTTAAAAATGAATTTACTTTTGTAACAACCATTCACATTGACTTTTATTTTAAATGCAGTACTTCTAGTTATTAAACACTGCACACTGACTTTCTATGGACAGGAGCTGTTCTGAAGTCTAAAGAGGAATGGCTCTGAACAGAGGATGGTTTAAAATGGTACTTCGGCTTCAATTTAAAATTGCTTTTCTTTTGAAACAGTTGATGTTATTTTGATGTCACATTTCACTTATAGAATATTCCTCACATAAATCCTACATATGGCTGTGCTTGAGACCACTTCGTTAAGGAAAAAAACAAATCACCACAATAAAAAGCTGTTTATATAAGAATCTGATATAGTTTTAATATCTATAAATACCACAGTCTAAATTACCATGATTGTTTTCAAAGACAATTATATCACTGCTGATTGGGATGATAATAAAAGTTAGTTAGCATGTATTTCAAAAATATATATTTCAAGCCTTTTCTTCAGACTAAGTAGAGGATTCTTTTGATTGGTGAGTTTTTGCATCTGGTTGGTTTAAAGTTTCTGTGTTGTTTTTATAATGATATGGATGAAATAAAGAGTCATGCAGGGATTTAAAGCAGGCTGCACCAATAAGGTCAAATTGTTAAAAAGCTTAGGAAAAACACTCGCAACGTTTTGAAGGTCTGTAGATATATATATATACACGAAGGGCATGAATATAAATACAATTACATGTTTCATGTGTGCCAAAATGCATGCTAGTAAATATTACAGTGCTTTTGGGAGGCTTACTGGAAACGTAATCCAAGATGAGGGAAGTGTATGGGAATAAGCATATTGTCAGACAATCAAGATGTGAATTGCACAATGGAACAAAGTGAACAGCAGAGAGAAGCAGCTTCCACACTTATGGTGGGAAAAGCAAAGACAAATGGGGCGCAAGGAGAAGAGATATTAATAAGTGAAGAAATGGTGAAGGAAAAATAGCTGACAGATAAAAGAAAGATGATACTGAAGCTGTTTAGATGTTACTTGGTGGCACTGCAGAATGGTCTTCTTAAATTGGAGCAGGCATTAGGAAGCCTGTAGGAGATGTGTTCACTCTGGAATTTCCATGTGTTGGAGTCTATTTTGTAGATAAGTCAGACCCCAGGTTGTTCTAAATATAATTCTTGAAGCCTCTTTGCATTCAGTGTATTTGTATCCCAGTGATGACGCCTTTTCTTATTTGAGAATAAAAGAGAAAATAGTCCTAATATGCAAACTAATTTCTGATTGTCTATTAGTGCCTTGACTATAGGACATAATGCTGTTTTATGAGAGACATTTTTCTTTTCAGTGAAGGCAGCTCTCTGTAATTTTGATAAGCTCTTCATACAGTTTGGAACTTGGATCTTGGCTAACCACTGCTCAGGGGCAGGGTGGTATATTATTCACTAAAGGTTGCTTTATTGTAGATGAAGAAACATTTATTATTGATTCCCAATTCAGACTTACAATGAAAGAGTTAATTCCTACAGCTTCATTGCTACTGGTCTGTTGCAGGGACACTATTAACAATGGCTTACTTGTACTTAATACTTGTAGCTAAAATAACAAAAGAACTTTATGAAGGTCCCTGACACAGACTGGTGTTTAGGCTGACTGTCCTTTTCCAAAGCAGTTCTTGTGTTAAATGAACCCATTATTATAACATGGTAGTTTTAATTAAATGTCTATGATCTGTAATCATGAAAATGGCACTAGTCTGCTAGCCAAGGGAAATATGGTCATTCCAAACAGTGCCCTGTTATTAGTGCTGGATTGTCTGTTGGGCTATTTGATCAAAGGCATGGAGAGTTTGATGTTGCTCTACAGTAGGGCTAGCCTAAGCTATTCAGAAGTGGTGTGTACACAGGGGTTTGTAGCAAACACAGCTCTAAGCACCGGACCTGAAATCCTTTGGGATGCACAGAAGTGGTGCTCCTCTACTGGTGCTTGTGTAGTATGGCTGCCCCACTATAGAAGTGCATGAACTAGCATAATTTATGGCGTATGGGAAAACAAATAAATATGTAAAATACATTCGCTTAACATAATGTCCAACTCCACGTTACTCTGAAGGTGTACTTGGGTCATCTATCTCACCAGATGGGCTAATTCTTTCTTTTATATTATTGTCTATCTCTAGAAGGTGGTGGAGTTGCTTGTGCTGGAAGTCCCCATGTTGCTTGTCATCAGAGTCCTTCTTGCTTCTGCTGAGATCACTGACAGCTGCTGTTGAGTTCAGGGGGATGAGGATGAAGTCTTACATGACAAATATGAAAAAGATAGCAGTTCTAGACTTCTGAGCTTTAAAGGAATGCAATTACCTTAAGCATGGGTTATTTCTACAATAAAAATCCAAACCAAAACAAACAAACAAAAAATGACCTAGAAAATGGTGTGTGTGGGGGGGGGGGGATTCAATTATCCAGAAAGCATGTGGCATACTTTTCACTGATTAGACTGTATTGTTTGAAATTCCTCAGTATTTTTCATTTTTCTAGACCTAATTACCACAGTATGTATTGAATTGGTGTCTTTATTCTAACTCATCTGCTTTCAGGTCCAGATTTAATTTTTCAGTGCGTTCAGATTCTCCACAATCATATCCTGTCATTATGCATTTTACCTGTCTCTGCAGATGCTTACTTGACAGAAAGTTTCCATTGACTCCAGAGAATGGATGTCATAAATAGCCTTTGTGGTTCTTACATGGACTACTTGCAAAATGAAATTGATTTAAAGGTCAAAAACCATTACTGTTTCAGTGTCTGAACTGCCCCATCGAAGTGGTAGTGTGACAAGTGTGTGCAAATCTTTTCAAGGGACAGGTCTGCATTTGAAAAGTTTTGTTACATCTCTCAGATTGGGTTTGTGATGATTCCCAAAGGGACACTTTTAATTTATGGGTACAAACATTGTGTCAGTAGCAACTCTAAAATTGATGAGGTTCCTGTTATTTGAGTTCCAGAAAGATTGAGATTCACAGTATTTAAGGTGTGTTCTGAGTTCTGGCTCGATGTTGCTCAAAATAGCAGTTTTGAAACCAGTAGCTTATTGGTATAATCAGCAAAGGGGTGAATAAGCACAGAATGTGCAAGTAACTGAGGCGTAACTGGGACATACCTGGGTCTTAGAACATCAGCATGACTGATCAGGATCTGCTAGGTGTAAATAATTCCAGGCATTTCTTGCATGTAGTAGATGATATGGAAGATGTAGCAGCTGTATGACCTGTCTGTCTCAGAAAGTCATAGAAGCCTAATGATGTCTCAGAGGTGATGATGCTTATTTACAAGGATATCGTGGCCAGGGTTTGGAAGAAAACATGAGCCTACTCAGTAGCCTTTGCTATCTGGTTGTTTAGCCACCCTACATCTGAAGGTAGATCTGGCCCTCACTATTTAAAATGCATATGCCATGAATAATTATTAGCTACTGCATGTTCGTTGTCTGCATTAAATCCCAATGAAGACAACATAATTGCAACTTCTATTGCCATCTAGATAAGACCTATATTGGGCCTCCTCTCGGTGACTTTTCTAGCAGTAAAATTGTACTTAGCTGATGTGTAACACCCCAGAGTAAAATACTGACCTTTCTTCTGTGAAGAAGGCAAAGGCTCAGTGTGAATAACCTCTGTGTCTCTCCATTCACTGGAGAGGAGAGAGAGAGAATTTATGTCTGTCTACAACATCATTAGTGAACTGAGCACTTGAATTAAGCTTCAGGGAATTGAATAGAGAATTGTTTCCACCTTTCTAATGTGCATTCTTAAAAACAGAGATTCTTTTGGAATGTAGTAGGCCAGTTTGACTCATTTTTTTTAATGTAATTAGGCAACTTCTTGGCAAAATGTCATCAAGTGAGACCTGCCTCATTAACAGATTATTCACGTTCTTCTGTGAAGTCCAGATGTGGTGTATGTGGATTTAGGAATGGGTTTTATGTGTGCATTTGAGGGATGTTTATATCGAATTCTTGTCACAATGTTGCAGAATGCAGAAGGACAACCAGGGGCCTCTGGAGGCTGTCTGATCCAACCCCTGCTCAAGCAGGCACACCAGTTTCATGCAGTTTGCTCAGGCTCGTGTCCAGGTGGCTTTTGAAGATCCCCAAGGCAGAGACCCCCAGCTTCTGGGCAGCCTGTGCTAGTGCTCTGTCATTCTCACAGCACAGAAGTGCTTCCTGATGGTTGGAGGGAACCTTCTGTCTTCCAGTTTGTGCCCGTTGCCTCTTGGCCTGGCACTGAGCACCACTGGAAAGAGCCTGGGTCTGTTCTCTTTGCACCCTCTCTTCAGTTACTTATAGACACTGATATGATCTCCCTGAGTTTTCCATTCTCCAGGCTGAGCAGTCTGAACACCAAATTCTGTCACCACTGGAGAAGGAGCTATTTATTTTTCTCTTAGAGGTTTTCCTGACAACTTGAGCTGTACACATAAGCTTTCCCAAGTCTCTTTGGTCTGCTCCTACACCTTTGTACAACAGTATTGCTCTTAGCTGATGGCCTATACCCTGGAAACTTCTAGTCTTCTGCCCATCCATTCTCATGAAAGATTGAGGGCTGGCCTGAAAGATGGGCAGCATGTTTTCATGTGCCCTTACATATCTTAAAGTGCCAGTCCTAATCTTGTAACTCTGTTTTAGTGCTTCTGCTTGAAATTTAAACCTATTTAGTTGTAATTACAGTGGGATAGAGAAATATGTGAGCAAGTAAGCAGGCAAAGTATTTTAATTTATGTGCTGAAGCATGGCTGTCATCCCTCCAATTCACCTGCTCTAACAGCTCTGTTCGTTCTCAGCTATCACATATGGCTGTTGCTTTGCCAGCAGTGTTGATCTCCCCTCATTGTTCCTGTTCTGTTGCTGTTTTGGCAGGCTCCTAGCATTTTCCTGAAGAAGGAACACATACATGGGAGGAGGAACAATGAACTGAAGAGCTTTGAGCTACTTAAAAATAAGGTTCACTGCTGCCTCCCCCACCATTCATTGCTGTGAGTAAAGCTTCAGTGCTAACGTTGTATACAACAATCGCAGCGCAAGGCTGTCAGTTCTCATTACTGAGAAACTGAGCAAATGGATTGCATTACTTCTTCAAACGGTCTTCTGAAATCAGGCTGTCGAGCAGAACAAGGCACTAGTGCAGCCACAGACTTTCACATGGTTTGAATTGAAGCAGTTGTCTTCCCTATACTCTCCCAGCAGTGCCAAGCAGTGCCGGTGTTGGTGCAGTATCACCAGGGAGGTACTGAGCTGAAATGCAGAGTAATCAGGCTTCATCTTTATCTGTGAAAAGGTAGGACTGAATACAAGTTTGAAGTGAAACACTCAGTTAAGAATAAACCCCATGAGAAGTAAAGTATAAAGACTATAGCATGCACTGAAAATCATTGCTTTTGACTGAAGTCTTTTCAGCTGTAAGGGTGCCGTGGGTACAGAAATCCATTGTCGGGGTTATAGTCCTAACTTACGTATGATGAAAGTGTAATGGGAGGTGCTGCTGTCTCTCTGGGTGGGAGAGAAGCCTTGCAGGGGATCTAGGTACTCTGGAGAATTGGACTGTCAACAACAGCATAACATTCAACATAGGAAAATGCCAGGTGCTGCATCTGGGGCAGAATAGTATCTTCAGTAATGTGCCTTACCTTTTGATTAGCTCTGCCTGATGTTGTCAGGCAGTTGGACTTGGTGGTCTTTGAAGACCCTTTCTGTCTGAACTATTCTGTTCTATTTCTTTATTTACACTGTTCACATGACCCAGCTTTTTTGTGTTAAGTTGGAATCACAGTTCTTAAAATATGGTATGCATGACCCAAAGACAAGGCTGTTTATCACTAGTTCTTATGATCTGTGGACATTTTGTTTCTGTGGGACTTCTGTGGTCAGTGGTGCTGATCTTTCAGCTGTTTTCTCTTGGTCTTTTGCTTAGGGATTGCGCAGAGCCTGAAACACTTCAAAATGAAGTTGAACACTATGAATCTATAATTTGTCATCCAAATAAATGAAAAAAAAAACTCTGCGTATAAAACATCGTGTTAGTGTTAATGCTGGCTTCCCATTTCCCTTAGCTACTTTGCCAACTTGGAGGGAGAGAGCAGTATCTTTTCCAGTGGTGGTGGCAAGAGGTGCTGGATATGGAATATGACCGTGCATGAGATGGTCATACTCAGATACTTTTATGTAGAAATTGTTTTTGTTTTAAGTGGAAAATAAGAAGAAAGCTGAGAACGGAATAAGAAATCATTCTGTTGTTCTAAAATTACAAAGATTTCTTTATTAAGCCAGGATAAAAGCAAACAAACACCCTCCAAAAACCCCAGTCAATGAAGAAATCCCTTATCATAGAGGAGTTGCTCTTGTGATGCGTGATGCTGCAGTTCCTTTCTGTAATGTTCCATTTTTGTACATATCTACTTGTGTCTAGCAGGTTATGGTGTAGAATACAGTTCTACATTCATTACTGAAGTCCAGAATTTGTTTCTTCGTGTGCTGCCTTCTGAGTTGTCATTTTCAATCAGTAGCGCTGTGAGCAAATTGCTTCAAGTACATATTCCTCCTTCAAAAAGATATACTTTTACTTTGGCAAACAAACTAGAATCGGGGTAGTCTAATCTGAGCATGTATTTATTCATTTTCAGCAGGTCAGATTGTAACAGCAACAACAGACTAAGCATTCAAAACTATTAGAGAGGCACTTCGGTGAAAGTAAAGGAGAATCAGAAGGCTGGGAAATTGATTTTATAAATCCATTATGGTACACATATGCTCTTGCACAAGAACTTCAGTTTATTTTTAAACACAAAGAATTGAGGGGAATAAGGATAACTTCTCCTTTTGTCTATTTTCTAATGTAGTGCTATGCAACTTACAGTGGATAGGAGGTGCCACTGTAGGCAATAGAGACAACAACTTGAAACGCATAATAAAAATTCTCAGTTTATTAGATTTGTTCTTCTGTGATTAAAAACATACCTTAACAGCAGACATCTGTTGGACAACTTACGTGGTTCCTTATTGTCTTGGTATGTGAGAAAATACTGCAGGCTGTATTGCTTAGCCTTGTTAGACACTGGTACTTTGTGGATGCACAGGAAATTAAGCATATGCTCACTGGTGGAGTTGTAATAATGTGAAAGTTTGGTGTAATCTGCTGAAATGAAAGAGTGCTCTTTGTGCCATACCCTATGGAAAGTAAAAGGAGGGATGATAGAATCCCTCTTTCCTTCCCTGATTTCATGCAATATATCTGATTGGCTGTGAATCAAGTTTGACAGAAAAAATGTGTGTGAGATAAGCCGCATGTTAACATCAAAATAATTTTGCAACTACTCCTTATGAAACAGCCACAGTACAAGGCTTCAAAAGAGCAGCATTACGGAGCAGAGCACTGCATTCACTCTTTTTCACAAAAGAAGTTGGATTATTTTTTTTCTTCAGTAATCATTCTTCCTTTGGGCTTGCTCAAATGGGGTGTCTCTTTCCTGAGTATGAGTAGGTTTCTTCCCATGAGCACAACTGAGGACCACACTTTTGAAAGGTGATTACTTTGAAGTCAAACTAGCACCGTGGGCTGCCAACATGCAGCATAATCAGGAGTATGTTTTCAAAGCAAAGGAGACCTTGGTTATATCAAGGTGTTTCAGAGATGCCCAGTACCTGTTCTGTGTTTTGCAAGTAAATATGCAGCAATACCCATAAAAAAGCCGCCAAGGACATAGTATTTATTTACTTACATATGGTTCACTGAAAGTTTTTGTTCAACAAAGATGTCATTGCAGGTGTCAAGCTTTACGGGCCAGGGTTTTTAAGTGTTGAAACTTACCTGAATAATAGTATGCTGAAACTTATGACAGAGGATGTTTAAATCTTCATGTTTCAGGATGCAAAACAGCCTTTCTGGAGGTTTAAGATGGAACTTATCCTGAATCTAAATAATTGACTTCCTGCTAAAATATTGTAAAATATTTTCCCTCAAATTCAGGTCAAGGATGGATTGTGTAGTAGCAGTGGACCACCGTTTTAATATGTTGTGGTGGTTGCTGTGGAATGGTATCTCTATACTTCCATGAGGATGTAAAACTGCCATGCTCTTGCTGACAAACTAGGAACAGCAGTAAGTGCCAAGTCCTTTTTTATAGTGAGCACCAAATTAGCAAAGAGCTAAAATTCCAAGATGTGGGAAAACAACTGAGATAAGCCTCTGGATCTCAGGTCTTGCATCAAGTTAATGTGGTCATCAGCCAGGAAACATCAAGGTGAGAGTACTTGCTGGGCAGTTATCAATCTGCCTCTTCGTGACTGCTGGTCATTGCTGTGGGAAAGTTCATCAGAACTAAGTATGAGATAAGAGGTGACTTCTCCATTCTTGCTGTTTTCAAGTTGATGCTGGAAATGTCTGGTATACATGTTGGTAAATCAGAGTGCAGTGAACTCAAATACCAAGGTAATTCTGTGCAGTGTGGTATATAGCCATTAGAAAGAATCAAAGCCAAACTGGATAACTTTGTTTTTGTTGCTGTTTAACAGTAAGGATGGCAAAAGACTAAGGTACTATCCTGCCTGGTGGTTTTGTCTGGCTCCAAAGAGTTAATTTCAACATGCATTTCAGCTGGATTCTCTCTGTTAGCTATATCTGAACTGAGTGATAGAGAAATTCCTTGGAGCTAAGCTGTGAGTGTAATGTGAAGAAAAGTCAACACATGCTATGAGAAATCAGGGATGTCTTTTTAAAGTGTTTACCTTTAGTATGTTGTATGACTGAGGATTTTCCTTCCTCGGACTATGTGAGGGATATGGCACCATATACAACAGTTGAGCTTTAAGACTCAGTGAAGAGAATGTAAGGAAGGCTGAGAAACTCTTTCTCTGGGAAGCGATGAAGGCAGCCGATACCTAGCAAGCACGAGGAGATGTTTTTAGCTGATAGGTAATCTTGAAGCTGGAAGTGCCTTTGGGCCTATGTTTTATTCAATCGTATGAATTGAAAGTTGCTTATTTTTGCTGAGGGTTGGAGCTTTTCCTTTTCCAAAACCTTCTAAATAGGTGTTAGATTACTAACCTGCAACTTCTGTAAATAGTGGAGGTATTTTCTGCCCACGGGACTTTTTTCCCTTTCTTAAATTTTTAAGCTTTTCCTTGAGTCTGATTAAGCAGGTGAAGTACTTTGTATGTGTTATAAATAGCATTTTTTCCTAAGAAGTTAGTCTTTGGTAATGGATGTCAAACCTATTAACCTCTTTTTTTAAAGATACAGCCAGAGCAGCTTCTTCTGGCTACTTTCTTACAAATAAATATTCCAGACTAAGTGGATCAAAATAAAACCACAATCTGCAGTTGTTTCTTTCAACAAATACCAGATTGGGATAGTCAGTTGTGCTCTCCTGGGCTTTCCGTCTCTTTTCTGATTAGACGTTATCCAGCATTTAACCAAGAAGTTTAGGAAAAAGCTTACACTTGTTTTTGGACCTTGGTCAAATCTGTCTGTGTTCTGATAAGGAAGATTTAAACCAGCAGGTATGTATGTGAATTGCACATTTTCAAGCAAAGTTGCAGGGCAGATGTAACAGTTACATGGCACAGAGCCCTTGCTTTCTTATGCTGGAGATCCCTAAGTCTCTTCTTTTGATCTAAGGAATTCAGAAGGCATCACGTAGCAAATATTTGGTAAAACCAGGAATTGTTTCCACTTCTGTCTGCCATGAAAATACTTAATCTGTCTTTACTGGTTGAGTGAGTGGTTTCAGGAGGGGTGCTCAAAATGAGGAGGAAGTACAGACTGATTCTGAACGTGGTTGTCTCAGTATCTTAATTTTCATTGCAGAACTAGAAAGCTCTATCTCTTCTTGGCTGTTTTTTTTCTCCCTGCAGTGGGGAACACCCTTCCCACTCATTTTGCTGTTTTCTGACCATCGATAATACCACTGACCTCTTTGCCTTGCAGTGAACCAGCACCACAAGGAGACTGCCACATCAGATTATGGGAGTTTGCTTCATTTCCAGGCAGCTCTATTTAATATACATCTGCTATGTAATACATGCAAAAAACCAAAATGATTTTCAGTTGCGTTAGTCTTTATTGGATCTGACCTCTGGTCCAGGAGGTGAAGGGAGAGTGGAAAATGAAAGCTGATTTGGTATTAGCCCACTATTCATATTAGAAAAAGTAAATGCTTTTGCGGTTTTCCTTACAGAGGTGTCTTTATTCATTTGACATGCCTTTAATAACTAATTCTAGTTGTCTGGTTGCCAAGATGGATTTCCTACAGGCAGACTTGAAAGTGATTTTGTCCTCTTTGAATGTATGGCTTCAAATGATCTCAGAACAGCAAACATTAAACTTCCCCCTAGACCTTGAGCTTTTCTGAAGCACTATAATAATATAAAAGGATAAGAATATTAGAAAAAATAAATAAATGAATTATGCATCATATGATATAAGCAGGACAATAAAACTCCTTGTTTTTCTCTGCTAGTTAATATGTCCTTTCTAGCATTGGACATATGCTGTGGATTTCTCACTGTAGCCATCTTATGGATTTTGATATCAGAGAATCCCGGGGATGAGAATGTTTTGTATGTTTCATCTGAAAGCAAGGAGCCAGCAGACCCCCAAACCTTTCTTTTCACGGATGACTTTGTCCCCATGTTTTTCTCACATTATCACAGTTTTAAATACATGTCAGATATGTGCTTGCTTGCACAGTACAAATCTGCTTAGAAAATTGTCATTTTAAAAGCAGAGCAGTTGTTTTGAAATGTAATTAAATATTTTGAAAAGTTTCAAATAAATATCATATTATTCTTAAAGAACCCTGATTCTCATGCCATGCAAGTAATATCCATTTAATTGTATTTTGAGTGGTATCAAACTTGCTGTCAAATTGCTGTATTGGAATGGTTTTTGTTGTTACGGGTCTATCAACATTACATCACTTACTGCATCATGTGTGACACACATGTCTATGCTTAACCTTTACAGCTAGGATATTTGAGCCTACTTTAATCAAATGTTATGCTACTAAATGGGTATTATTCTTTAAAGCTTCCTTGTTGAGGAAACAGATCTGAGTTTTCTGATGTCCACCTGCTGGACCTTGCTATCAAATTTAATAGAATCATAATTTATGACAAATTGGCACATGCTAGAGACCCAAACTTAAATTTGATTGCCTCTGTTCCTTTGCTTTAACCCTTTTTTCTCTAGCAAACATCCCACAGCTCTTGTTACTAAGTGGGTATTTACTGAAAGATGCATGTTGATGTTCAAGAAATGTGTAGATGTGACACTTAGTGAGCATGGTGGTGATGGGTTGATGATTGGACATGATCTTAGAGGTCTTTTCCAACCTCTGTGTTTCCATGATTGTGTCTACGCTCTCAGGAAACCAGCAGTTCCTTGCAGGAGACAGAGTGGAGAAATGCTGAAGTTGTTCAAATGCTAAGAAGTCTTCTGTCCCTTGCAGAGGTTTCTGGATATCCTCATGTTTCCGCTTCACAGCTGTTGAGTGAAGAGACTGGCACCTACTTCAAGCAGCCCTTTCAATGCTGCTGTGTACAAAGCTATTGGGGTTGGATTTCACACCTCTCAGGGTAACTGAGAGCAAGATTTGCCCAGTTGCTGAAGAACACGAGGCTAATAGTAGAACAGCCCATGCAAAAATTGTTGCTTTCAGCTCTGACAAGCTAAAATGTAGCTAGAAGTAATGGTCCCTCAAGGGCCCTTCTTCATGGATCTACTGATTAAACTGACAAATACTTTTCCCTATCTACCACACAGCATTTTATGCCATCTTTTGGGAAACTCAGGAAGGGTTTCTTTAGTGAATGTGATATTGGTACCATGGGAAGAGATCAGTCTTGCGACTGCCCTTCAGGACAGAAGGAAATCATACTCTGCATAAAGAAAAGCTCCTATGCGTCCCTAGGTCAGCTGTGCAAATGTATAAGACAGAGCAAAAACTATCTCAAAAAGCATGACAAATTCCTATCAAGTTTCTTCTAGCATTCTCAGTACAGTTCAAAAGCTCTAATGTACTGAAAATTCCAGTCTAGAACTTGAATGTGGAGGTAGCACTGTGCTGGAAGGGCACCAAAAAGCCCCTTGATGAGTTACTGATGTAAAGCAACGCGGTGCAGAGCTTAATGAAAGCACAATCCCCTCTGCTGGGGATCTACTGAAGGTTCTTATTGTAAAAGAATGGGGCCACTGATATCAATCTCCTTTCCCTTTCTTCAAAAAGGCTGTTTTATAAGTTGTGTCTTTAGGTATATTGTGGAGTTCCAGCTTAAGGTTCAGACCTGTTAGTGAAATCAGCAGTGTTGTCTTATGCAGCTTCTTAAAGTAAAAGTCCAAGGCCCTTTCCCAAGGATTCCCGCATTTAGAGCAGCTTCTGCTCTGTCCTAATTAATATCAGGAAGGCCAGTTCAACTCTGCTGTGAAATAAATGGAGACAGCAACTTACTTGTCTGGATCCTAGAAAAATCCTAGCTGTCCTAAGCTGTTTTCCCAGTAAACAAAGAAGGCAGGCTGTGGATGAATTATCAAGTTAGAGATTGTCTCTTGACTAGAGTTTAACTGAATAAATAGATGCAGATTTTAAACAGCATTAGAATAGCACATCTTTTGCCAGCTACTGTGTTTGTAAACACTGAATGTTAATTGAAAATGCTGTTACCTATGAGCCTGTATGAAGTTAGAGGAATTATTGGAGGATGGGGTGTGGGGGCTCGGCTGCTTTATTGCTTGGCTAATCAGAATGTTTTGGTGCCATTAATTATGCTCAGTGGCTAAGCCTGTATATAAGTTAAAGACTTAAAAAGGATGTGATTTGAAGTTCTTTTCTATTTCATTTTGTAGGTAGTGTAAGTGATTCTGTGTCATGAGAAAATGTATACAACACTGATAAATCCATAAAGTATTTGACCTTTAATCAATCCTAATATTTTCGATCCACAGAGCTTTCTTAAATGGCTGTAACCTTGGCCCTTTCACTCCCATTCATCACAATTACTGTTAGAGCTGTCTGATGCAATGCATAAAGCATTGCATGTTGACATCTAATATTTTATCATTAATAAAAAAAAAAATGTTAGAAACATTCCAAGTACTTTTGCTGTTCTGATATTTTCCAGTGCAGTGCCCAGGAGAAGAAAAGGGACAGTTTTGATTTATGTCAGTGCTGGCAGATATTGCTAATTGATGTTTACTGTTGGCAGAATGTAGGCATAGTTGATTCTCTAAACAACTTGATACTTGATGCTATGTTAATTTTTAGTGATTGTTAACCCTTTCATAATGAGAATAGTGTTTGTAAAATACTAAGGTAGTGTGTAGTTTACGTTTTATACGAGAGTTTTAGGATCCCCCAAATAGTAATGTGTGCTAATTGAGAGCTTCTGGCCAAGCCAAGCAGACCTTGCTTGTGCTAGAATACGTGAGTTAGGGCTAGCAGGATGGTTACAACAGATCTACTGTTTTTTTCCATCTCCCAAGGCTTTTACTATGGTCTTGATCAAGGAACACTGCCGTGATGGACAGAAACATTAACAAAGTTTACCCATAAGAGGGGCTGCTTTCCATAGGTGACTAAACGATCTGATGCAGGGAATGCTGGATTGCTTGTGGAGAACCTTGTAGTTCTGCTGTGCATGTGGGCATTTCTTTACGTTTCTTGGGCCTTTTACTCTCTGTGTGCTTTGCCAGTGGAAATTTCAACACTTTTTTTTTTTCTTGGGCAGTCTCCTTACATACATTCTTTTGCCAAGTATGAAGAATATCGCATTTGGATTGAGATAAGTATGATAATATTTCTGAAATTCTCTTGTGTAACATAAGCTTTCACATTCATCTATGATTCATAACACCCTTGAGGCTATAGGTGCTGCCCAGGTTTTTTTTTCCTGAAAGAGAACTTCTATTGTGTTTGCATTCTGAATGAAATATGACCTGTCCTATATGAAAATAACACTCAGATATGATATCTTGCTGCTATTTGTCCTGTCTGAGACCTACAACAAGCTTCCCACATCTCTCTCATATGGTACCAAAATGCTCTTTAATTAAAGAGTATTATATATATACTTATTTGTGTAACTTATATATATAAAATTTCAGAATAAGGAAGTATCGTGACTATTTCAACAAAGAAAGCTCAGAAATGTAAAGCAATGGCAGTGTTAATGGTTTTGCACATGTGAGCTCCATCTTAGCTGGGAGAGCTTTATGTTCTCTTTCTCCATCTTGTAGATTTTTCTTAGCATAGTTTTTGTAGGTTTTAACAATTTATTAGCAGGAATTATGATTTCTGTAAAAGTATGAAAAAATGTCATGGGAAAATGATCTAAGCCCTCTCTCTCTCTCTCTCTCCCAGCAATAGTTCTCTGTTGTTTATATAGCCATTTTGCCAAGCCAAATGACAATGATTAAAACTGAACGGTGATGTGTAAGAATTAGCATGATGTGTCTCTGGAATACTGGATGGAAGAACAAGCATAATTTCATTTTTACTGCAGTTACCCTGTAGACTCTTTCTGTCTGTGCGGTTTGTGTTGGTGGAAATTTCACAGGAATGTCATGGAAAGATTTGCAGACTTTCTGGCCAGGTTGATCACTAGCTGCTCTGACATCCTGCCTCTGCTGGCAGGATTGATATTAACTGCAAGATAAAATCTCAGCCCTGTTCCAGAGTGCTCAGTAATCACATCATTTGAATGCAGGAAATACAGATTGTGACTGTGCAAGGGCACCCACAGACCAGAGTGCCAGACCTCCAGTTTTGCATAAAAGAGATTCTGAGAGGTCCTTATAGGTGTAGCAGCAGACAAATTTGGATCATTTTACTGTCTTTAATGTACCTAGAGAATGGTAATGAAGCTAATAGCCTTTTTCTGAAAAATAAGAAGAGTAGGAGCTACTCAGTTCTGCTGAATACTGAGTATCCTTAACTCCCAGAAGAAAACTGCTGATCATCAGAACTCACATTTTCAACCATTCTTGCAGTAGACTTGAACTTCAACAGTCCCAAAGAACAACCATACCTGTTGTTTATACACTAAAACTTCATTGTGCATATTTAATGTATTTTTAATAGGCTTTATTAGCTCGTATGTGCAGTTTGTCCCAGTTTAGTATAAGATGGAGGAAAGGTTTTTGTCTGGGTCTATGCTGATAAGGTTTTCTTTGAGAGAAGCTTTGGAAAGAGCCTCTCTTAATAGCACTTCCAGGTACAAGGATGGCAAATGGTGTTGGATTGTGGAAGCAGTTTCATATTTACCAGTACAGGATTAAAAATGATCTCATGGATGCTAGGAAAAATTCTTTCTCAGAAAGAATGGTAAAGCATTGGAGCAGGCTGCTCAGGGAGGTGGTGGAGTCATCCTCCCTGTGGGTGTTCAAGAACCATGAAGATGTGGCACTGAGGGGTGTGATTAGTGGGCATGGGGTGATGTGCTGACGGTTGGACTAGATGATCTTACATGTATTTTCCAACCTTAACGATTCTATGAAATTGTTTTCTGTACAGTGTCTAATTGCAGGGCCAGTCTGTGACTCTGCTTGTGATTCTATAAAGCCTTCTCCTCGGGGAGGGAAGTATCCAAAAGGATCCCTTCCTGTGGTGCCATCATACAGTTTGAAGAGGCTTGGACCTTGAGTACTTATCAGAAAATCTGATATGCGCTCAAGTACTGTGTATTGACATCTTCCCTGCTCTCTTAGGCTCTGCAGATGTATAGGTGCTGTAAGAAATCTGGTGCTCTTGGTTGCTGTAGTTCGTGTTATTAGTCCCATATTTTAGGGTAAAAGCATTGCTTGTATTTGTGAATAAGAATTACTATTGCATTGCTCTTGATTATCCTGAGTTAAATTTGCTGCTGCAGCTGCTTTTTGCTGATTTATGTCAGAAACGCAGTGCTGGTGAGACTGATGTCTTGTCATAGACCTCTGTTCATTAATTTTACTGTACACTGAACATACAACTGTTGGTGAGATTTCCATTTATTTCTGCATAAAATAGCGCCAGATATCTAGGAATAGATCTGTGAAAAATGTCACTGTGTTTACTTGGGAAGTAAATAGTCTGGACTCTCTGATGGGCAGGGTGGGGAACAAGGGAATGTATGCAGCTTTCTGATGCAGTCCTCCATGCAGGAGGATTTTACGCTGGGGTATCTGAGCATTTGTATGTGGCAGCCATCTCTCCTGAATCCTGTCTTCCTACAAATCCTCCATCCTCATCCTCTTGTGCAGAGCAGCTGTTCAAGCTGAGGTAGGACACTGCTTGTTGAATACGGGCAAGAAGTCATAAGTTTGCTCAGACAAATGTTTGGGATGTTAATAAGAATGTTGCCTGGGCAAATAGGGCAAGGTTCATCCCTCAGGCTCAACTCTCTTCTTCACTGCTGATGTTTCCTTAGTGCTCACAGGCAATGTCCTTTCTCTTTCCGTTCCCTGCCTTCTGTTTCCTTTCATACCCAACACTCATTAGAAAAAGCCAAACCATATACAGACACTAAAACTGTTTATCTTGGTAGGGGGAGCGTTATCTGTGCTGTTCAGCTTTTTGCCTGAAGTCTTTCGTGTCTTCTTTTTCCTTGAGTCCTGTTGCTTAACCACTTGACATTTTTATCCTGATACTAAACTGAAGCAACCTCCTTCTGCAGCCTCTTTCTCTCCCAGTCTTAGTTTTTGTGAGCTCTTTTTTCCCCTCTTATTCGGGGGAAGAACTGAAACTGATTTAGGAGGTCAATGGCCATGGACTGGTTATGCCTAACTGCTCAGCGAGTGTATTTTTCAGGCCAAAGTATGGTTTAAGGTCAGAGAGGGGAGACTTGGTAGTGTGGTAACAGTAATTTCTGAAGATGAGCTGTATTTCACCTATTCCTTCATGAACTTTCCATGGGTTTATATTGAATTTTCTAATTGTACTACTTTCCTTTAGATTCTAAGCTGAATGACTTCCCAAGGACAGGGCCGAAGGAAATGCATGTCGCTTTTCCTGTGCCTTTAGAGTTCAAAAGGTTTTATAAGGAGCTAGGGAAATACGACTCTATCTGTGCATTCCAGTTTGGGAGTTTAGGGTCAACCTTCCCCACCTTTGTGCAAAATGAAGGGAGAAGTAAGGAGGTGTATGTCACCCAGCAGGAGATCAAATGTTCTTTCTGAAGATATTTATGAGTATGTTGTGGTATATGAAGCTCTCCCCTGAAAAATCCTATAAATCTGATCAGTAATGACCCTTGAAAAACTCAGGAACCCTACAGTAAAATATATGAGCAAGTTTTTATTCTGTAGAGCTGCTGAATTTTCTGTGATCTTGCGTTCCTGTGGATCTGCCTCCCAACAGCAGGCAAACCAGAGTCGTGTGGGTAGTGCTGCACCACATACAGAAGTAGAGAAACTGAAATAAGGAGATACAGCTCTTTGCTAGGAATTAGTAATAAAATGAAACTTGTATCCAAGTTTCTGTGAGGAGTTCCCTTCCAACAGACGAGTCTGCAGAGGCATTGCGGTTGTTCATGTCTACACGTATTTATATATGGCAGCTTTATCGCTGAAACATCAACAGCTCAGAAACAAAAATCAAAGTAAATAAGTTTTCCTTCACTTGAGTTCTGTAAACCGTTCACAGCTGTTATTTCAGCTGTCATGGGGGAATATTATGTGCAAGAAGAGGAATCTTCATGGGCTAAAGTTCAGTTCCTCCTTATCCCTCCACCAGTGGCTTGCGGCAGTGCCTTGCACATATGAGGAGGGGCCTGTGTTCCCCTGCTGAGTTCATGGAGCTGCAGGAAGCCTGGGCTTATATGGATACATATCTTATGTGTTCTGTGCTGCTGCTAAGTGAGTCTGAAGCTGGGCTGTGCTTGCAGACCTTTGGACAGACACAGTATGGCAGCTGATGCACTTTACTTTCAAGGCTTGTGTTCTCTGGATGGCGTGATGTAGAAGGGTGCTATGTTTCCCAGGGGAGTGCAGGCAATCTGGAGACACCAGTTCATTTCCTTCTCCTAACCATGACATCTTCAGAGCAGAACAGTCTGTCACACAGGGGTTTCTCCAAGTATGGGGGCTGTGATTCCATCCTGGTTTGTGCATTTTACATACCTTTCTCATCCCCTGTGGTAGTGACTCTGTCATCTTAGAAGACTTGATGTTCCAGAAACAGTGTTAAAAAAAAAAAATCATGTGGCATACTGAGTTTTCCCCCAGCCCCTGCCAGAGTTTTGTGAATTCTAAACATGCACTTCCCATGAGCAGCAGGACTTTGCAGCCCTTTGGCTGTCCCTGATAAAAATGCATGAAGCTGTGGCTGAACCTTACGAGGAGCTTTTCTCTATTTAGAAGTTTCCTCTACTGCACTGCCTGCTTTTCCAAAAGCCACAGAAATTTAAAGCTCAGGGATGTGGACCTCTGGGTGGGACTCAGCTCCAGATGTGCAGAGCTGAGTGTACATGCACACTATTTAAACTGGTGTATCCACAAGGAACTGGGTGTCTACCTATAAGCTGTAAGTGAGATCAGCTGCTGCTGCTGACAGCAGAGATGTGACTTGTATGATCCGTGACCTCACCAATCATCTGTAAGTGATTGATACCGTATCACTGGTTGCAAGAATGGAACATAAGATGTATACTCCTAGTCTTTATTCCAACTACGGCTAAAATTGGTCAGAAAGCTATAATGGTGTTAGGAAGAGATCTGATAGGATTGTATGAACTTATGCATTTTTAGAACTGTTTTCTTAGGATGCTAGAAATTGTGTAATGAATCGTTTTTGTTTTGCCTCTTATGCCTTCAGGACTGTTTTGGCCTTACGTTCCAGATTTTCTCATTGCCACATGAAATAAAATTTACATTCCTCTGAAGCAATAAAGACAAAACCCCAAACTTGCTCTTGCTTCCAGAAGCTGAAGATGTGGAAAAAACTGCCAAAGAGTTAATCCTTGTAGTAAAATACTGAGTTGGCAATGCTGCAGCTGTTCTCCTGTACTAGGCGTATAATGCATGTTCCTGTTTAGAAAGTGAATGTTCAGCTTCCAGAGAGTGCACTCACACTTCCCTTATAAACCAGCAACCACATGGAAGAGGCAGATTGAGTGAATCTCTTAATTAGTAAATATACCCAGGGCTGTTCATTCCCTATCTCCTGTTTTGACGGAGATGTGCAAGCTATTTTGCCAGCAGACACCACTATGTGTATCCAAATTGCAAGTGGGAGAAAAAGTATCTCTACTCATAAATGACAGGCTGATTTAGGAATGCTGTCTGGAGCATATGTGCACTACTGGGCACATCTTTGATTCTTTAGTCAACATCTATTATGCGGTGGTTTCACTTGGGTACCAATTAAAACTTAATTTTTCACCCTCCTGTTCTTGTTTCATCAGATATGTTTTTAATGCGTTGTCTGCTATGGCCCCTAGAACAATACAAAAGTCTTTTACTGTCTGAATTGAACTACTGTGGCCTTTCTTGTCAGAAAGAGCTTCTAGATTTATTTCTGTGCACAATGTCACCATGAAATGCTACTTTCTTCTCTCTATTCTGCAGGCAACGACCTATAATAGTCAAGTTTCATTGTCATTTCAACCTTTGTTCCAACACATTATGATGTGTAGAAAATTGATTAACTGGAATTTAGTGTATACAACAAAAGGAAACTTTGTTGAAACCCAGAGGGCCATTTCTGTTCAGTTGATAAATGTATTAGTTTCTTTGGTTTCCTGAATTACCAGGTAAAGGGCAACATTTTCCAGATCTAACTAATTTCACTGAAACATATGAAAGACAAATACCAGAAGTCAAATCTAACATGTTCTTCCCAGGGGCCTTAACAAAAAAAAAAAAACCCACCCCAAATTCTTTATTTTGAAAAGCTAAAGTAAGAGTGCAAAATTAAATGGGTGATTCATGTGAGATATGTGAACTGAACAACACATCAAGCTGTTGTACCAGCTGAATTGGCCTGGGTTTCCTCAGCACCATTACAGAAAAGAAATGAGGTGAAAAGAATACATCACTGTGTTATTCCAGCCAAGCGAGCCGTCAACGTATCTCAGGCTCACAGCAAACCAGACCCACTGCGGTGAGCTTTCCATAATAGGCTGAGGCATTTAGCCCCAGAGACAAATCTTTCTTCCTGTGTCCCCTTGAGGCATGGAGGAACTGGGTCCTCTACAGGGTTCCTGAGAGAAGGGGATGCTCAGCACTGGTGGCCTTGTGAAGGCCTTGCTCACCTGATGAGGAACAGCTAGATTCTACCTTCTTCCCCTAAAGGAAGTTCTTGGCCTTACAGACTCATGGACGTATGCAGAGAAACTTGGTAGGCTTGGTGCTAAATGTTGTTGAGTGCAAGGCATGTGGCTGCCTTTGTGCTTAGGTAGTAGCAAGAAAGAACAAGTAAGAGCCTGATGGAAAGGGCCCTTGGTGTACTGATGGACAGTTGGCTGAATATGAGCCAGCAGTGTGCCCAGGTGGCCAAGAGGGCCAATGGCATCCTGAATTGTATTACGAATGGTGTGTTGAGCAGCACTAGGGAAGTAATCCTGCCCCTGTACTCAGCATTGGTGAGGCCTCACCTCGAGTACTGTGGTCAGTTTTGGGCACCTCAGTACAGAAAGAACACTGAGGTGCTGGAGCAGGTCCAAAGAAGGGCAACAAGGATTGTGAAGGGCTGAAGAGAATATGCCCTACAAGGAGAGGCTGAAGGAACTGCAGCTGTTTAGTCCGGTAGCAATAAGAGACCTTATTGCTCTCTTCCAATATCTGAAAGGTGCTTACAATGAGAGTGGGGTTGGTCTCTTCTCACTGGTGAAAGGATGAAGGGAAATGGCCTTAAGTTGCACCAGGGTAAGTTTAGGTTGGATATCAGGAAACGCTTCTTTACAGAAAGGATTGTTAAGCACTGGAATAGGCTCCCCAGGGAGGTGGTTGAGTCACCATCCCTGGATGTGTTTGAAAACTGTTTGGATGTGGTGCTCAGGGACGTGATTTAGCAGAGGGTTGTTAGTTAGGGTCATGGTTGGACTCAGTGATCCTTAAGTTCTTTTCCAACCTGAGTGATTCTATGATCAATAAACATGTTATTTATCAATTCCTCAACATGATTGTTATGCTTCTTACTGAAGGCAAACACAGTAAAAAGTATAGCATATGTTAATGCTTTTTTGCTCAACAACAAGTTTAATATGAGTCAATATGCCCAGGCACCCATGTAGGTCAGTGGTACCCTGGAGTGCATCAAGCACGGCACTGCCAGGAGTTGAGGGAAGGGACTGTCCCACTCTGCTCTGGTATAGCCTCACCTTGGGTGCCACAGTACATAAAGGACTTAAAGCTATTAGAGAGCATCCAAAGGAGGACTACAGAGATGGTGAATAGTCTAGGGGTGAAGAACTGCGAAGAGCTGCTGAGAACCCTGGGCTTGCTCTGCCCAGAGCAGAGGAGCTGAGGGGGGGCCTCATGGTGGCTGCAGCTCCTCACAGGAAGTGGAGGGGCAGCACTGAGCTCTGCTCTGTGTGACAGTGACAGGGCCCGAGGGAACAGCATGGAGCTGTGCCAGGGGAGGGGCAGCTGGGGGTTAGGGACAGGGTCTGCACCAGAGGGTGGTGGGCACGGCCCCGAGCTGCTGGAGTTGAAGGAACATTTCGACAGCGCTCTCAGATGTGGGGTTTGGTTTTTGGATGGTGCTGTGTGAAGCCAGAGGTTGGACTTCATGATCCTTATGGGTTCCTTCCAACTGATTGTATGATTCTTTGAGAAGTGATAATTTAAGCAAATGTAAATGCTCTCAGTTGGGCAAGTGAGAATCCTTAACTTAATCTTCTGTAGGAAATGTCAGCCACCACCTCCCAAGACATGAAAGCTCTCCTCCATTGCCGGTGTCCATCGCATTTATTTCAGTCCAGCCAAAATAGCTCCTAGGTATCATGGGAAGAAGCAATGGCGTCTGAGTTCCTCCTGGACAACACTTGAACCCTGGGCACATTTTGTTTTGTGCTGGAGTTGAATTTGATGTGAAAGGTCTGGAAAAATACAGAGCTGACAGTCTATATACACAACCAGGATTTCAGTCCACAAGGGTAATGAGACCCAAGTACCCAGCCACTTTTTTCATGCCTCTGTCAATTTAAAGTGCATTTTTAAATGAACAGTGGGGTTATTTGGGTCTATTAATTACAGTAATTGTTTCCTGCGTGCAAACCACATGTATGAGATATGAAAGGCGCGTGTGTGTGCGAGGGAACGTTAGTGTGTGTGAGACCAGAGCAGTTCCCCTTTGAAGATTTTTTTTTTGTCCCTGGGGAGGGAGCTTGTAATGAGCAACAACATTTACAGTGAAGACTTCAATGCTCCTTGTTGCCCTATCGTTGCCTTGCCTTTCACGTGGAGATTAAAGCCAGTGGTTGAAGCTGCTCCTCCTTTTCCCATGTGGTCGATATAAATTCTACATCAAATGGAAAGGAGGAAGGGCAGGTTTGGCTGTCAGCAAAAAATGAAGGAGAGGTCTGACAGCAGCAGGAGCAGGGGCTCGGTTCTCATTAATCTGGAGGGCACGAGAATAGTAAAAATAAAACCTGAGGAAGATGCCTACTGTGCCCTTTAAACAGAGAGCCCGTGACTGGCATAATGAGAGGAGCAGCACTGATAAGTATGTGGGGAAAAAATGCTTTTTGTAAGGCTTGCCTATTGGCGGATATGATGGGAAACTCATGCAGGTTTTGATAGTTTATATAAAACTTTGACTGCTGTGGTTTGTGTGTTATGGAAGTACAATAATAATTCTGTAGTTAACCTGTTTTCTATTACAAGTCTCTGCCTTTTAACTTTCATAAGAAAGCCTTCTTTCTGCCTGATTATTATATTTTTTCTTAGCACAAAGTGATGCCAGAAAAAAAGTTGTTTGGGGAAAGTTTGGGATTAATCTGGAATTTTGCAGAGTGTTATTTCCCCTTTTACATCTCCTTTAGCTGCAGTGCCTCATCTCAGCAGCGGCCCAGCTCCTATGTTCCCTTGCCCTTCTCCCCTGGAACAGCCCAGTTCAGAGGGGAGAGGAGAGGGATGGAAAAATGCTCAGCAACGCATCCTGAGAGAGAGCAGCCAGACAGCGTGGCTTTATTGAATTAGGGAAGAGCTATACTGGGAAGAGAGGCAGATCTCCTGAGATAGCTAAGAGCAGATAGCGAGCCCTCGAGCTGTATACATGGTTTGTGCACTGAAGTCAGGGTGCGGTCGTAAATCACCCCTCAAAGGCACTAGGGTTCATAGATGGTCATTCTCTCAGCTTGGTTCCACAAAAAATTGCGTATTCTCAGTACTGTTTTTTAATTCAGCCCTCAGTCCTGTTCACTGCTCCTCCCTGATGTTCCCAAAAGTGTAAAAGCAGGAGGTGCACAGAGACAGTGCAGAGTTTCTCCCCATCCTTGGTTTGGGATGGCTCCTGTGCATGAATGCAGCCAAACTTATTTTCAACGCAGCTGGAACAATAAATGCTCAAAAACCAGAATATTAGCTACTCTAATCAGTGTTTTCTTTCTTCTCAGAGGAAATTTTTATAGGTAAGAATATCACTCCTTTTACCCCTTCTCACCTCATCTGAAGAAGTATGGAAAGGCTTCAAGGTTCAAAGACAAAGCTGTGAAATAAAACTCTCTTTGTTAGCTGAGCCAGAAATTTGAGACACCAGAGAAGATTATTAGAAAAGGGTTAGGTCAGGGTACACTTCAGTTCTATTCAAACATGGAGAATGGAGAGAATAGAGAGTTCTGCACACAGAACTCAGGCT
The DNA here is from genome assembly GCF_016699485.2 of Gallus gallus. Lineage (NCBI taxonomy): Eukaryota > Metazoa > Chordata > Aves > Galliformes > Phasianidae > Gallus > Gallus gallus. Next base: position 22,913,697 of record NC_052534.1, read on the forward strand.
GTACATCAGAGAAGGCTTACATTAGCAGTGAGACCCAATTAAGAGGAAAACACATTTTGCTCTGTCAAAAACCCTCTTGCTGCCTAATATTGTTTATCATCAGTTAAACTATTTCAGGCTTTGCTGTTTTTTAACAACACGGCTTATCATGTTTGAGTCTCTACTGTTTTTGATGAATAGTTGGATCCTTTAAAGCCCATTTTTTTAGCACCAGGTGGCATCTTGTCATGTGAGCACTACATTCCCAAGTTGGTCAAATGAAAGAAGTGGTTTAATCTCAGAGCTGGTGGCCTTCTCCTCAGATACTTAAGCACCTATGCAAAACATTTTTTTAGGAGGTGAAGTCTATGGTTCTGCCCAATGTTCACTCAGGGACATCAATGGCAAGAAAAGTTGTTCTCACCTGGGCTTAGTCACCGCTATAAGGAGGCTGTTGGAGCATAATTTGAGCTGTTTTCTGGGATGTGAGTATTCTGCAGAAGTCTATGCAAATTAGGGGTACCTTCACAGATGCACAGAAGGGTAAAGTTCTTATGAGCTCACTAAGCTCTGGGTATTGGAAAAGGCAAGGCAGAAACAGATTAATTTGGTAGGGAATCTCTGATTAGTTTTACAAGGCGTTCTGGATGAAAGTGAAAAATAAAAAGGACGATGCCTAAAAATTTCACTTGCTTTGAAATACTGCATATTATGAAGTATTTTTGCGATGATCCAGTAATCCACCTAAGTCTTAGATGTAACTAAAATGAAATAGTTAAATTAATTCTTCTAAACGAATAATCTTCGACAAACGTTTGAAAACGAAAGTGTGTGAATAGTGTCTTTGTAAGTGAACTGCATCAGCCCAGTGGCTTGCTATGTTTTGTATTTGCTTTACTAAGTAAGAGAAAAAACAAACTTCAGTATGAGTTGTTTTACATTTAAGCATGATTAAAGGCTCTCGCAGTATCAATGGGATATTAATGAGCAATTATATCTTGAGTTTAAATGGACTGATTATTCTTTTTTTGAGAGAACACCACTGCACAGACAACGCTGCATAGAAATAACATGTCAGTAATATCACACTACTGTACAGATTTTAAAGATAAATTTCCATCTGGCAAGCAGACATTCAGGAAGGAACTGTGGCTTTCACACAGATCAAGTTTGTAAGGGATAAAATACAGCTTGAAGCTTCATTTCTGCTTCTCACTGTTGGCAAATGTAAATATGCTTTAGATGTATCTCAAAGAAATTGAGCACAAACAACAGATATGGAAAAAACTAGTTTCCTCAGCTTGTCCCACTGGAGGTTTAAGACTACTCACATGGTCATCCCAGAGAACAAGAGCCAAACAGAAAACCAAAAGGAATTCAAAAAATGACTACTACAAAGCAAGAAGAAAAAGCTCTGTTAATGCTTTACTGAAAACTTCACCGTGCTCAAAAAACATCAGTTAATTTAACCCCTGTGAGGTAAGATAAATAATAAAAACCACATTTATGAACCAGAAGGCAGGAATCCTATCAAATGATGCTGTTGCTGACTTCATTGGTCTTTTAGAGAAGGTCCCCTCTGGTTTATGTAGAGTTGGGGCTGGTGGCTGTTGTGGTGCGGAGGAGCCTGGCTCTCTTTTTTGTTCTTTTGCCACAACAGTAACCCAGCATTATAGGAAGTAAGATAACGGACTGCTAGGTAGGTGGTCAGCGTAAAGCAGTGTGTAAAACTGAGCTTCACCGTTTGCCTAATGTACATGCCACTGACAGACTTGAATAATGATATTTTCTGTTACTGTAGTAGCATTTGTCCTAAATTATTCAAGGATAGTTTACAAATGATGCACAGCGTAGTTTGAAAAGGAAGGAAAAATACATTTTCATCAGACAAAAAGCATATGGCATTTTTAGCAAACATGCTGTAATCTGGAGTTGTCTTCGCTTCCAAGATTGACGTTTAAGAGTAACTGCTACTTGTAAGTGATGTAAATATTAAACTTAGGAGCAACAGATAAGGCTGACTTAAAGATACAGTTTCAAACTGGAGTGATAGCAGTATTTACCTCATGTGAACTGAAATGAAGAGTCAATCTCTAAATTTTCTATAGGGAAAAAAGCCAAATATTAATATTAAAATATGTTCAGTGGTATTAAACTTTTCAATTTCAAATGCAGGTGAAATCAGTATGCTAGTGTAAATATTATGTAAAACATTTTGTTCTTATTCTTTCTAGGAAGAAAGGTTTCCTAAAACCTGTTTGTTGCTGATCTTATAACATGTCAGCTTTATGTATTAGAGAATAGATTTGACTGGCAGTTACATGCTTACCCACAAGGAAATAGGCAACTACTGATTCATAAGCACCAGTATCTTGTCTTTGAAGTCCACTTGCAACATTTCTGATTAAGCATGATCAGGGTTTCCTATGAGATCTCTTGAGATCTAATGGTTTAAGAAAATGGGTTTTGAAATAGTTACCACTAATAGGTGTTACATAAATGTTTCTAGGGAAGAGGATACATTATGGATATTCCCTTATTTTCATTCAGCATTGCCTCTCCAATGGCCACTGTAGATTTGTTCTTCATTTTGGAGAAAGCTGATTTATATGCTGATTATGTCAGTGTGGTTCACCGAAATGAAGGCTGTTTTGAAAGGGAACTGGTAAGTGTGGATGACAGCTGTCAGCAGTTCCTTGTTGGATCTACTGTTTTAACCATTTTTTTCTCTTCTTTTCCCAAATCAGTGATCAAGTATTACCATTACAGTGTTGAGGTAGAAACACCTTCTTCTAAGAGAAACAGACTTGCAGTGCAGAGCTTGGAGATGAGGCACCTGTTAGTTATTTGCTCAATCAGTGGCAAATTGGGATCTGAATTCAAAATAATTCCCCTTTTCAGCTGCGAGAGTTCTTCAGGAAATGGGATTACACTGAATTTAGAAATGCTGACCGTTTAAGCCAGTGCAAAACTAAAATAGATGTGTCAGTCTGTGGCAGTGGAATTGCTCAGCGCTTGGCTCTGGGGAAACAGGATCTTTTGCTTCTGGATCCCAGGCTGGAGTCCACTGCAGGTCTGCCTCTGAAAATAGCTGCTCTCTGATAGCTTATTGCCTGTTGATGTGGAATGAAGTCTGTGCCTTCAGTGACAGCTCTTCATCGTAAAACTTACCTGTGCCATGGGAATTAACTGACACTTAAAGGTCGAATCTAAAATTGGGCTCAGCATCTGTTCTCACGGTACCTTTGGCATTGGGAACGACTTTCATGGGGATGACCTTATTTAGATCCCTTAGACTTGAGGCATCCCTTCATCCATCACGTGCAGGTGCTCAGTTTCACATAGGCAGGGGAGGCTTGAAGCAGTGCTGGAGAGCATTTGGCGAGGGCACACAGCAGCTCGCGTGCAGGCAGCTTTTGGCTGAAGGGCAATGATAGTGCGTGAGGCTGTCTGTAGGGAGCCAGATGGGGAGAGAGGCTGACATCTGCAGAATGGCTTGGATGCAGTTCAGACATTTGCTCAAATGGAAAAAAGGATTTAGCTAGGGACACTCAAGGTAGAAAATTTATCTCTGGTTGAGCATTGGGCTTCAAAATGAAGGGGGGGAGGAACAGTCAGGGCTTTCTTCCTCTGTATCAAACAAGGTAGGGCTGGCTCTGTCAGGGAGGTGAGGTGGAGCAGGTAGGTCAGCAGATCCAGTTACATGTCAATGCAGATGGTGACTAGGCTGGGTATAGGGTGTAGTTCTTAGATCAGATGTGCTTGTTCTCTCTGCTGGAAGCTGGAAGTACTCAATGGATCTGAAAATGTATTGACCTATTTAGAAATTTGAGCCTACATGAACTTGCCCAATTTTTGCTAGCTGAATTTTGATGTTTAGTCCTAGAGATCCTTATTTATTTACTTATTTATTTATTCACTAATTTATTTATTTTTGTAGCCACTTACTGAATTACTGCAGGGTATAATTTCTAGAAAAAAATAAGAGCTTGAAAAATCAGTATTTGCCAGATCACGTGATTTTTTTAGTACATATATATTTAGATCCCAAGATTTCTTATAGTTCTGCATTGTTAACTGTCTGTGCAGTTAGTAATGTTTGTAACTGTAAGTCGCTCTTGAAAGCTGTGAAGGAATACAACATTTATTAGTGTGGTAGAATGTGCAGTACGAATAGCGATCCTGTTTTCATACAGTGGCTGTGCTTTCAGACTTGTTTTCTGCAGCTCACTGTGTACAAGGAAGGTGATCAAATCAGCATGAATACATGAGAGAAAGCTACATTTGGTGTAGAAATGAATATTATTTGCAACACATTCAGATAAAGCAAGATTTCCAAATTTTTGTTTCTTTGCTACCTCTTCAGTGTTGTATTTTGGGGTTTAATGAGTGTTTAATGATACATGTTCTAATTGCAGTAGGCCTTATTCAAAATGTGCAGTAGGGCAGTATTAATGTTAATATGCTATGCGAAACCAAATTCCAAGTGGTGCTCTCTGTAATTGGGCAACACGCAGAAGACAATTTTACTTTCTTCTCCTCTTTAACTGTTGGTCTAGTCTGGGTTCCTGAGGTACCAGGCTTGTAAATGTCTCTGCACCAAACTTAGTGGTGAAATTGCTGGGATTGCTGCTTGCAGACATTTAATTTTCTTAGCTTTTACCAGAACTGGTGGTTACTTATTTGGAAGTCTCGGTCATGGGAAGTTATTTGATTTAGGGGGCAGTCCTTGCAATATGTGATTACTGCTGAATATCCCTTGGCTCCTTAGGAAATATCATAATTAATACCATTTTCTTGATTAGCTGATTCATAATTAAGTTTAGCGTACAGCATATGTTTATTTCATTTGATTTAGTTTTGTAATAAATCTTTTAGATTATATATCACATGTCAATTAGCTTTGAAAAATAGAAACAGATGCAGTATATGTTTTAGAAAAGAAAAAGGGTTAAGATCATTATGGGCTTCAACCCATGACAGGTTGAGGAATATCTTTTTTGTCAGTGGAAGAACAATCTGAGCCCTCACAAAATTATACCCAACCCATGTGTGGAGGGTGGTGGTGGTGAAAGTGGAAAACTGGGGAGAAAGAGGGGGGCAACTTGGGCAAAGAAAGGATTTAATTATATTGGAATTAACTCTAGATCACTCAACTGGACTGAAACAAAATTAATTATAAAACATTTATTTTGAAGAAGCTGAGCCAGAAAAAGCACAATGCTGCCAAATAATATTTAATAATTGTATTCAAAATTAGAAAAAGAAGCCTTTGGGACTCTCAGTAGATCATTGAAACCAACTGCTCTTTTGATGAAGTACGTGTCTTTCCCAGATTAAATTACAAGTGCTGTCTCATGTTCTCATGAGATTCTTTAAACCCATACTACATTATTTTAGTAAAGGCAAAACAAAAAGAATTAATTGGTGATCACAGACTTTCTAAGAAGGAGTAGAGGAGAGTTTTAATGAGCAGTTACTCAACTGTCTGCTCCACACTGCTTTTCCCCAACCTGAGCCTCACACTTTCTACGGTACTGGGAGAAACTACTTTTCTTGAACAATTTCATATTTCCTGGCCCTGCTTATGTCTTGTAAGTGATGACGTGTCTTAGAAAATAGAGCAACAGAAAGAGAATGACGGTTGAGTGAGTTGGGAAAAACACAAGGAAACCTTTTCAAAGAGAGAATGGATGTGTTTACCTTTTGCTTTGGCTTCAACCACGTCTAGACACAGCTTTACATGCTTAATGGTAACTGCAGAGCCCTGGGGAGAGCCGCCTCTCTCATTAATGCCCAACACTAATGCCTCCTACAGCTATTTTCTCCAAGGAGGTGTTACATGGTGCCACCAAAACTGCCAGAATCAAGTTTGGCAGGGCCTGGTAGGGCTCATTTTGGCTTCTTGGAAACAAAATTTTACAAGGTACTTATTTGTTCTGCCAAATGCCCCTAGTCCTGGGACAGGATGTTCACAGACTATACAAACCCCGTTCCATGGGTACATATTCACTGTTAACAAATTTTAAGCCATTCTTTGGTGTTTATATTGATTTGATGACTGAAGCTTTCTGAGATGTTTTGCGTGGTGAATTGAAATGCAGTTGCAAATGGAAAAAATGTTAATTGGATTGGACAGCTCTGTGTTAGATTTCAGGTGCCCCACAGCTGTGAGCCTTTTTTTTCTTTTCAACAGTGTTTTAGTCAAGAAGTGGAATTAATAGTAGGTTTATCTTAACATTTCTGATTTTTCTGGCTTTGCTTGACCAGTCTGAGACTCCCGCTGGGAGATAATTGAAGTCCCTCCTGGGAGAGTTTCTGCAGCAAAACTGTTTGCTTTTCTAGTTTTCTTTCTGATGGGCCTCTTAAAAATTGACAGAGATGTGGTTGGATGTGTTGATCAAGTTTTAAAAGGGCTTTAGGTGATGAAGACAGATCAAATAGCTGATTTGGAATAATACCTGGTGCACTCTTTTTGGTCAAAATCAAGTATTGTTTTGTTAGATTTTTAATGTCAGATTTGTACATTTTAGTTTATTTTATTATTTTTTAATTAAATTGTTAGTCCGATTTTCATGTTTCACATTCCATTAAAACATTTCTTGATAACATTTGCTGTGTAGGGTATGTAATGTGTGGAATAGTTTGGAGGATGGAAAGATTAATCTGGCACTTCCAGACTGGTGCCTTTTACATTTGTCATGGGAACTATCCTCACAGGGACTGTTGTTCAAGATGTTTCCTCTGTAGAGAGTTTTACAGTGACTACTGCATATTTTGGCAAAGAAAAGCCAGTGATAACTCTCCTGACTTTGGCTCTACATACAAATGCTAAATATCTGTCTGAAGTTTAGACTGGGAACTCTCATTAAATTTGTAGGGATCTGGGAGCTTTTCCTTGGTACTAGATCTGTCTATCATGGCAATTTATGGTCTTAGAAGCCTTTGTGATAATAACTGCAAAACAAGGTGAAAATGAGTGGAAATAAAAATTCAGGACTCAGGCTGATAATTGCTGATTAACACCTCATCTGTGAGCACTTCAGTCAGTGTTCATGGCTCTATTCTTGTCCAACAGTTTAACTCTATGTGGCTAAGACCACAGAGTACACTGGAAGCAGATAATTTCTTTCCCTTAATTCATAATATTTTTTGTTGCAAATTAAATTCTGTGAATCAGAAAAATATGATAGAAAAATAAAGCTGAGAATTGAAGAATAAGATGGAGAATCATAAAAAAAAAAAAACCACGTGTCTTGGTCCTAGATCTTGCTTTCCAAAGGAGCAACAGTGCTTCCCTACAGGTAGAGGATCAAGTCTCCTGTTCGACTTCTGGCCATTGAATCAACAGGACATGGATAACATTTCAAGGATATTTTTAAAACCTATAACTACTTGGGGAGCCCAGCCATTCTTGCACATATCAGATTATCCCAGCTCCCAGAGGTAGGTTCAGACACAAAGCAGATCCCAAATGACTTCCTCCAGGGAGCACGGGGCTTGGCTACTGCCTGTTCCTGCCACCTCATGATCGTCCCAGCCCTGCTCCTCCTAGGTACTTGCTGTATTATATACATTGCAATCAGTACAAGTAAATCTATTACCATGGCCATTATAACAGCAATAAAACGGCTATAGAGAGAAAGTAACACTACATCACTGACGACTTGCCTTTGAACACGTTCTCAAAGATATAATTAAAACCACCAAGAGCTTATTCCAAAGCCAAAGTTTGTAAGTGATGGGTCTGGAATCATGCCTATTGCAGGAAGGCTAATTAAACCATAAATAAAACTTTTTTTTTATTTTAGCCAAACATTATGACCTTCAATAAAATTGTTTTTACAACCAACTGTCAATAAATCATCCAAGAAAGCTAGTGAGAAATGTTCTGTGAGCACTTCACTTCTGCGAATTTCATTAGCTGCAGTTTATTTGGTTTTGTGAGCTATGATGGTTTTTAAATCTCAAATTAAAAGCTCCGAACCATAAAAACTAATTTGAGAACATTAGCATCTCAGTCTTTGAAAACGAGCCTCTCTAATTGCAGAAATTAGTCAAGATTGTATAGTGATCAAGAGGTCATTAAAAAAAAAATAGTGCATAGGCAGTGCTTGGTTCAGCTACAGCAGGTCCAGAAAAGCTCTTCTGAGTATACCCTTAGTGACAGAAAAATTATCTTTGGGCAGATTGATTTTAGAGCCTTTTAATCTAGTGGTTTGATTTCTCAGACACTGGTTTTCTGGCCTTACTTATTCTCCTGTATGCATCAGGCTTTTTGAATTGGGACACGTGCAAGAAGTTATATTGCATCTTGTAGTATTGTGTATGTAGTGATGAAGTATGGGGTAACGTCAATAGGCTTTATTTCAGGAACTCTCTTTGTTTTGCATTCTTAAGGCTCCTGTACTACCTCATGATAATTACAAATATTTGGAGGAAATATACTACAGTGCTTGATTTGTGGCTTTGAGATGGACATATTTTAAAACTAGGCATTTTTATTAGATTGGTACCAGAAAATGAAGCTGTTAGCTTTCTACTCCTCTGTCTCGTAAAGCTCTCCTAAGTTGCAGAGTAGGTTCATTTTGTGCTTTAGAAAAATCTAAAAAGCCTTCAAACATGAATCTGATGAGACAAGGTATCAGTTCTTATTCTTATGTTCTCATTTCTTTTTGGAACGTAGGTTTCCTCAAATTTCATTTTTACTCTCCATAATTCTTACACTCACTGCTCATCTGACTTTCTATAGCTCATTTATCTGGGATATAGATCATAAAAATCAGATATACCTTGCTGAGCAGTGCATAGCTTCCATGCGTTCTTGTTTATACAGTTGCTGACATCTCACACAAACAGCTCCGTTCTGCCCTGTGGTTTACAGCCAGAAGGTCCCCTGGAGTTCAACTGTAAAGTGTGATTACTCCCTCTCTCATGTTTGGTTTCAGGGTCTCTAAACTTTTAGAATTGTAGAATGGATCATTTAGGCTGGAAAAGACCTTCAAGATCACCAAGTCCAATGATCAACCACACAGTCCCATTGCTAGAGCATGTCCCTTAGGTGCCAGAGCCACACATCTCCTGAATACTTCCACCACTGCCCTGGCCAGCCCGTTTCAGTGCTTGGCCACCCCCTCTGTGAGGAAATTCTTAATCTCTAGTCTAAACCCTCACTGGTGTAACTTGCGTCTGTAAGTGAACATTTAATCAGAAGCTGAAGGGGAACACAAGACTTTCTAGTGCATATTTTTTACTATCAGATTTTTAAAACTACCACTTTTCCTGTACTCTCCTTCTATTTTTCTTCAAGACCACTTATATGACTTGCCTTTACAAAGTGTGTTCCCCCAGCCTGGTAGTACATATTATGGCTTTGTTATGTCTGAAAGAATCAATATTATGTTTACATTTCTCATACGTGTATTTAGTGAGATTGGTGTCATAGCTATTCTGATTATCTTTAGTGTATTCAGACTGAATTTCAATTAACACAATGTTTTGTTTGGTGTTTATTTATTATTATTACTATTTTTTCCCTCAGGCATTTGATTATACAATTTGTAACTGTCATTTAAATGCTTTGGAAAAATAATTTGAAAAACGGGAAAAAACCTAAAACCAACCCCAAAATAGGATATTTAGATGTCATCTCTGAAACTTACCATGAGAAAAACAAATTAGTTCTAAGGAAGATGTAGGCTACTGATGAAAGCAGAAGAAATCCGAATGTATAAATATCACTTACCTGAGCTCCATGAAACATACACGTGTCTGCATGCGCACACACAATGATAATGCTGATCTGGACATTTTCCTTCTGGCTTCATTAATCAACTAGCTAGTTACTCTGAACTATTTCACTTCAGCTTCGCAGATCTGTTTTATGTATGTAATTTTTTCAGCTCTTATTTTGCTTGAGGTTTTTAAATATTACTTGGCTTGCCCCTCTATTCTTGAGTGGTTGGATAAAAAAGTAGGTTACAGACCCCCATGGACTGATCTAATGCAAGCATGCAGATGTTTTTCCCTTTTCTTGGGTCACGTAGTGCATTCAGTTTAAAAACAGTAATTCCAAAAGAAAAACCTCTGAGACAAAATACCAATCTCATATAGTAGTAGGCATCCCTTTCTACAGCCATTTGTCAAATGTGGCAACCATAAGCACTTTCAGATGCATAGCTCCTATTTAGTTCCCATTAATTAACAATTTGAATTTATATAACACTTTCCATATGAAATACGCGTCTTAAATATCAGAACTGCCTTGATGAGCAGTGTATGGTTTTCACAAGTTCTCTGTCTAGCGGTCTATTTATCTCTTTTTGAAGTTATTTGTGTTTTTTAAAATTTTAAATAATGAAGATTTGACTCTTCCAAAGATACCAAATAGAAAAACACTTTTCAGATTTTTTTTTCCACGTTGATTTAGCAGGTGATCCTAAAAAGTGGGCGTTCCCTGTGCATTCAGGGAAACTGTCAGTGAGAAAATGATGTCACTCCATAGGACCCTTGCTCTGTGTTATGACCTGCCTGCTGGAATTTTCTACAAAACTCATTTCCATTTCATATTTTATCCTTTAGCATCAGTGGAACTACTCTGTCCATTATAAATCTTTGTTTTTTTTTCCTCATTGAGTGGCATTGTCTTGCAACAAAAAACTCAATTCCTAAAAGAGACAGTATAAATATTAATTGTAAATTAAGTAGAAGGCAACATCCACTACGTGCATAAAGCTTGAGGGAGATGAAATGCAAGGACTTCCAGCAGCAATGTACGTGTCCAAGTTTTTGTGTGTCAGTCTGAGTTTAAGATTTCACCTGAGGCCTGGTACCAGGGCAGGAGGAACCCAGCACTTTTAATGAGTAAGTGATTCCTGATAGCTGCAGGCTCATTGCAGTTGCACTATTATAAGAAGTTACCTTCTGAACTTTCTGAATTGATGCTCTTTCATTGCATTTTTACCCAAGAGCAAAGTTTTTAACTGCTGAGTTAGTACCTATTACTTCATACGTGCTCCGTTATTTGCCCTCCAACCTAAAGTGAAAGTAGGAGTTCTGTAGACTGCTAAACAGTTGCTGGATTGTGGGAGTGCTCAGGGTAAAGCCAAGATACCAAACACCTGTTTTTCACTAAACTTGAGGATGTTGGGTAGGTCAAGAGGGGAGCTGCGGGTTAGCTCATTTCACTGTAAAGCAATGAAAGCCATAAAATATTATGAGCAGAAAGCCACCTGTTCCTGAATTAGTACTTGCTGTCTAACTTTGTGGTTTAAATTGAAAGTTCAGTACCTAGGCAGACTGTTTTCCTTTTACTCAGGCACAGCCTGTCAATTGGTACGTTGCCTTCACAATCAGCTCCATCTTAAAGGTCTTTGAAAAACATAAAAGCAGGTGCACACATGCATCCCTTCCTCTCCCAAGCACAGCACTATCAGTAATGCTACTTTTCTGTAAACAAAGCATAAAAATCAGATGAGTGTCAGAAACTAAATCTGATACCAAAGTACTAGGGAAGATTTTCAGAAAGATAGATCCATCACAATGAATGGCTGAGGCAGGACTCCTTGATTTCAGCTTCAGGTGCTGTATTTTACAAATGCTTTCCAAGCAGTAGCTCCCCTCTGGTAGCCTCATAGCCTTTCTTTCTTGGACAGAAAAGCTGATGGTCTCGGTCTGTACTTCCAGGTGCCAGTATGGAAAAGCATCAGTATTTGTATAATTTGAGATTCTGTGTTTGAGCTTGGAGCATTTTTGGTATTTGTTTCCTTTTTTCATTTTTTTTTTCCACTGACAACATATTGATTTGTACAGGTTCGAAATGTAAATGTGGAAGAAAATGTGCCGATCTTACAGAAGAGCCACATACATGATGAGAAGTGTTCTGTAGTACCAAAGGGCAGGATGCCATCATCCCCTTACTACACTGACCAAAAGACAGCTTAATGAAAGCAAGAAGAACAGCCAAAAGTGGGTTTATTGCAGCTGGTAGTTCCTGAGATGCTTGCAGAGGACGGGATACTATAAACTGATTTACCCTGTCTTGTTCTAAAGATGATGTCAGTGTGGTTGACTCTCAGGGACTTAAGGACTAAATGCTCTGCATGGCTTAAAAGAAATCTCTTTTATTGCATATCCTCAAACTTCCGTTCTTCCAAAAATGCTTGCTGATAACCATCTCAAATGATCAAATAATTGTAGAATATCCTGAGTTGGAAGGAACCCACAAAGATCACCCACGTCCAACTCCTGGATCTGTGCTGGATCACCCAAAATTCAAACCCTTTATCTGAGAGTGTTGTCCCAACTCCAGCAGGTTTGGTGCCGTGCCCACTTCCCCTGCTTTCAGGGAATAACCTTTTCCTAACACCCAACTTGACTCTCCCCTGACACAGCTCCATGCCTTTCCCTTGGGCCCTGTTGCTGTCACAGAAAGCAGAGCTCGGTGCTGCCCCTCTGCTCCCTCTGAGGAGCTTTAGGTTGCCATGAGGCAACCCCACAGTCTGATCTTCTCTAGGTTTGCCTGTACCCGGGTTTCTCTAGGCTTGCCAGCACTTGCTATTTTATACTGTATGCACTTGGTGATTGCCCAGCCCTCTAGTCTGTCAAGAGCTCTCTGCAAGGCCTCTCTACCCTTGAGGGACTCAACAGCTCATTCTAATTCAGCTGCAAACTTAGTATGCATGTCAATCTTGTGTCCACATCATTCATGCAGATGCTGAAGAGAACTGACCCTGGAATGGAGCCCTGTGGAACCCCACTAGGGACAGGTCTCCAGCCTGGCATAACCTCGTTTGAGCCAGACCTGTCAGCAAATTGTTTTACCTACTGTATAAGGTATTTGTCTAGCTGTACACAGGACATTTTGTCCAGAAGGATACTATGAGAAACCATTGAGAGATTTACTGAAACTCAAAAATATTACATCATCTGGCTTCCCTTTGTTAATTAGGTGAATAACATTGTCATAAAAGGAAATTAAGATAGTTAAACAGGACTTATCCCAGAGAGAGAAAGGAAGAGGCAGAGGTATTGGGGCAATGATTCAGATCTCATAGGGCTGAGGGACACGATTTTTAGATATGCTTCCAGCAGTAGATATGGCTTGTACAGTCACTGTGCAGAGAAGGTTGGGTCAAGGTCCCTTTTAATGTCCTCATGTGAAAATGATGCGTCCTACAACTGGGACTTAGTAGTTGTGGGAGGATTGGGAATCTCTGCTTTTTAGCTCCACAAGAAAGTTTGTGCCAATGAAATGATGTTCTCATCGCTCATCTTCTGGTGGACTTTTCTTATCAGGAAACATGAAAGAGGAGCTTTATCTTTAGTAGAAAAAAAAAAAAACCTCCATGTTTTTGAAATGTGATATATTGGGTTTAAGGAATAGCCGTATGAAGTTCAAGCTCGCATTACATCATCTTTACTGTTAACATATATTTGCCAAGCAATATGACATGCTCAGGAGAACCTTAGCTTGGCTGAGTTTCAGTGGTTTGATATTTTCACATTTCTCTGTGTTTTTAATCTTTTTTTATAATATTTCTTCAGAGAATGCTCTAAGCTTTAGTCTCGCTTTGATTCCTCTTATTCTGTTAGTTATGTGTGATTTAAACTGCAGGATCAAGTAAGACAATAACCAGGTTAGCTTTTCAATCAAAAGAAATGAAAAGAAATAGAATGGTTAGAAAACTGGAAAGGATTGTCTCAGTCTCTGTAAGAACTACACATAGATATTAACTGATGGATTTTAATGCCTGTATTTTAAAGTTGGCTTATATGACTTTTATTGGAAAAGCCTTAGAAAAAACTTTAAAATCCCCCCCAAAATCACAGAAAGATTAATGAAGTGGCTATTTGATTTAGTATTTGTACAGGTTGATATTTACCAAAAGCAAAACCTCATATTCTTCTCTGCATACTCCAAATCCACTTACTCAGTTTCTGTGATAGGGCTGTCAACCATTTCCAAAGCTCTGTGGTAGTACTGATTATAATTCTTTTGATAATCTTTTCTCTAATAAGCATAAATAATCATGAACTTGTTTGGTACTAGCATGGATGCTGTAAATATTTCCAGGGTATTCCATCACTTAGGAGAAACAGTCATAGATCTGACTAAGACTGAAGCAGCAACATAACTGTGGATGAAAATTTGAAGGAATCCCATCCTGTGTTATGAAAATGAGTGCTGTCATGTATTCTAATGTGAAATAGAGCAGGAGAGTGGCAAGTGAGACCATGCAGGAGATGAAAGACTGACACCAAGCTCAGAGAAGGCTCCCCATAGTGTCCTGGGGGCTTGCCAGGGCTCCAGGCATTGTGTTCAGAGTGGAAGCCCCCCTGCCTACCAAATGGCAAAATAGGAACTCTGCTCTTTAAAACTACTGAAGTGACATATTTCTCCATAGCTGCATCAAAAATAAAGCCTGTATTGCAGTTGCTGAGGGGCAGTTTCAGCTCTGCTATTGATTCATTTTGAGGAAGATTTTCCCCTTTGCATTTTGTTTTTTTGCTTCTTGAAGGTCCAGGTGTTTACATTTAGCCTAGGGTAGCAGGAAGGCTTAATATACTTCACTTTCCTATTTTCTATGAAACGGGCTATTATTTTTGCAATGATTGTATATGATCTTTGCACTGCAGAAGTATAAAATGTCAGATTCTGGGCACCTACTCAAATTGAAGGAACATGGCAGCTTTTTAATGAGTCCAAATATTGGGCTGTGTGATTGTTTTAGTTTTGTGATTTAGGTCAATTAAATCCTATTAGAACACAAACAAAAGCAATCATTTAAATATTTCTGTAGGTCTTTAACTGTGGTTTAATGTTTTTTCCTAAACAGCTTCTTCTAATATCTTTAATTTGCAATATTTTTGCTGGTGCCAATTGTTCTACGAAAGCTTTGCAATGAATGTAAACCGCAGTGGTTTGTTCATTACACTACATGCCTACAGATTTCTTTTTCTCTGTAGCTATGCTGTATGATTTTATGTGAAATTGATTCTGTACAACTGTAACTAATAGCATTTTCCTGGAAACCATCAGAACATCTTGTACCAATGTTTACAATAAATACGTAAGAAGAAACTGATATCTATCTCATGGTTTCCAGGAAGATGTGAATTAATGCAACGTAAGCCTCTGACCATCTTCCAAAGGGAAAGTTTGGGTTTTCTTTTGTTTGTATGGAAACTTGTCATGTTCTTCGAATTCCCTTGATATTTTTTTTTCAAACTTCAGAGCCTTTTTTAACATTGTCCATCCATCGGACATGCTGGTCTTATGTTCTGCCTGGGAAATGTTAATTGAACAATTCTGAGCTCAACTCCCCTCCTTCAAATTCTTTGTAAAAATACAGCTGTTAATAACGTTTATTTGGCTTCAATTTAGATATGAAAAAAAATCCATTTCAGGAGGTTACTGAAAAAAGGTTTAGACTTAATATGTGTTCCCCACATATTAAGAGCAATGGCATGTGCTGTAAAGAATAAAAACCACAACACACAGACATCGGTCCTCATGGGCTAATGGAAATCTAGACCTGATTAAAAACCCATTTCATGACTTTTTTATTGCAGGGGTGGGTTTGATAGCTGTCAGTGTACAGGAAAATAGCACATCTGGAATCTTACTGTGTACTTGTGCTGGCTGGTATAACTCAACCTGTGTGTCAGATTTTTTTATTTTAATAGCCAAGATTTATTTGGTTTCTATTAATTTTTTAAAAGTCTTTGGTAAGTATGCTTATTAAGTACTAAATTTTTACCCTTCACAAATTAAAAGCTATATTTTAGTAGTGAGCAGCTTCCTTTAAAGAAAAGTAAGAAAGTCAGAAGTACGCTTTAGTAATGCGGAGAGTAAAGTTATTTGGTTACGAACGCACCCCAGTGGGTTCCCAGGGATGACTATTTTGCAATCTGTTTAATGAAAGTTGCATTTTTCTCGTGGCATTTATATCTAGTTATGGGAAGTCTAAAATGAGATATTGAACAAGTAGCAGGCTCTTTGACTCACAGTAATATCAGGAGTTTATTTTCCCATTAGGACAGTGTATACGCTTAGGAAGTTGTAAATATAGTTTAAAAACGTTCAGATTTGCTTGTAAAATATGAAACTTCAATAAAGAAGAGTCTTGTTTCCTAAGCGGTGCTTTGGAGGAAAAAAAAGGAACAGAGCTACAGAGATCAAGAACTTCGATGCTGCTTTTGGTATCAGATCTAACCAGAATTTTAATTCAGTATACGTATTTTGTAATCATTCTTGAGTTAAGAGCAAGAGCAGAGCAATAAAAGTAATTTGACACTCCCCACATCCTTAGATTTATTGTCTAGTTAAATTTTTAATACTGCCTTTTCAGAGCTTCTCTAATTACTCTGAAGATATATATATATATATGTATGTATGTATATATATACACTCACATACATGATCTAAAATCAATGATGGTCTGCATGTTGCTTGTCTTGGTTGGTCCTAAAAATGCCCAAAGATTGAGCTATACATATAAGCTAGTAGCGTTTTGGATAATTTACTCCACAAAATCATTCAAGCTCTGTCCTACTTGGCAAAGCCGCAATGTTCTACAGTTCTTGCAGGTTAGAGTTACCAGCTGAAGTTGTAAGTCTTCAATGGGAAAATAGCCAGAAGGGGATACATTCTAATCACGTTCTATTATCTTCAAGATAGCAGTGTTTTTGAAGCAAATTACTCGCTGTTTATTAGATTTATATACAGTATATGTGGACATACATTTAAGTGTAATTCCAGTGTTAAAATGACTAGCTATAAAAGTCATAACAAAAGACCTCAGAACGTCACTACAAAGTGCCCAGAAAAGTTCAGCCAATTCATTTAGCTGACATGAAGAGAAAGAAAAATACCTTTTTTTTCATGGCGGGGGGATGAAACCACCTACAGGAACACTCATCTATCAAGTAGTCATAACCTTGACGTAGCAAAATGTCCACCAATTTTAATTGGACAAAAACCAAGTTAAATGCTTGCATGTGAGATATCTGGGCATTTTGTGCAGTCCTATATTATTTGTCCACAAATATGGCGGTGTTTACAATTTCTTAAAGGCTTCAGAGCAGAGTGCAGTTGTGACTTCTCAGATAATTATTCATGTTTTACAAAATGTATGGTGTGCATTTCTTAGTATCTTAGGAAGAATTATGCATGAGGATTAAACAATACTTGTCAAAATAAATGAGAAACACATACATTATGAAAAAATAACCGAGATTTTGGGTTTCTGACCAAGAAGAAATTTTCAGAAGTCTCATTTTATTTTATGATGCTGTGGTCAGTGGAATTGAGAGAGATTTTGGTGTTGTTTGTTTGTTTTGTCCTGAGGTGCTGAACGACCCTGGCTCTGATTTGTACTGGCCTCCAACCTGGGCTTTTTCTCTGCTTTCCTATCTTTTACTGACTTCTTTTAAGAGGTCTACAGCTAGAAAGAGAAAATGTTGATAAACAAGGGCTGCTTTACCAGGCAAGATCCCCCACATGTCCACTCTTTAACCCCTTAATCAAATTGAGCAAGGTATAAAGTTACTGACAGGCTTGTGGACTTTGAAATTATTGCAAGGTATCTTTTTCTTTTCTTTTTTTCCCATGTGCAGCAATGAACTCCTCTGCTGATTTTTGTCAAGTAATACCAACTTGTATAAAATTTTGCAGTTTAGTTGAATAGTGTCCGCCCAGAGTCAGCACTCCATGTTTAACCTGAAAATAGGATGAAGATTAAATAGGTAGTACACAGTAGGAGGTATGTTCCACGGTGTTTTCTTGAGACATGGATCTGTGTTAACGAACCAAGGAGTGTTGTTTTGTGAGACACTCTCTGCCAAAATTTTGCAAGATTACAAGCAGAAGGAGAGCTGGTTTTTCACATGGTCTGATAATGTTATGAAAAGGTGGAATGAGTTTAAACTAAAAGAGTGGAGATTTAGGTTAGATGTTTGGAAGAAATTCTTTACTCAGAGGGTGGTGAGGCCCTAGTACAGCTGCCTAGTGAAGCTGTAGTGCCCCATCCCTGCAGGTGCTCAAGGCCAGCTTGGATGAGGCCCTGGGCAGCCTGAGCTGGGGGAGGGCAGCCCTGCCCACAGCTGGGGCTTGGAACTACATGATCTTTAAGGTCCTGTCCAACCTAAGCCATTCTGTGATTCTATGAAAACCCTGCTGGTGTGCTCTGCTTCCTATGTAGCCATAAGGCTGGGTGGGCTGTTTTCCTTCATAACTTTGCTGGGTCAGAGCAGAGAGAAAAGAGTCAGTTCTGCTTCACAGATCATGGCAAGTAGCTGTCATCAAGGCAGCCCTGCTGGGCTTATCTAGTATAGGTCAGCAATACCCGGCCTGGAAGAATTGATGCTGATGCAGGATGGGTGGCCTGAGCTCAGTAACCTAACAGGAAGTAGGAGGTCACCCTGCTCCTGTGCAGTACCATGATCCCAAGGGCCATGCATGGAGCCTCTGTGCTCTGCAGGCAGTTTTGGTGGAAATCTCATGCCAGGTGTGACCTTTACCACTAGTGAATGTCACTCAGTGGGCTGCTGGTCACTAATAAATCAGAACTGTGTTGACTTTACACATGCTATAATTCTGTGGCGAATGAGGTCAAGTCATTTGCCATTGCTCTGGGATGCTTGCAAAGATCCATCAAGTTTGTTTTCTTCTATATCCAGATACTGTACATTTGGCAGTGTTTGCACAAGCAGACCAGTACTGTTAAAGATGTGAAAATATTCCCATAGGATGGCAGATCTCATGTAGATTCCTGGGATTTAAGTAGAGGAGAGAGCCTAAAGATAACCTCTTAGCCATCTCTTTCAGCCATTTTCACATCAAACTTACAGACTTGAATTCCACCAAAGCTTATATTTTTTGACATTTGGTTTTCCTATTCAGACTTCAAGTGACAAGGAATATATTGTGTCCTCAAGTAGACTATTTTAGTTCTAATTTACCTCCCTAGTAAAAATGCACATTATTTTTCAGTCAGATGTTGTCTGTTCTAGCTTGGACTTTTTCATATCCTTGTCTACAAACTTAAAGTAGTCTGAGTGATTTATGAGAAATATTTTTGGCATGGATGAGCTTATAAATGATGACCAAGTCAAGCATTCAAATTATCTTAGATAGTTTTGAATTTCTATAGTCTTTCAGGAAAAGACAGGTTTTCCAGCCACAGAACTATTCCTCTAACCTCTTTTTGAACTGTTCCCAGTTTCTGAACACCTCTTTTAAGTACAAGTCTGCTAGAGAGCTCAGGCTCAAAGGTACAGCAACTTTGTCCCATGTTTTTTTAGTACTCCTTGTAACTTACCTTGCAATGCTAAGATGCCTCAGAGTACAAAATAATTTTCCTTTAAAAAACTGGGATCTTTGTAAGCCTTACAGAGCTCTCTTTCAGGACGGTAATTCTCATCATTACAACTGTCACATCATATTTACTGCTGTCACTGTTTTCTGTTAAAAATGATGAAGCAGTGCAATGTCTGAAATTGTTATCCTCATCCTTGGTTCAAAATGTCTTATGTTTCCTAGCAGACGCTAAAATAGAAGTAAACTAAGGAGGGCTGAAACTTTGGCAACCCTGAAAAGCAAGAGCAGAAAATTGCTGCCTACTGACAGTAATGTGAAAGAGGAGACAAGGATGACAAATGCGAGTCTGTGAGGGAGACATCTCAAGACATAGCCATAGAAAGCTCTTGGGTAGAGGAGGGATTGTCTTGTGTCCCAGTATGGAAAGTTTGGTTGCGTGGGCCACAACTACAGGTCTTGCTTGGTAAAATACAGTTGAAAGAAAGAACACTTTCAGCCACCCAGCTGAAGCAGGTTTTCTGCTTTCAAAAATGGCATAATGGCATGACAAGCAATGTTTGTGGTACCAGTAGCTCTGCCACAATCTGACAGTCATAAAGCATTGACCTGTTGATGTTACCTTAGATAGTGTTTGAAAGATTAATTTTTTTTTTAATGTTCTTGTTTTGACATTCACAGTAGTTCTGACTGTTCATTATGTTTATGACCTTTGTTAACACTGATGCACTGTAGAAACTTCTTCACATTTGTTCTTCGTGGAGAAAGGTTTGTTGTTTGCTTGCAGAAAGGAAGCTTTCAAGCCTTGGACCTTAGAAGACAGGAAACATGATCTGGCGTTACATGCCTTAAGGGTTTTAACCCAGCCTGGACTGCAGGTCTCTGTGGATGAAGGACTATCCTTCGTGAATGGGCCATGTCTGGCAATGGAGTCCAGTGACACTGCTGAACAAGAGAGTCATAGCAGTCTTTTGCTCCTGTTAGCTTTCAAAACACTGAACTGAGCTCAAGTTGAAGATGATTTTTATAACTTAACATTTTGCTCTCTGTGGTTGCTAGTCCTCCTTATTACTTTCTTTAGCTTATTTTCCCTTTGCTGTCTGAATTGCTTCCTCAAATTCCACCCACCTTTGGCTTTCCCACTCAGCTGGAAGTATGCATCTAAATGTCGATAGAAAAGAAAAAGCGAATTCAAAAAGGCTTTTATAAGATGCTGTTGCTGCTAAGGTGAATCATCTATAATATACCAAAACCACAGAGATGCCCCATCTAAACTAAAGCCAGTTTAACTAATGTGCTGATGGGAACGTTCTGTGCTTGTAAGCAAGTTCACAGACTTCCTGCCAGAAGGGGGTAATTACACAAAGGCCTCTAATAAGCTCTAGAGTTTGTTTCATGGAGTAGAGGTTTGAAAGCTGAGACAAACGATAGACTTTCTTCCAGAAATATAGTTTTGTGACATTGAAAGCTGGAAAACATTAACCCTAGTTTATAAATGGGGAACCAAAGTGTGGAGATGATTACCTGATTTGCCAAATATTTCGGAGACAGTATGGGAGACAACTTATGTGTGACAACCCTTCCAAGGACAAATGATACCTCTAATGTGTGTAGAGTTGCTTAGCTCCTTGTTGCCTAGCAGTGTCTTACACTTCTGTACTTACTGGCTTTAAAGAAGCACCAAATCAAAATGGTAGCCTTTTTTTTATGTAAATACAAACACCAAATGGAAGGAAAAGTTTAGCTGACCCTGGCAGTTTTAATAGCTATATCAATGTCAAGCATTATTTTTCTTTATTCCACTCGTATTCAAGAAAAGCATAGATTTACTACTTCTTTCCTTAATGGAACAAATCACTGAAACATTTCAAGTGATGGTGCTTTTCTAAGCAACCTAGAATAATTAACTGCACTAAAATGCTTCCTGGCTTGTGTTACCACAAAAACTGTAAAAACAGTTTTACAAGCTCTTGTGCTTTACTGCAAAGCAAACACATTAAAAACATTTAATGAGCATTACTTCTTGCATTTTCTTGTTAATTTATATAATTTGGTCCTATGATAGAAACAAGAATTGCTTGTTTGGAGTGGCTTAATATGTTTCTTAGTAGTTATGGTCATGCTGTACTTGTAACGTGAGCCTAGATAGGAACTCACGGTTTTAACAGTTCTATGATATCAAGAGAAGTTAACTTTGTGTTTGCTTAAGAATGTGGGAAATAAACCATTTGTGACAGAGTAGAATGCAACAAGTTTAGTCTTTCTGATCATAAACTGGAATTTGACATTTCAGTGCTTCGCAGTCCTCACATCCTGAGCCTAAGGGACCTTACATCTCCACAGTGTCCTTTGGGTTCAGCATGGAAGCCCCAGGCAAGCGGTGGCGAGGTGGCCACATGGCAGTAACTGCTGTGTCGCACCAGCGGGTTCAAAGGCCCTCCTAGGTAAACAGCCTAGAATGTTAAGGGCATGACATAGATGACCCAAGAGATCGTCTCCCTTCTCGTTTCCAGGCTGGATGGTTCAGGGCAGTGCTGATTCCAATTACAGCTTGAGCACAGCTGCCAAATTCCAATGGCGCCCACATCTTAGGCAGGGCTTTACCGCCTCTCTTCCTGTATCACCAGGCTGACAGAGAATATATGCAACTGATTTGGCAGATATATAGATTCAAGAATAACTTGGCTTCATCTGCACGTATTATTGGCAATTTTTCAAACCTTTCCATTTGTGTGGATCGCAAAGCCAGTCTCGCTTCATTTGTAAATGCAGTTTCTTGCCTAAGTCATGCATGATGTATGTTGTAATAAAGTTATTTCTCCAATAAGTTTAGACCTGTTGGACAACCCTGTGCTGGACCTAATCGTGCTTCCTTACAGCCACTGAGGAGTAACTCATAATTTGCATATGCTTGCCTTGTATACTGCCTTACAATGTGGCTTTTTAATAAGTCTTTCATATTGTACTTTTTATCATCAATAGTTTCTTTGTGTCAGTTATCTTTGATTGTGCTGTTCTGATATATCTTGGATACAAATGAAATTTACAGGCTCAGTAGGTAGGGCTTTATGAATAGTGCTTGAAGTTTTCTACTGTGGGAGATTATAAATGCACTAAACAAAAAACTGTATTTTTATGTTTTTCAATTTCTAGAAAAATGGTGAAATTGGAGAGACAAGAAATGCTTACTGCTAAGAGAAATGTGAAGATAAGTTATGAAAGAGGCTGGGGCAGCATTTCCTTTTCTTTTAGCCACTCTGCATAAGGCTTATAACCAGGTGTATATACTACAGTAATTTACTTTCCATATATTAGTGAAAAAAGTCATACCTAAATTTTAGGCTGGCTTTCTGCATGGTGCCATTTTCCCTGTTCTTCTCTGGTTTTCTTTACTGCCCTCAGCATCACTGGTGACAGCTTGTATTTATTATGATCATTCTGGTTTCTTCCAGCACAAAGGGTAAGGCTGGGCCCAGTTTGGGCTGGAGTATCAGGAAGAAGCAGGACATATGTGAAACTAAGTTTAATCATGTTAAAATAATATCTGGTAGCCTAGGGAAAAATGCTGCCTCTTCAGTGAGGTTAAATAAGTCTGCAGGTGATATTGCTGGAGCAATAACACACCCTCCAATTCACTGAGTGCAGCTTGTGATAGGGCCATGATGTGCCAGCTGGACAGGATCCTGATAGAAATGTCTATAAACCTTTTTATTAAACATGATTCAGCTTGTCTTTACTTCCCTTTCCCCTCTGTTGGTGTCTCTGAATTGCAATTTCTCTGTTCTCTTATATATGGTAGGAAAAAAAACTCAGATGAAAGCTTTCATTCTTTGCCTTATGAACCTCTTTCCTCAGACGCCCTTAATGGGAAATTGTTCCTGGAAAGTTTGGACAGTTCCTCTGTTTTCCTTAATACTTGCAAACACAAAACCACTGCTTCAGAAGATATATTTGTGCAGCCATATACTGTTTGGTGACTTTTTTCTTTTATGACTTCTGCCTGTCTTTTTCCCCTCACTTCAAGGCGATTTCCACAGCTTGTGGAAATATGTCACATTTCTGTGGTGTGGCAGAGTGGGAGGCAGCAAATCTAAATCTTATTACCAGCTTGGCCATAATCTGCCTGTGTGAAAACAGGCAAGTTATGTATTTCTGCACTGATGCAATGATGTTAGTCACTTGCTTCATGGGGTAAGGGGAGCCAATCTGTAGCACCGTCAGGGTGATTGAGCAGCTCAGGTGAGATTCTCAAAGTGTGTCTTTGTTGTGTGTTTGGGGCCTTCTGGGCAACTCAAAGCTCCTTTTTGGTATGGAGCAAGTGGGCTATAGCTGCTGATATCACCCAGATATCCTGGGATTCAGTGGTAAGGTAGCCCAGAGCAGATTTTCAGCTCTTCAGCAGGTCTTCGGCTGAGTTGTCCCCATGGTCCACGCTTTCAAAATGTTGATACAAAATGTGGGATTAGAAAGGCTGAATGTCCCTGTTATGAGAAAATAAATGGAAATGAAAATACACTGAGCTGTCGTGAGAGAAACAGAGTCTCAGCAAAGAGGGCTGGGAGAGAGCAGGTGGTCCACTCCCTGCCAGATGCAAGTTTATTCCTGCATGTTTGTCTAAGCTGTGCTTTAAAAAGTCCTAGTGATGGACCAAGCTGGCACCGAAGTGCAAATATTAGGGTTGATTCAACTCATAATGTGCTTTTCAGCCATCTTCTGGTTCCCCAAAAATAAACAAACTGCAGGGGTTAAGGAGTGCATTCCTCCTCACACGTGTCAAAAATCTCTGGCTTGCTGTTTGCTCAGTTCCCCATGTCCTATAAATTGTGCAAACTGTGTTCAGCTTGGATACATACTGCCTTATTTTTCCACTTATTGCACAGCTTGGCAATGTTAGAAAAGACATTTTTTCCACCTCTTCCTTCTTCTTGACTAATAAGTTAAGCATTAAGCATTTTATGTAAACGAGACTGTAAATCACAAGCATTAATTGCAACCTTTCACTCTTTCTTTGATAGTGGGCATTGCTCATACCACACCTTAAAATGGACCTACTAACCCATTCCTTTGAGCAGTACACTTAACCTTTGTGGATTGTACAATAAAATGGCCCACACTTGGGACTGACAGGGATAAAGAACAGATCTAGCAAAAACCTCACCTGGTGCACTGAAGTGTAGTTCTACTGTGGCAGATGTAACTTCATGGTTCTGCCTTACTGATCTTCTTTAGAGTCACAATTAATAAGAACTTGCTGAGAATCTTTAATTTCATAAATTCTCTGTGCTCCTTCCTAGATTTGTTGCAAAGAGAGTTATATGAGTGTTGATTTCCTTCAAGAGCAGCCTTATCTGTTTTGTGGTATTACTTGTGAATTCTAATCTGTCCCACCCAGAGATGTCTCCCCTAAATGCTGAACTACACTGAAGAATAAAGTTTTTTGAAGTGTATGAACAAGTTCAATGGTCTTAAAATTGAATTAGCTGGTTTATCAGAGTTACCAAAACAATGCTTCTATTTGCACACAGCATGCATTTGCATACATCCATCTTCTTCAGAGTGGAATTGAATCAGCTTCCAGAATTCAGCTGTTATTGGTATCTGCATGTAACACAAGATGGTCTGGAAAAAGCTTGCCAGGCTTTTCTTCTCTTCCTCAGTGTACGAGGAACTGCAAATTAAATGGAGCAATATAACGTGCAATTGGGGCTGAGTGATGTGGGTTTCAAGGAAAAAATGTAGTAGTGAAGGTGTAGTACTTCTGCAGAAAATCACCTTATCTCTTTATTCAAGACTTCTGAGACAGGCTTTGTAGGTTTTCGTAGCTGGAAAGAAACATGATACTGTCCATGGCCTTTGTGGACCAGAGAGCAGGTACGACGTGCTTGCATTCTATCGATTTTCCAGATCCAAGAACGCCAGCATTTTTCACATGCAATCACACCGGTGTTTACATTATTTGGAGATTTGAGGTCTGTTTTGATGCTTTATGAAGTCTGACATTGCTTGAATAAACAAATTCCTAATAATTGATTAAAAAGCTTGGTTGTACCACTTAATCTGTCTGTGCAGAGAGAGGCATTTTTCCTCTGGGAAAGGAATAACGCAGCATTTAGTTAATCAAGTTTTAAAAGCTGTGAATTTAAGCTCTTTGGGATATATACATTACCAATTGCAGGAAGTTGGGAAATAAAAGGAACTTTTCAAATAAAAAGATGTCAATTTAATAGCAAAGGAGCTGGA
Organism: Gallus gallus; assembly: GCF_016699485.2. NCBI lineage: Eukaryota > Metazoa > Chordata > Aves > Galliformes > Phasianidae > Gallus > Gallus gallus. Next base: position 22,939,234 of record NC_052534.1, read on the forward strand.
AACAGATGTTTCACGCAAAGCATAGGAGTTGTGTCATTCCTTTAGGTTTTCAAAGTCACTTCTTGTCAGATGCATTGGTTAAGAGAGAAAATTAATGAGCTGTGTTAAGTTTTATTACACAATCTTCTGATGTGGGAAAGCTTCCCTCCAGGAACAGCTCTGTGCATGGCTTAACTGATTTAGGCATGCCTGCTGCAGTACTCACCAGAATGTGTTGGAGATCAAAGTAGGGGGAGTTATTCAGGTTTTATGGCAAGGTAATTAAAAAAATATGGGGATTATTACATATAAATCATACTTGCATAGATTTGCTGGCAAAATAAAATCAAATAAACACATTTAAAAAACGAGAGCAGGAAAACATTCATCCACTTTCTTTACTGTTACAGACGCAAAGCTGTACCCTGAAGTCTCCACAGATGACTTTTTTTCTTCCACAGAATTTGGCCCAGTTGTGCTTTTGTGGTGTTTTCATTTAAATAAAATAATAATAATAATAATAATAAAAGAAAGTCATGCCAAACCCTCTTATGCTGTGATAATGTGAAGTGTGAAGATTGGAATTTTGCTCTGGGTACAATAGATGGAGAGGTGGTCCCAGAGGGCATATCGATTTCCCTTGGTTTCTGAGGTGATTTCACCTGAGAGTTGATTCTCACAGAAGTAGGCTTGTATGCCTGAGCGTTTATCTTGTCAGTACAAAGTTAGTGAAATACAAAAAAGACACAGGAGCTGACACTGTGAGTAAACTGCAGATTTGGACCAACAGCTTCTGTAAAAGGGGGTGAAAAATCCCCCAATAACTGCAAGAATTTCTGTTCTCGCGCACACAGAACTTTTGAGGTGAACATCTATGAGCTCAGGGAGGGATTGTAGCTCGTGCTTTCTGTCACATAAGAGAGAAATGGGTGCATGCACTATGTTCCATATAAGGGCTCAGAGATTCCAAACTAGAAAGAGGGAGAGGTGATCCAGTTGTAAATGCTGAAGTCCTGACTGTGAAATGCAGAAAGCATTTCTCTCTGGGTGGGAGAGAAATGAAGAGTATTGTGAAACTTCTGTTTAATCAGATGAGAGCTTCCACATTTCTGTCACATAAGTATGCAGAAAGGATAAGCTCATAGCTTCAGCTGTCCTGAAGGCAGTGACACCATAGGAAGACGGAACGCACATGCCTGTATAAACATATACACAGTTGTGGCCAAAATGTATAGCACTGTCAGGACTGAGCTTTCTTTTTGCAAGGATGTGCATGTGCCCTCTTTAGTCTAACTGGGTTTATGACTTGATGTGCACAAGGATATGCAAGAGATATAAAATACAAGTACTGTTGCTTTTGATGTGAAGTAATACTTATTTTCTTGTACCAACTACTGATCCCTGAGAGGGTACACATAAAGTTCATAATGTAAGAAGCTACATGGCTAAAACACTGGCAAAAGAATAAGCAGAACACGCTTGGCTGTCATTTCAGCAGTCTTTTCTGCAGCAGACCTAATATGCATGGAAGAGGGGCTATTGACTGGCACCTCTGCACGTATAAAGAGTTCAGTTCAGACAGTGAAAACCCATGTGAAGCATCAGGTGAAAATTCCCTCGTGCTCTGTTCTTTCAGGCAGTGAAATAATTTCCTGAAGAAACTGAGGAAGCCACCCCAGAATGTCAAATGTTTAAATGTACTTCACCGTCAATCTTGTCCTTATGTTAGTGCTCAAGATAGTGCGTCTCTCCCATTGCTAATAGTTTTCAAAGACCCACTAGATGTTGCATGCAATTATGATAATGAAGGTGTATTAAATATATATTATCTGAAGCTGGGAGATGGAGGCCAGACCTGAAAGTGCAGCAAAACTTCGTTGTTTTTGCATGCTCTGTGATTATGCACTGCTATTGATCACATGCATACAGTCTTGAAAAGAAAGACAAGAGAACTCATTGAGATTTTGAAACAACAATAATATAAAGCCCTTTGTAAGATTTAATATAAAATCCTAACAGTAAAGAATTTGGTGATGCATCTGGTTCTTGTTTGGTGTACTTCTACTGCCACAGTTAATATAGTGTTTGCAGTGCACACATAAAGCAGATACTCCCAGATTCCTCTCTAAAAGAGTTAAATATTTTTATAGTCAATGTGCTATCTTTCCTGTTTGTTTGCTTGTTTTTCCCACAATTTCTATAGGTTGTATTTAGTTTATGTAAGTTACTCTTAATAGCTTTCAGTAGGATTTGCTATAATATAATGGACAATGTAGTTAGTTATAAAGAAGGCTATAAAGATGCTTCTAAGAAATTTCTAAGCGTGAGGGGAGTCTGTTCATCTTGGTAATTACTGAAATCTATGGAAGAAGTAAGTCTCAAACCAGGTTGTTGGAGACAGACATTTTTGTTCTCAGGTGCTAATGATTGCGTATTGCACTACAGCAGAATAAAAATCACCCTCATACAAACATAATTTGGCCCCCGAACTACAATTAAAGTAATACCTAAGTTTTCCTGCAGTCTGACCCTTTCAATTTCAGCCATACTTCTTTTTGTATACTTGAAAACATCATTTTGCTGAGGGTTTTTGGGGTTTTGCTGCAGAAGTGCTACATGCATACGCAAGCATTCTCTACAGGATGTGCTAGGCATTTGCCACCTGGACCTCCAAGGTCAGGCTGACTCCAGCCTTCACTATTCTTACAACAATAGTTAATGTTTAAGTCTTCATGTTTAGGTGGAAGCTTTGTGGGTTTTACTGGCTTGTATGGGCCATATCTTAATGGCTGCAAATTAGAGAACTAGGGGCAACATCGTTCTTTTGTGTCGGCTTGTTGGTGCACGTCTGCTCCCCAGTTGTATCCTGAAGTGCTGTGTTTCATAATTAGTTGATGCTATCAGTCCTGACTCTGCTGCAGCTGGTGGTTACATTTCTCCACTGCCCACTTTTTCCTGCTACTTTGTGTGGAAAGAAGAGGTAGGTGTGGTGGAGACATCCTCTGCCAACCTCTGTGCTCTGCTGGAGGGACTGAGGAAGTGCAGGATGAGGCTGGACAGGAAATGTGTTGATAATTCAGGGCTCAACCTCTCTGTTGTCTCCTGGAAGGAAAATGCTGGAAGTCATATAATCATAGAATTCTTAGAGGTGGAAGGGACCTTTAAAGGTCATCTAGCCCAACGCCTGCAGTGAACAGGGACATGCACAGCTCGATCAGGTTGCCCAGGGCGTGATCCAGCAGTGCTGCTGCTTTTCTTCAGCGAGAAGCCCTGGGGGCTGAAGGCTGAGGAGTCTGTGTGCTGGGGGAACCCTGGGAGATGTGAGCGTGAGGACTTCCTCCCACAATCAGTGTGAACCCTTTTCACAGTTGTATTAAGGTCAGTAGCTAGACAAGGCAGACTCTTAAGGAGGTAGTGTTTCTCCCTTTGTAAAATGGCTTCATCCCTGCAAAATGCCTTGAAAGTCTTAACTAGAAGCTGCTATAAGAATTGAAGAGCTTTTGTTATTATTAGCTTACTATGGAACTAGAACAAAAATTTATCCTGGACTTTTTCTCATGCGTGTTTATGCCTAGCAGGCAGCCTGCATGGACCCAGATCCAGGCAAATTCATGGGCACTGTGTTTCTCAAGGCATAAATCATTTTATAGACTAACTAGGTTTAGCTCAGACATAGCCATCTTCTCTGTTTGGAAGAGAAGCTCGCCGCAGTTGTTAAACCCCATCTGTGGACATAATTTTGTTTGTGCATTAATCTCAGCGTTGGCATGAAAATGATCACCAGAGGTGGTTCTATTAAACAAGCAATGGCCTCTCAGTAACAGTGACTAAGAACTGTGAAGGGGAGACAGGACCTTATAAAAACTGCTCACTCTGGTTCTAAAAGGATCAGACACAGTGGGGAGCCTGCTCTGAACCGTGGGGATGATTTTGTGATGAGGTACATGGCTTGGGCAATCTGATTACGGACCATTAGATTCTCACACCACCCTGGTGGCTGGATTCATTCTTTGCCTGTTTTTTATTTGATTTGGGGTTTCACTGTCTTTTACTTTCAGCTATCTACACTGATGAGATTTTGATAGTTTAGTGTACAAAGCCATATAGTAGAATGGTTTTGTGTAAATGGAGCTACACTAATTTATGTGAAGCAAAGGCATGCCTTTCTGACAAAGATCTCTCTAATCTGTTGAACATTTTATGTTAATGGTTATTGATTTTCTGATGAGTGTAATGATTAGGTAATTATCTATAAGTCCATTCTCTCCTGACTGTGCTATGCTTCATATATGGTTTTATGGATTAAATAATGGCATGCACTTATGTAGCAGCATTGTGCTCCTGTACAAGATCTTCCTCACCTGTAAATTAGATGCACCTCATATTCTGGCATGGTATCAGTTAAGCTGATGTGCACCAAGGACCTTGCTGACCAGTTTCTGGTAGAGGTGTCCAAATGAGTGCCTAACATTGTGAAGTGTGGTTTTCAAGACAAATTCAATGACATTAACAAAGCTGCTGTAGGAAAACCTTTTTACATTTTTGAGCAAATAGTGCTTGGTGCAAGTACTTTTCCATGGCACTTCTGTTGTTATTAGGAGTGGTATTACAACTATAGCTAGAATTTCTGGTGTGACTGTGCAAAGGCATCTGCTCTCCTATATGTCATGATGTGCTCAGGAGTTAGAGTACAACAAAGTCTGTGAAAACCAGAGAGAAAATAAACATAAAAGCTGATCCTAAATCTTTTAGTGGCATTACTTAGTTTCTCAATCAAATTATAAACAAACATGCTTATTTACCTCCCTCTCTTGCAACACCCTTCCCAGATATCCCCTTCTCTGTGTTGTTAAAGAGTAGTTTTCATTCAGTTTGCACATAATCACTTACCTTTAAAGTATACATTTACAAAACAGTAATGCAATGTGAGTTTAAAGGCAAATTCTTACCAAACGTGGAGTAAAGCAACACACTACATGTCCAGAAAGCAGCCACAAGATGTACTTTGAAAACCTGAAGCTGAGCAGTTAGGAGGAATTTCAGTTCTTTGCGATTAACCCTACTCTAGTAATCCTACTGCAAGAGGGCACACACATCTGTTTGTCTCTGCATGCGATGTGTGCTGTGGCAAGATGAAAATCAGAAGCAGAGCTAGCTGCCCTTCTAGGAACTCCTAGATCTATTGTAAGATTACCATCTTGGCATGTAGATTGCTTGAAGATGGAACAACTAATAAAAGAGAATAAAACCCAACTCAACTGTCACTAAATTCCAGTGCAGAAATTATAGTTGAAACCTCAATACACTTCAAAAGCAGCTTGTGTTATTTTAGGTACATGTTCTTGAATTCACTGTAGGTAAGCGACTGCTTTTCAGCTTTGAACTAATTATCATTCTTGAAAGTGTTTTCCAGACCACAGCCCCCTTATGGCCTGGCGTTTGCTCAGTAAGTTGCAGGAACAGTGTTATGAACTAGCTCTATAGAAGAAAAGGTGGAAAATAAGAGGCAAAATACTTTAACAGTGCATTGAGGCTATGATTTGAAGAGTGATAAATAGTTACAGTGAAATGATTAATTCCACAGCTTTTTCTTTATAATAAAGTGCAGCATTGGTTCATTGTGGAAAGGTGAGGGTCAGCCTCTTTTCCCATGTTACTAGCAATAGGATGAGAGGGAATGGCCTCAAGTTGCACCAGGGGAGGTATGGGTTGAATACAATGAAAGATTTCTTCTCTGAAAGAGTGGTCTGGCGCTGGCACAGGCTGCCCAGGCAGGTGATGGAGTCACCATCCCTGGAGGTGTTCAAGAAACACGCAGATGTTGTACCAAGAGACATGGGTTAGTGGCACATATTGGTGGTAGGTTGGATGAGGTGATCTTGGAGGTATTTTCCAATCTTGCTGATCCTACGATTCTATGCACATCCTGGCCTCTGCCTGTGTACACGTGCACACTGCATATTCTTGTTTTGGCAGAAAGCAGATATTTGAGTCTTTTTTGCTTTGCGTTTGCTACAAACAAGTTTTTTGGCCTCCACGTGACAGATCAGCTATTTCTCCCCTGTTGCTCTCAAACGTTTTTATAACATCAGCCTTAAAAATCTCATTTCTTTGGCAAATTTCTCCAGGATAAAGTCTGCCATGAAGTGGAAGAAAAATGCCTTTAGGCTTACGAATTCTTCCTTGCTGTTATTTTGAGAAGTGTCTGTGTTCATTGTTTCTCTGAAATCTGAACTTTTCCCACTTGGAGACAGTTAACTCCCTGAGAATCTCGCGGGAACGGCATTAGCTGCTGATCTCCTCACAGGAGGACGGGGTGCACAGAGAGCCAGGCCACATCGATCCAGGCCGTGGGGCGTGTTTAGTGAAAAATCTATAGGGCTCAGCTTAGGGTGTCAGCTGTCAGTCTGCCGAGCATCTGTCAGAGGAGTATTTGCTTCACTGCCGTTGAATGTGAGTAATGCTTTCACAATATGGCAGTGCGACGCTATAGATTACAGTTGTAATGGAGCACATCCTGAACAGCTGAGCCTGCTCTCTCTCGCTCATTCAATAGCAAGAGTTGCCTCGCTAAAAGAGCTTGGGGGATTATGTACTCCAAACAGCTGTCTATAGCACCATGGATTTATTTGGGCTAAATGAGAACTTGCTTTCTTTAGCTAAATCAAACTTTATCAGACAGTTTTACTGTTGGCAGTTAAAATAAAATGTGTTTGCTGAACAGTAAACACCTTGTTACTGTTAGGAAGGATTATATAAACAAAAGGCATACACAATGAAGTCTTATGCCAACTGACTTACTGTCAAAATAATATACTGCTGCTAGCGGAATTGTGCTCACTTGAAGGAAATTATAGGCCTAAAAACACATCTTGAGTGACAAAGAAACCATTTTTCCACAAATAATCTTTAAAAAGTTTAATACGCTGTGCCTTGTAGAAGTGGTTTCAGAGACCCAGGATGCTGTGTCCCTATAAAGGAAGGTTAGGAACAACTGAGTGAAGTGCCTGAAATCTTCACAGTTTTACTATATTTGCATAATGCTCTGGCTCAAGGAGATCCAGCACTTTCCTCCCTATTACATATGTGAAAGTGATTTTACTGTCCAACTAAAACTATAAACCCACTCTTTTAAAATAGGATATGCTTTTCTTCCTTCAATTATTACACTGCATAATCTATGCAGCTACAGAATACTCATGAGCAACTAAATACAAAGTACAATAATATTAAGAGATTTACATTTCATAAACCCGCTGCTTTTCACTCCTCAGTAAACTGAAAATAGGGCAACCTTTCTGTTTTATAATCACAACAGAGAAGGAAGGCAGGTCCCACGCCCAATAGAGTCACTGAAAGGAGTATCATTGACTACAAAGAGTTTTGGGCTATTCTTCAGAAAGTTTGAAAATGAGTTTATTTTCTTTGTGTTGAAAACAGAAGTCCCACTTCAGGAAGGCATAGAGTTGATGTTATTTAAACTTTCTCACTCCAAATTGAATTCTACCAGGCAAAATAATTTGAATTTCTTTTAACTAACTAACCTTTAGAACAACAAAATCCAGCTGAAATGACCAGAAAATGTCTTCTCTTTGCAGAACTTGTTATATGACCTGAGTGCAGACTGAGATGAATGGAACCTTGAAGGAGCTGTAGACAGAATTTGCAATAGTGAGTTCTGCTATAAAAAACTATTTGAGAAAAAAAAAAGATTCATCTGTAAATTCTCAAGGACAGCTCTGTAATCTACAGAAATATGTGTCATTGAAAAATCTGTTAAACATAGTTTAGTGCTATTAGATTTATTCATGATGAGGAAAATATCTTTCTCTAGGTGGAGAGTCTGCTGGAAGCTTGAAAAGGGGAACTTTAATGGTGCCTTATAAATTGTCCTTCAGCCAGAACTGACTGTAGCTGAAGTTAAGATGAAGTATTCTACACATCTCTCTAATGAATATGGATTACTTTCTTAACATTACACTTGATCTTTGAAATGCTCCTTTTCTTTTCCAGATTCTCATTCTAAAACTCATGTGATGTTATTCTGTGGACAAATACACCGATTTTATTGCAATTACTTTTTGCAGGTCTTTAGTTTAGTTTTAGTTTTTTTAGTTTGAGGACCCAGTAATAATCCTTCTATGCTCAGCATCATGGCTGTATCATTTGCAGTGCAGTAAAATGTAGGCAGATTCCTTAAATCCACCTTCTTACAAAATAGTCATGAATGAAAAGACTGCTTCTAATTTATTATTCAGTAACAGATGGGGAAAAATACCTGGTTAATAAACATCACTGCTGTATGTTTAAGGACAAGGCTGTCATTTGGTTGTGCTAACCTGACAGGGGCATTTAGATTTCTTTTCATAGGAAATCAAGGATAAATTGACTTCATGAGTATTTGCTGTTGGTCTTCTTTAAGAGTGTATATAATTCATGCTGCTGCACAAGAACTCTATGTTGGCTAATTAATTAGGGTCAAACCTATGACAGGTTCACACTGTTGACCTTTGACATAAACCTGAAGGATTAAGAAAGATGATCACCTGTTTTAATTATTTTCTGAATTCAGTTTAAAAAAAATGCAACTATGGACAGTGTACTTTACAGAGAACATGATACTTGAGTGTTTTGTTCTTTCTTCAAACCAAGCATTAAAAGACTTACTGCTCAAAGAAAGGGTCTGTCATTTATGAAACTCAATGCAAATGTGGTAGCACAGCATACTTCTTTCTTGCATATATCAAATTCCTGCCTACAGTGTGTGATAGCAGAACAGAGCTGTGACAAAGGGAGGTGCATAATTAAAATCAGTTCTCCCATGCACTAACAAGATCCAGAGAGAAGCAATTAGCATTTCCTGAGCAAGCTGATCTATAAGCAGCAGGTCAAGTGAAGCACAGTTTCCTTCAGATTTACTTTATTTCTCACCATTTAATTTCTTGGTTGCAAAAGCCCTTGACACTTGGAGGGAAGAGACAAAATGTGTCACGCGTGTTTGGAGCTGCTCACATCCCAACTATCCGGTTTGTTCATGCATTCTCTTTGGTCAGGTGCTACTGCTCCGTAGAGTGTTTAATTGCAGAATTCTGCTTGCCCCCCTGTTTGGGCTGTTGCACTGACCTCCCTACTGATTATCACTGTATCTCTAGGAACTTAGTTATCTCTGTGACCTGTAATCCTTTGTCAAATGTGGTTGACATTTGGGAAAGATTTCAGAAGTTAGAAGGAGACAAAGTGTGTGATTGCACAGGCTCATTTCCTCAGGGAAGAATAATACACAGTAATATATATGTATTTGCAGTGATTTATCTGGTAACATATGTACCAAAGCTGTAGGTAATTTGAGATATTGTGGTACGTATAAATGCTGTGTTCTGCGAGTAGCAAAGTGAACCGAAGTTAAAAAGTTGAAACACGCAGGAGCTCAGAATGTTCTTACCTTGGATCTGCTGCCAGAAACATAAAGTATGTTACCTTCAAAAACATGAGCCCTGTCTTCCAGATGATGTGTGCTTGGCCTTTAAACAGGGATCAAGATCTTTGCTTTTCAAAAAAATAAATGGGCACCTATACTCTGTCTTCTATCTCTCAATTACTCTCCTTGGGAATTAGAAAGGGAGCCTAAAAGCCCTAAGCAAAACTAACTAGTATCTCTAGATAGCTGCTTTTCTGGATTTTCCTAGACTGCATTCACCTTAATTTAAGCTAATTTTAAATTATCTCTGGGGCAGTTATCAGATTCTCAGGCATCTCTCGCTGCTGTTCTAGAGTCTTAGTTGTTTTTCTTGGTCACCATTAAGCAAACTCCAGTGGTTCTATTTTTAATTGACATACTGGTGGTTTGCAGCTGTTATGTGCTTCTACCTCTGACAAACATGCACATCTTTAGTACTGTTCACTGAGCTGTTCTTTTGGTTGAACAGGGTTTCACTCACATACCTGCTGCAGCCACTGATACAGTGCAGTCCCTCATAACAGCGCTGGAGTCCTCTTGCAGTGTTTTTTTCTATGTTTCAAAATTCAGGTGTTATGTAGAGCTAGCGCTTCATCAGGTGGTTATGAACCAAATGCTTAGTGCCCTATTGCTCCACCTGCAAAAAACAGTGCCTTGACTTTGTTAAATTAGCATTTGGCATTCATTTCCTAGGCTGTACGGTCAATAATTGCTCATAATTTGGGTCCCTGAAACTAGAATATCCTTTGGATTCACTATGGAGCATAATGAGGTACGGGAAAAAAATTGATCTAGTTCAGTTCTTTGGTTTGTTAGGATAAGGGGGGATGGCTTTATACTAAAAAGGGGGAGATTTGGATTAGATGTTAGGAAGAAACTCTTTAATCAGAGGGTGGTGAGGCAGTGGCATAGCTGTCCAGAGAAGCTGTGAGTGCCCCATCCCTGCAGGCACTCAAGGCCAGGTTGGATGGGGCTCTGGGCATCTGAGCTGGGGAGGGAGCCCTGCCCATGGCAGGGGATGGAGCTGGGTGGACTTTATGGTCACTTCCAACCCAAACCATTCTGTGATTTATGGTGTTCATGCTTCTCAGAGGAGACTTTAGGAAGAAAGTGCTGAACTGCACACAGTGGAAGGTCTCCTGGGGAAAGGATGTAACTAAAAATCAACAGAAAAAACATTTAAATCAAAAGACTATTTCAAGAGGACACACGATGTGAAGTACATGTACTTTCTGATGTGCAGGCAAATTAATTCATATCAAAGACAGGTTATATGCTTTGAATTGTTAAAAGCTCCGTAGCTCTTTAAATAACTGCCAGCCGGAATATGGTTTTGCGTGTTTTTGGTAACACACATTAGTTCTGACCCTCCTCCAACTGAAATCAATGGGAATTTGGCCAACTACATCAAAGGAAACAACACTGGGACATGTAAGCTTGATGCAGATTACTGATTATTGAAAAATATGTATTTGTATGCGTGAGAAATAGGACAAAATAAGAACCAGGAACATAATCCCCATTCAATTTAAATAAGTGTTTGGATTAAAAAAAATTTGTTTTAGACTCTGCTCCAGAGCAGATTTAAAACTGCACAGAAAGCTGCCCTATTCCATTTCCCCCCTTTTCAAGATGGCAATAGTTTCAGGAAAATCAGATTGACCGGTGAGATTACTGGCACTGTGGAAACTGAGAGCACATCAGCATGATTAGGAACTTTCTCATGATTACTGAAACGTTGGACTTTTCCCTTGATTTGGCCTCAGATGTAAACTTTGATCCTGAGCCTAAAATATGCCCTATTGTAATGTAGTTATCTCTAACCCGAACCACATACTGAAATATATGCTCTGGGATCTCCAGAGAGCTGTCCAAGCTACGCTATAGCATAGAAAGTCTTTAAGATTGACTTAACTAGGCACTGAGAGATGGAGTGCCCTTTGTCTCCCTGCACATGAAATCAAAGGAAATAACCTGAGGAAAAAGTACAGTTAGCACAGCAAGGGAGAATGTCTGAATGTGAGCACTGGACATCTATGTGCAATAGAGAACTGAGTAGAGCTGAATCCAGAGGGACTTCTGAAGGTATGGGGAGAATTCTACTGACAGATCATGGCTGTGTACAAGACATGGCTGCTTTTTGTTTCTCCCTCTCTGCTTTCCTAATTCTAGAATGTACCATTTTTACGTAAAATGATTTTGATGGTAATGCTGTGGATTTTGCTTTATGCAACTTTTGGTGATGTCAACAGCAAATACGGTATTTTGAGGTATGTTTCTGGTTGCAGTGTTCATAAAAATTGGACTACCTGCATCTGCAAAAGTGAATAAATAGATCAGGAAGCATTCCATTTACTTTCCCAGTTTTGACTTTCTACTAATATGCTGTTTCTCACTGCCCGTGTCCCCCAGACTTATCACAGACGCCCCGAGTACACCCTCCCATAACAAAGAGCCTTCACTGCATTTAAGGCCCTCAAAATAAATAGAAAATAACTCTTTTTTTTCCACCCCTAAGCACTCACATTGGTTTCTTCAAAATTAGGACTCAGCAAATAGTTGGAATACATCTGTACTCAGAGGAATCCACATCAGATCATAAATTTGTTCATGTTAAATACAAACATATGAATGCACTCTTACATCCAGGGACTATAGAGGGGTTTAGAATTTGCACACTTCAGTCTGTGTAATGCCAGGGCAATGTTTCACTCATCTATGTAAATAGAAAGCAGGCCTGTTGCATTAAAGGCATACGTATCCTTATGCTCTGTATAAACATCACAGGATTCAATTTTGGGAAGGAATCACATAATTTGTCATATCTTTTATTGTGATTGACTTCAGTGACGGGCATATACAAACATGATTTTCCACTCAGTGTACCAGTTTGTCTCTTGGTGTGCATTTGCTGCCAGGGTAGCGGAAAAAAGATTAACTTAGGATATGCAAATCAGCTTATTTGACTAAATCAGGACATATTTCCCCATCACAGGAGTAGTTCCTAGCTTGGCTATACTGCATGCACCATAACGGTACCGGGAGTGTGTCTGTCCCTCATTACTTTCCCCTTAAAAACAAAACAAAATCAAAACCAAGCAACTGACAAGCTTTCTTCTTAAAGTTTATCGTTTATAGAAGAGGGTAAATGTGAGAACAGTTGACACAAAAGCCCCATAATCTAGTCTTTGCTAAGACAGTTAACCATAAGTTTGTACTTTTTCAGTGTTGGTAGTTGTAGTGAGAGCAGAGGATTTTGGCTCGTGTGGGGTGGCAGCACTGGCAGTGTGGGAGGTGCCCTTGGAAGACCTCTCTCATGCCCCCTGGGGCTGTGGGAGGAGATCGAGAGATTTGCTGTAGAGCCCTGACCTCAAGCTCTATATATTGAGGTTATTAATGTTATGCCACGTATTTAAGAAATATTTGTCATGAAATGTCATATATAACTTTCTCACCCCTGGAACATCATTCTTTCTCTTCTTCTGGCAAAACTGAAAAAAAAAAAAGGAACTCTGAGGAAACCTAATTGTACGTGTACGCCAGATGGAAGTTTTGCTAAGCCATCCACTTATTGTGAGTTGTCCCCCTTGGGGCTATTATTTATCATCTTTTACAAAACAGATAAAGAGGATTTCCTGCTTCAAAAAAACCCACAGAACTTAGGGCCCAATACTAAAAAATCTCATATGAGGACTCCCATTGAAGTCAGTGAAATTCCTTATACGGGAAAGCATCTGCAAGATCAGCTACTAGGAACTGAAAGGAGTGTACAGTAGATTGGTATAATACTGGAGAAAGGCAACAAGATGAAGAGAAACCAAAACGTAAGGTGCTGTAATGTGAATATCTAGATGCACCACCTTCAGAAAACAAATTATTTATTATTTTATTTATTATTTAGTTTGCGTAAAGATTTTCTTAAGTGAACTGGGTTTACTTGGCTGGACTGGATAATGCTTTGGCTCTGCAAGTTGGAGTTATTTTACTATGAAACAGCGACTCAAACTGGAACCCTGAAGGACAGTTGCTTGTGGAAAACCTTTCTAGATTTTTAAAATGCTGCATGCTCTAGCCATCACAGCCCTCAAAGCAGCAGTAGCCTGTTGTTGTTCTATGATGTGCTATGCATACACAACTGGCAAGCCTTATATGGAGAAATACCTTGTGTGTAGATGGGAAGAAGGATAATCTTTTAGTTATACAACCCCCTCTTTAGGTGAGCAACATGAGTGAAGCTTGGAGCAATTATTCCCCAGTTGTATTAAATGTGACGTTTGTTCTTTTTCAAACTCCAAGAGGGGATTTTGTGCTCAAAAGTGTGCCCATTCGTTCAAAAATATCAGTAAATCTGACGAAATCTCTTAGTAACTTGCTGTCTCTTGGAAGAGCAACCACCGTCCTTAAGCATGTCTTGGACTATAGTTTATCATAATAGTCACTGCAAACTGTTTATACAACCAGCTCTTTTTTGGCTCTTGAACAGTTGCTTTATAATACTACATTTGACATTTGTAATTCTTGAGTTTGTAAGATTTGCAAACGTATTTGATCTGGGAACCGCATGTACACGTTTTGTACTTGCTATTCTGTATTCACTTTTCCAATGTACGTGATTGATCATAATTTTGCTTTTTTGGGTGTATGATTTATTTATGTGTTTATAGAGTATCTCATTCTCAGCTTCCTATATATTCACTTCAGTTCCTTTATCAAGCCAGTTTCTGATGCTAGCCCAAGAAAGATGCCCTGCAGATCTCTGTAGGAAACAAATTTCTCTGTGAACATAGTGGTGTTGAAATGCAGCAAGAATTCCTTTTTTTTTTTTTTTTTTTTTTTGACACTATCTAGAAATGGAAATTTCAAACACCTGAATTCAAGCAATATTAAATGTATCCTTTCTTGTGTCTCAGTTTCTTCTGTCAAACTAATGCTGTACAATCATGTTCTAAATGTAATACTAAGTGGTCGGATTGTTGGTTTGTTAAAATGCACATGAAATTATATGATCTGACTGGTGAAGTAAATGACACTGGAGAAATTTTTTCAAGACATTATTTTGAGAAATCCATGCCTCTATTAATCGTTGCACTATCAGAAATCACTTTGTTTTTTCCTACTTGGTACAAATTTCATGGGTAACTTTCTTGTGTATGGCACATAATATTTTTTATCATTCTTCTATGTAACCTCAAGCTTTTAAGTTATAGGTATTGTGACATTCTTTTTAAGAATTCAGTAAATATGAGGATAGCTCCAAAAAGGGTGTGACAGGTTAAGAAAATCCTTTGTATGACTGAGTGCATTCATTTCAATAGTTCTAGGTCTGTAGATTCTTCCTAAGGAATTGAATTTACACTTACTTGAAAAGCACCAGATGACAAAAATTCTGCATTTAACTCTTATGAACTCTTTCATGGAGTGAAGATGAAACTGTGTATTGTGTTACCCTTTTTCTCAGACTCCTTTTGGAACAGTCTTTTCCAACGGCATATATATAATTTGAATTTATACACATATAGACAAATTTCATCGTATATGTATGTGTACATGTCAGTTCACACAGATGCTTGTACTGCATGAAAGTAAGTCCTGGTAGTTAAAAATTCACAAAAGATAGATTAGTTCCTATGTATTACCAGAAATTAAACATCATGCCTTTGGTCTCCTTCACTTCCATTTTTCCATTTTGGACAGTTCTGTTAGCTAAAGTAGGTCTGTTGTCAGCACTATCAAAAAATGAAATCTATGGTTTTAACTTAAAGTATGATGGGATATTGCCTGGAATGATTTTTTCATATAGACAGTGTTATCTGAGTTCTTCCTTGGCAAGAAGTTTAATCTGAAGACAGTTTTCATATGTTTTCAGCAGCTTACTTTGTGATGCCTCTGGAAGCAGGGCTCCCTTGTTCTTTTAAGGAATTGCCCCTTCCCAAATCCAGCATTTGGGAAACTCTAACTTGACCGTGAAACCTCTTTCAATGACTGTAAGCAATTCTGGAATTATATTAAAGAATTAGTCACATAATATAAACACAAGAGAACATAATCCACATGTACAGGACCAACGTGTCATTCATGTTGCCCATGTGGCCTTCACTGATGTCTGCAGTGTGGGATGCTGCAGCTTGCATAAGCCTGAAGAAATGAGCTTGGACATCCCTAGATGAACATATTCGTTAACTGTGGTGGGAGTACCCACTACCACAAGCGCTCTACAGATGGGGACAGATTAAGCCTTTCACAACCTATAAAGAATGCCTGAAAATAGACCCTATGGAAGAGTTATGTTGCACATTTCAGTGGCTTTCCATTTTTATTTTATTATATTTTTGAGAGACCAGAACTCATAAAGCAGTGTTCAGAGGGCATTATACTGGGGAAACCAGCTCACTTCTAACAGCTGGTTTGGGAGGGACCAGCCAATTGGAACAGAAGAGGAGGAATGTGGGACAAGGGAGCAAAAGGGAGATTGTAATAATACTCCTAATTAAAGTGCTGCGTTCTAGTTGCTGGGGAAAACAGTGCTGCAGATTTCTGGAAGAAATTTGATTCCAAGAAGTGCAAGAGGCCATGAGTGAAAATTCTTTCATAAGAAGGAAGTGAGAGGGAGAACTATAAGGAAATATTCTGTTTATTTTGGCCATCATTCTAAAAAAAAAAACAAAAAAACAAACAAAAAAAAACCTGGAGTAAAACCAAAGAGAAATGAAAGAAAGAATATTGATAAATGATGTGTGAAATGTACCTCAAATTTTGGACACTGCAAAGCCTAATTATGAATGCGTGTAATATATTCATGTGTTATCCCAGAACTAATCAATATTTTGCACTTTATTAGGAATAGAAACATGCGTTGTCTCTTTCAAACATACGGTAGTTAACTGATTCATTGGGTGGTTTGTGCAGTAGTATGACCAGCTGTTATAAATGTTTCAGTAATTTTTTAGCATTAAAAGTAAACAGGCCTTTTTTTTTTTTTTTTTTTCTTTTTGCTGGGCTGAGTAGGAAAGTACAAGGCCAATAAACCTAGATCTTGTTTCATATCCTGAATTCTGTTTTGAATCTGTAATAACCCTAAATGTGTTGCTGTAAGTCTAAGAAAGTTCTTGCAAGATACAAAACCAGGTAGTAATTTTTCATCATGTGAAAGTTCTTTTGCTATCATATTTTACTTTGTTAGCTACCCTCCTACCAGGTGTAGCCATGGCTTAAGAGGTACTTCTTGTAGAACCTTGAGATGTGGCTTTTGAAGATGCTGACATGTATTTCTGGAGTAGACATCTTCTCCTTCAGGATTGATGTTAAGGAAGCAACTGGAGATGCTCACTCTTTGCAAGACAAGGGCCTCCAAAGAATGTCTCCACCAACCTCAAAGGGCTTTGTGCTGTGCGGTGCGCAAAACTTGGGGCGTTATAGAGTGCATATTGCCAACTGCGGTCTAGGAAATTCAATGCCTATTCAAGGCCTATTCGGTTTTTGGAAAGAATGTGTGTTCTTCACAACACAGAATTTTGTAGGAAGCTGGAGAACTGCTGGCAGCTCTGAGCAGTGCATGTGTCACCACTTGTTCCCATCCCATCACTGTCAGTTCTTGATGTCAGATGCTGCCTTCTGAGTAGGTCTGGGAAGCCTGAGCCCTGCACATTTGCTTTGGGCCTGAGGATGTTGCTAGGCCGAGGAATGTCATTGTATAGTTTTCATTGTCGGCTGTCACACCGCATATGCTTTGGGACTGATCTGAAGTTTTGTTTGACATCATGGCTTTTATAAGAATCAAAACCCCCAAATCCCTTAGATGAAATCCATATGGCTTTGTTCACAGGCTGAAATAAAATCATGCTCACAGCCTTTACTGCAACGGAGGGATATTTCATGGGAGTGGTGTTTTGCTCAATAAAAGTATAGCGTTCAAATGCTGGAAATGTGGATATTATTAAGTACCTGCTCTGTGAGAATAACTCAAACGCAGTTTTATTCCCGGCCCCTTTTGTTAGATTATATGTGCAAGAGTCAGGTCTGAGACTGACATGAAGAACAATCTCCACAGCCTGGCAGGGACCCAGCTTCACTTGAACTCTGTTTTAGACATTATTGGGTTTTGTCTGCATTTTGGCTCCTTCCAGCCCAGTGCCGAACATTTGGCATAATGTGTGGTAAGGGTTATTACGATGCACAGAGGTGAGGTAATTCACATGATTTCTGCAGTGTAGGCAAGTTTGCTTGGCTGCTGGAGCAGCTGAAGCAGGAAGTGCCCCGGTATGCCGAGATGCTGATTACCGAGGGTCAGGCCTGTGCTCACCATGACATCATAAAACACAACTGGGGGCTGATTTATTTAAGAACTATCATGTCACTTGCTTGTCAGGAAGAAAACAGAAGGCAGAAAAGGTGAGGGGAGTATAGGCTTTGGTAGCACACCACTTACCTTGAGAATAAAATACTAAGAAGTCCTTTGCCAGTGATGTATCAAGAAATGTTTTAGTCACCTGTGGGCCTGAAATATGTGATGGCATGCTTCTCCTTCTTTCCAAAGAAAATTGTTAACAGCAAGCCAAATAAGACGAGCTGGCTGTACCATGGTAAGGCTCTGGCCAAATATTGAGGCCTCCTTAGCTATTTCTTCAGGCAAATCGAAAACCAAAGTGCAATATTGGCCTAGGCTTAAGAACAATTGCAGTCCCTTCAGAGATAGTACAGCACTGAATAAGTAAACCTTATCCTGCATGTCCTCTGGCTGTGGGAAAGGGATGTTTCCACTGCTCCTCTATGGGCTTCTGTGCCTCCTCCCCCCATTCCTTGTGCAGGATGTGCTTTGTGGCGCTTAACTAGACTGCTGGAGAAATGTGCACTGAACACTGACTGAAGGGCATGTGTACAATTTTAAGCTGAACAGTTCTGTAGTACCTTGTTATAGAAATATATTTCCTTTATCATTCTGTGCAGAAATTCTGCGTGGTTCCTAAAGATCGACTCATCAGTCAAAATAAATAAATAAGTAAATAAATAAATGTCAAGGAAATTAATGACCCATATTCTGTTAAAACAACGGAAATTACCATTTGTTTGAATTTGTAGCATGAATAAGGGAAGATATTTATAAATGAACGATGCCAATCTCAATGCTGATAGATTACATCTCACTTTTTCCATGCAGCCACTTGTAAAAACACCTCTGGTATAGCTAACATTCAGCTTTGCAACCGTTTTCTTGACTCAGTGCACTGGATTTCAGCTCCAACTCTTTAGTGCAGCACATGAAAAAGTACTGCTGGCTCTTATGCCAAAGGGTAGTCAGCATTTGGTTTGATACCCTATCGACTAAGTTATTTTTGTAGTTCTAGCACTTCCTTTATTTGGCTGTTTCAAACACTTTTTGAAATGTGTAGTGCTTGCAACGGGCAGGTGGTTGTGTTATGAAGGGTAAATTAGACCCAGGCAGCTTCACTGATTTCCCTGATGACCTCTAGTATGGGCCTATAAATGCCAAAAAGAATACTCTACATTCTATGCTTTGGTCAGGAGATTATGGCTCCTCTTGTTTTCACTGTGATCTGCAAAGAACCCAAGCTGAAAATCTTATTTGTGCTACAGAGCTTGAAATTCATAGATGTTTGAAGGAGAAAATACTAATAAACATCAGCTCATTGCTGGTGGAGATGAAGCTTCAGAATGTCCAAGGACGTGAGTTATTTAGTGGCAGCTCTTCAGGCCCTGAGTGATTAATTAATGCTAATTAATTAATTTGCTATCAGTAGTCTTTTACAAGCTATATAGATACCAACTTGTCAGGTGCTGCTTTTATTTCTTCTTTTCTTCTCCTGGCTTGGAGTAGGTTCCTGCATCCAAGGTAAGTAAATCTGAAAGCCTGGTCCAATCCTGGGTTTTTACAGAAACTAGAGGTAAGCACAGGGGAACACCAGAGTTAGTATTATTGGAGCAAGTAACTATTGTTCTCTGGAAGGTTTTGATTATTTGCTGATAATCCAAAAAATATTTTTTCCATCTATTCACTTCAGGCCTTGCAGTGGTAGCTAAACTACCTGCTAAATTAAATAAGTAATTCAACTGAAATTAATATGTATGTGCATCTTAGTCCAAGAGATTTCCCAAAGAGAGAGTTTGAGCTGGGCTGATACACATGACTGAATTTCAGAGTGATTTTGGGGAGAAGGATGTTGAGGAGTAAGTAGAGCAAATACATGAGTCTTCTAAAATGGGATCTATAAACCACTCTTGAATTCACCAGAAAAGTTTTTTTTTTTTCATCTTTTAGTTAAGATCCTACTTTAGGTGCAAGCTGGGTTCTTCCACAGAACACATCTTTTATCTATAGCTCACTTCATTACTTAGTTAAAGGCAGCGAGCAGGGCAACAAAATTTTTGTTCATTTTGTACAAGTAGCCCAGATACTCTAGAAATTTATAGAAGGCTTTTGATGACGACTGTGCATTCATCTTTTTACACTGTTATCCATAGGGATGCTGGGGACTATTTTCCTGCCCATATTGCAAGCAGCAGAGACAGGTGGAGGCCATTAGGGAGGTGCTAGAATCTGTTGTTCACTTTTGTTCCCCGTGATGACGACCTGAGCCAAGGAAGGAAACAAATGCATGGGGTGCAGGTTTCCTTTTGTATGCCCTGAAAACATATGCTTTTTAGGTGCAGGAAAGGAGACTGGTTCATCTAGATCCCTTTCTCTCTCTAACCTTGTGTTTTCTTTATTTAAAAAAATGGCTGGTTCTGTAAAAATGTAGCTTGTTACCATTGCTGCAGAAATAAACAGGAGAGCTGTGACTTTTGTAAAGCAATTTGCAAAGCTCTCGTAATTGCTCAGGACAGTTCCCAGATCTGCATCAAGGGGAAGGTCTGGCTGGAGGGAGGAGTAGACGCCCCCAGCTCTAATTGAAGTCAGTGGGAACTCCAGATGCTTTATTTTACAAATCAGAACCTACCTGTCCCTAGTGCTATCTCTTTTTGATTTGAGAAATATTTAGGCCTTGTCAGAATTGTTTCATTAAGAGAAGAGAAGAGGTATAATTCAAACATTCCCCCTGCTGCAATCCTGTATTTTTATGAGAGCATATGGGAAGGCCTGTGTTTCTACGTGCAAAATACAGCAGCAGGTACTTATCATTCCTCTCTCCTTTCCTTGAAGGCGTAGGGATGCTCAGGCACTAGTCTACCCTTGAACAAATACTGTCATGCTGTGTGATGCAGGAAGGTTACTGCTAAATTGACTACCAAATATTTGTATTTCTTCAAATAAAATAGGCCCTTGGACTGTATATTTTTCCTCCAGACTGGAAAAAGTGTAAGGGCCAGACAGAGAGAGGCTCAGTTAGAAATCTGTCCTCTATATTTGCATGATTTTAGTTTGCCTGTACATATTTAATGGACAAATTATAAGAGGCCTCCTTAAGTCAGTATAAACAAACTGTATTTTAATGTTAATTAGTTATTGCAAAATCACCTTGAAGGCCAATTACTTTGTTATTCAATTTTAGCAGTTCCTGTGACAGTCTGTGTATAAATCAGCATATTTTTCTTCGAATTTCACCCTTTGTTTCAGGGCTTAGTTGTATGGTAATGCAGACTGGGAATTACTCCCTGGAAATTAATTAGGTAAGGGTTTTTATGTCAGATGCGAAAGCTCTAGAAGTCCTTGTGTCAATTACTGCTGTCCCTTCTTTGACCATGCCTAATTTAAAACTTGGGTTATAGTACTTTGGTCTGGTAGCTTCATAAGTGTGCAGCACCACAGTGTCATATTCAATAAAGATGAATTCCAGAAGGCCAAGAGTTGGCCAGCTCACTTTTTGGATGGTGACTTTAGTTGGTGGTGACCCTTGGTTGTCTGAAATCAGGAGCCCGGAAATACAAGAGGACATTTTCCATCTTAATCAATGCTGTGTGCAAACCCTGTTTATTTAAATAATAACAGATAGTTTAATGCTCATCATTCAAAGTGAACTTTTTATAACTTTTTCCTCCAGGTTCGTGCTCATTTTCTGACCCCTCTGCTCAAATAAACTTCAGGGTTTGTTACTCTTTACATACCAGCAGTTTAAGTTCTAAAGCCACGCTTACTGACCTGAGATCAGATAAATACTCTCCTGGGAAGTTTTAAGTCATTTGCTGACACACAGTTGGATTAGGAAGGATAAAATTTGGTACAAAAGTAGACAAAGAAGGGATGTCCCTCTCTACTATAGATCTTTGACCCTTGGTCTTTGCCCTGGATTAAGAAAGAAGTTGGGAGAGCATTTTTGCAGGGTGCGTGAAAATGGTCTATCAGCTTTCTTCTGATGAAGACGACTAAAACCTCTACTTCAGCTCTGTGGGCATTAAGACCTCCGTTTAAGCCTTGCCAAAACTGCCAGAGAAACCATAATGAACTTCTGCAGGAATTGAATTGGGTCCAGGGAGCAAGACTATATATCGATACAGATATGTTGATTATCTTGAAGGATCTCGTGTGTCTGGGATTATTCAGACTTGAGAAGACGAGGCTCAAGGGAGACCTTTTTAAGATGGTTTAGTGGGCAAAATTGGTGGTCGGTAGATGGCTGGACTAGGTGACTAGAGGTCTTTTCCAACCTTGCAATTTTATGATTCCAAGCCTCATAGCACAAGGAAATGAGAGGCAATGACTGCTGAACTGAGAAAATTAAGTCTTTATGCAGTACGTTTCAGAAGGAATCTGGGTGTGGCAGGGGATGAAGGGTGCTGCACAAAAGAGCTTTCTCTTGTCAGAAAGGAGTTCTGGAATGGATAGAGAGCAGAGTTCTGGAATGGATAGAGAGCACTGTAGTTTAAATTCATGTGTTTTAACATATTTCTTCTCTCTGCCTCCTCCCACTCTTTACTCTTTCACGTTTTCTTGGAGAGGCTTTTTACTGATGTGAATTAAAGCAATAATATTTTATACTCCTAGGGATACTTGCCTGTTTTACGTCTCTGGATGAATGTTAAAAAGCTGCATTACTGCTTTTTCTTTTTTGTTGTATATATGTGACTGCCAGATTTATCAATTTTAGCTCTCCCTATGCTGGAAAATGAATTTGCTTCAAATTATAGCCGTTTGAATGAGACCAGTACATGAATGAAAGTTATTACTGTATGCCTTCAGTAGGGCCAAACCTCTGATCTCAATTTCAGTTTTGTAAATGACGAGTTGGCTCTAATAACTTCAGTCCAACCACTTTGGATTTACCCCAGGGGAGCAGAAATCAGAATCTGGACTTTCATGTTTAGTCTGGGCAGAATTTTGAAATTTTTGTGGATGAAAAAAACTCAAAATGTATGTTATTATGTTGTTCCTTTTCCATATTCCACTTCACATCATAGGACTGACCAGATATCCTGGGACGGTTCAGCCCACACTCTTCTTAAACTTTACCCACTTAATTTGATGATTATATCTTTTTTTGTGTAGTAACTCTACAGTTAAGGTTAAACAATCATTTTTATTTGAAATCATTCTCTTCAGTACTGTCCTGGGAAATGTGACTGAAATCTACTCCACCATTTTTGAGTTAGAACATGGGAAGTAAGTGATTTTCCCATTTTCAGTTTATCCAGCCTTTTCTTGCCAGGAGTTTACATGAAAACCTCTTAATATAAAGTCTGCAAATCTGGCGTGGACATCTGAGGAATAATTTTGAGCATATTAAACCTTTGCTAATAATAGTTCTGAATAAACTGCAAGAGCAGAAACTGCTGGGTTAATGTACATTAAATATAATAAACAACTAGTGGGACACAAGACATTCAGGCAGATTTATAAAAAAAAAAAAAAAACAACAATGCTGCAAGTCATCGTGCAACCACAGGAAGAAGCTCTCTTCAGAAATGATTGGATGATAAATGTGGCAACTATGCTCAAGCTTGTGGATTTTTTGCCTAGACCTGTCAGTCCACAAATGCATGTCTTAAAAGCTGAAGTCTAAAAATTAAATGAAAAAATAAGCCTTAATTATATGGATATAAAGAGGAATTTAACATGAATGTGTGAAGCTATGGTTTTGGAACAGGCACAACTGAAGGCAGTCCTAATTCTGTGGGATCACATAGATCTACAGGGATGGAGTTTGGGGTACATGGAGCCATGTTTAGGGAGGCTTTGAAGAATGTCTCCAGCTATGGGATTCACTCATTTTTACCAGAACTTATGTTGCTCTCCTGCATGACATGTGCCCAGTCACATTTTTTTTTTACCCCAGCGGTTTGGTTTTCCATACCTAAAAATAAGCTGGCTACCTCAAAGTCTTTTTGCTTAGATCAGTAAATTTTAAAGCGAGAATCAAAATGATGCTCTGTAGATCTTCTGAACTTTGGGTGGTTTTATATAACTTCCTGTTTCTTGAGTTAATAGTTCAGAGAAAGGGGGAAATAAAACCACATACACACTCAGGCAAAACCTCCAACACTGCAGCTATTTTGATATGTACTTTAATTTTTTGGAGAGATGTTCAACTTTGTTCATGACTGTAACTATCTGAAATCAAATTTAGACAAGACAGGAGTATTAGCGCTAATGTTTCTACCAGAGGATTTTTTAATGTCTTCTACTCATGCAGTAGTAACAAAAAGATTACATGTGAATCTTCTACAGAACTTTCCTTCTTGAAATGCTTCACAAGAAGCCTTGGTGATACTAAGCCCTTCTTAAGTGAGAAATTGTGGAGTAAAATAGAGTTTATCCAGAAGTCTAATGGCAGGAGTGGGACTACAGCTGACCTTTCATGTGGTGTTAGTTGTGCTCACCAGTGTTGCTCCTTGACAAATGGTTGGAGCATGGTCTGTTGCTGTGGTCCTATCTGAAGAGGAAGGGAGCTGTCTGAGCTCCTCTTGCAGTTAATGCCTTCCCTTGAGATGAAAGCCCATCTTCTGAATTTGTAATTCTGCTTGGAACTAAAAACTGTTGTCAAATATGTGACTGTGGTAAGAGAGAAAGTACCTAGCACAAAGTATTTCAAGTTGTTGGCAGTCTGCTGAAAACTGTAAGAAGTACAAACCATAATGGGTCATTGAAGGTCTTGGAACACAATATCCTGCATAACAGCAAACATTTGTTACTTTTTGTATGGTTGCGTTCTCAAACATATAAGCCAACTGCTGACATATGTAGTAGTTTTCATTGAAGACAGGTAAAACTTTATCTCAGAGATGTGACAAGACTGGTAGTTGATTAAGTTAGCTTGGTATTCCTCAAAGAGTAAGAAGCAGCCAACCAATGCCTGCCTGTGTTGTTATCCTGTTTAAAAAAAATAATAATAAAAAAATCACTTCTACTGCATCTGTGAATTGCATGCATTTTGCACAAATTCCTTAGATAAAGTAGTTGTGATGAGAAATAGCCCTACTAACTAGCAATGGTATAAAACAGCTTTCCCACAAGCGTCATCTATTGAAAGCTCTCCCCGCCGCCATCTCTAGTCAGTTCTGACAACATTTAAATCCATCCTTTTACAGGCTTCACGGAGGAAACAACTGGTCTTGTTGCATTGGTGGGTATTGTGAATAGCTTGTACTGCAAATCTTTTCCAGGCCTATCAGTTTCTTCTGGGCTCTTGCCCTGCAAAAGAGCTGTATTATGTAAACAGGAAACATATAGGAACTTGTTAATTGCTGGTTTATTTTCCTTATGCAGCAACATCGACTGCTGATTGTCACTGACGGTATCAAATTACGAGATAGAACTTGGATGCTGGAGAAGAATGTTAATACAGTAAACTTTTGTACTGGAGGAAGCGGAGAAGGTCAGGTCCCTGCTTCATTGATTAAACCCATGAGTTTTTTCTTCTTAAACTTGCTTGAATCTTGGTGAAAATACAGTTTAGGAAACTGTTCCAAAAATAAAGGTAGTGTGGGAAAAATGTGTCTTTTCTCTCAAGGGGATGCCTAATGCTGAGGTTTTTAAAACTGTTTTTGTTGCCTGCAGTGGCAAGCATACCTGAGAGGGCTATGGAGTGGTTTAGATTGTATTTTGGCTATGCTGGAATCCATGCATAGACATCAACTCAGCTTTGCTTTCAGTTGAGATAGATGCTCTTTTGAGGCCTTATGGTAATAACATTATTTAAAAAATAGAATAGACTCTTTGCTGAATAAATGATGGAAGAAAGCATGCTCACTGATAAAGAAAGCTGCAGCCAGCTTTGTAGGCTGCCTGAAGATCACCTGTCTCCAGTTCAGAAAACTTGTTTAGTCAGGAGAAATCCTTATATATGATATTTTAAGTTCAGACCATGATCAGCTTTTAAACTGATTGTAACACTGATTTTGGCAGTAGGCTCTTGTCACAGTTATCCATAACTTCTTGTTTGGATTATTGCAAGATTCCTTACTTGCGGCTTTGAAATAGGCTACAAACACAAGACTCTCTGCATTTGTTTTTTGTTGTTTTTTTTTTTTTTAGGGTCCTTGCTTGAGATGTCATAGCTAGCTGTTAGTGGTGGATGTTGTCCCCTTCTATCCTTCCTTTCTTTAGTGAGCACCAAACCAGCTGGAAGAAATCCTTGGTGAAGGTGGTCATATATTGATACCTAGCTTACTTCTATGATGTCAGATAAGATGCTCACAGAGCTTTTGGTACAGTGAGTCTGATCATGACTACGCTTAAACTATGTTCCTGCATGCACATCTGAGGCAGTAGATTAGACTGCCCAGCTAATAATTGTTTCTTTGTCTGGCAAAGAAGCAAAATTATCATTGGTGGAGCCATTGAGAACCATCATAACTAGAAGTAGCGTGTAGTACAGAGTGACCTAGCGTCTCTTGGAGCCCACCTAGCCAGTCTCCCAGTTGGGGACATCTTGGAGTAATTTTTAGAGGAAATGAGTGGTGTGAATGTTCTCCTGGGAGAAAGAAGGGGTTTCTAACAGTGTACTATCAATACCAGAAGCAGGATGCTATATGCTACTGAAATATATTTAGTAATATTTAGAAGGCTTAAGGAGATGGTACTGTTTCAGAGAGAGTGTTTTAGAGAAAATGGTCTTTTAATCAAAGGAAGAATGGGAGCTAATGAGACAGACTGATGATATGATGAAGAGTTTACCAGTAGTTCTCAGCCAGGGATTTCTGCTCCCTTCTGAAACTGTCAAATTGTCAAATTCTGTTGTGGTAACAGTGAAAAATGTCTGAAATGAAGACTAAGATTATCCATGAAAAAACAATAAAGCAACAGCTATAATGAAGAACTCATCAAAAAACTTTGAAAAGTAACAACCAAGTAGTAGAGAATGTTTTATTAACCTAGTCCTTCTGGTTGGCTACAATTATTGATATAAAAACTTCCTTGGAGGTCTATGGCTCTCTTAGGATGGCAGCCCCTCAGACTGAATTGCGTGTTTCCCAGGCAACAAATGCATTTTGCTTCTGTGCTTTAGGTTTATTTAGGGAGAAATGAGCCTGTCAGGATGTAGGGGACCTACAGAGGGGAAGGAAGAGAATAGTTGCAACAGGAGAATATCAGACAGCAAGAATGAGGGAGAGTATAAGCTTTATTCTCACTTGGAGTCTGAACTGGGGTACCTCTGGCCAAAGAGTAGCCCCTGTGAAGGCAGAGGGGAAACCTGTGCAAGGCAAGAGCAAGGCTGGCTCCAACTCAGAGGCATTTATCTGGAAATACCTTAGAAGTAGAAAAATCTATCAGATTTCAGTTTAAAATAACAATTCTTTGCAGGCCTGCCAAATGTCTGCAGGCTTTGGGTGATTTATTGTTGAATCAATGCACGGTGAACACCGAAGTCTGCCTTCCTGTCTTTCCACGCCAAACAGAGGAACCTTCACAAGACCTTGGCACTTGTCAGATTTAAATCCTTAGGGCAGTATTTCTCACCTCGAGTGCAAAATTCACCACTTCCCTGCGAAAATCGGTGTCACTGAGAGTTATGTGCGCAGAGCAGAGCTTGCTGCTAGCATTTATACAAGATTCATTATGTGGGTATGGGTATGTGCTCCGTAGCGTCAGAAACTGGCGGGAACTGCTAATTCTTCTCCACTGTGTTCCCCAACATGCTTAAAGTAGCGCACAATCTGGGTTTGCCTAATCTCAGTGCTGCCTTTTAGAAATAATCCTCTCGTTCCCACTCTCTTGTCTTCTTTGAAACATAATGAATTGGAATTATATGTAAATGCCAGCAGTATTTCAAAGGGAGGCTGAAACACAATGTCTGGTCTCTAATTAGTTTTGCAGTGTGTGGCCTGTAAACTCGATGATAAATGAAGCAATTAGCCATCAGTGGCTTCAATTAGATGGCAGTAAAAATGGTAACAAAATAAAGTCACCAGTGACGAAATTTGCTCTGAAAAGTGCTGCTGTTGGCTGGCTTCAAGCTGAACAATGAATTGGGGCTAATTGGCTCATTTGTTCGTTGTTTCTCAGGGGCAGCACAACTGCCTAATTATGTGAGTGCTTTCCTTGGCTCAAAGGCAATGGGAAGGGAAGATACGATGTTGCTCCTCCCATGAAGTGCCCTATCTCCCCACCTCAAGCAGGTCACGATGGGGATGGTATATAATGCTTTTGGAAGGAGTCGCTGGTTTGTATTGTCTTCAGGTAGTTGCTCAAACCTCAGGTCCCAAAGAGTTTCACAGAAACCTATTAATGAAGCAAATCTCAGCTGAGCCCTTTCAGCCTCCTTTTTCCTGAAGCCACAATTGGGTCAGGAATTGTTTTGTTGGCATTCTTGCTGCTGGAAGGATACAGTAGGGGAAAGAGTCAGGCTTTGGTGAAAGCTGTTTTCTGTCTGTGATTTTTCTGTCCCCACCTGTAAAGCGATGTCTATGATTAGCATTATTTTTACCGGGAGACATTGTGACTCACTTCTCATGAGCACTTTGTAAAGATGATGAAGTGAAGAAGCCGGCATGAGATAAAAGCAATGAGTGCAAAAACACAAGGGATATTTGAATTGGGGTTTACGTTTTCAATTAGGAGACTTTGTTATTGAAAACAAGAAGCCAATTTGTCAGAAGCAAAAGCTAATTTGTCTTCACCTCAAAACACCAGAGGGAAACAATATACCCTGCTCTTTCCAAACTCTGTCTGGGTAAAAGGAAGAAGGCTGCTCAATTCCCATTCTCTGATTCCAGCCTCTTGTAAAGCCTCTGGCATGTCTTTGAGGATGATGATTATTCCTCTTTCTAGTATCCTAAAATGCACCCTAATAGAAATACAGCAGCCAAAGGGGGGAAAAAATAATAAAGAAAGGATATGGTGGTGTCAACACTGGTTATGTGATTCAGAAGTGAGCCACTGAGAGCTGGTGTTGGCCCTGCTGAGGCAGTGGATATAATGAGCTGATGGTTTGGGTTTTGGAGGTGTTAAGCCCATCTGCTTCTAGGAAAGCTATTGTCTTTCACTACAGATTTTACTAGAATGATACCAAGATCATTAGGAGAGTCTGGGGAAACCACAGATTCAGCCTGATAGTACAAAAATGCTGCTAGGAAACATAATTAACACCAATTTTCATGTGGTTTTGGCAGCTCTAGGTTGACATCGCCAGTGGCATTTCACTTGGTATGTGCATTCATTGTGCAGGGCCCACGATGTTTTACCTAAAGGAAAACAGAGCATTTTATCTATCTGTGGTGCTTTATGTCCTTGCATGGGCTCTCCCCAAAGTGGAATGGGGGGACACCCCCCAGTGATGCCTGTCCATGGCAGGCTCTGCACTCGGGAGATAAAAAGCAAATGTCCTGGAAGGGACAGATGTGTTTGTGCAAAGAGATTTCCAATGAGATATTTTTTAAGCTCTGTCAAATGCCTTGTTAAGCTCAGGAAGTCCCTCAGCACTGGCTCTGGGGAATGCATCACTGGCATTCTCTGGAGAAAGTCGAGGGAGGGAATGCCCCACACGCTCAGAATTGAGCTGGCTTCTGGGCGAAATGACAAATTTCCAACAGTGCTCTGCTTATTGATGTTCAGAAACAACTATGCGAAGAAAAATTAAAATTTCAGTGCTGGTTCCTCAGTTCCTTGAGCAGCTGAGCCATGCTGTTCAGACAGGCTTTGTGGTGTTTCAAAGAACAATCTACCATTTTGCTTCTCTTCGGGGAAGTGTGAACTGATGCAGTTAGAAATGCTGGCTGACATCTGAATTCTTAACAGGAGGAGTATGTTCTTGCAGAGCAAAGAAATAACTGAGGCTGCGTTGCATCCCCTGCTAGTTGCGGTTATTATCAGTATACATATATTACTAGCAAACTGCTGGGCTGGACGCTTAGCCCATAAACTAAAAATACTTCAATGTTTTGCTCCTCTGTTCAGAGATTTGCAATTGGAAGAAAATAAGGTTGTTATTTAAAAACAGGCTGCTAAAATGAGACACATAAAATATTGGAGTATTTTTATTATATATAAAATGAAGTCTCTGCATTTGCTTTTTATTACTGAGTTACACACAACAAATGAATATGTTCTGAGCCAAAAAATTTCTACTCTGTTACACATGTGCACTGTGCTCCTCTGACTGCAGTGGGGTTTGACTAAGCCTTTCTACCCAGTTGAAAGGGTAGGCTGAATGATATTGGCTTAAGCAATGAGAGTCAACAGGAAATAGGGGATTTGGGATCTGAATGGTAAAATGAGTATTGGAGTATGTCGTTTGCACAATGGCAATTCTTGGCATTCAGTGGCTTTGTGCTAAAAACAAGAGCTTGTTCTTAAAAATCTCCAAATTGGGGAATGTGTGGTGGGTTTGAGAGGGCTCAGAACCTCTTGCCTAAATGATACCGCTGGGGCTGGGGAGCAGATGAAGATTTAATCATTTCCAGTCATCTCCTTTAGATGGCTCAACAGGAATGAGTTAGAGAGCATTACTGTGAGCAATGCCAGCACATAAGATGTTTTGAAGCACTACTATGTTAGAACTGGTTGAACTTTAGAGCTAACAATATTAAAAATACAATTGTGATCTTAGTGTTTTATCTGTAGCAGAGACCCAATAACTTTCCTACCCACTCCACAACTTCCTGTAGAGTAATGGCTGAAGACCAGCTATGATTGTCTTAATTGCCCAGAGAAGACCCTTAAAAATAAACAAACAAACAAACAAACAAAAAAACCAACAGCATTTATTGCAGAGAGGCAATCACGACAAAATAAAAAACACAGTTCCCTCATCTTAAAGTAGCTTCTGGGAAGCATATGAAATCTGGACCTCCTTTTTCTTACTTCAGTATTACAATGTCATATCTTTGGAAAGATTCCTGATGTACATCAGTGGAAGCCAGTAAAGAAAAATGTCTGATAACTTCGTGTGGAGATGAATAACAGAGTAGATTAACATTCACAAATGTTTCAATATTAGAGGAGAATAAAGCTTTTCATCACAGAACTGTATCTGGATGGAAACAGAAGAATAGGGGATTGTCACAACAGAAAGTCTTCAAAAAGAACCGAACAAAATTATGATCAAAGAAATTTGAGAAGCTGATTTTTAAAAGGGGTGAGCTATTGCTAGTAAGATACTTCTTTCCCACCACCCTTTAAAAAAAAATAATCTTTTTTTTTTGTGTGTGTGTTCACTGATCCACTGACTGTAATAATGCTCTCTAAAGGGTAGGAAGCAAGTCTGTGGCCTTTTTTATGTTGGTCTACAGTCCAGGATTAGGTTGAGTAGTACACAAATCACATGTCAAAAAACAACCTGACTTATTCTGTGTTCTAATCTTAGATTGGCCTAACACCATTCCACATGATCCCAACCTGTAGCTGTGCCTTGAGGACTTGTGTTAATTTTAAATTGGATCTGAACTCTTCAACCCCTGTATGTGCTGATCTTACATCTCATGTACTTCTAGAGATTACTGCCTTTTTTTTTTTTTTGTGATTCCTGATATCACTCAGTGAAAGCAATGGGAACAAAGTTTTCCATTCTCCTTGTTAATGGAAATGGGATGTGGAAGATTAGTACCTAGTTCTTTCCATCGTTTTATCTTTCAATGAGCCTTAAATCTATTATCACTCCATATAGACTGGTTATCCTTGTGTCTGATTATGAGATTAGAGTATGATTAAGAAGGTATAAGATGGATAAGGAGTGTGAAGCCCATAATGTGAGGAGAAACCTCATTCTGGGATTAGGCCATTGCCAGCACAAGCCGTTCCTCTACAGATTCACATGGACTTTAGGTTTTAGCTAAATGTTATTTGACTCCATTTACTGTCTGGACAATGAAAATTGCACTTACTGACTACCATGTCCAATGGCAACTGCACTGAATTAGTGCATGGAAGATGAAAACTGTGATGAAATCTTTGGATGGGACTCCATGGTGGTAGACATGAATATTCTCCAAGGCTGGAACCAGTATTCTGAAGGATATTTGTCTAAATCCTAATACTCATTCATGAATGTAGAGTTATTTAAGACTTTCCTACCTTCCCAGGAATAAACAGTTGCTCTAAAACTAGTTTATTAGACATCAAAATGTGGACCTGTCTGTTATCCTACCTGTAAGTTGGAATGTTGAGAGAAATCTGTGAAGCTAGTATAAATCTAGATGCTCCTTAGTTACAGACAGCATTCATTTCCACTCCTGTTCACTCGTTTCTACAAGTTTTGAAGCAGAAATGCCCATGCTATGTCAGCATGAATGAGAAAGACTTTCAGTCCTTTCAGTGTGGTATTACCTAAAGTTTGGATACAAGGATATGCACAGTGGCTTCCCCTTGGAGCACTGCCTAAAGGCAAAGAGTAGCAGGGTGCCCTCCAATATACCTGCTCATGCTGTTAAGACAGATGTCCAGATAGACCAAATAACTTCTGGTAAACATTGTAGGGTAGTAAATTCTCTGTCAGCAACAGATAGTGAGGGAGAGCACAAAACCTATCCTATGGCTGCAAGGTATTTATCTTTGTGTGTGTGTGTGTGTGTGTGTGTGTGTGTGTGTGTGTTCATGTATTTTTAAGCAACTCAGCCAACTTTCAATAACTTTCTGGCAGTATGTATGGCACCGGTGTGAAAAATTTCTCAGAAATTGGAGTTCTTCCTGCTAGGATGAGTATTTCCTCTCTGTGATTTGATTTCACCACTCTTTTCCAAGTGAATTAGGAACTTAATAAATGACAAACAGTGTATTTACTGCTTTTACTTGGGTAAAAGAGTGGCTTCATTGAGCAAAGGTGATATTGCAATGGTAGCTTTCTATGTAAGTTTGAAGTATGATGTTTTAGCAAGTGTGAAGATCTTCCTGTTCATGGCACAGAGGTGTGTTTTCTCCAAGCTGTTTGAAAAAGGCCTGATATTGACTTTTTCAAGAAGAAACTTGAATCTACTGAAGCTAGTTCTCCTTGTTGTCATTCCATAACTACAAGAAAAGTTGTATTTTATGGGCTTGTCTGAGTCATATACTCCTGTGACCTTATAAAAAATATAATCAAACCCTGATCAGTATGTGTGTATGTATATATATTCATTCAGTGGCTGTTTCTCAAAACACGAAACTGATAATAGCATATATCACATGTTACCAGAAGAGTGTGTCTTTATTTCAGAGGCCAATCTGGGAACAAGCTGCCAGCTCCACAGGTGTTTCAGGAGGAAGGATGAGGCTTGTACTCTTCTGGGTGACCTGTTGGTAGGAGTGAATTCTTGCAGGACCCATAGGAACAACAGAGTAAAGGCCTGGAAGGGCCAGTAACTCTTGGGTGTCACTCTTAGTTTCAAAGAATGAGGTGTCCGAAAACACCTGAAGTATATCAGCCTATGTGAGCAAAAGACAGCCAGTGGCTTGACTTTCTGGGCCAGCTCTGCAGCTGTGTCCCTCAGCACTCCATGTCACCACCAGTGCTGGGCAGAGCCTGCAGGTTAAGTAAAGATGATGTCTAATCAGAATGTGCTGATATGCAGAGGAGTAACACGTACCACATGCAGAGTGCTGAAAACATCTCTGGATCAAGAAGGCAGTGGAATATCCCCTGTGGACACTTATTTTAAGGGGCTACCAGGAACAAAGATGCTGCATGCATGGAGGGCGCGCCACTGTTAAGCAACTATTTATGACAGAAAAGTTGTAATGAAGAATTTTCTTTTTTTTCCTCTTGCTCCACTTTCATTATACTTACTTCCTTGCGCAGATAAGAACCAATTTTAGCTCTCTGGGATTTATTTTGAATTAGAGAAAATGAAGCCCCAGTGAGCAGTAGCTGCATGCCCTGAGGAGCTGCGAACCATCCAGTAACGTGGGATAAAAACCTCTCAGTTATCAGTAGGAATGGTAAGGGAGACTTGGAAGCACTTCCCCCACCTCCTTCCATAGGATAGAAGAAAAAATGCCAGGCATGAGTATTCCCCTAAAATCTAATAAAATGGTAGAGACAAGGGTAAGATACTCAAAGGATATCTCAGGTATAGCAGACGTAGTGTGTCATCAAGATACGGGACTGGTGTGCATGAAAGGTGGCAGATGGTTATCTAATTGAAACTGCAGTGGATAAAGATTTGAGAGGGCTGCCAAACGTGCTTTTACATGCTTATTTTCTGCAACCAGATGAAAGTCATTTTCTAAGAACTAGCAATTGCTAACAGGGTGTGCACTGATGGGCTGTATCCAGAGGTGAAGGTCTCTTCCACAGAGACCAAATGCATTTTTGGCAGCTTATGTTGCTCAGAAATCAATGGTTTTTTTGTAACCCATTTGTTACACGAAGGCTGTGTCATACTTTGCAGTGTTTTTCAGAGAAAGCTAGATTAGAATTGGATTAGTATGGAAATAAGTAAGGTTTTGCATCAGGCTCTTGCTGTTTAAATTTTCTGTAAGTCACAGTGCAGGTCTTCTTATTACTGAGCTTCTCCCACCTGTGGATGTGAGGAAAAAATATGGTTTTAATTAGTTGTTTTAATGCAGTATTAACTTTATTGTATTACAGTATGGAACAGACTCCAGAATTCTAACCCCAAAAGATTTTGTGGTGTCTTAACATGGTAGGGATAGACAGTGAGGTGACACATACTGTAAAGGAGCTTGCAATACAGGAAGATAAAGATAGTACTGGAGGGGCATAGAGGGGCATGAAGAGATGATGCAATTAGTTTCTAGTTTTGCTTCAAAAGAAGGGGAAGAAGAACTTGTGATTTTCCTATTGATGAGCCAATATGCTATCCACCAGTCCACTTAAATGATGCTGACGTTTTCTTTTCACATACCTACATGCTGTTTGTAGTCCAATACCTCCTGACATCTAAAGCAAAATTCCCAGAGATTCAGTGGGGTCGTGATTAAGGCCTGTGAGTCAAATCCTTGCTCTTGGGCACAGATGTTCCAGGACCAGATCTGTGGGATGAAGGAACAAGACAATGAATGAGCACTGCTGGCAGAATCTGGAGGCTGCCCACTCCATCATGTGGACTTAGTGACAACAGCTGGGGAAGAACCCACATGATATATGAACAGGAACAGCACTGAAAGCTGGCCAAATGAAGGGTAAGCTGGTTACCATCAGCTTGCAATTTTACTAGAGTATCCATATTTCTCTAGTTTTTTAAATTTTTAGTTCCTGGACATCTGAAATTACATGAGAATCTCTTAGGGTTTTTTGCTTCCTTTTTCATCTTAAGCACATCGAGCACTTAAGGAAAAAATCTTAAATGTGCCACATGAATTATAAATTCTTCACAGATCAGAAGGTGAATGAAAGAATTGGAAGGAGTTGTTGCTTTGGTTTGGTTTTTAGAGAACTTGTGATTTTTTTTAAAAAAATATTTTATTAGGCTGATGTCCTGACTATTTTTGAGAGTGATTCATCATGTTTGAATCAGTTGGCTTTTCTGTAGCCTGGTTCTGAGAAGTCTCTGAAAGAGGAGCTGCACAGACCTGTAGAAGAAGCCTGTTGTGGCCCCTCTCTGATTCAGTTTTGCTGTATTTCACAGAAGTCCTCACTCCCACCTGGGGAGGGTGAGGCACAGCTTGGACACTAGAGGTTAGAGGCTCAGAAGTGTTTCCCTTCTCTCCTTAAAGTCAGAAACAGAAATAAGAGAGAAAGAGAGAGAGAGGAAAAGGGGGCAGACAAGCTGGTTCTAATACAGTGAATACCACTGTGATATTCATCGGCTGCTGTCCTCTAATTACTAAAACATGCTGCTGGCTAATGCATGCATTTGATTTCTAAAGACACTGCACAGAATGACACACTATTGTGCACTTCATATCTCGTAAGTCTGAATACAAACAATAAGGGGAGACACCTGGCTGTCCTAATGTGCCTAATGTTAGTCAAATTATTTCTCCAACTAGTAGCCAGCAGTATTTTCCAGAAGCAAGACATGTAGAAGAAACTTTATTTGTATCAGTTTTAAAATATTGATGCTGTTGTCTTTAGTAGATGTGGTTAGCATGGCAGTTCTAATTGCAAGCATCACTAGACCCAGGACCCTCACTTCTGCAGAGAACATTACTCCCTTACTGGGTGCAAAGCATAGGGCAAGTCTGGCTTTGGAAAAACTCACGTCCTCATATGGATCTGAACAGCTGCTCACCTCTCAGTGCTTTCACAGAGGCTGTGAGTTGTATTAAGAACACGGCTTCAGGAACTGCTAAATTCCATCTCGTTAGGTGTGAGGTATTTCACCTTACTCAGTGACTGGCTCTGATCCATCCCGCCTTGCTATCTTGATATTTCCTCTGGGAGTCATGCAACAACAATGCCCTTGTTTATTCAGATTATTAACATTTAAATGACAAACTTCACTGGATTCCCTGTGGATATTCCGCCTTCCAAAAAGCCCAGACACAAGGCTTCTGCCTTAAGGACACAATTAAGCCTCCAATTAGCTGGTTTTAGGGCTGAGCTATCCATTTTTTGGAGGCTAAGCTGTGTCTCCTATACTGGCACAGGTTGCCCAGAGAGGTGGTGGATGTTCCATCCCTTGAGACACTCAAGGTCAAGCTCAAGGGGGCCCTGAACATCTGATCTACTGTAAGCGTCCCTGTTCACTGCAGGCGTGTTGGACTGGATGATCTTTAAAGATCCCTTCCAACTCAAATGATCCTATGATTCTGCTGAGCACCCATGTAGCCAAAGCCATCAGCACCCACAGCTGCTGCTTTGTGCTGCCTACCAGCATTCCTCTGTTGAGTGCTCGCTGCAGGACTGCCCATCTCTCCTGGCATGGGCAACTGCTCCTACAGCTCCTGGCCAAACAACCTCACCTGGTTCCAGGTGTGCCCCACTACTGCCTGGCTTTGCCCCAGGGAACCTGGGGCCAAGCTTGAGCCCTGGTGCACATTGCTGGCTGCAATGTGAGCTCCTGAGCAAACGGGGAAGATTCTTTTGCCTGTTCACCTAATCCACTGGCTGCTTGGGCATCTTGGGGGGCACATGCATTGCTGGGGGACAGCTGAGACCCCCAGGGGATGATGGCTCCCTCTTGTGCCCCTGAGAGCCTTGGCTCCAAATCCATTTACCACTGAAGGTGGGGATCAGGGTGCACCTGAGAGGTGCTACTATTAGGTTTTAATCTAGTTGTGGACTTGAGACTAACCCAATTTCACAGTATTGAGCCAGTGCTGTCATTTCCTGCCCCGTGATTTGTTCTGTGACAACTACAGGAGGGGCTAATGAAAAATGAGAAGAATGTGTCGGCGATCTTAGCAGCCATATTTCACAGTGTGGTTTTGAAACGGTTTGTTTTCTTAGCTTCCTGAGGTCAGCGGTTACTGGAGATGGATGTCACCACATGTGCTCATTTGCAGAACTAGTGATGGGCAGTCTTTAGTTGAGTGAACGGTGTCATGGGAAGGTAAAGGAAAAAAAAAATACTCATTTGAGACACGATCAAGATTCCTAAAATCTCAGTCTAGGATGATGATGAGGCAGATTCAGCAGGCCTTTCAATTAGTTTATGACTTGTTCCAGAACTGAGTAAAAAATGCTTGATTATTCAAAACTATTTTAAATTGTTTAAAAATAATAGTTAGGCCTTCTTGAATTCAAGCGTGAATTCAGACAGAACCCTATTGCTTCCAGTGGGGTTTTGATGTGAACTTAGTAGAAAACTTTTTATTAATTCCATAGGTATTGGAAATGCACTGACTTGAGACACTTGACAACATTACATACTAGGGAAAGGAGTCACTGATGTTGCCTAATTAAGAGTCTAAAAGATAGCAAGTTTTAAATGAAGTACTTTAATTTAAAGGTTTGGACCAATTCAAGCAGCAAAAATGCAATAGTGGTATTTTGAGCATTTATTTATTATCCTCGCTCCCAGCTCCAAAACACTTCCCAAATCAGGCCGTGCACTGTCCTTCTGTTACATGTGTGGAGTCCTGGTGCAATTTATTTACCCAGATGAGCACAGAGCTTCAGATAGAACTGAGAGGGAGTGTGGGTACCAGCTTCCTATGTGGTGATGGACATGGCCCCATCTGGACGTGGGGACGGCAGTGGTCAGTGCCTTGTGACAGCAGTGCCGTACCCGGGTCTGATTCAGTGCCTGTTTCCCCTCACACAGGCAGTCTATCCTATTACCAAGCATGGAAATCTGGGCTGACTGTGCAGGAATTTGTCATGCAGCACCCGCTGGCACCCCCGCAAGTAATGCGGGCTGTTCTTCTGGGTAGGGAGCTGAGAATAGGCTGCTTCTGGCAGTAACTCAGAGCAGCATGATGTTTCCTCCACTGCTCCAGCTTCCTGGCTGTGCCGTGTGCCTGTACGATACACAGCACTGGCTGGCGATGAAAAAGAAATGAGCTGAAAGGAAAGACTATGACAAAAACGAATGGTATGGTATAACAGAAACTGGTTACCATGCGTGAGATGCAAATACTGAGCAGTTATGCTTCGAAATGCTGAACAGATGGCATCAGACAATGCAAAGATTGTTTAGAATTACCCTGAGGTATAGTGAAATATTGTCAGAGGTGTGGGAATGTGGTGAGATTTTCCAAAGAGGTCTTTTGGGACTGCTCACACACCCCAGCGTGTTGGCAAGTGCTGGGAGACAAATTGAAACTAATAGCTGAGCAGGTGAGCCCTACAGGATCTGCACTCGTGTCACTAAAATGAGGCCTTAATAATGCCAAATGGGACAGCACCGTGTATTCGATAGCTGGTTGTTGCCATTGCAAGTAATTATTTTATGTAGACATCAGATGAACTACTAGTAGCAGAGGCAGTCAGCATGTTAGGCAGGAACTCTGTAGCTCTTCTTTTGAGTGCTGGTGTCTGTACATGGGAAAATATGCAAGGAACTATGGGAGCCGCTTTAGAATGCTGGGCTATTACTAGATGTAAACCAAATTGGAAGAAAAAAACATTTAAATGAAGGAAAAAAATCAACTGTAAGTAGTCTATTAAGTGGAAAAAGAAAAAAACAAACCAAAGCTCAACAAAACAAACCAGCGATAACCATTGGTTATCTGCACGGGTATTTAATAAGAAGGAAAGCAATGAATTGTGTTCTTTGTTTTCCTGTGCTAATTCTCATATCACTTTAATTAATTAAAGAAGAAGTACAACCTTCTTCTTGACTGCTCTCTGAAAGTGTGAGACAAAAGTTGTCAAACATTTGCATGTGGTTTCTGTGGAAGCAGCCCAAGAGTGTTTTCAGTTAAAGGAAAAACGCTCCAGCTTTTTGCAGATTGCATTGGCTGGGGATGCAATGGTGCTGGAGAAGCGCTTTCTGTTTTATTTGTAAAAAGCAACATTTTCTGAGGTCGTAAGTCAAACTTGAGCTTTCCCTGTTTTCGACGAAATCAGCAGGTGGTACTTGCAAGCAAACTGTATCTTCTACTTTGGCAAAAATTCACAAGAAGCGAATATATGGGGGATCTGCAGTTTGTTCCAGTGTGAAACTTGGCAAGAAAAGAATTGCCTGCAAAAATCAGGGCTTACTTATAACGTTAGGCACTTTTTCTTTCTCAGTATGCAATAAGGACAAGAAACTTAAGTCTCCTGGATGCTCCCTAGAGATGGACGCAGTTCTCTTGAATTGTTTCTTATGCAAAATCCATGTACATAATTTCTAAAAGGTTTCCATGAAAGAAAAAAGAGAAAACTAAACATGTGGGATGTTTTTGTTGTTGTTGCCCCAGTAAACCACTTTTTGACAAAACCCCAGAAATTCAAAGTGTTGTTTACTTACTTAATTTCTGCTGTACGTTTTCAGGAGCTATTTTCTTTCTGCCTGACAGTCCTCCTAACCTTTTCCTCTTCCAGGAAGCACCTCAAGCATCTTTCCTGGAGGACTGCTTTGTGAGCCTGTGTTGCTCTTTACAAATATTAAAACTCTCGGCAGAAGTATATTGTTCCTATGAATTCCTGTGTGTACTGTATTTTAAAAGTCTACATCTCCAAAGTCAGGTCCTTTGGCTGTTAAGTTTGATCCAGCAATTTTGACCAAGGTAATGCCTTCTGCGTGGATGCCAGGGGATGTTAAGGCAATGGGACCAAGCCATGTTACTTGGGTTTATGGTTCTCTATGGGAGAACCACTGGTCTGGAGAGGGCACCAGCCAAAAGTCTCTGCTTCACAGTGGAGTGGTGTGCCTGTAGGGCTCTGATGAGGTTTGGCTCATGAGCTGACATAGGTATCATAACCCACCGTACACCATCCTGAGCTCCTCTGTGGGACCTCAGCTACCTCTGGAGCTCAAGAAGGCAGATCTAACCCAGTGTTTGTAGGTGTAAAACACTTCTTGCTGTTACTTTCTAGTCTTTGAAGCCTGTTTCCTGCCTGGCAGTGGGTGTGTGCACACAAGCCCAAACAGCATTTAGGATTACCACAATCCCATTCTTATCTCGTGGCGCCCACTGCGAGCTCCCTCAAAAGCCCCGCCAAGAGCCATCCCCACTTGACGTGTGATTTATTGGTTCTCCTCCTCCCTTTGTCACCATGGGTCAGCTGCACACTGAGCCAGTGACAGTCTCGCTGTTGGCGGTGGCCCCATTTAGCAGGGCTCTCCTCCCGGAGGTGGGTGGCCCAGCCTGTGCTGAGTGCCAGCGCTGATGTCTGACAGACAGATGAGGAAGTCAGTGGGACATCTCCTTGCGTTTCTTTTGCTTTTTTTTTTTTTTTTTTTTCTGTCCTCCCCAAAGCTGTCAGGCTTTCTGCTTGCAGTATTTTAAAACCAGGCTTCCGACAGCTTCTGGAGCAGGGAAAATGCTAACGTGCC
This sequence comes from Gallus gallus, assembly GCF_016699485.2. Taxonomy (NCBI): domain Eukaryota; kingdom Metazoa; phylum Chordata; class Aves; order Galliformes; family Phasianidae; genus Gallus; species Gallus gallus. The sequence goes on from NC_052534.1 coordinate 22,979,801, forward strand.
ATCATGCTAAAACTTCATCTTTAAACCTGATTTCTCCACGACTACAGACAGCACAACTTTGCTCTTTACTATCCATAAAGCTAAATTGAGCTTTAAATAATAGACAGTTAATGTTCCTACATCAGACTCTTCTCCATCTCATACCAGGATAGACAAATAGAAATACTAATGTTGGTGGGGTTAAAGTCTGACATCCAAGAATTAATTCTTACTTGTGATGCGCTTCTGTGTTTATCAAATAGCACAGCTGTCAGTATTCTTAAAAAAAAAAAAAAAATCAGTAAATTAAGATAGTAATTGTTTCTCATAAACTGTGTGCATCCCAGACAACGTGTATGTGGGAATTCATGTCCATCAGGCAGCGTCTTATTTGTTTGATTAACTTTTTAGATATGGTAAGTAACTGCACTAAAGTCAAGGCAATAAATAAAGCCAAACATGTGCTTCGTCTTTGCAGAGCTGAAGATTTAAAGGTATAAAAGGGCTGCTAAGCTGGAAGCCAACAGATTTGTAAGCTTTCTCTCCTTTATTATGTACAAAAGAAAAGAGCTTGCATTATCAGCAGCTTCACTTATCTTGAATTTAAATGCAGTCCCCAGAAAATAGCTCGCATTAAGATTTGATTAGAAGACACTGCCACTTTTTCTAGCATGTGTTACTCTATCTTGCATTAGGTTTGTGGGAGTTAAAAGTAGAGATGGTGTTTTATCTTGAGCTAATGCAGATTTCAGTCTTGTACTGAGCTGTAAAAATTGTCCCCTGAAGCCAGTGGGATGACTTGCATGGGAAGAAGTGTAACGTGACTGGAACGAGCACTGTTTTGGGGAGAGAAATTTTAGTCTTAGATCTTTGCAAAGGCTCCTTTCAGCACAAAATTTCTATCTGAGAAAGTCAGCATAGATTCCATCTAAAAGTTAAAAGGTGTTTTATATTACAGAATTCTTACATTGCATTTCCAAAAGAGGCTTAGATATGACTGGTGCCTGTGAGAGCTCAGGGATGGCTCTCAGCAGAGGAGAGCTTTGAAGGCCAGGGCCTTTGTGAAATATTTCTTGGTTAGATGGTGCGTAAGACTGTCAAGATGTAAGGATCTGACTTGTAATCTCTACCATTGGATATTAAGATGCAGATAGGGTGTTTCGAGATCTTCAGCTTTTCCATGGTTTTTGCTCACATGCTGAAAATACATGGCTTCTTAGAGCCATGGCTGATCGGTGCAGGAGGAATAACAGAAGCATAGAATATCTGAGTTGGAAGGGACCTATACAGAACATTGAGTCCAACTCCTGGCTCCTTCCTTTCGCTCCGTTCACTTGTTCAGATCTGGGTTTTGCAGCCATTTAGCACAAGCACCATAAAGGCTGTGGAGCTTCAGTGCTGATAAAGGCAATTTCAGCCTAGGCTTTGTTCAGATGAAAAAAATGTTAAATGCAAGCCCTAATTTTTCTATTTGTGGATTTACAGTGAACTGCTTATTTTGGATCATCTCTGTTGGCAGCTTGGAGTTACTTTCTCATTACATACCATGCTGCAATCATGATGACATCTTGTAGTGGAGTGCAAACAAAGGTTATTTTTTGGGCAAAATATAGAACTGGTGGTTTCGAAATGTTTTGCTTTCTGGTTTGTTTTTGTTTTATTTTTTGAGGATTTTTTTAAAGTATGATATTGAACCCATGTCAGTAGTAATACTTCCCAGTTGAGTATGATACTGGCAGTGTCTCAGCTGTGTTTAGGCTATGTCAGGTTTTTGTGGAGCTCATCCCAGCCAACTCATCAGTGAGCACTGGACTGGGGCTCCTGGGTAGCACTGGTTACCTCTACACTACTCTCTCAAGTAAACTGGTCTGATCCTCAGCAACAGGGTATGCTTTGGTGCCTGGTGAGGTGGTGGGAATAGCTATTAACATCTGGTAAACCAGGGGGGGTCACTCAGGAGTGCTACTTATTGGTACTCCGGTCTGGCAATGGAGACACTGCAGCATTACCATCTGGTGACCAGAGCTCCATTGCCAATGCCATTGTACAATTCTCTCACTGTAAAGAGGGGGAAAAGTGTTGTGCTTATTCCAGTATGTAAAGGAAAATTCAACTGATCCAGACATTCATATTGCAAGATTTCCACACAGTCAAACTGTTTATTTACTGGTACAGAACATGTGTCACAAATCTGTTAAGTAAGGGACCTCAAGACTGTGTTTTCTTTTTTGAAAGCTGGGTTTGGATTCTGCTTTGAACAGCTTAATTAAAAAAACTCAGAAATGACCAGATGTATCAAATAATTTTATGAATATTTTCCCATATATATACATCTATATATGTACATAATAAATATGTGTTTAGACAGTTTACCTGTAATTGATTTGGGCCGTGTTCCAAACTGGTGCAATATTGGTCTTGTTTCAATGAATTCTACTCATTATATGCTAGGGATCTGGGTTTGTCAGTTTAAAGCCATGAAAATACATGTCTAACTTCACACATTCAGCAGATCCACTGCTGCACACAGAATGCAAAATAAAGTACATACAGCACGAGGCCTTATTTTGTACGACTTAGTCCAGAGTGTTCCTTTGTGAAGCTTTCCCATTTTCCATTAAAGAGGATGTGCTGTGCTTTAAATTCATCCAGTCCAAACACAAAGAAAAAAAAATAAAGCAGAATAAACATGAAACAAAATATTCCTCAAAATTAAAAACAGGATGATATTTTTATACAGGCTGTAGATGTTTTGGCCTGATACGTGTGTGCATAAAAATACACAAACACCAGTCCAAAAAATACATATTGCTATGTCTGCCAGAAGAGAGTTTTTCTGGTGTGAGAATTTGTGAATTGTTATACCATTGGATGTTTTTAGTGCTTTGTTGTGTGTTTTTTGCTTGTTTGGTTTTGTTTGTTATATAAATATGTATGATTTACTGGGGATACTGAAGGGAATAGCATAATATTTAGCTCTATCATTTCATAAAATCATAGAATGGTTGAATGGCCCGAGTTGAAAAGGACCTCAAAGATCATCTAGTTTCAACCCCCTGCCGTGAGCAGGGTCACCAACCACTAGACCAGGCTGCCCTGAGCCACATCCAGCTTTGCCTTGAATGCTTCCAGGGATGCATTTCTGCATTTAGTCTGAAGATTTTTAATTCAGAGTGCATTAAATGAATGATGCGGCAGCACAGAGTTGCCTATATGAACAGGCTACCCAGGGAAGTGGCAGAATCGCTGTCCCTGGAGGTGTTCAAGAAAATGGTAGATGTGGCATTTGGGAACGTGGTTAGTGGGCATGGTGATGGGTCAACAGATGGGTCAACAGCTCCAGCTGCAATGACTCTATGATTCTACGATAGGTAGGAAATGTTGCCTACTTGGTGGATATTAGAAGATGATAACTGTTTCATTGTTCCAGTAAGAAATCAATACAGGCTGTTTATCCAAGCTCTGTGGCTCTGGAATAAGAAAGTTTTTAGTTTCCTGCAGAGCTGGATGGGGCCATAGGTATAATTCTGGCCCAGCTGAAGCCAGTGGCAAAATGCCTCCTCTCAAGCTCTGTGCCAGGGGTTGGGTTGTTCCTTCCTCTTCTCCTCTATCACAGCGTATGAGAGTATTGTTTTCTTACTATCAGTATGGTATTTATCTCAGAGATCTCCGCAAGGCATTTTCACTAGCCGTTTTTCCTGTGAAACTTTCAGGATTTTCACATGATCATACTGGGAGAATGGCCAGAAAACTTAGAGGGCCTAATAGGAGCCCTATTGGAAAATCTTCAGGTACAGGAAGAGACCCTCAGATGTGATCCATGTGTAGCATACCCTGCCACGTATATATGATTTTCCCAACCTTTTGTGTGTTTACCACTGAATTCTTCTGTGGAGAATTTGTGCACATAGAGTGTGTGTATGTGCGTGGCAGGGAGGAGGGACAGCTGGTGACATAGCAGCATGGTCAGCCAGGAGATGGGCTCTGCAACACATAGCAGAGCAAGACAGAGAGCTGAGGTGCAGTACATCTTTTGCTGTAAATCACACAGCATGGGCAAGAATCCTTGCAGTCACTTAAAGCTGCACTTCCCTTGGACTGCAGACTTCCCCTGTGATCAGGACAGGTGGAAAACATGAAATCAGCTTATTAGCCTTTCAGCTGGAAGCATTCTAATCTGCTGATAAAAATCAGTAATTAGGAAGGGTGGAATTAAGCAGCTGTAATGCTTAATGATTTTTTGTGGGGTATATAATTAAATCTCACTCGGGCTTTTCTTGCTGGTAAAATATTATGCAGGGAATTCAATCAATGTGTTACACATCTTTCAAGGATCCTGGTGTTCTCTGTAAGCTGTTTCCTTTACAATGATGAATTACTGATCTATCGCTCTGGGTTAGCTGGCCTCAGGCTCCTATGCAGTGTGGACAGACAAGGCGTGTAATTTCATTCCCACTTTCTTTGCACACTTCTCCTTGGCCTGCTGGCAAAAGCTCTCTGGTGCCAGGTCTCGCATTCCAGCTGTTGTGCATTTATCTTACTATTGTACAAATACTTCACCATTCCATAACTTTTTGGGAAGGGGACTGCAGGGCAGACAATATTTGTGGGAAAATCCACAGTCTGGCAGTTCTTCTGCAGGATGGTGCAGCTTGCTCCCCCCATAGCTTAGAAAGGGGGAACACACAGTCAAGTGCTGGGCTGAAGACCAGCAAAATCACTTTCATCGAATCATGGAATCATTAAGGTTGGAAAAGACCTCTGAGATCATCTTGTCCAGCCATCAGCGCATCCTCACCATGGCTGCTAACTTACGTTCCTGAGAGTCACATCTACACACTTCTGAACACCTCCAGGGATGGTGACTCAACCACGTGGCTGGGCAGCCTGTTCCAATGCATCACCAGTCTTTCTGAGAAGAGATTTTTCCTAATATCTAACCTGAACCTCCCCTGGTGCATCTTGAGGCCATTACCTTGGGATCTGTTTCTGTGTGTTCCTATCAGTGCTGGTACACTCAGGGAAAATGTGTGCTCCTGACATGGCCATACTTTTCCATTTGCAACAGGAACACCATGGCCTGCAGCCCCACATCTTGCACTGTAATTGCCTTTTGACAGCTACCTGGATTTACTCATCCATTTCCATTCTTTCCAGTGAAACCTGAAACCAGGTGAAACTTGCTCAGTGTCAGGTTTCACTTCCAGACTGAAATCCAAAGCCAAAAGAAGTCCCAGGTCTTCCAGGGATCAGCGGCCTCTTGTCAGCCCAAGACTCAGACACACGCCCACCTAAGCCAATTTAAAGCTGCACATGGAAATAATATGAATCAAAGTGTTTTCTCATCGCTTTTGGAAGCATTTGCCTTTAACAAATGTTGCTTCCTTTGTATATTCGCCTTTTTGTGTGTCATCTATCAGCTGGAGTCTATTGATCATGCTATTGCACTTACACATGACATGTCTTAGGTACAGGACAAATTCCCATTTTTTAATGGGTGACATAATGATATAAGTCGCACAGAAATTTGCATGACTCACACGAATGTGTCCAAGATAAAGCTCTCACTGGACTGAAAAGTTTCATGTGGGTGAAAAAAAAAGAAAAGGGTACATCCAGTTACACACAAAGTCTGCTCACTGGGACTATTCTAAGTTTTTTGTTGTTGTTGTTTTTACATAATGTATTTTTATAAAAATAAGGAATACCAGCCATAGTTTACTTTGGATAATTACTCTAAGCAGCTGGATTTTGAGGGGATTATGTAAGCTGAAGTAATTGCCAGACTTCTGATATGTGTTCCTTGCTAGCCATAATTTAATTCTATATTAAATGTTCTGGCTTTCACCTTCATTTCCATATGACTTGTGCTTTCTGTTGGGCCAGAGGTGATCAGTAAACTGTAACTATGGCAATCTTGAAATTCTTTCATTCCTAAACCAGCCCTTGGACCCATCTTCTCTTAGGTGTGTATTAAAACTGCCTTAAGGCTGTTCCAGTTTACGCCTGCTTGAGTCCCACAGGGATACCTGTGCAGCTGGGAAGTGTGAGGCTGTCCTTCCTGCACAGATTTTGTTCATTGTTTCAGGGCAAGAATTGTGCCAGCCATAATTCACATTTATTTTGGATAAAAAGTTGTCAGGTGTGGTAGTTTCATCAAGAAGCTGGGGAGTTAAAGGCATGGGAACTACAAAATAAGCTAGAGCCCAATATCTTGAAGGTATCCAATTCTATACATAAGCTTCATTAAATATATCAACGAGAAAAGTGGGAAAAGCACCAATGTGATAAGACACCAGCTGTGAACAGCTCAGCGGTCTACAAAAATGCTTCTGCTGTTGTAGCCACTGGCAGAGTGACCCAGGGGAGGGTAAAGCCATGGCAAGAAATGTGAACAAAAATGTAAATACAGACCCTGCCAAAAAACGTTTATCGTCATTTAAGACTGAATTTTTCAAGCGTATCAAAATTACTGTCCTGCACCATTTCCAAGATATCTACTGTGAAAGCTCAAGATGTGATCAGCCTCAGAAGGGCTTGTCTGGTGCCTGTGGTGGGAGTGAAAGTCTGAAAGCAGAGTTAAGTCACTGTATCAAATCTGAGGAAAATTCCTCATAGGAAAAAGAACTGTTCTTGACTCCTATTGTGATTCCTGGAGAAAGAAATGCTTCAGTCACAGCTGGAGCTCAGCTTCCCTCTTTGCCTGGACTGTGAGAGGACAAAAGGCAAGACCTGGAGAAGTGTGCAGGCATCTCCAGGGCAGTTCCACCTAAAGAAGGACCTGATGATTAGGATGTTCTGTGCAAAGGGGACAAGGGGAAGTGTTTTCAGACTAGAACACGGGAGATTTAGGTTGAATATAAGAAAAAAGCTTTGACAATAAAGGTAGTGAAGCACTGGCACAGGTTGCCCGGAGGTGGATGCCCCGCCTCTGCAGACACTCAAGGTCAGGCTCGGGGGGCTCTGAGCAACCTGATCTGTTGCAGGTGTCCCTGTTCAGTGCAGGGGAGTTGGATTAGATGGCCTTTAAGGGTCCCTTGCAATTCAAACGATTCTATAATTCTACAAAATATGCAGAGCTTTGGGATAAAATTCTCGTCATCTTAAATAAATCTCATAAACTGCCAAAAAAATCCTGTCAGTTCCTTATCCTGGTTCTCCTACAAACAATGAGTTATTAGAGTTCTAATCACTATTTCAAAGGACACTAGCTAGAAGCCAGAGATACTGGGGACCCTGTATGTGGTTTGAGCATTCTTTGTTAGCTTGGTCTGAGGTCATTCATCATCCAATAAAAAATAGCATTTGGGATAAATGGCAGTAAAGTACAGGGTACAGACTTTTCCTCCCTGATAAGAAGTCACGTTTCTTGCTTCATAGTAGGTAATAGGAGCCCACCAGACAACAACCAACCTACTTTCAAACCGCTGATTTATCAACAGAATGGTGAATGTGTTTTCTCTTGATCTAAAAGGCTGCTTCTCATATTTTGCCCCGAATATACCAGTAAGCACTACCTGCTCCACACCTGTATGTTGGATTTGTTTTGCCTTCACCTGCTACTGCTGCTACATTTCACCGATAAGGAGAGGCAACTATTTTCTCTTCTAAGCAGTTATTAAATTACATTTATTTTCTTGTGCTTTTTTTCTCATCTCTCTCTGGAAAAGACCTCACAGTCATGGCTTCATGCCTGACTGATCCACAGAGCCCCATTTCCTGCCCGTTTCTGTTCTCCAGGTAACAAAAGTCGTCTCTCCCTGGTCTCTGAAGTGGAAAAGCTAACTGTTCCCTTCAGAAAGAAAACCCCTTTTGTTCCTACTTTATTACTTACTACTAACGACATTATGAAGGGTCTGCTGGCGTGTTTCTGTCCTTGCTGCTGCTGGGGTGGATCACAGCATTCGCTCAGGGACTCTTTGGGAGTGTGTTCTTCAGAGCATTGCCTTGGGGCGCAGAGCACATGCTGTGTTTCAGGGAAAATCCTCATTACCTTAGTGAGGCTCTGTGTCCTCGGTACTCCAGATGGCTCTTCCTTGCTCACGGAGGATTACCTGGGCTGGAGGATCGCCGTGCGGCAGCAGCCAGGCCCAGTGCCTTAGCAAAGGGCTTTACAAAGCACAGTGTGCAGCTCTCATCTCCACGTCCGCCTAGGGCAAGAGTTATCTCTAATTCACCGCTGTCTGGAATTGCTTGTTATTGATTCCTGTAAATTGTCCTATTTGTCTGAGCGCTGCCCAGATGAACAGCAGACGCCCGAGAAGCCGAAATAGGAGTCAGCCACAGAGTTCAGAGATTAATCTGTCCCTTTGGGGTGCTGAGCAGCCAGAAATTCAAACAGCTTGTTGCAAGGGGCTTAACAATGCAGAACAGCTGATTTCAGATTCAACCATTGAAAACATACATCCATGTTGTTGGATGTTGGAATAATGCTAAATCACTTTAATCTAAACCACATTTGAATGCAACTCTCACAGTTTAAAGGGCACTGAATTAATCTTGTGAGTAACAGAGTTGCCTTGTAAAATGCATTCGTGCGATGTTGTAAGAAACTTATAAGAAACACGACTGTGAAGAGGGCAGCTCTTTGAACTCGTAAACTCTCACTGTTTAGAAATATATGGCTGTTTGAACACGAGTCTAAACGCAGCAGAATCTGAACAAACTGTTCCTCTGCCTTCTTATGTTTTAATGTGCTCATCAGTGGATATTTATGTATGAAGCCTGCAGTAAGCGCAGTCGTCATTTCTCAGCTGTCTCCAATTGGCAGATCGATGAAAAATTTGGTGTGCTCCCACTCAATTGAAAAAAGTAACTAACAGGCTGCTAGATCATTTTCTCTCAACGTTAATCCATCATTATCACCTGAAGTGCATTACTTTGAAGACTGAAGAAGGTCCATATTTCAATTTAAATGATGCCTAACAGGTATAAGCTTGACATTTTCAGTTCCCACTAAGTTTTAAACAGCTGACAACATTTTATTTTGTTGAGAATATATCTTTTCCTCCTTAAGGATTTCTATACAAAGACCTCGCAGTAGGCATGCCTTTATGCTAGCCAGAGACAAGTCTAGTTAGTTGTTCTGCAATGCTTTCATTTTGTAGGGCTTTGAATTATAGTTGTGTAAGAAAGTTTTTCCTTTCTTTTTCCCTCTTTTTTTTTAAATTTTTTTTTATTTTGCTGTTATTTCTTTTTCCTGTTTGCAGCTAAGATCTTTGCAATCTTGAAAAAGAAACATTGCCTGAGATAAGTGCATTGTTTGGGAAGGAAACGTGGGGATCTGAATTTTCAGCAGCCAGATCGATCTGTTGTCTAGTAGTGGTAAAGGAAGGCAGCAGCCCCTTTTGGATGAAATGGCAGAAATGATTTCTATGGACATTCTTTTGGAGCACAGTCCAGGTTATTCAAATCTGCTGTGGAGAAATTCCTACTGTATGTGACCATAAAGACTGCCCGTAGACTGAAGGACAGGGACACTCCATGCCCAGGAGGAGTTTGGAGAGAGATCCCACTTTACCAGAATACTTTCAGCCCTTCCTTGCCTTTCCCCCATCCATATGCAGAAATCCGTGCCATGCACATTACAGTCGCCAAAAGGCTGAGAATGTCAGGTTCACTCAGGCCTCGAGAAGCTGCAGATGTTTCAAATCAAAATGTTACCTTAATAGGAGTAATGAGGTGTTTGAGAGAATATTTTGGCCTGTGCCATTTGAAAGGGAAAAATTATCTTTTCTGTATTTGGGGCATTCTGTTCATTTGAGTACCTTCAGCTCAAACCCTTTCCCATAAGTTATCCAGAAAAGAAAGGTGGTGATTTTTCTCTACAGCAATGATGGTGTAATTTACTACCTTAAAAATATCCAAACACGTGTTGAAGTATTCTGTTTCCAGTGCTAGAAGATTGGGGTGCGGGCACTTTTCAGGGTATGTATGCCACAGTGCCAGGCAGCAGGTGTGGAACTGCCTGTGGGAGGAGAAATCTGGGGAAAAAGTACACCCACATGTACTTTATTTCACTGTGGGCATGGGAAAAGCATGCCTTGCAGCCACCAAATGGATTCCGGTCTGATTCTGTCACGTAGAGAAAATGGTAGCTCCTATTCAGAGAAAGGAAAGAACTGCAGCTGTTGGGACCTGCTGCCTGAAAGGTCATGGGAGAAGACAGAAAACATTTTTACACAGCATCCCACTCTTTCTGGAAGAGTCCTTGGAACCCGGGACACAACATTGGCTGTAATTCACTGCTTAATTTGCAGGACTGTTTTTTTTTTTGCCAGGTTAAACCACACCACCTCCTCACACTACCATTCCTTGGAGAGGCTACCTCATGCCAAGCAGTCTTGCATAGTTAATTATTAACTATACATTAATTTAAAAGAATGTTTTTAAATCATTTCCTTTTGTTTATTTTATGGGGAAAAAAAAATTGAGAACACCAACCCAACTCACATCTGGCCCACCTCCACCCCAATTATAATTGTTCTTTTACTGAGATATTTTGCATAAGATTGTTATTTATGGGAAATTACATGGCTCATTAGCTTCTGGAATAATTGGTATCCACCGGTGTAATCAAATCACAGGCTATAAATAAAAGGAATTTTAAGGTAGAAAATCTTCATTGAGCTTATCTCCAGAAGCATCCTATTTCTGAATGCTTCAAGCCAGCTCAGCAAAATTATGAGTTTCACTTGAAATGTTTACCCATCAGAATGACTCATTCCTATGGGTATTAAAATATCAAATGTTTTAAAGCAAACTGTATGAATATAATATGAACACACTGACCTCCTAAATGTTATTCTCTACTGAGACTAATGAAGACGCAACATAAATAGAAGGGCTGAAAGGAGACACTCAACTGAGCAAGAATAGCAGTTTTTTTAACCTGGAACTTTGTGCAACTTTTTTAGAAGTTACAAATGTGTGTTTTCCTGTCTTTCACGAGTCATAAAACATCATTAATCCCATTCTATTTTATCTGCCTACCTAGGTTTATACTGCATTCCTCACTGTAGTAGCTGAGCCTTATTATCTTAAGGAACTGTATTCATTCATTTATATCATCATTAAGTAATAGGTGCCCTATGAAGATAAAATTCAGTAAGGTGAATTGAATTGGTAGCCAAATATTTAAAGGTCTGAGCCTAACGGGATATTGCAAATTCATTTTCACTGCCTTGGCTAGTGGTGCTTATCAGCTGAAGAGCCAATGGTAAGTACTGATGCCAATAAATAAATAAGACAATTTAAATGTAAGTGTATGTGTGTATGTATATGTGGAGCGAGACAGATAAATAGGCATAAATATTTAAATACATAAATATGTATAAATTTAGGTGACGTCCTTTGAAGAAAAATATTTCAGAGGAGACTGTGAGCTCCTCAGAGGGTGCAGTGGAGTGCATAGTGAAAGGGGTCAAGCTTAGGCTTGAAAACCAGTATTTTATCTACAAGGAAAATGATGGATTAGTTGTTTGTATGTGTATGCATAAAGACACGTGCATGGACAGCTTTAGATCAAAATATATCTTAATTTCCTTGCACTGAAAGTGGAAGATGCTGCTAGACAGATAACATTGGCCAGACTTGCATCAGTGCCCCATGTGTCTGCTGAGTGAAAATCTGCCCAGTCTCTGAGAGTGCAAACCAGGTGCTCTAATTTCTGCCTCCCTCAGCCTCCTTGCTGCTGCTCAGTCTCTCTTTTGTGGTGTTAGAGCTGAGACCCTCTGAGGGAGCGTCCATAAATATATCATTTCTATTCTTCCCACATGTGTTAAAATTCACACTCCGAACCCTCGTGCATTGTCCATATCTGTCCATCATTCATAGCCAAATGAAACAAACGACTATGAATAATGGTAATGTAAAAAGCAGCAGGCAAATGTAATCTGCAGAAATGCTGGGTGGGGAGCAGCATCTCTGACTGTATTTGGCTTGTATTTATATGGGCTGCTATTAATAATAAACATAGTCTGTGCTCCTTTGCCATATGATAACCATCATGTTCAGCATAGAGCTTCAAGATATGGATCTGTCACTGAAACCTCTGAAACAGTGCATACATGGCCAGATCCGAACCATCTGAACTGTTAGAAATACAACTGTTCTGTAAAGTCCACTGCAGAGCCAGGTGCTGCTACCCAGAGAGTAGCATTTACCAGCCCTCCAGAGGAAAAAAGGTCATACTGGGCCAGGGTGCTTTTCAGTACTCAGCTTTCCTTTGGTAATGTTGTTAGACATGCAGAGTATTTAAACAGGGTTTATGGCAACTGGTGAATCAACTGCTGCGAAATGATATGTACAAGGGACCTAAAGAAGGACTAAAAATATAATCCCTAATCTAAAGCATCTGGCATGTTTTCTGGACAGTAGTTTGGTATTACCCAGATGTACTCTCACAGAGCTGTCTATGCAAATCAAAAACATCCATCATACTGAAAGGAGTTTAATTATAAAAATTTTGCTTTTCTAGTAAAAACTGGACTGGGGTTTTAGTTTTTTTCTGATTTCACACCACTTAGCTTCTCCTTTTAAATACATTCTGTAACCCAGAATGTATGCCCATCGCTCTAAAGCTGTTGGAATCGTGACAAAACAAAGCTGATTCCTAAAAATGGAGAAAATCTTGGAAGCATTTATGTTTCTACTGGAATGTTCTAATCAATGCAATGTAATTAATTTGTGAAATTGTGAAAACAGAGAGTATTAAAGAGCATGGGTATGGTGGTGAGTGTGCTCAGGTCCTGAGGACACGTGAGTACTACCTCGCTCCTAGCTGGCAGTGCAATGTGGATGGACTGTTTCTGCAAGCTTTGCCACCTCTGGCAAAGCCACATTACTGATCTTCTTGAGGCAAGCACTTAGATTTCACAGCCCATGTACAAAACCCCACCAACCCATAAGCAGCCAATGTCAACATGATCTTTACACATGATAATTTCTTGCTTATGCTAACCTATTCTATTGGTTGGGGTCTCAGACAGTTTTAGTTGTGCTGCTAAGATGTGCGCTATCAAACTCCAGCCCTGTAGTTTATATATATCTACTGGAACATATGCACTTTTATTAGATCAGCTAGAAAAAGCGTGCAGGTTTTCAAATTCAGATTTGTTTGATAGTTTTGTTGTTGAGGTTTTTTTTAAAATTCTTTGCAAGTGCAACTTATTAGGAGTGTACCTCTTCTCAGGTGGCCCTTATTGTTGCTCTGCCAGGAGCTTGCTATTTTGGGATATCCTTTCCTGTAGAGAAAACAGAAAGCAGCTGTAATTAGTAGATCTGCCTTTATACGTTCTCTGCACTATCCTTGAAGAGTTACTAGTAGTTAGAGACAAGTGGTTGCTACTTGCTTAGCACAAGCATTTGTAGTAGCAGCTGCTCTTTCATTTCTCTGACCTTGAGGAACTGAGCTGAGCTTTTTCTAATAAGAGTTTAAATAATTTTTTTAAATTCCTATATTTTATGGTGATGAATCGCCTTAACTATAGCTAGTGCCTGTAGAAAAGTATAATGCTACATAAGCTATCAGACGGTTCTGAAATTTTTGGGGGTAGGTCTGATTCTGTTGGTAGATCCTGACTTGCAATTTAAGAAACATCAGAGCGAAGTGTTAGGCAGTGAAATTAAGGGCATTTCTCTCAGTGGCCTTTCAATTCAGTATCTGACGTTTCTTACAACACAAGGGTAACCTGGTGTATCTAAGGTGATCCAGGAAACCAAAGAGTCTCATAAATGTGCACAGCTTTCCCTTTTGTGTACCCTGGGGAACGTATTTACTGGGTGCTGGTGTAGAAAGTGCTCAATAGAGACATTGCTACTCCATAGTGTGGGCTGTCTTCATTTTCAGTCTGGCCTAAAAGTCCAAGATTACCTCATTTCCAATGCTTGCTATGGCAGTAACCATCCTCCCTGTGAGCTTTCATATTTGCTAAAGCATCTTTTTCTTTTTCTTTCCCTCGTTGTTATTTAATATTAACGTAAGCTCATTTTAACAGTGCGCCCTATTTATCATTTTGTGAAAATGTGACTAAAGTGGGATGGACGCTGATTTCCACTCTTGAAAGCCACCAGAACATTCCTTTCATATGGCACTGCAATTGGTGGCAAGATCTTCTTTTTGTAAAGAAAATACAGCTTCTACTGAAGTGGGGCGGAACTGTGTAGCTAACTGGACAGCCCTGCAGGTAAATGGGTTCTTAACATTCACTCCAGTTTCTCCACTCTTCTATGAATAGTTAAGTGGAGCTTGAAGTAGCTTTAAAATAATGTGAAGTGCCACTTTACTGTGAAATCCTCTTTTGATTGAGAACCTGTTTCCTTCAGGACAGTAAGGAGAAGACTTCAGTCTGCGTTCTCCACTGAGTCCTTATTTGTAACACAGCTATTCTGATTAACTTTTAATTTAATTTTCTTCCTTTGTTTACTATGGCATGACATTTCTAAGCAAAGCCGTAACTTAATATAGTATGGGCTGATTACTGCTGCTAAATTTCCTCTGTTCGATAATAACCGGACAGGTGGTTAGCCACCATTTTATGAGCAGTTAAACCATTTAGCACATCGCCACTAGTTTTGCATTAGTGCCGACCCTGGGATTCATTACATGGTTCAGCAGTACGGAAGCCTAATGCATTATGCCCCAGCAGGGTTCACCTCAGGCTGAATTCTGCTCAATTTCTGCTCTTCTTATGGCTGCAAAAAAACCAACAGTCTTGCAAGAGCTACACTGCACTGCTTGTCTGTGGACCGTCTTTCTGTGCTTGCTATGAATCCAGTGGTAGTGAACAGAGGACGAGAAAACGTTCGTTCTTGCAATCAGTCGCCCCCACACACGCACCAGCAAAGCTTCCAGCAGTTAGTGCTAACCTCGGTGATGGTGTTTGTCATGTAAATACGCAGCCATTAGAAATATGAGAACCATCTGGTTCCTTTCTGCTCGGAGAGCAAACAGCTATCTGCCAAGGTGGGCTGAAGTCAGATGGAGTACTTCAAGATAAAAGGTTTGTTTTCTTACTGTAGTTTGTCCCAGACACCCGAAATAACTACGTATTTTTTTCCCCTGGTGTTACTGCTAAGTATAGCTGTATGAGGGTCCTTCTCTTTTCTATCAGTCTGCCCTTTGTGCCTCACTGCCTCTTTCATCATTTTCATTTCATTCCAGCCCAGTTCAGCGTTTGCCTCTGAGGAAGGTGCTGAAGCAGCCAATTAACCGTATGCATAGTAAAGATTAATCTTAACCAGAGATCTGATTTTTTAGATGATATTTAATGTATTTCTTTAAGAATGGCTGGGATTTTGCAACTGAGAGCTGCTTCCCAAGAAAAGTGTGGGGGGGGAAGGATTGGGAAAGAGGCATAATTGTGAGAGACTACTATTTTCCCAGAGACTCCTACCCCAGATAAAGAAGTCTTCTAACTAATCAGACAACTTTTCGGGACAGTCCAGTTCTTTAAAGAAGACGATTACATTGGTAATAATGTAGGCAAACTTGTTCTGGTGAATCAGTTTGATTGAATTTTCTATGACTCTGTTAATGCATTGGAACAGGCTGCCCGGGGAAGTGGTGGAGTCACTATCCTTGGAATTCATTTAAGAAACATGGAGGTGTGGCGCTTGGGGACATTGTTTAGCAGGCATGGGTGTGATGGGTTGACAGCTGGACTTGATCTTAGGGGTCTTTTCCAACCTCCTTTGGGTTGTTTGGGCTGACCCTCACTGAGGCTCCTTCCCCCAGCAGGCTGATTTCTGAGAGGCGCTCAGCTGAGTGTGCAGCCAGGATACAAGATGCTGGTGATGTCCCCTGGCACCCCTCTCTTAGGAAAAACTGAAAGCTACTTGTTACAGTTGGAAAGATGAGTGTGATGGAATGGCAAAAGAGACAAACAGGAAAAGAATGCTCACTAATATCCAAAGATCTAGGCTCATGGGGAAAAAACTTCAGTAAGGAGGAATCTCCAGAAAGATATCCTTCCCCAGTGGCAGTCAGCCCTTAAATGGGGTCTAAGAGAGGTACAGCCAGCTCTACCCCTCCCAGTGTGCCTTCACCTGTGCTCCCAGGGCTGACCTGGTCCTTTCCCTGGGTGATCAATCAGTGGTTCAGGCCATGACTCAACAGTTCCCATACACTACTTGATGCTCAAACTTCCAAGAAATTTGCGAAAAGAGAATTTTCTGGCAAGCTGAGGAACAACAGTTTACATGATGGAAATACATTTATTGATGTTTCATTTCTTGCTGCTCAAACATACTTCGGGGCTTCATTTAGCCTGTTGGTTGTTTATATTGGCTACTGACTGTTTACATTAGGTCAATGCACAGGATGGGCTGTTTATACCAGACCAGCAACAAATTCCACAGCACGGAGCTGGAAAGAAAGAAAAATTCAGCTCTGGAAGTAAACAAGTAACAAACCCTGCTATGTGCGGAGTATTCCCTCTTGCCTAAGCAATGACGGGCACCATAACTTTTTAATGGTATGTTAGAAAATACACAGCATGAGGAATTAGTCAAGCACAACGTGAATGGTAAATATGGGGAACAGTGGAACAGAAAGTGTGCGGTCCAAGCTAATGTTTGTCTTCATCTACAGGGGACACAGAAGACCTGTTGGTAAGCGCTTACCCATCTACTTCAGCTGCAAATATAGGTTTGCAGCCCACCTAACTGCAGGTGTAGATGGTTCCATCCGCCCAGCTAAATAAAAAGACTCCTATGTTTCAGTTCTTCTAAATGATCCTAGGAAATCAGAAATCCCTTATTGTTTCTGAAAAATGCAATCTTGATGCTTACATGTTCAGATCTATGTATTTTTCACACATCTTATCCATTTTGTGTGTTTGACTTCTAAACTTCTAATTTTGACTTTCTTTCAATTCTGGGCTGCAGCTACCTGTGCTTCCCCAGCTGTAGTCCCAAGGAGGAGTGCAATGAGGGAGTGCATAAGGTTGAGCAATACCCATCTGAAATAGGACTATTCCACCTTCTGCCATGACCCCTTATGAGCTAGTGAAGAGAAGAGGCATCTCCTGAGGGTGATTTTTTTTTCAGATCAACACAGAAATGGATAAAGTGAATCTGAGGCAGATGCCAACTCTGGCAGCGAAGGCTCCTCAATTACAGACTATTAATTACTGAGGAAGCCTGAATGAGTAACTTGCATTAAGAGGTCTGACTCCTGAATGACTGAAGCAGGGATGGAGGAATCCCATTCCACGTCTCAGCATTCAGTGAGTGCCTGTGTGCAGCAGCCTGGCTGGGACTGCAAAGTAAGCTATTGGCAAATGAGTTTGGTGAGGCTGCACAGAGAATTTGCAAATCCCTTCTACTAATGAAACCCTGCTTTTGGTGCCCAAACCTGTCATCACAGATGGGTTGTTTGGAAACTATGGCAATGCTCCCATGCCTGACTGATCTAATTCCCCTGTCCCCTCTGTGTCTTGTTTGCCACTGCCAGATGTGCATTGCTATGCCTGTGTCATGCAGGATCAACCCAGTTATATTGTTAATGACAGATTTTATTAATGGAGCAACTGATTCAGCATAGCTTGCTGTATTCATCAGGAGCTTGAAGACTACTGCGGCTCCTCTTACTTGCCATCAAACTGAGAAATGGTTCAACAAACTTCTTCCTCTAGAGGTTGGTTTACAATTAACTCTGAACAAGAAATTACTGCCATACTAGTTACTCTGTTTTTCCCTGCAGTAATATCATCAGGATGAATTTAATATGCTATCAAAGTTTTGGCTGGGTTTTAGGTTTTACATGAACCATTCTCAAACACCCTGTAGTTCCATCATTGAGTCACCAGGCACCTCATTTGCCAGGTCTACCCAAGGTTAGCATTTCTTTCTTGCTCTTCTTACGGCCATTGCTAATAGCCTTAAAACTCACCATCTTTTGCATTTGAAATATTCCAGTGAAATGATAAAAGAAAATTATTCATGAAATAGGCAATGTTGGACAGATTCCTGACAGTTACACAAGAAGGAACTGAACCTCTCAGAGAAACAGAAGCTCTTAAATTTTGGCAGCATTCAGTAAACTGTCTTACATTAATAAATAACTGACACAGTTTTAAACTTTTTTCTCCTTTACAGATGCCTCTCACTTGGCAGCTGGCCTCTTTGCAGCCAAGACAGGAGTAAAAACTCCTGATGATTTCAGCTGGCCTTAGGGTCAGGAGGCTGCCACGAGATTGCAGGATGCTGCAGTGCAGCACGGGGGGGAGCAGAGAGCAACAGCCATTCGGAGAAGCCCCCATGAGTGAAAAGGTTCAGTCTGATCTTCTTTAAAAGCTTTTCTCAGCTTTTTAATCTCAGGCATGGATGCACTCTGTGGGGATCTGCTTCCAGAACTGCTTTGCTGACTCTCTTTGCTCATATTTCATTCTAAGAAAAACAAGCTTTGTGGTACGTGGCAGCTGTGGGTCAGATTTGGGGAGGTGAGGTGTGCATCCAGGCAAATCAATACTTGCCAGAGGGGATAAGCGGCTGTACCTTTCTTTTCCCTTTCCCCTATTTTAGCTCCCCTTCACCTCATGTGATGCAGTCTCACACATTGTGAGATATTGTACAGCTGCTAGTGCTGCATCTATTTCTTGGTGCCCACTGAATTCAGGGGAAGGAAGCATGTCCCTTGCAGCTTATAGACCTGTAGCCAGCGTGCAGGGGCACAGGCACACCTAAAATAGGAAGAATAAAAATCCCACTCCTGCAGTTAAACCTCAAGTTGCAGCCTCAGCACTGTCATCTTTTTTTTTTTCCTCTGATGTTTGAATTTTGGTAAAGTGCACAACACAGACTCCATGATGGTTTTGCATGAAAATTCAGAGCACATCCCAGCAATGTGGCATCTACTGATACCACCCTAGGGAATTTCATTTGCCTCCTGTAGGATTGAGCCTGCAGCTCAAGCCCTGGCTTTTTCATTCAATGTATGTAGATTACTCTGAAAGTAATGCCTCATATTTATTTCCATGGAAACTACAACAGATACAAAGAGCACAATAACGCTACTTGATAAATTCTCAGCTACAAAACACTGTTTTTCAATGTAGTCATTGCTGTTAATGGATTTGTGCAGATGAGCTGGTTGAGATGCTCTTCATTTTGTGGTGTGACAGCTGTGTATGGTCATCCGGAACATGGCTTGTCTTTCACATCACTGTTGTCACTGCTGAAACACGCCACCTACCACATCACTGTGCTCACATCCACTGTTTGGTCTCCACAGTTGTTCAGAAAATGTCCATAAATGTCAATGGGTTCCATTCAACCTCTACTGTCAGACCACCACCATCTGCCTCTGATGTTGTGGGCCAATGTGATAAAATAGGATGCATCACTTTTGGAGCAGCTCCTAAATTAGGAGTAAATCAGTACTTGAACCATAGTAACTGAAACAGAAATTTCCCCTTAGCAAATGTGCTACTGTTTCATTGGGCTCTTTACTTGCTTGCTTAATGTAACAAATGCACTAGTTTTCTAACAACAACTTTAAACATCATTCATCAATAAATCCATTGCACTGCTCAGCTTGTATTACATGCCACTGATTAACTACCATTAAATTAGCAGTTAGTGTAATCAGATATAAACATTCCTTTGTGGCTAAGCTGTTAAACTTTTTTTCCTTTTTACAATTGCATGTAACACATGTCGGCACGAGACAGGCTCTGTAATTTCACATTACTGCAGCTAAATTATGTTTGTGGGCTCCAGAAACGCTTCTGGTGCTACCAGGCTCATAAACACCTACCTGGCAGGGAAAAGCTACAACTTCTGCCCCAGAGCACTGGGGAGTTAACAGAATTCAGCATAGTACAGTGACTGAATTTACTGCACGAGTGTATGCATGGGCTATGGACAAGCGATTGATATGAGAAGCTCAGAACTGCCCTTCTTTAGTGATTTTCACCCTGGGTCATGTTATTAATGGATGTAAGCAAGCCAACATCCACCTTGCTATGAGGGGACATGACAGAAAAGCAGACATCTGGAGTTTAAAAGGAGAGCAGTGTAACTCTATGATTTTCAGCTCGAGGAACTAGGAGCTACTTCAGGCTGTAGGACTCAGAAGTGAATTCTGATTCTACAAACAGAAAAATTTATAGGTGCTTACTTGTACCACAGAATAACTATATTTTATGTGTAGGCCTCAATTTTTAGGCATTTTGGAAAATCTTTTTAGACAAACAAAACACACAGCTGCAGTGATACTCAGAAGCCATTTTCCTCTGTGCCTGCGCAGTACAGAACACATAGAAATATTGATGCGAATTGTGAGCTGAGGATTGAGATACTAAGGTGAGTGTTTTAAAATTCAATCTTGCTTCTTTAAGAAAACATAACAAGCAATGCACGTCGTTCAAGGTTTGGCTTTTGTTTGCATTTTTTGTTCTTTTTTCTTTCTTTTTTATTTTAGTTGTACTGCTTGGAAATAGGGCATGGATTGCTACACTTTGATAATGTGCTGTCACTTGCTTTCATGGAAACCTGTAGTTTCTCCAGCTTTGTTCAGACAGCTTTCCTGGGTTGTCAGCCTTAAAGTGGGAAAGAGAGAATTCAGCTTAGCTGCGTATGTTGTCTGATATTATGCTCAGTTTGATGATTTGAGAAACACATGATACAAATGACTTGGGTTTCCAAAACCTAATAGTAGGCAACTCTCCAAACTTATTTTCTCTCCCTATGAAAAAAAGTAATTTACTCGGCTGCTCTTAACGCTTTCTTCAGGGGGTGTAAACCCATAGAAACTGGATTAGTATGTTGACTCCCTCAATTAACTTTAATCTAATATCCTGCCTATTTAAATTAGTGTAAACATTGGTGTATAGGGCTAAGGGAAAGAGTTGAACTGAAAAAGATTTATTTAAGGATTAGTGTAGTAGCTAAATTAGAATTAAATCCAGGAAGTAAACATCCCAGCAATGCAAGTTGTGGGAAACAAGAGACCACAGCAAAGATCAGCGGTTTGAAACAATACTGTGCCACCATGGTAAGAGAAAGGCAGAAGGGGAGTAACAAGTAAATCAAGCATTGCTGTACAAATAACACTGAGCTTATTACTTGCCACACAGGTTGTGGAGAAAACTCCCAATTAAGTGCTATAGAAATAAACTTGTATCCTCCCTGTCTTCCTCATTGATTTGCTTGGCTGAATTACGTTGTGAACCAAAGCACACAGAGCAATTAAAATATGAAAAAAGGATACACTTGTAGAAGAGTCTCTGAAGGCACAGAAATCCTTGCTTGCTGCCATCAGATCTGTTACAACATCTAGCAGTACTTTGCAAGAGCCTTTGGATGATTAAAAAAAGAAAAACCATGCAACTTCACCCTATAGCATTAGGAATCATATTCTTTTCTGGTAGTTATACTAGTGTGAAAAAGTCTTCTCTGACTTAGCAGAGATTTTTGTCTTTGTTCTGTCCAGAAACACCCCAATGCTTTGCACAGAACATGGCTGGGCCCTTGATTTCAGTTTACCCTGCAAGGCAGCGTGCAGCAGACCAAGACTTGCTCAGCTGTGCTGCTGGTACAGAGAGTTCTTTGAGGGGCTCAGCTCAGTGTGAGGCTGCCCTGTCTTGACATTTACCAAAGGCTTTAGGGCAGCTGTGGTCTCTATCCACTGCTCTGAGAGCTGGCCAGGTGTTCCTTCACCTGCATCTTTGTCTTCTGTGAAACGAATGGTTAAGGTTTGAATACAGTCCTAAATGATGCATCTCGGACCCCAGGGGTCCTCTGTGGGCCTAATGCCAAAAGGATGACTGTATCCTCTGACTCTGGAAAGCTGCCTCCAGAATTCAAATAAAAATACTAAGCCTGGCTCTAGGCACTTTGCTTAGTGATAACTCAGACAGAAACATGCCATCTACTGAATTACTACTCTGAGACCTGAATTTTTGTTGGCAACCTGTCTTCCAGATTTACCAACTTAATCAAATTCTTCTGAATAAGTGATAAAAATCTCACAAAAATCCAGCCTAGGGTAGTATGGCCAAAGGCCGCTTTGCTTGACTAATTTATAGCTTCGTGAAGGACCTGCTCACTCAATAAATGCAGCTTTAACTGCTTTTCTTATAACCCAAGACAGTTAGCAAATATTGGATGTCTTATTTGCTATCAGTGCTTATTGACTGACAGAGAAGTGGCCCCTCACTGCAGTGCTCCCTGAGGCGAGTCACAGGGTGCTGCCAAGGAGCCAAGTAGCCATGAGGGCCTGGTGTGAGGGGAGGCCCAGGCCTGGCAGCTGTCAGGGCAGTGCTGGGAGCACGCGTGGGTGGATCCACTCCAGCAGAACACACAGATTGCTTCTCGGCCACGTATATAACCCAAGTTTTAATTGTTTTGGCAGTTTCTTTGCACTTCAGACCCCCAGAAGGCTGAAAAGATCCAGCCAGCTTATTCTGAAGGAAAATGTCTGCGTTTCAGTAATGCAAGCCTCTCACGTGAGCTATCGTCTTGCAAAGGCAGGCAGCTTAGCATTTCATCTTTCTGGCTAAAGCAGCTTTTAACAAGCTCTTTCTTGGCAAAAGGTTTTGGAATTAACGATGGCTGAAACACACCATGTGTCTCAGCAGCATACTTTGCATGAACTGGCACCCTGCTTGGCAGGAGATGCAAAGAAATGTTGGCCCAGGGGTGATGTGGATGAACACTCACAGTGCCTCTGTGAAGGGGCTGGTGGGGGGAGGAGGACTGTGGCACCCCTGCTTATGCTGCCTTTGCTCCACAGGCAGGCCATGATTTGTTCGAAGAAACAGAGCTCAGTGTCTACCCTCAGGGCTGAGATGCTCCTACACCACACAGCTGGCACAAGCCATCTGACATGTCCTCTTCCCACAGCACATGACCTGAATCAGGATCAGGCTTGTGTCCATCTCTAGTTGTATTGGGCCATCTGTTTTAAGGCTCTGTTGCTCTTTTTCATAGTATGCAGTATCTTGCTTTTGGAGTAGTGCCCCGGGGCCAGTCACTGATGCCTTCCTCATACCTAGGAGATCTGAATTTTTCTGGCAACAATTGAGGACTTAGATCTTTTATTACAGTCCTTTCATCAAATACTAGAGAAAAGAGGTCTTATTATAAACATGAACAGGGACTGATATGTGTAGGAATAGCAAAATCTGCCCAAAGATCAACTCAGTGAAGTACCACATTGTATAAATAATATCTCTGCTTAATTCTACTGAGTTTGAGTCCTACAGAGTTACAAGAGGCTTCCTAGTTCTAAGTGGAGTAAAAAGAAGGCAGGCACACAGAGTACTATTGCAAAGCTAAGTCCCATATTCTCATTTCTGAAAATCATATCTGGAGGGCCCTCAGCTGAGAAATGCTGGACCCATTTGGAGACTGTGCTGCACTCTACAGCTACCTGAAAGGTTATGGTGAGGTGGAGGTCAGCCTCTTCTCCCACGTAACAGAAATAGGATAAGAGGTAATGGCCTCAAGTTGTGCCAGGGGAGGTTCAGGTTGGATCTTAGGAAATGTTTCTCAGGAGAAGTGGTGAGGCACTGGAACAAGCTGTCCAGGGTGATGGTGAAGTCACTATCCCTGGAGGTTTTCAAGAAAAGGGTAGATATATCGCTGAGTGACATTGTTTACAACAGTCCCAGGCATAGGTTGATGGACTAGATGATCCTAGTGGTCTTTCCAACCTTAATAATTCTATGATTCTATGCTGCCTCTATGGATGTTTGCCATATCAGTAGCTTACCAGTAGCTTGGCAAGAGGAAGCTTTTGCTTTACTGCAACAGAATACTTAAGCTAACCTGGCATCTCTGATATTGGTTCCTCAGTCTGTTTCCCTGTGTGGCCACAGCATCACTTGTGCTGGCTGGAGGGAGATGGTTTAGGAGTGAAGGGATGAGGTGGCTAGAGGAGGAGAAAGCAGTGCTACCACTGTGGTTTAGCTCACTTATGGCGAGACTGTGATGCAGAACACATGCAATTCAGAGAGACTTTTGGTACTGACATCAACAGATTTTTGGAGCAGATTAGAGGGAGGATCAATATGGGAAAAGCTAATTTACTTGTGGTGTCTTGCAGCACATTGCATTAATCCTGTATATATATACACACGTATTAAAAAAATGCATCCGAGTAGCGGTTTCCTTCCCTTGTTTAAATAAATTCAACTGCCCAGCTTCTGAATTCCCCCTGAAAGCAATCCACAATAGCTGGCCCTATTTGTTGAAAAGTCAGCAGGAATGTTTCAGCCGGCGTGGGATATTAGTGTAGGAAGCCACTGCTGGGTTGGTTCTCCTTGTTCTTGTTACTGGCTATAGAGTTTCACAGCCTGGGATATTAGTAAATATTTATGTTTAATTACTTTCACTTAAGAAAAACAACCACAGCCAAGAAAACTACAGAGCAATTTAATGGGTTTTAACTTACCACACTAAACCGCCTTCTTAAACATAATGAATTATATGAAGTCATCCGGTTTCAGACTCTTAAAGAGGTAATTTAATTCAAATAAGGTTGCATATTACTAGCATCAGAGTCTGAAAACATTTATAGTGCCAGTAACTGTTCCATTGCCCTGGGTTATTCTACAGCCTGAAAGACAATAACAAGCTAAGCTTAGAAAAGTGTGCTGTGGTTTGGTATAACTGATAGATGAAATTGCTAGGTTCATCGCCTCAGGCAAGAAGCTCTGGATGAGTGTGTTGGAGTCTTCTTTTACATAACACAGACTGAGTTAAAACAAAAACAGGAAAGTAAATAAGGCATTAGCTGCTCAGCAACATTGCTTTTGAACCTTTTCCGGACAAAAACTGCTTACAAAATAACTTTGCGGGTTTCTTCCCTCTGGTTTCTAGCTACAGTACTGCCTGCCTTTTGTACACATGGTGATTAGGTTCCAGAATATGTCCTTTGATCCATTGCTGCTATATAAAATAAAGACACTTCTGTTCTTCAGCAGCACTGGAGTTCATACTCAGGGAGAAAAAAAAAAAGGGGGAAAATGCGCTAGCTGTACCACTCTTCTCTCTGACAGGTAATCTAATAGAAAGAACTAAAGTAAAATGGCTCTACTCTTCCCTCTGGAGATCTCCAAGTGCTGTGCAACGTGTAGGATTAGAAATATCCAGCGCAATAATTTTTTTTTCCCAAGAGACAAGCTTATTCATTTGAGTTTGGCAGTTAAGAGCCAGAAAGTTTTGCCACATAGGCTGTAAAACTTTGTGAGGCTTTCAGTGTCTTTTAATTTGTCCTCTAAAGTAATTGCATACTCTAAAGCTCCTTACTGGGCTTAAGGGCTTTATTTGCCTAGGACAATTGCACACCTTGTGAAAAAAAGACGTAATCCAAATCCCAAGCTTGGTTCTGCCAGCCTCCCAGATGTCGACTGCCAAACTTGCTAAGGCTGCTAGATGTTGATTGCTAAGGATGTGTTCTGTGTGTATGTCTATTGACATGTTAGGCAGAAGGTGTGTTCTTTATGTTTCTGGGAAGTCTGATAAACAACTCACTTTTTGCAACTTCACTCATCTATTATGAGCACACATATTGAATGCAAACTGAGGAAACATTACTACTTTAAAAATCGCTGCAAATGGCGTAAGTAGTCCACATATAAACACAGTGCAGTCACACTTTAACTGTACCCTATAACTAGTTGTAATAATAATACTTTGACAACTTTTTAGTAGGACTGTAAGTATAGACAGCATTGAATTTAACTAGGTTTGACTTCAGAGCTTATGAGGTCTTGGTGAAACGACAGTATGAGAGCATTTGACACAATTTTCCAGTCATTTTGTACTTTGAATGCGTTTTTGTACTGATTAAAGTCTTACCTGAGAATCCATTCATGCCACTTTAGCCTTGAAGGAATTCCATGCATTTCAAGTATACTGATTAAAGAGGCACGTCCAACACGTGGGCCACACGTGGCCTGGCCCAGCTCACACTGCAACTGCCCCCTGCCCCACGCCATCATGGCAGTGACTCTGCCTCACCAAGCAACAATCACTCAGCTATTAACCTCATGTGGGCTGAAAGCAGGGCTCAGGCTGCAGTGCAGTGCTAACTTGAATTATGGCAAATAAGTTTGTAGATTTTGATACACTGGTTAAACACAGTCCTGTGAACAGCAAAAACTATGCAGCTGTGCTTTCCGCTGTGATAAAGGAATCTTGAGAACAGGTTTCAAAATTGCCAAAAAAGAAATCAATTTTTTGGTTTATCTGTGACTTCATTTTCATTTGACATAAAGACGTTAGCTGCGAGTTTTCAAATGGAATGTATAGGGTCGCAATCCAAAATTTGATCATGTCTCTTTACCCAACTTCTATAAGCCCTCTCTTACCACAGAGATATACCCCTCACCTCACAGCCATGCCTTACAAATGCCACTGCTTTTGGGCAGTACATACATTTGTGAACAATCATTATCAAGGATGAAGTACAGGAAGAGTTAAACTTCATCAAAAATTTCTGACAAACACCTTGAGAGCTCACTGTGAATTGCAACTGCTGCCATCGCACCAGTCTGGTGAGCTAGTGTCGCAAAAACAAGGTCATATCCCATGAGCTTTATGGTTTTGTTGCTCTCTTTATTGTACATTTCAATTTAAAAAGAACATGAAAATGGGTTTTGTGATTTAAATACATTAACCATTTTTTCTAGTCTATGAGGGCTGCTCTGTAAATAACGCCTCTTGTTTTATTCTGTTGGCTCACTATGTCAGAGGTGGACACTGGTGGTACAGCAGTAGAGGTTGAACCTTCCCACCAATATCCCATTACATGTTGTTGCTGTGTGACAGATGGCAGCAGAGCGGCAGTCTGACACAATGGCATCTGATATGGAAGTATGTATGAAGCAAAGGTGTATCGCTGAACTCCTCTATGTAGAAAAAATGGCACCCACTGACATTCATCGATGGTTGCTGCACATTTATGGAGACGAAACAGTGGATGTGAGCACTGTGAGGCAGTGAGTGGTGCATTTCAGCAGTGGTGACAGCAACAGTGGGTCACCTCTGCTGGTGCAGATTGCTATGAGCGTGGCATGCAGGCTGTTGTTCATTACTGGTGAAAATGCACAGTTAGCAGCAGTGACTGTGTTAAGAAATAGCGTTTTGTAGCTGAGAATTTGCTCTGTTAGTGTTGTTATGCTTTTTGCATCAGCTGAAGTTTCCATGGGAACTTGAACACACATGGATTAAAGAGCCATCAATACTTCTAAGGGTAGCAATATCAGCTTTTGGATCATTTTAAATACTTGGAGGTAGCTTTGCAGGACAACAAGGGGTTTCTCTCTATTACAAGCCCGTGGAATAGAGACTATCTCCTTTCAGGGGACACAGCATCTGGAGAAATACAAGCATGAGCCTGCATACTCTGCAAACTTTGAGTACAATAATACATTAATTGCAAGCTTCCATTCACATCCAAGTCACACTTAACACTAACTAATTGCATGGTTTAAAATTTTACTTTCATAATGCAAAAATTACCTTAGGAGAACATTTTTAAACATGCTCAATGAAGGTGTGATTTCTTCTTTAAAAGGAGCTATGTGTAAAGTTGGTTAGATGATCTCATGGAAAACTTCTGATAGAATTAAAGGGGAACGTAGAGCATTGGAAAGAAATAGTCTTCATTAGAAAGGATTGCATTTAAACCTTTCAAGATGAGTGATGAGTTTATTTTGTTTCACTTCAAATTTGAGTCGGTTGTTGAATGGAGCTTAGACGTTATTTCTTGTCAGGATCTATCAAAACAACCCTGAGATCACTAAGGCATTTAAGCAAGTTGAGTGGGAAACTGTCATTGTTTGCTGT
Organism: Gallus gallus; assembly: GCF_016699485.2. Classification (NCBI taxonomy): domain Eukaryota; kingdom Metazoa; phylum Chordata; class Aves; order Galliformes; family Phasianidae; genus Gallus; species Gallus gallus. The sequence continues at coordinate 23,007,581 of NC_052534.1, forward strand.
GTTGCAATTTTTCCAAGTCTAAAAATGGTATTCACTTCTGTGGGTACTTAGACATCTTCTAGGAGAACTAATTTCATTTAAGCTCATGGTTAGTAATCAGTCTGGAAATGAAACCATTAATTTTAATGCAGTAAGTGCACGTGTACATTAAATTTTATTGCGTAGACTGAATTTAAAAGGGCAAAAGTAGAGCAGTTTCAGGCCAGCGCCAAGTTGCAGGTGCCTGTACTTTACTGCTCACCAAGAAAAAGCTCAGTGGCACTGAAGGAAATTTCAGTGCTGCACGTCACTGAAACAAAATGGAAGGGTTTCAGGAAGATTTGGATCAAGCTTTTGGACTGCACAGATTTTGAGCAGGATTCTCTCATCTAGACATATAGTACCTGTAAAGTGCACAACAGGTTTCTGACTGTGTATTACCACTGTAATCAATAATGACACCGATTTAATCAGTCCTGAAACTTGATGCTCAAGCTTGATAATGTAAAAATCTGCTGAGCCGTATACAAACGCATTAAAGAAAGCATAATGATGAATGAATCAAAGCCAAAAATATTTCCATTTTTTAAAGGCTTCCAAACATTTTACATGCTGTATGATCATACACAGTTGAGGCATCACATTTCAAGTTAAAATCAGACATTTAGTTATAACTTTGAATATGCGGGCTGGAATCAAACACAATATTTTCATATTACTTGAGTTTAGGCTGTCTTTGTGTTTTCATGTTTGTGTTCAAAAGAAAGGAAATCCGTGATACCAAGACAAGTAATCTGTGTTCTGAGCCAGTAAATCCTCAGGGAATTTGAAGCAGGTAGATTGTAAGAGGCCCGTTTAGGTGTCTGAAAAGCAATGGGTGACACTGGGAGGATCTTAATGAGAGTTGCAGGTGCTCAGCTTTTTGGACGAGGTCATTTCCCATGTGTTGGCACGATGACAAATATGGAAGATGGAATGGTTCTTGTAAGTCACAACTCAGTAATATATGCGCCTTAACTGGAAACAGCTGAAAAGATACCTGTAGGGTGCATGTGGTGCCCCGACATATCCTAAACACTGCAAGCAAGTCGAAGCATCATTAGAATAATAGATGCAAATAAGAACCTGCTAGTCAGCGAACAACAGCAGCTCCTTTCCAAGCCTTACCTTTCAGTTACATGTGTAATAAAGAAGTCCTGTGGCTTTGTTACCATCTGCACTGGAGGAAAAAAACCAAACAAACAAAACCACTGTGCCAATTCAAGCCATTTGTATTTCATTTTAACAAGAAAAAAATGCACAGGTAGAAACTGTGGAGAATGGAAAGACTGAAGATGTTTCATAGCCTTCTAGGAAACCACAACTTTGGCAACATCTCCAGCTGTGGGCCAAGCCTAAGACACTATCTAAAATCACCTCAGTTGCCTTGTGTTTCTCTTGATCAGTGTTTGCAGTCACAGCTAAATCATTCAATACAATTCCTTTGAACAGCCATTCAAATGAGACCGAGCATTTACATTTCACGTGGATCATTATTAAGGTTTCAAGCTATCAATAGGACCAACACAGGAAAACGTCACAATTAGAGCTGAAAGTCTCCAAGAGAATGTGTGAGAAGAACGGCTAATATTAGGGGACCAGTAATACGTTCCTGGCTGGCTTTTGATTCTGCTTAGCAAACAAGAATGATTTTGAGTGTTGAATGAAGAAGCAAGCTACAGAACCTGCACCATGCACTTAAGCTACAGCTGGCTGGAATATTATATGCCTGAAGGCAACATTTCTAAGTTCAAAGGTAACCATTTGGGTTTTTATAAAGAAAATTAGTCGTACGGTGTATTTGATTTAGTATACTGCTACACAGTCCAGCTTCTAATTGAAATGTATTAAAAAATAACCTTAATTCCACTGACGGCATGCAGTTTCCTAGAGAGCTGAATGCTTACTAGTAAACATCAGTCCTCTGGGCCAGGTCTAGAAGACAGAGGTCAGAACTTCTGTAAGTTAATATTTTTCAAGGCACTCTAAAGACTTCCCATTACCTACCCAATGTAAATTGTTTACAGCCTGCTCCGAAGAGGAACTCCCCTGCAGTACTTTGGCCATGCCTGTAAACTGATAAAAAACCTTTCCCTGGAAACCTCCCCTGCTGAACCTCTCCATAATATTTTATTGTCTTCGATCCTATGTGTATGCACAGGGATCCTTTCTGGTAAAAACGCAGGCAATAAATAACGCTGTGCATGGAGAGGTCTATGTGCTGAACCATATTAGGAGTGACTGTAGCATTTTGTAGTTCTTGCTGTTGGATTACAAGGGGAAAGGGAGCCTTCTAATGCTGCTCCAAATGCCAGCACACGCTGGCCTGCAAAGCTGTCACGCAGAATTTGCATGTGATTTCAGACACTTCAGTATGACCTGGTTAGATTTTATTTCTTATAATCATGGGGCTCTAAATATATATATTTTTAAGTGAGCTTTTAGAAAGTGAGGAAAACCTAGGCTGCACAATGAGGTATTGAGAACCATGTGTTCCATGGTACAGAAAGATACGTTACGATTCTTATCTTTGTGAGACTGTGAAAAAATAGTTCTTTGTCCTCAGACTCATTAAAAAGTTATTTAATAAAGAACTTGAAACCATTATCAATATTTACAAAAGAAATGCTTGAGAGCTGACTTATGTGTTTTGAAATTCACAGAAGGCTCAGTGCATTGAAGCAACAATATACGTGATAGGAAGTATAGCTGACATTTTCCAAATATAAAAACCAGATGATGGAAGGTTTAATTTCTATGAATTGGAGCAGTAGCTGAGAGCCTGCTAATCTCTCAGGAATATTTTCAGCCTATCAGGGTGCTCAAAGAATATGAAACGTTCAGCATTTCTGGAAAAGATCGTGCTAGATTCAAATGGGGCTCCAGACTTGGACCTACATTTGAGGACTAAAACATTTTTAAGAGTTCTTTTTCCCATATAACAGTGTGTTCTTGAAACTTATCAGGATGAATGGAGAGTATACAGGAATGTTCTATGAATGACGGAGTGTTTTATTAAACAATTATATTTTCTACTTTGTAAACAATGCTGCTGACTTTACTGGCTGGCAGATATTAAGATTTAGAGAAAGATTGCAATAAAAAGCGTCCTGCAAACTATAACCACATCTGGCTCTGGATGCACCCATAAAGCATTGACAAAATGCTGGGAGAAGAACACCTCCACAGTGGGCCATAGCCATTCACCACCTCTCTAAGCACCTGTGCCCCAAATTCAGCTGCTTAGCAGTGTCCAGAACCTGAGAAGTCTTCCAAAATCGTTTCAACCCTTAACTGACAGATGCCTGAATCCTGTTGGCATGTCAGCCTCTGCCAGCAAAGTGTCTCTGTTTCTTTCATCAATATCAGCATTCTGTTTGGACCAGTGTCTGACTACAAATTCCCTTATACAGCTCCTGCTAAAACAAACAAACAAACAAACAAACAAAAACCCCACTGCAGTAGGAATAATTTCCATATAATAAGGACAGGGACCAGTCTTAGTAGGTGTGATGGAAGGGATCCCATGCGTGAATACAATTGCTGTCCTGACAAAGTACTGCAGCAAGAGAAGAGGGACAAGGGATGAACTCTGGCATAGAGATTTAGGTATGGGTATCCCCTGTATCACAGGTTTCAATCCTAGCCTTCAGACTGCACAATTAGATAGCAGTACAGAACCTTGGCCTCTGCTGTTTCAAAGGAGCCACCTGCCCAGTGGTATCTTCAAGTCTAAATCCCAAGTGCAGAAATATCCCTTGTCAAGCATAAAAGATGGCTTTCTATTGCTCTTTATTCATGCTGATGACATTAAGCAGCTCTTTTCTCAGCCCGATGGCTGTCTTGAGCCTCTTCTATAGGCAGTTCCTGCTCCTGGGATGTCCAGGTTCTTCTGGTGCATAACACAAAGATGCAAATTGTAGAGTGACATGACACTGTGAATTTGGCCGTCGAAGTGCCAAGGTGTCTCTTGTAAATCTATAGCCCCAAGTCTCACTCATACCAGTACCACTCAGAAATAAGGGATCAGCACTGAAGAATGGAATCAGGGCTAGAAATACTAAGTACTGTGTTTGGGCAGTAGTAACCATTACAACCTAGGGCAGGAGCCCTGCACGAGCACACTGATTCTATAGTACATATATACTCAATATTACTGCAGGAGTATTTATGTCTGAGAAGTCTTATCCAGCATCCAACTGCACTCACAAAGACACAGTTATCAAAGTAGTTATCAGAGATGTGCATCCACATGACATGAAAATCATGTTTTACAGTGCAGATCCTAAAGTACTTACAAGTACTCTGTCTTTGGCAGTTGTTTTATATACATTTTGCAGTGCTGATGCTCTTTCTGCTGTGAGTATCCTACACTGCTCTTGCTGTCATAGCTATACATTTCCTACACTATAGCAACAGTCAATTGAAAAATTATTAAGACTAAAGACTAAAAAAAAATCTCACATATTTATTTTTTCATGTTTAATTACATTCCAGAGACCTTATGCTTCAGGAGATATGAAAAACATCTATCTGGAATGAAGAGATGGCAACAAGGTCACCAAAGGGATGCAGCCAGATGCAAAGGGCAGAAGCCCTACCACCGAGCACAGAAGTTTCTGATATGGTGAGGCACTCAGTCAATATGCTAAGGCTGATCTTTAAGCAGTAGTTGGTTGAGCTGTGTAATACATACATCTGGAAACTGCCTGCATATCACAGCGAATATGAGCAGAGCAGGCTGCTCCTATATTTGTGTCCCATGTGTTAGCTTTGATTTGATTTTGTGTTTGGGTGGGAAAGGGAAAGAGGAAATACTCCGACATTTTCACATGCCTTTACTTTTTATTGACTCTGAGAAACAATTCAAACATCTTGTCTGTTCAAATGAGAGGCTGTCAAATGTCCCCATGTCTTGCCTACCCACAGTCTTGGGTATTCTCACAGAAAGTACCACATAATTCCCTCTACTCAACACTGGTGAGGCCACACCTTAAACACTGTGTTCAGTTTTGGGCTCCTCAATGAAAAAAAGACGTTGAGGCTCTGGAGCATGTTTAGAGAAGGGCAACTCCTGGTAAGGGAGTGAAGTGGCCTTATGAGGAGTGGCTGAAGGAGCTGGGATTGTTTAGTCTGGAGAAGAGAAGGCTCAGGGGAGACCTTATCACTCTCTACAACTACCTCAGGGGAGGTTGTGGTGAGATGGGAGTTGGCCTCTTCTCCCACGTAACTAGCAATAGAACAAGAGATAATGACCTCAAGTTGCACCGGAGGAAATTTAGGTTGGATGTTAGGAAAAATTTCTTCTCTGAAAGAGTGTTTAGGTGCTGGAACTGCTGCCCAGGGAGGTGGTGGAGTCACTGTCCCTGGAAGAAGAAATGTTTAGATGTTGCAGTAAGAGACATGGCTTAGTGAGGAAATATTGGTGGTAGGTGAATGGTGGGACTGAAGATCTTGGAGGTCTTTTCAAGCCTTGGTGATTCTATGATTCTGTGAGTCTATAATGACATTCCCATCTCTGAAAAAAACTACCGCAGTTATCATAGAATCACACAATCATAGAATGGCTTGGGTTGGAAAGGACCTCAAAGATAATTTTGTTCTAGCCCCCTGCTGCTGGCTGGGCTGCCAGCCCTGCCAGCATCCTTGGAAGCTGGTTGACACCAAAAGCAAAGGAAGAAATTACAGATCCAGGTCTTCTTTTTTGCCACGTCTTTGAAAACTGGTAGATGGCAAGAAGCCATCTTCTCTGCACAAAATACTCAGCTTCTCATTCTGCCTACTGCTCCGTGCTGGTGAAACAAGCAAGAGTCAGACAACCTCCTGCTGTATCTCTCCAGTCTGGCCCTTGCATTTCTGTCCTGATTTGAATCCAAAATAGTTTAGGTCCTCCAAAAAAAAACTGTCACTTCTGCAAAAGATTTTATGTCCTGGATAAAGATAAATGTCAGTATCTTCTAAAACCACAGATTTAAAAGCTCACAGATCCTAAAGCTCTTAGAGTCTATGGAAACAAAAGGATTAAAATCAAAACGCTGGTGGTGATTAATTCCACCCAGATTAACAAAATGACAGCTTCTGTTAATTGTCCTTAGGACTGGGAGGAAATGAATCAGCGCTGCCCTGCTGGAAGTGGCTCAGGACAGTGGCTGCTCTGGGCCTCAGGTTCTGGAGGATGAGGCTGGGGCTGAGGAGCTGCTGATTTCTCTGCTGGCAGGTGAAAGGAGCGGCAGCAATGACCAGTGAAAAGCTGGGGGAGGAAGGGTTTCGAAGCCCATGGCAAGGGTTGGTGCTTGAGAGTCTCTGTGATGTCAGCAGGGCCATCCAGGAGCCTGGGGAGGTCAGCAATAAACCAGAGCCCGAGTAGTTACTCCCCCTGCACCAGGGCAGCGAGGCAGGCAGAGGGCAGCCACTTCCAGGGAAACACCGGGGCTCTGCCTCCTGCAGAGGTCAGGCCCTGATGTGTTGGTCTTCAGGAGTTCTGCAGCATACCCAGAGCCATGGGCTGCCCCAGACTCAGGCCCACTTAGATTATTCCAAAAAGTTCCCAAAGTTTTTATGTGAATAGCGCTTTTGGAGAAAATCAAAGGTGATAATGGTAAAATCCACAAATTCTAAACCAGCAATACCAAGCTGTTCAGTGACCTTCATGGTTGCATTATTGCACACTGTGCTCATACACATTGCACTGTGGCCTGAACATCTTGTTTCCCATAATAATTCAATGCAGTGAACCATAGACAAAGAGAAAGGATCTTTTCCTCCCCAGCCCTTGGCAGAATTGCTGGTCACACATGCTGCAGGGCTAATGAAGCTGTTCCTTCACTTCTGAGCAGGTTCTCATTTGATGTCAGTTCGTAAAGCTCCACAAATGAAGTCTGCTCATACCTGGAGCCCATTCCCCTGCACTGAAGTATTAGGTTACAGTTTATTAGGCAGAATGGATATTATGTGCATTGTTTTTCATTTTATATGGTTTTTCATTTTAGATTTATCCAGAGAAGCTGTGGATGCCCCATCCCTGGAGGTGCTCAAGGCCAGGTTCATGGGGCTCTGGGCAGCCTGAGCTGTTGGGGGGGGCAGCCCTGCTCATGGTAGGGGGATGGAATTGAATGGGCTTTGAAGTCTCTTCCAACCCAAATCATTCTGTAAGAAATAAAAAAAAAAGAAAAAAGTAAGAATCCCAAGAGTGTTCACAAGCCATGTAGAGCTTGGATTGAACTGCAAGGGTGAGGCAAAGCACTGGGATTCAGTGGCAGGAACGTGGTCTGAGAGGAAGCAGCCCTGGGTTGCCCCCTGGGCGCTGCAGGACTGAAGCCAGGGCTCTTCCCATGCTTTCTCCTTCCTCTAGGTGTGAGGCCTTCCAATTCTGCCTGGGAGCAGGGCCACAGTGAGCTGCATTTACACCCACCAATTGCAGCAGCAACCTGGCTGTGAGTGAGGGGCATTTCCAATGTCACGTAAATCATCAGATGAAAGAGGGGATTTAAAAACAATTTATTTTGTGGCTGGCACTTCAAAATACTTTACAAGTCATATCAAGGGGATTTTTAAAAATCTTTCTTTATGAGTTGCTTTCTTTTCCAGAATAGTATCCTTGGAAATGACCCGCCGGTTAAAAACAAAGCAATAATAAATCCCTGTGAAAAACAGCAGTCTGAGTTTCCATGAATGTCATTACCTACAAAAGCCATCAGGGCCTGTGCTGTGTCGGGGTGGCACTGCGGAGAAGACAGAATGGTTGGAAAGGAGGGCTGGCAACAATGAAGTTACACAGAGATGCCATCAGATGCTGTCCAAGCTGCCAGGTAAGTATGTTTGTCTGTGTACCAGGCTGGAACAAATAGCCTACAGTGTGGATTCAGGGTTTCCCCACTTTGCAAAGATCACACCATCGAGGAGTAGCGAGGCACAGCCACACCGTAAAAGCAAAGTCAGTGGGAAGAAAAACCTCAGAGCCCACTGTAAAGAATCATCGAATAGCTTGGGTTGGAAAGGACCTCAAAGATCATCCAGTCCCACCCCCACCCGTGGGCAGGGCTGTGCCCTCTTCCCCCAACCCCCCCCCCCCCCCCCCCCCCCCAGCTCCAGCTCAGGATGCCCAGGGCCCCATCCAACCTGGCTTTATCTACCTCTAGGGATGGGGCACCACAGCTTCTCTGGGCAGTAGCGACAGTGCCTCAGCTCAGTGGTTATAGCTAAGACACATTTACCCCGTGTAGGATTGGGGGAGGGCACTATTTACACACAGCTACTCACACCCTGGCTGTGCAGGGAGGTGCCAGACAGCTCCTGGGAGCTTACATAGACCAAGTGCACTGTGGGGCTTTGCTGCCATGTTGCTCTCATCAAAGCAAACACGTAATACTTACAAGTATCTGTGAGAGGTGACCGAGAAGAGCTTTTGGTATGTCTTCAGGGGAGAATAAGCCATGGGGAACTCACATTGGCTTTTCTAAACATTTGCTGGAGAAGCTCTCAGATATATTATTCACAGGCTGGTAGTGGGAGCTCAGTCTCTTGGCACGGCAGGCTGTGGGAGCTGGGCAGCCGCTGGGAGGAGCGAGGAAGCAGCTGAGCCGTGCAAACTTCTGCCTGTGCCCTGCTTACCGACCTTCTCCCTTGTACAGCTGTGGGATGGTGCCAGGGGGAGCGGGAGGGCTGCTGCAGGTTCTGAGGGCACCTTCTATGTTGGGCTCCTACTTCTGCACAGGGTCCTGCTGTGTTACTGAATTCTCCTGGAGCTGTTCTGACCTAAGCTAACTGCTTTTCTATTGACATCAACTTTTGCCACTTCAGTCTTCACCCTGACATTATTAATACAGGATTAAACAGTGTTGGTCTGCGTCCTGATCTATGGAGCACCTCATTATTAATCTCTTTCCCTACCAGAATTGGCTATTTACTCCATCCCCAGATTTTAATTCTGTGGTTACCAAGTTTCCTTAACAGTTTCTTGTATGGGTGTTTGTCAGAAGGTTTTTGAATACTCAAATAAATTATATCCTCTGGTTGGCCTTTCCCCACTATTTTATTAACGCTTAGAAGTGTAAAGGTCCAACCAGCAGGATTTAGTCTTAAGGTGGCTGTGTTACTTCTTGCCTTTGCTTGAGGCTTGGTATTTCCCTGCAGTTTGTAAAACATTCAGAGCAGCAGCTCTCTGAATCTTGTGGCTTGAAGGAGCACCAAATATGTTGTCGATGCTTAATTAAAAATAAGAGTGAACGTAACATATCTGTGACATTCTCAACTCCTTCCTTGCAGTGAAGTTAAGCCAATAATGTACCATTTCCATGAGCTCGCTCTGTCTGTGTAAATATTTACAGGGTCTTTATCGCTGCGGTACCAGATTTCCCTGTGCAGGAGCAGAGTTATCCTCGCAGCACCTCTGTGATATGGGCAGGCTTTCATCCCAACTGACTGATGGAGAATCGGGGCAGGCTGACATCTGGCACATAAAAATCAAGCTGCTGTGTTTTGAGAACGCAGGGCGGGAGATAAAGCACCTTCCCCCACTTACAGATGCTGCATTCACACACACACGCACAAAAATGCAAGGATCATCACAATTCATACATGCAATCACAAACAGGCACAGTGCCCCCAGCGTCTCTTCCCAAGCTCTTTAAAGCCAGAACTTATTTTTCCCATTGGAAAAGAAAAAAAATGCAAAGCGCCGCAGGTAGAGCCCGAGCTTTTCCTCTTTGCAGACTGTCTGCTCTCGCAGGTTTTTGCTGGCTCTGCTGTTGACCATTTATTTTGGACCCACACCACACACTTCGGGTTTCATTCCGCATTTTTGCGCCAGCCAGAACTAATACAACCGGCCGCATCACAGCTTGCTTCAAATAGACAAGGGAGCGGGTTTCCTGAGAGAAAAGGAAGAAACAATATTAAAGGAAAGAAAGAGCTTATTTAAAAAGCACTAGAAAGATTTTGCCATGTAAGAACGCTCTCTAAAGACTACAAAACGTACAGGTTCGAGGGACTGGAGGCTGGCAGAGCAGAGGATGGTGGAGAGCTTGGCTGTGGAGAAGCCTGCACCCGAATGCACAGCCCGGGGTGTTGAAGGGATCTCGGGCCTCCTGGCTCAGGCTTTCCAAAAAGAAAAAGCAAAAGCTCCACTTCCACACAAACAGCCAGAACAGGTGGCCAGCAATTCAAAAGATGATGAAGTCCTTTCAAAAAGTATTGACTCCTAAGTGCCAAAGAGGAGCAGTGCAAGCACACAAATCTGGAAGAAGCAGTGACCTGCAGAAGCTCTGACAGATCCCAGCTCCCACAGGCGTTGTTTCCAGTTGTGGTTTTTAACTGAGGACCTGAAGCTGCCCACGCTTGGAATTCATGGAATCGTTAAGGTTGGTAAAGACCTCTATGATCATCTGGTGACAGCAACGGGCCCGAGGGAATGGCATGTAGCTGCTTCGGGGGAGGGTCGGGTGGGGATTAGGGAAAGGTGCTGCACCAGAGGGCGGTGGGCACGGCACAGCCTGCCCAGGGCAGTGGGTACGGCCCCGAGCTGCCGGCGTTCAAGGAGTGATTGGACAACACTGTCAGACATAGGGTTTGAGTTCCGGGTGTTCCTGTGTGCAGCCACGGGTTGGACTCGGTGATTCCTGTGGGTATGTATTCTGTGGTTCTATGATTCTACAACCTGGTCCAGTCGTCATCCCACCCCCACCATGCCCACTAACCCCATCCCTCAGTGCCACATCTCCACAGTTCCTGAACACCTCCAGGGACTCCACCACGTCCCTGGGCAGCCTGGGCCACTTCTCACCTCTACTTCTGAGAAGAAATGTTTCCGAATATCCAACCTAAAACATGGGATTCGGAATTTTGAGGCCTGGAGCCAAAAGCTCTGGGGTGGATCAATGGGGAGTCACTTGAAAGCTCCGGTGTGGCAGTGCGAGAACAAGGACAGAAGTGCTCTGCTTGGCAGTCGCACTGCCTCCATCGCCGGGCCGGGTCGGGAGCCCAAGTAAAGCACGTGGAAAGATGCGCTTCAGCCCTCACTCCTTCTGCAGCGCTTCGCGTTTCCCAGCGGCGCTGCCAACCTGAAAGCCCCGCGGGTCCGCCCAGTGCCGCGGGGTCAGAGATGCTCTCGGCGCTGCGTCCTGCGTGGGGACGCGGGGGGGCGGCGAGGCAGAGGGAAGCCCCGGGCGGGCTCCGCCGGGGAGCAGCGCGGCCCCGCGGGCTGTTTGCTGTCGGCCGCAGCTCGCTGTTGACTTTGCCCGGTAGCTGTGTTTACAGAGCCGTGTTGGTTTTGCTGGCAGCGCGCTGTAGCGAGGCCGCAGCCCCTCTCGCCGTGCCGCCCGCCCGCCTCGCCGCCCTAATCGGCGGCAGGCCCCGGGCGCGGGGTAATTAGAACCATGGAGGGGCTCTCCGGCGTTTGAAATCTGCCTCTCGACATCAAAGGGCTCCGCACAAGTCGTCCTCCAGAGGTCGGCTCCCATATCTAAATGAGCGATGTATTTCATGGTATCTGTCGGGAGGGATATAATGAAGAAAAGCGGCTCGGAGATGGGGCGCGATGGGAAGAGCAGGTGGGCCGCTTTCATCTGCGGCGAAGCATCTGTTTTGCGGTCGGGGCTCTCCGCTGCCGTGCACCGCGCATACGAGGCGGGCGCGGAGCTTCCGTGGACGCGCAGCCCCCGGCGCCGGGTGGCACCGAGACCCTAATAAACCACGACTGTTCCACGACTTCATCCCGTCCCCGTCTTGGCAGAGCTGGGAAGTCCGGGCTGCTACCGAACCGGCCCTAAATGGGATTTACCCATCCGAACACGGAAGGCTGCAAGCGTGCGACGCCTTTGGTCAGAAACCATCGGGGAACGGGGAGAGCGCGGCTCCGGGGCTACGGAGCGATCCGCCGGGCGGAGCCCCCCCAGGCAGCGGCGGGGAGGCTTTATTGGAGGCGGTGATTACGCGCCCCGCTCTGTTTATGGGGTGATTACGGCCCCGCGGGGCCGGAGGCTGAGCCGCCCCGAGCTCCCGGGAGAGCCGCGGCCGATTTCTTTCAGTTTTATTTATGCGAGTGCCATGTGTATTGCCCCGATGGCCGTCCCTCTCCCTCCTTGGAAGCGATTTCCCGCTGCCATTGTGGTGAACTTTGCCTCGCCGGGCTCTTAGCGGCTTTCCTCCCGCTGATGGGCTCTCCTTTGTGGCAGCGGCTCGGGCTGATTGTGCTTGTTAATTAGTTGCTAACAGCGTCGTAATGTGGCCTTGATGGATAACCGTGTCATTAGCGCTCTCCCCGGCGATTCGCACCTCCGGCAGCGCGGGGGCTGCGATTAACAGCTCCATCCCGAGCGTGTGACGCGTTCCCCGCGGCACCGCTCCCCCACGGCCACGCGCGTCCCTCGGGGCCGTGGCACATCCCGGGGCAGCTCCCGCGTTCCCCCGACGGCGGCGCCCCAGTCCCGGCCCCGCCGGAGAGGGAGCGCGGAGCCGCGGTTCCCGTCGGGGGGGGGGCGGGAGAGGGGGGGGGGGGTTGGGGGACGCCGCCCGGCAGCTGCGCCGCGCTCCGCCCCGCCCCGCCCCGCGCCCTCCCCGCCGGGGGGCTCTGCCGAGCCTGGGAGATGTAGTCCCGCTCCCGGGCCAGGCGGCGGCCGGCGGGGCTGCTCCGGGGGACTACGTTTCCCAGGCCCCCCTGCTGCTCGGCCGGAGGGCCGGGTGTCAATCAGGGCGCGTCAGCGGAGGGAGCGACCCGGGGATCCCCCCCCGCCCCCCCGCCCTCCTCCGCTCCCGCTAATAATAAGTGCCGGAGAGCCGAGGAGCGGGGAGGCAAGTGTCATGCGGGTGCGCCGTAAGGGGCCGAGGTCCGGCTGAGCGCCCGGCCCCGCTCCGCCGCCGGCGCAGCCTCGGGAAAAGCGGGGAGAGCCGAAACGAGCCCTGCGGCCGGTTCCCGGGGAAGGGGCGAGCGCGGGAGCGAGGGGGCGATGAGGCGCAGGAAGACGGCGGTGGCGGCCGCCTGCTGCCTCGCCCTGCTGCTGGGCACCCTGCTCAACGTGCTCTTCGTGCCCGGCTCCGAGCTCCCCCCGCCGCCGCCGCCGCCCCGCGACGGGGCCCCCCCGTCCCCGCCCGGCGCCCCCCTGGAGCCGCCGGAGGAGGAGGGCGGCGGCGGGCGAGCCGCGTTGGCGCGGCAGCTCCGCGAGCGCTACGAGGAGGTGCTGCGCTACCGGCAGCCGCGGGCGGCGGGGGCGCGCCGGGCGGTGCGGCCGCGGGAGCGGCGCCTGATGGACCTGGCGCCGGCGCGCACCTCGGCCGAGCAGCAGCCGCGGGGCCGGGCGGCGGCGGAGCGGGGCCGGGCCTCGGCCGAGCTGGGGCTGGAGCCGCCGCCGCTGGGCTGCCGCGAGCTGCGCGCCGCCGGCGGCGTGCAGTACCTGGGCTCGGGCTACACCAAGGCCGTCTACAAAGCGGTGCTCAACCGCTCGCTGGCCGTGGCGCTGAAGGCGGTGGATTTCGGAGGGCACGACGTCGCCCGCTGCGTGCGGCAGTTCGCGGCTCTGGCCGACTGCTACCGCCTGGCCGCCTACAAGATCGTCAAGGAGATGGTGCTGCTGCAGCGGCTGCGCCACGCCAACGTCCTGCAGGTAGGCGCCGGCGGCGGGGCCGTCCCCGACGTGAGCCGGGAGCGGGGTAGGAACGGGGCGCTTCGGCCGGGAGGGCGCTGCCCGCGGCCCCGACGGCGGCACGGGGCTGGCGGAGGGCTCGGGGTCGGGGGAGACCCTCCGGCACGCGTCGTCTGGGCGTAGGCGGCCCCGAAGGCTGCGCCGTAGGGCGTCGACGCGGCTCCGAGTGGGTTCGTTCGGATGGAAGCGTCGCCGTTTCGAATAACGCGAACGTTCCGGTAGAGTGAAAACGGAACGCGGAGGAGACGGTGTCACGGTAGGCGGCTTTTGAACCGAATCGAGGAGTTTTGTATTTCTTCTCCGGCGACGGCAGGAGTGGCAGCCTCAGGCCCCCGCGGTCACAGCTCTGGAGCTGCGCGTTCCGCTTAACGAGAGGGCGGCTGCGAATCACCCGCAGGAAAATAGGAATCGAGCCTCCCTCCTTCCTTTCTATTTCCATTATCTTTCCCCGTGCGCGAACCGCCGAGAGCTGCCATTCCGGTAGCGATGTGCCTCGCTGCTCTGGTTCCCGATGGAACAGCCCGGGTGCAGTCATTCCCGGCAGAGCCGACAGCGGGATATGAGCACGTCCCGCTCCCCGGTGCCGGGGGGGGGTAAGAAGGGGTTGGGTCCCGGGAGCCTCTCGGCCGCTCCGCGGGCGCCGGGGGAAGAAGCGCGGCCCCGCGGCGGGAGGAACCCTCGCGAGGGTGATCTCAGTGCCGCCCCGTTTAAAAATAGCGCGCTGCTAAATCAGAACCATCTTTTCGGTTTCGTGACGGTTTTGTCATCGCGTTTTCTTTTGCTTGTGCCGCGGCTATGCCAGCCAGCCGGAGGAAGCGCACCGGGAGTCCCTTGGAATCCCTGACGTTCTCCGTAGGGACGTTTCGCGCCGGCGAAGGGACGGCCGGGGAAGCGCCGCTCCGCTCGGTGGGGCAGCACCACGGGGGGAGGCTGCAGCCTGACCCGACGGCCGCGTCAGGGCACGGCGGGGCCGGGAATGGGGCTTCGATGGCAGCCGGGAGCCGTAAACGGGGGGAGATGGGGGGACGGGCGGCCAACGGGAAACCTGCGATGTCTCTGAAATCTCACAGGGGACGGGATCCTTTGGCCTCGGTGCTGGAACTCTCCCTGTTTTCAGTGGAAGCCGGCCCAGGGCGGTATATGGGCTTAGAAATCACTGTCCGAGCTTTGCGGCCGAGGGAGAGGAAATCGGTTCGAAAGCCAAACCGTCTCCTCCCCCTCTTCTCTGGCCCTTGAAAGCCGCTTCCATTTCACCCTCGGCAGCCGCCCTCCCGCTGCTCGCGGCCGTCGAACGCATCTCTCCGTTCTGGGGCTGCCCCCTCCCCGCGTCCTCCCGACAGGACGGGGACCGGGACTGCCCCTCCCCTTCCCGCTGCCACCTGCTCGCTGTTGGGGCGGCTCGGGGTGATGAGGTGGCATTGGTGGGGCTGGAAATGAAGTTCGGTGTAGGTTTCGTCCTAGGGAAGGGGGTTTTCCTGTAAATCTCGGGCAGCTGACAGCCTGAAGTGTAGTTTGTAAGATAACAGACTTGTTCTTTACTGTCTCAGCAGTTCCCATTCGGGCCTGTCTCTTGTCAAAATCAGCTTTTTTTAATTTCTTTTTTTTTTTTTTTTTTTAGCCTTCCTTTTAAAAATACTCCTTTATTGTACGGTATAGGATAGAAGGGGAAAGAGCTCTCTCAGAGCGCACCCTGCCCTCAGCCAGCGTGCTGACACATCCGCCGTGCCCTCCGCCGGGGCAGGAGCCACATGGGTCGGCTCCGGCAGATGGGGCCAATCAGCGCTATCACGGGAACGTGGAAAAGCGCGGAGAGGAGAACGGGCCCGTCCTACTGCCGGGCTGCGCTGCTGCCGCTCTGCCGTCCCCTGAGCCGGGCCGGGCAGGTGCAGGCAGCGCTGCGGGTGGGTCCGCTCGGGAGCGAGGAGGAGAGGGGCGGTGCGTTCGGGCGGCTTTTAGAACGGAGGGCAGAGGGGAAGGGAAGCAAGCGGGTCGCTGATTTATTGGAACGGAGGATTTCGCGGCCCGCTAATTGTTCTGCAGCCGCTCCCCGTCAGACGCGGTGCCCGAGCTCTCCCTTCCCCTCCGAGCTGCGGTTTCTTTGCTCGCACAGCCGCGATGCCGCTGTGTGAACGCCGTGTGCCCGGCGAGGAAGGTGACTGAGAGCTCTTTAATCCCTCCCCGCCCTTATTTGAGGAAGAAAAGAGAATCCAAACCGTTTGCGTTTAATTTCGGACAGTGGGCGCGATCGTAAAGGCACAAAGGCGATGTCTGATTTGCTGTAACGATGCGATTATGGCCCCCAAGTATCGCAAGGTAGGGTGCTGCCCTTCGTGGCGTGAGCGTGCCCTCTTCGGGGCAGCTCTTCCTGCTGAAGCAGAGCAGGGAGGTTCGGCACTGCAGACGTCGGAGCAGCGCGAGCTGCTGTCCGTGCCAGCCGTTTATCAGTGCTCCCAGTGATTCATGTCAGAAGGAGCCGCCGCTTTCGTAAAAGCGATCACAAGCGCTCAACGGAAGGTGGTGTTGGCTTTGTGTGCAGCCGGTGGTCGGGTCGTGCCCGGTACCCGCAGCCCGGGCCGCTTGGCTGGGCGCACTCAGCGTTCGGCTTTAGTGTGCCCCGATGGGGTACTGGGGCGGCACCGCGGCAGGAATCGATTCCGTTCGCAAGCACGTGTTTGCTACTGATTGATTTTAGTACTACGGTCATGGTATTTATCGCTCTTAAAATACATATATATATATCCCGTCGCTTAAAATAGTACTAAAAGTAACACATCGCTGACGAGCTCCGCGGTGCAGGATTTGCTAGCTGACTGTATTTTAAAATGCCCAGTTTTAAATCGGATTTCCTTCTCTTTGCAAGTGATAATTGCCGACCTTTTTCTCCGTGATGGTTTCCCTATAGGTATGCGCAGTCGGGGATAGGGCACAAGTCTTACTTTTAGCATGAGAATCCAAGTGGTAAAGCTTTGAATGGATGTTGCCTGTCCCAGGTGGAAGCAGACAGTCCTTCCAAGAGCGAAGAAGTCCAATATACAAGTAATTTCAGTGCCAGCCTATTTGCATAGGAAGGACTCTGGAAGGAGCAGTCCTTCCCCATTCTTGCATGAATTCAGCGCCGTGTTCCCAGAAGCGGGGGAAGGGAAGAGCAGACCGTGAAGCCGTGGTGGAAGCAGCCACTGGGAGACCTCTGTGCTGTCAGCAGGTGGGCAGCGAGTGAATGCCCTTTGTGGTCTTACCGAATGACAAACCTCGCTGCCACCAGGCAGGATGCCCAGCAATGAGCCTTCGTTTGCAGCTGACTGGGGCTTAACAGGGGAAGCTTTGCGCTCTGCTGGTCTGAGCGGCTGGTCAGTGACTGCTGATGCCAGGTGATGGGTGATTGCATGGCCTTCTGAGCTTGGGATGGGATGACAGCTGTTGGGAGTGTACCTTGCAAAGTGAAGTGCCTAATGGGCTGGGTTTTTTTTCTTTAATGTAGTCACTTTGAGCTGCTTGTAGGGCAGATTGGCTGAAGATGTGATTGATGCAGGGGCAGACTGGCTCCATCTGCTGAACTGGCTGTGGGAGCAGAGGAGCTCCAGGCCTCGTGCAGCCTGGAGAGGCTCTGCTGCTGGCCACTTCCTTCCTCAGGTGAAGGGCTGCGGCTGTAGGGTCCCCTTGATTGCTCCATGTTACCTTTCACAGGGACGAGGCCTCTAAGTCACTTGGGTGTCTTCTGAGGTCGTTGATGTTGGTGAGTGTGGGATGTTGGCAATGGTCACTGGTGGGGTAGAGAGGAAAGCAGGCAGTGCCACCTACTGATGGCTCAGCGGAGACAGCCCGCTGCTGCAGCATGTGTCCCCGCAGCCCCGAGGAGCTCAGATGGGGTGGAGAAGGGCAGGGAGAGCAGACAGATGTGGTTTGGCGAGGAAAGAAGAATTACACAAAGTGCTTCTTTATTGCGAGACTGCTTCCCAAAAGGCCCAGATGTTATCCTACACTTTTAAGAGTGAAGAAAGGATCTGTTAACAAGAACGCCAGAGCTGCTGGAAGCACGGGGCTGATACAATTGCAAACCAGCTCTGTCACCGTAAGGCAGGCCCTACATCTTGATGCTCCGGTTGCCAAAACCCAGCTTTTCCCATTGAACTACATGGGATGTTCAGCTTGCAAAGCTGTTGGCAGGGAGAGATTTCCATAAGGCAAGAGCACGTGCCTCCAAATTAGCGAAAAGTACTGCATCCTCCTTACTCTTGAAAACTGCTTTCATAAAACTAATCCCAATCAGTTGTTGAATGATTTCTATGATTGTGTTTCTGTTTTATGTGCCATGTAAACCATTCCAGAAGACTGGTTTGAATTTCTGCCTCCTTTAATGGGAGCTGTTGACTTGTAACCTCCTCCAGATTCCTTTGGGGAGCCCGGCGCTGCTCCTTCCCATAGTGGTGCAGGAACGTGGGTGGGTACCACTGTGTTCTCCTTGCTGCTTGTGTGTTCCAGAGGAGCAGCAGGGAGTGAGCAATCCTCTGACCAATGGGGCTTGGAAACTAGTTCTGACCAGAGTGATGACATGTGAATTGTAAGAGAAGTCTGTGGGTTTTGAAGTTTTTTCAGTCCTCGCCCCAAATACAGGGTAGCCGGGTAAGCTTAGTGTTGACCTTCCTTTTCTACTGTAGTTGGCAAATATAAGGTGTGGAAGGTATGCATAATTTTCTTAAGGTAATATATGGAATCTTTCAGTGCTAAAGACTTAGGACCTTTTTTCCAGGAACGTGGGGAGCCTGTGCTTGCTGGGTGTGGACCCACACCTGAAAGTGCTGCAACCTGAGCTTGTGATGTGATCTTCTTTATGGGCTTTTACATCAACACAGTTGTCTGATAGCTCAGATAGGTGCCCAGTCGCATCTATCTCCCATTGCAGTGCTTGCTCTCTTTGGGCATACGGAGTTTGACAAGAACTGGTTCTCCTGGACACTGTGGTAATACTAAAGTTGTCTCTGGGCTAATTTTAAAGGAGCTGGTATTTTTTCATCACACTCATCTGAACCCATGATTCCAGTAGCCTATGCTGAATGTGAATACTCTGTATCATTTAATGACAAATTTGGAACAATGTGTTTTGAATGGAGTTGATTATTTTTTTTTTTTTGAGTTGGAATATGTGGCTGCTACCCCAAGCTTGTCCTAATGCTGATGAAGTACAAGTGATGTGACTCAGGTGCCTAATAAGGGGGAATTGCGCAGACGGATCCAATAGATATCCCAGCAGGTCAAGCTTTTCTGATCATGCAGTGCACAGAGCTCGTTTGATAGTTTTGTAATGCAAAATATTGTCGTAATAAGGGTTAAACTTCTGGGGCAGTGGAGCTGAATGCAGCCGCTGTGGACGGAGGTCAGGGCAGATTTCTGGTCTGGCTATTTACAAGATAATGAACTGCGCCTCCAGTGATATCAGCGCCTTCCCATTGAGGTCTTGGCTGGATGAGTGATCTATTTGTCCTCACGGGAAGGCTTTACAAGAGTAGACTACTTGTGTGACTAAATATTTGCAAGGCTAGGCCTTGAGCTTGTGCAGTGCAATGCAAATTCAGAGTGCTGTAAATGTTTTCAGAAGAAGAATTTTCCACTTCAGAGTGTATGGAAAGCAGGGTGAGTAAACAGGAGATAAAGTTACTAAATCTTAAGATTATAGCCAATGTAATATATGTCAGATGAGCGGGCGTATAAAGATATGTATACACACGTACTGATTAAAATACATAGAGATATCTGTGGATATGCTGGTAGATGTATATGGTCAGCTGTAATATCTGTGTATTACTAAATAATGCATTCCAGTTTTCCTCTGAATATACTTCCATGTTTAGTAGCAGAACCAGGTATGAGGTCCCCGTACCTTCTGGCTCTTCTGAGTTCAGTGCTATTAATAATACCACATTTATAAATAAAAGCCTGGGCAGAGCTGTGAACGCTGAATTACTGTGTGAATTCTCCCTGCTTGCTGTCGGTTCCAGTGCTCGGCAGCAGCAGCAGGCAATTCTGCCTCACAGCTTTCAGCATGCAGCTTTGGGCCCAGTCCTGGTCCTGGGCGGTGCTGAGCCCTTGCAGTCTGAATGTCTTTTCCAGAGAAGCTCAGAGCTCAACAGGGCTTGATTTCTCCATTTCGATGAGGAAAATCAATGCACTTCTCACACACCATCTCTTTGCGTTCTGTAGCAGCAAAGCTGACATCACGTTGATCTTTATATTGAAGGTGAACCTTTCAGGGAACTCATCCTTTGGGATGAGCGGGGTGGCAAACACATATTTAAATAAACATGTAAGTATAATATAATGATGAAAATAGTGTGTATATGTAATAGAGAAATACAGATATTCATATATGCAGTCACCTCACGGGTGGAATGTGGCACATGCACAAAAATATAATATGTATATGCTTACGTATGTATACATACAATCAGCAATAGAAAAATATTTAGAACTTGGGTGATCAGTAGGTCTTAGTGATGTCACTCTCTCAGATGGTGTATGTGTAAATCCCATGTCATGCTCTTCAGGTGCTGCCTCAGCATTCCGGGAATGACAGGTGGACCCAAGCATTGGTTGTGTCAGAAGGATTATGGTGGCTTTGATAGCAGTGAGGTAGCACAAGCTTCTGAAATGTGCCTTCCTGGTTTTGATGTGCAGCAGCCCAAACAAACAGCTCAGTGAGACACTACCATTGTCACTGGGATTTTTTAATTTCCCCTTGGCACCAAGTCACTGCAAAATATAATACTGATGCAGCCAGTTTTGATGCAGCAAATCTATGTCCATGTGCTTTGGAAAATAAAGGATGTGGCAAGTGTTGGCTGCCATTGCTCTTCATGAAAGCAAGATTTTTTTTTTTTTTAGATTGGCCTTCTCTCTTGTATGTTTGAGCAAACCCTTCTTGAAAGGGAGGAGAATGAAGTCTTCAGACATTGCAATGTAATGTCATTGTGTGACTACAGGAAAGCGGGGGTCCTCAAGGCTCTGAGTTGGGAAGATCTGTTCAATATGGGACAGTGGGATCAATTTCCAGCTTTTGTGGCTGTAGGAGGAAAAAAAAATCTGAAAAACATAAGCATGAAGGGCTGAAAACCAAGAAGGTAAAGGGAAAGCTCTACAGCGTGCTGTGGTTTTTAGTGAAACTGTAAACAGCCCGGTGCTCGGAGGTGAGGTGGGATAGCTACTGATTAGGAGGAGTGGGACCCTGCAGGCCAGTGGCTGCTGGCTTCTGTCCTGGGGGGCACCTTGGGTCCCCAGGCTGTAGCTCTGCCCCAGCATTTATTTTTCTGGAGAAAAAAAAACCCCAAGAACAAACAAAAAGCCAGGAAGGATGCCTAGCTAATGTGGGAGGGCCTGTTGTTTGCATATCCTTGCCCTGCTGATGACAGCTTAATAAGCTCCTTTATTTTGTGTTTTTATTCAGTAAGCTTGTCATCTTTTGTGCAGGCTCTGACCTCTGCTTTCACTCTCCCCTTGGCTTGTCCGGGAGGGTACCTCTGTCCTATAGCTTGTAGGGCTGTGAAGGGAGCGGACTGTGGTTCCTTGGAGCCGTGCTGCTGCTGGGGGATACCCTGCTGTGGGGTCGGTGCGCGCAGAGCAGCACGGGGCTGAGTCTTTATGAGTGAGGAAACCCAAACAGTCCAGGGAGAATTCAGTAAACAGGGCTGTCCTAAATGAGTTACAACACATGA
This sequence comes from Gallus gallus, assembly GCF_016699485.2. NCBI lineage: Eukaryota > Metazoa > Chordata > Aves > Galliformes > Phasianidae > Gallus > Gallus gallus. The sequence continues at coordinate 23,028,936 of NC_052534.1, forward strand.
TGTGAGAACAGCTAAACATTTCATAGCTGGCTTCCATTTTTTTCTAAACAGAAAGCGAGGCATCCCGGTACCGCGACTGTTTGCTATTAGCTCCTACACAAAAATATATTGGGGTGGCATTTAACTCCAGTGACTGGGTATATCAAAAAGATGTGGGTTGTATTTCTTTCCACTCATTTGATTGGAACCATGCTGCAAAAGCGTATGAAAACCATCATTCCTTAATATATCCAAAGTGCAGCTTTGCAATGCTGAGGCTGATGTCCGGCCCGACAGGATTTTGGATAGAGGGGGCATTTTGGATCATCATCTGCTTCCAGCCAAATTTGATTTCCCTGGGTTATTATTTTTCTCTTCATTATGTGCATCCAACTGTCTGTTTCTTACCTCGCCGTCTGGGAATACAAGCCTGTTTGTCTCATTTCAGGCCTTAAAATGCGTAGGCCAAATAAAAAAGGGGAAGAAATAAAATGCTTTGCGTAATAGCTCTGTGCATATTAACAAGCCAGTTATGGAATGAAAGGGCCGAGAGTTACTGTCTCTGAGTATTTTGCTTCTATCATATATTCTGTACTTGGTAGCATCTGCATTCTGGGTGTTGGTTATCAGGAGGGGATGAATGTAACCGTTTTAGATGCTTAATTGGCTGTTGGGACATACCCAGTTTGTAATCATCATAATTGCACATACAAATATGACCGTATAATTACATGTGCGTTTTTGCATTTAGTTTCATGACTTCATTTAGGAAAGCATAAACGCAGCCCAGTAAATCCTTTATATCTCAAACTTCTGTGCTTTTATAACTCTATATAATTATGTAATGGCGCTGCATCTGGAGAGGTTTCACTTCAGCAATAAGAGCTCAGGTTAGATTATATATTTTTTGAGCTGGACCTACACAAATTTGCTCAGCACTGTGTTTCGCTGGTATGGTTGATGAATTCAGCAGTACTTGTGCAAGAAAATACTCTTCTGAGAATAAGGAACCTGGGGTGGATCAAGCTCGTTTCAGCTCCTGCAGTGACTGAAGTGAGTAGATGGGCAATAAAATAGTAAAATGTACCCCAAATGCTCAGGTGCTCAGGCAGCAAAGAGTTTTGCCAAGGTACCGACTGATGGCCCAAATAGAATTACTGCTTAAAACTTCCAGTTCTCTGAGAACAAAATGAAACCCTGTTAACTGTGGCAACTTCTGGATCGAGATAAAATAGATACACGTAGGCACTGTAATTCATTTCGACTTTGGCATTCATCTGCACATAAGTAGTGAGACTGAGTTATCTGTATTTTATGTGTATGGATATACGTGTATCCCACTTTATAATCAAATTAATGTCTGTTATCTTCCTTATTTCAGTTCTTGGAGTAGTTTTTACAAACATGAGACTGTCTAACAAAGACTGATGTCTTGTTTGCGTTCTCTGTCGCTGTGACTCAATGCTTAACTGTGATAGTGTTGTTTCCCAGTCTCTATCCCTTTTCATTTCCCTGAGGGCATTTCTCCCCGATGGGTAACAGTGAGTGCTACAGACAAGTGCTGAATTCACAGTGAAGGAGCAGAAGTTTGATTCTGACACTCACAGATGATGTTTTTCTGTCTGTCACACGTGAGGGAAGTGAAATACCCAGTAAAAACTGCAGACTTCAGCTGACGGTCCCTCTGTGCTGAAAATGTTGGCTTTCTCCGAACACCGGTAGACAGTGCGCTAAATATTTTCATTGAGTTTCATTCTTATTGTTGTTCCGAAGATTTCAGCAGATGTGCGTTGATGTGGCCATCCACGATAGCTCACTGAAGACTCATTCCTGATTGCTGTAAACATCTGCACTAAAACGGTGTCAGAGACACCCAAGTCCCATCCCAATGGCTCTGGCTTAAGAAATTACTGCTGCCGTGGCTGCAAGGAGGAAGGTTTACTTTCCCATTTCAAATGTTCCAGTCAGCATCCATCCCAAACTCTCAGTTGTGCATCAGTGCCAAGATCTTTTTGGCGAGTCTTAGAGTAAAATCTTCTAGCTCTTTTTTTTGTTTAGGTTACACTCCGCGTTTAAGCTGCTGTTTTGAAATGCAGTGCCATCTTTGCACCGAAAAGAAAAACTGTTTACTTCACTTGCATTTTTGGAACGCTTTTTTTTTTTTTTTTCATTGAAATGCTGACAGCTCCAGTCGCAGCTAGCAGCCTGGTTCGGAACAAGCCACGTATTTGCTGACTTAGCCCCGCTCTTTGCTTTTCTGGCTGTGAGGGTCATGAGCCGTAGGAGCGTGCTCCATAGCCAGAGCTGCTCATGGCGGCAGCTGTCAGTGGCCGCTCTCGCTCCTCTGGCTCTTGGCTTTGCTGGTGGCCTTGCAGTGGATGAGCCTGACTTCTATGGGGCTCTACCGCGTCTCCCAGCACAGGACGGACCCTCATCAGCTTCACCGAGCTCTGTAGAACTAAAAGGGGTTTGGAGAGAGAAAAAAAAAAAACAAAAAAAACAGATTACTCTGGGAAAGCAGAGGTGAATAGAACCAGGGCACTTTCTGAAGCTGCTTTTCTTTTTATTTTCCTTCCCTTCCCCTCTGACCCTTTTATTGTTAAGTTTATTTGACTGGGGGCAGAGACTACATTTAATTTTATTTCATGTGCACGCTGTTCTGGCTGGCAAGTTGCAATCAGATCCTTATCAGGCTCCTTTAACTGCCTCTCTGCCAGGGCTTGGCATGGAGCATATAAAGCCTGTCCCCGTAGCTGTGTCAGACATTGTCCCACTCCATATAAAGCAAGCCAGCTCTTCCACACAACCCTTAAATATTCTTCTTGGGCAGTTATTTGTGCAAGTGGGAATTAATCACTCAGATGTCCTTGGAAAGCGAATGCAAGAAGGAGCTGGAGCATGGCCGAAATTGCCATTTAAATTCTTTTAAATTGAAGAATCTACTGGCAGATAATATTTTGAAATATTTGTCCTTCTTTAATGGTACCGCATACGAAAGTCCATCAAGTAGAGCAAGAAGCAATTTCTGGCTGGCAAAAGATAAGTTCTGGTATTTCAATTGAGTTTCAAGTTGTATTTCACTGAAATGCACAGTCATTGCACAAATAGTTGCTCTATGGAAATGTCATTAAAAAATTTTGTGATGTCTTTTAAGCAGTCTTATTTAGGGGAATTTTAAGAAAATCAAGTTGTCTTTAGCCAGATGTTGCGCAGACTAAGCTGATTTTCTTCTGATAGAGTTCTGTTTCTACATCTATGGATATTTTAGTCTTTTTCTTAAGCATTCGTTGATATGATCTCATGTATGGCCGCTTTATTTCCCTGGGGTGGTGTGACACCCACAGGGGCTGTGCTGGCTGCTTTAGGAGCTTCCTTTGGGGATTTCGAGGGAATGTTCCTCAAATGAGGGGATCCAAAAGTTGCTGGGGAGGGCTTCAAGGCAATTAAATGCTTTGTAAGAAGTGTTTACTTTGCACCTCTTCCTCTGAGAAACGTAAAAGCATGCCAAGATATGTTACACTGATACTGCCCTGTGCTTTTTTTTTTCAGCTCTATGGCTATTGTTACCAAGATAGCAATGACATCCCAGACACCCTGACAGCCATCACCGAACTAGGCTCACCTTTAGAGATGATTCAGCTTTTACAGACTTCCTGGGAAGACAGATTTCGAGTAAGTAACAACTGTTCAGAAGGGACACGCAAGAGAGCAATGAACACGAGAAAACATCACGCATGAAGCACAGGTTATGTACAGTGCAGTATAGCTCACGTTTATTAATCATTTGCTTGGCTTGTGATTACATCTTGGTTTAGAAGTGGAATTTAACACTCCCTTTCTGCAAGGTTTAATATGCTATGCTGTTTTGTCTCTCGATGTTATCTAATTGTAGCCGGCTTGTATGCTTTTACATCGTATCTGCAAAAGTTTCTTACTTGTTAAAGCTCAAGGCTCAGAGTTCTTGGCATTGAGCGCTATGCTCCACAACTGGAATTTAAACAATAGAAGGATGTTACTTTTCTATCCTGATCGTTATCCTAGGTTGGTTTTATAATTGTTTTCTTCCGCTTCCTGTTCTGCTTGTCTTTTACGGGGGGAGAGTGAAAGCAATGTACACAAATCTGAAAGGCGGCTTGTCCACTGTGCTGGCAATTTACCAGGAGCACGAAGGTCACACTTAATTTGTCCAAAATGAAGCCAGACTGCAGCAATGCTTTGATCAAGACAGCGCTGTCTCAGTCAGTGTACACTGGGCTGTCTAGTCGACTGAGGTTAACTCCCCAAGAGGTTTCAAGGCAGCAATAGTTTTCATCTAAAACACTTTGGGCTGTATGGCTCCATCTGTACTGGAGAATTAAAGTGCCCCCGACTAAGCTCAGAGGCTGTGGTATGCTGCAGCCTACATCTGTACTGTTACGCATGGTGCTCTCAAGGCTGGGTGGCTGTGTGCAAGATGTCTGTCAGGTAGCGTCCTATGGCCATGCTGCCTTCTGAGTTGTGTTTGGGAACAATGAGGGAGCTCAACTTCAGCTCTCTTCTCCTGGAAGAACTACATCTATAATAAACGGCAGAGGTGCTTGTCGCACCTCCGTGAAAGTAGAAGCTGTCTTTGTCTCATCTCATCCACAGGATGCCAACAATGGACTGCGATGGCATCTGTGTACCCAATCAATTACCAAGAGATATTTTAGATGATGGGTAATGAATTGGGAAGTTTCCCTTAGTATGGATATTTCTGAGTGAGCGCTTACAAAGGGAGGTTAAGGAGAGTTGTCTTAGATAATTTCATGCTTGGTAGCTTGTCTAGGACTCAACTAGCACAGAGGAAATAAAATCATATATTGATATGTAAGACATTCAAGAAACTTGTAGGTGCGGCAACTGAGGGACACAGGTTAATGGCCATAAGGTGGTGGGTTGATGCTTGGACTAGATGATCTTAGTGGTCTTTTCCAGCCTGAATTATTCTATGATACTTTGGTGACCCAGTCCTGAAAAGGGCTAAATAAATGGCTTGGCTGTTCTTACAAATAATTTCTTGGTGTTGGACTGTGAAGCAAGCTTCCTCTCCAGGGCAACACTGCTCCAGTCAGCAGAGAGTGATGCAGAGCAAAGCCTTCACTCTTGTACTTAGGGCTTTTTTTGTACATGGATTTTCACAGCCCAGACTCATAGTAGGTATGTGGGGCATCAATCCACAGGGGCTCAGAGAGGTTGCCAGTGCAGGAGCAGCATCTTTTAGGTTTGAGAAAAGGCAACGATATCAGATGACAACCTGTATTTTTATCCAAACTAAATTCTGGGTTTGTTGGCAATTGAAGATAAGTGTATTATAGGTTGGTTTTGGCTAATACTGCGTATTTCAGGGTAGTGTGTGCAGGAATTCGGCATACTTTCAGGAGGAAAGGAAGGTCAGCTCTGGCATCCCATCACTGTCTGCATTCATTCACAGGACAGCCATCACCGTGTAAACTTTGGTATCACTTAAGTAGGATAAACGTTCTAGCCTGGTCAAGCAAGGAGGTGATTATAGAAGTGGGGGTTAGTCCTAATGTCGCACAGACATGCGGTCTGTGAAGTATAGCTCCAGACATGCTCAGCCTCTGCTTTTTCATGAAGGATGTGTTTACGTGCTCCCCTGGGCATGTTGTTTATGCCCTGAGATCGAATTTTGATTTGACTGCTTTAATACATGTGACATTAACAGTGTATGTTAACAAAAAACAAAGTTATATATAAACAACAAAAACCTTTCTAGGCTGGATAACACCTGTTATTAGTTTAATATATAGGATAAAAATTCCAGTATTTCATTTGTGTTTATATTAATGCTATTTTTGCGTTAATTCAAAACAGTGTTTTGGTAAGGGGACTGAGTTCAGCTTTCATTGAGTTTGCTGTCTAATAAGTTTCTGGAGTTTCCAGCAACTGAAAAGTACAATGTCCATGCAGAGCTCCCACACCAGCCTTAATGTGACACATGGAGGTCCACTGTGGTATGCACACTACTTCTCAACTGGAAAAGAGAAACACAAGGGAAACCCTTTATATATATACATATATATAATATAATTGCAATAGCAGTCAAAAGGCATGATCAGTATAGAGGCAGTGCAGATGCTGTCCGCAGTCTGAGCTTTGACTGTAGGAGCACAGCACTTGGGCCAAAATTCCTAAGCTGGAGTTTGTACAGAGCAGAAACGTAGACTGCATGATCAAGGCTTGTATGTAATGTGTTATTAAAAGTTAAGGCTTTTTATTTCTATCAAAGTAAGAATAGCAACAATGAGCCATGCTTCAAGAATAGTGTGGGAAAGAACTGGTAAAGAAGCTTATTTTTGTTTCAAGTCTCCAAGGGCTTTACAATCAACTATGTTAATCCTATGAAAAATACCTTAGTTGCAATATTTGGTGTTGGGGATAAGTTATAATGCCCATATTAAGTCATGTGTTTATGAATCTATCTTCAGCTAAAGTGGTTTCATTTTTACGGTCTGTGCTGAGAAAATAATGCTAGGTACCCATGTTTTTGTATTTCAGATATGTCTCAGCTTAGTTCGACTTCTGCATTATTTGGCTCACTCTCCTCTTGGCTCTGTGACACTGCTGGATTTTCGCCCTCGACAGTTTGTGATTGTGGATGGGGAGCTGAAGGTGACTGATCTGGATGATGCCAGTATTGAGGAAAGCTCTTGCACCAGTAACAGTGACTGCTTTATGGAGTTTCCAGCACGAAACTTCACTCTGCCTTGTTCTGTTGAGGGACGGTGTCAAAACATGAATGAAAAGAGGAATCTCTACAATGCTTACAGGTACATTATCAGTTCTCTGTAAGGTAAAAGAGAATTAAAAATGGACAAAAAGTCTGCAGCATCATTTAGAGTTACTCATGCCTGTGAGTACATCTTGACTCAGTTCTGTTATCCAAATCTATGAATAATTGTTTCATTTGGGAAAATCCCATAACATAGCATTTGTAACTGGGAATATTTTGCATGCTTTGAGCGCGATTCACCACTTAGTCTAATTTCACATTGGTTTAATTCCACTGAATTCTTGACACAAATAACGATTTTTATAACAGTACAGCAGCAGCACTTGCAGAGATGAGGTCCCATTAACTCTGTAGTGAGACAGTTCTCCCAGCACTTCTTTGGTGTGAGTAATGGTCACCACATGTTTTTTACCACCAGCTGAGGTGGTGCTGCCTGTGATGTGGGGATGTGGAGGTGGCAGTTCATGGCAGACCAGTCAGCTGTGTGGAGAGAAGCCACTGGCTGAAGCATCCATCTTCCAGTCCAGATATGAGGGTGGAGGATCTCAAAGGAATACCATAATGGTGTGCTCATTTTTTAGACTTCCCTTTCAAATATCGTGCCATTCACTCCTTGCCAGACCACAGTGAGGAGAGGCTTCTCCAGAGAGTGTTGTCTGCTCTGCTCCTGGTGTGCTCACCAGCATGTGTGTTGCATTAGCTGACCACACTGAAATGGGCTGCGCCACATGACAGCCATCTGCAGTTGTGCAGCGTGGATTTTAGGGTGTCCTGCAAAATTTTCTGTGTCTGCTTGCTTGGCTTAAAGATCTTGCTTAGCTAGCTAGCTTTCACTTAAGACCATTTTACTGGTCTAGCCAAGAAACGTTTAGTAGGCATCCATTCACCTCAGGCTTACATGAAGATGTGTCTGTGGGGTACTGGGCTTGAGGCAGGCTGCCGGTCTCACTGAAGGAAGCAGTCTTTTTATTATTACAATACTTGCTCTGAACTGCACACTGGTGTGTAACACGCACCGTATCCCCGTGGTTTCAGCCCCCGGTTTTGCTTCATGTGATAGAGACAATTGTTCTTCGTTTAACAGCAGATTGATGCTGCAGGAGGCTGCAGCCATGCGTGATGGACTTGGCAACAAACTCTGTGCACTTGTCTTAGAAGATGAAATATTCTGTTCATTAGGTGTACATTACTTAATTTCCTATTTTCACACTCTTGACGTACAGTTAGATTAAGAGCAGTGTCCGTCAGTGCTCAGCAAAGGGGTTGCTTGTGATGTTGTTAGGTATTAGTCAAAAGCAGTGGAATGACAAACAGTGCATAAACCTTTTGAAATTTTGAAGTATAGTAGGCCCTAACCTTGAAGACACAATTAGGCTATCTGCTTGGTTTCTTTATGAGGTAAATAATTAAAGGAGGAAAAACATTTTGGAAAACAAAAATCTACTATGCAAGATTTGAAGCTCAACAAGGGAAGACTTAGGTTGGATGTCAGGGGGAGGTTCTTTACAGAGAGAGTGGTGAGGTGCTGGAACAGGCTGCCCAGAGAGGTTGTGGATGCCCTGTCCCTGGAGGTGTTCAAGGCCAGGTTGAATGGGGCCCTGGGCAGCCTGGTCTAGTATTAGACATGGATGTTGGTGGCATTGCCCCTATGGCAAGGGGGTTGGAACTGTATGATCCTTGAGATCCCTTCCAACCCAAGCCATTCTATGATCTGTCCCATGTTAATTTTCAGATTGTTACCTGCTGCCATAAATCAATCTCTGTGGATTTTCTCCCAAATGTTTAGGGGACTAATTTTAGAAGCATTGAATAGTTTCAAAAGTAAGGCTATTTAATACTTTGAACTATTGACTGATGGGTGAATTCTCCATCACTGGCAGTTAAGATCAGGTAGTTCTTCAGAGAGAAGAGAAACGCAGAGAGAAGACTGTAGGAGCAGACTGGAAGGAATTTGGCAGTCTGTGTTGGGCAGATCACAAATGATGCCACTGGCCCTACACTCTGAATAACAAATGTTCATGTAATTAAGCTATTCAGACACCAGTGTCTGCACATTTCAGAATTTCATACACGGGTGTTTACATTAGGACAAGTTAGGTATTTATATAGTCGTGGGAGAAGAATAAGCTCTGTGACTTGCATCTGTCCAGCATTTAGGAAAGTAAGTGGCAGCTACTGAGTTCTTGCAAAGAGCTATTCACAATCAGTTGGATTCTGCTTATGGTTATTTTCCAAGCAGAAAAAAATGAGGTAAAATTTACCAGATTTATTACTCAATACAAATGCTATTCCACTCTTTAGATTTTTTGTGTCTGTTTTCATTGGATGTTTCGTGGCCATGGCCAGGAAAACCTACCTGGAGATAATCCTGCTAGTGAAAATCATAAATATTATTTTTGTAAGGGATTAGAAGGGAGTTAAAATCTCAAGGAAATATTCATTGTGTAAGTGGAATATGTCAACTCAATAATACCTGTGCCTGTGATCAATTTTTGCTATCAGTAACTCAATTTTTTAATTTGTGCTTATGTAAGACATCTGCTAGTCTTGCTCCTGAGTATGACTCACTGCAGGTTTTTGTTTGACAATGTGGTCTCTGTATATGAAAAAACGTTTACTTTGCTTTGCAGGTTAGATGTAAAGCAGGGCAATTTCCCAATTGTGTTACTGTTCTGCTCATTACCTAATATTTATGCCCGATAGCTCTGTTTATATTGTCAGATCCTGAACTGTCCATCTCTATCTTAGGTTGCTATGACACTGAGTTTACAACGTTTAGTAATATTGGAAGAGAAATAGAAATTTAAAGGAACAATGTGAAATTAAGTATACTTCAAGCGATGTTAATTAAAGGCATATTCTTTTCTCTTTTGTGATTAAAAATGATGACAGAGAGAGAATACATCCAAACATGGCAATCCTCATGAATGCATCTTGTTTTTAGATAAGTGATGAGAAACAGAAAAGATATTCCGAATTGCAGGGGCGTGAAAACAATAGAAGAAGGTTTTCTTCTCCCTGTTAATTTTAAAGTCTAGGAAAGCTGTAGAAAATAAAGTAACAGTCAGTTCTTTGAAATGAGCAGAAATCTGATTTATGCACTTCAAGCCTTGAAAAGCCCTTGAGACTTCTGAGGTCGATGGCATCCTTGCAGTTTGTCAAGGTACAGACAGCTTTGCTACGAGTTGCAATCTGTGGGGCTTCACAGCACATTTCTGCATTAACGCAACGTTTACACATAGTTACAAGGCAGCTTTGTATATAGCAGCGTGGTCTAGTTATGCCAGACAGCTGTGTGAATACGCTTAGCTATATTTGACTACAGAATACGATTTTGTTTCCTGAATAGGTCAGTGGCTTACAAGCAATAGGAATTTCATTCCTTACGTTATTCGGTAGTTATCCCACGTTTGTAATCTCTTTTATTTTTCAACATGGGTTACTTTTCCTTTCCAGGTTTTTTTTCACGTATCTTCTGCCACACAGTGCACCGCCCTCGCTGAGACCATTGCTGGATAAGATAGTCAACGCCACAGGTAATCACACTGGATGTGGCAATGCCAAGTTTTTTGGTGTGACTGTTGCATGTGGGGTGTGAGGGGATGCTGCTTTTGTATTCGCTGTAAGGAAACTGGATTGTTTTTCTGCCCAGGATATATTTCACCCCATAGAGAAAGGGCAAAAAGGGCCCTCTATACCACATAAATCCCACTGTGAGATATTAACTATGCTTGACAGAGGTCTGTGCTTCTTCTTGACACGTCTGCTCGGGGTTGAATTGCATGAATGCAGTTTCTACCTTTATCCCAGGGAGCAATCTAGAGAAAATTCATCATGGTCAGAGACTGTGCTGCCTCCCGTCCCACAGGGAGAGCTTAGTCCTTGGTGCAGAGCTCCTTGTGGTGTCTGGAGAGTCCCTGCCTCTAGCAAGGGGATTTGTAACTACCAACAGGATGCTTACTTGCCTGTCGCCAGTCGTAACGCTGGTGCTTTTATACCTCAGGAGCCAGAGGCAAGTGAAATTATCATAGGCCTTTACTGATGGCCAAGGTAGTGCCTCTGGGACAAGAGCAGCTGCGTGCACCCACAGTTCTCTTTTAAGGGCTTTTGGCACATTGGTCTAGGGGCTTTTCGTTCCGTTGGAAACTGAATGGTGCCAGTCTACTGACAAGCAAATCATTTGGAGTTCCCTGCATTGGCTGATGTTCATCCCATCTGGGGAGCTCAACACAGTGTTTTCTGCCCATGGGCCTGGGCTTCCCAGCTGGATGAGTCAGCATATGACATGCCTCGCTCACATCCGATAAAAAATCGGATCCATGGTCACTTTGTAGTAGCTCATGGACTCCGTGTCCACATCACAGCACTGTCATGGAGCAGCCTCTCTTTGAATGCAGCCCCTCTTTAGTTCTGTGAAGGTTGCTCCTCATCTGAATCATGCTTTTTCTGTGCTTTTAAAGGAGAGCTTCACTGGGGGATAGATGAAACAGCTGCTCAACTAGAAAGAGTTTTGAATCTGTATAAGAGTGGAGAGTACCTGCAGAACACTACCCGGATATCGAAATCTGGTAAAGTATTCTTTCTCGAACCTTAAGATTAAAGACACTGCTTTGGTTGGTACTTGAGGTTTGAAAGAGAAAATGTGTAGAAGACAGCTTACAGGCTGTTGGAGTCACGCACACAGTAATCAGCTGTCTACTTTTTGCTTCCTGGGCACCTTCTGCAGCTGAATGCAGTTGTTGGGCTTGCGTAGAGATAAGCAGGCTGCACTGGTAAAAGGAAGCCCAGCAGAGCCTGGCTCTCCCAGAGGGTCTGTGGAAAATGTGTTTAATTACATAAACACACTTCTTTGCTGTTGGAGCATTAGAACTTGCCCAGACACCCAGAAATCCCATAAAGATGCCCTAACCCTCTGAGGATTTTCTGAGGCTTACAGGAGTTTCTTAGAATCATAGAATCGTTGGGAGTTGGAAGTGACCTTTAATGGTTATATAGTCCAGCTCCTCTGCAATGAACAGGGACACATACAGTTTGATCAGGTTGCTCAGAGCCCCCCCCCACCCTGAGCCTGATTTTGAGTGTCTCCAGGGACATCTACCACCTCTGTAGGCAACCTGTGCCAGTGCTTCCCCTGCTGTAATTTTTTTTTCTATTTCCAGTCTAATTCTCCTCTCTTTCAGTTTGAAACCATTTCCCTTGTCCCTTCAGAACAGACCCTGCTGAAGAGTGTCTCCTTCTTTCTTACAGCCCCCCTTTAGATACTGACAGGCCACTATCAGGTCTTCCTGGAGCCTTCTCCCCAGCTCTCAGCCTGTCTTTGTAGGGGAAGAGTTCCATTCCTTGGATTAGTTTTGTGACCCCTCCTCTGGACACTTTCTAACGTGTCCACCTATCAATTCTGTATCTTTCTAATTTGGATAGGAGGATGTTGTGAAGGATCGTGTCGAAGGCCTTGCTGAAGTCCAGATAGATGATGTCAGTGGCTCTTGCCTTGTCCATTGACACAGTTACACCATCATAGAAGGTCACTAGGTTGGTCAGGCAAAAGTTTCTCACAACTTAACCAAGATAGCAAGACAAAACTTTCATCTTCCTGTACAAGAAAAAAAGTGTTATTAGCAATCAAAAAAAAAAAAAAGAAAAGAAAAAGAAAAAATGACAACATCAAAATGAGGCTGCACATAGCATAGCATCTTTCTGTTTTTTGTGAGGTCTCTGCAGCACTGCAGGCATGTAAAATGCTATTGAAGCAGCTGTGATGTGGAAGGATGCATATTCTTCCCGGAAGGATAGGTTGTGGAATTGTGCATGTCAGAGAAGATTATGTATGATGGAAATTTCTGTTAAGCCTAACAATTGAAAAAGCTGTTTTGCAAATTATTTTTGTGTATGTACAGTGTTCATGTCAAACCGTCAGCATAATTGACTGCAAGTTGATAGGAAAATTACAGTTTTGCTGCAAAAAAGCACAGTAAAGAAGAAAGGATGGGTTCTAAATGAAGATGAATGTTGGCACAGAGGGTTTTAAAAGTTCAGTGAAGCATTCTCTCTGTGGAAGAGACACAGGAGCCAAATTCAATCCTGTCGTAGCGCTGTTAACCTCAAAGGGCCATGACACCAGGGATGAATTTGACCCACTTATCAGAATAATTCAATATTTATTTTGTTGTAAAATTGGCAGGAAAATTGTTGCAGGTGTTCATTTAACTTTCTAATTTTCGGCTTTTCATCACGGTCTGTGCTGAGTGATGCCTGTCAACGCAGCAAAATTATTTTCAGCAGTACAATCGATAGTACAAACACGTCCTTTGTTGAAGAAGTGCCAGGAGGGCTGGAGTTTTTCTGTGATGCTGGTTGATTCCAGGTTTAACTGCCATATCAGGACAATATGAAGCTTTGAATTTTAGAGGTCTGTCATGTTTATACAGCATCTCAGGGAAGAAAGCTTAGGACAGTAGTAGTAAATGTGACAGTGCAAGTTTCTACTAATGTGGAGCAGTGCTCCATGTGTATTTGGCTCCTATAATAATTACACATTTTTGTGTCAGTTTAGTTCCATAGAGTCCTGGATAATATAACACAGAATCTGTCCTTTTTCACAGCTGGTAATACCCTTTGATGGAAGAAACCCCTTTTACTGTTAGGATGCAGCTCATGGGCTTGGGAGGAGCTGCTCTGCAGCTTGAGCAAAGATGTTGAAAATTGGTAGATGTATTTGACCAATCTAAAACAGTACTAAGTTAAAGATTAGGAGTGTAATACTGAATTCCCTGATATGAAAAAGATCTCAACCAATGGCAAGCCTGAGAAATCAGATATCTTGATGAAAATTACATTTAGATGAGATATATTTTCAGACTTAGCTGCCACGTCTTTAAGATGTGCAGGCCTGTTTCTTGTTTGTTCTAAGGCTACTTTAGCCAAACAAAAAAGGAGTTGTAATTTATTTCTATTTTAAGGCTCCTTTTGCTTGCCAGAAAAGCATGAAGTCATATTATGAGGGTAAAATACCCCTCCCTACCTGCTTATTTCTGTCACTTTTATCCAAAGCACATTGTATCCTCAGCTAATATTGGACTTGTAATACTGTGCTAGAACTCACATCAGTTCATTCAATTAATATCCTCAGTCCTTAGATTATTCAATAAATGAGAAATTCTTCTGTCATACAGTAATACTGGGAAGAACTAGTGTCAGAGTGGTCATCCTCTTGCTGCTAGAAGACATTCCCAACTGAGCTAGCTCCTTGACCAGCAAAACCAGGGCTAAGCAGCTGAACAGGTCAAATGTTTTCTATAACTCTTGGCAGTGGAAGGGGGAGTATGAAAGGGACAGCCGTGATTGTTTCCCCTGCTGTCAGCTGAGGTCATGCTTCGGCTTTGTTTGGGATCTAGGAGGACCCTGCATTACTCTCTGAAATCAAAGCAAACTATTTAGGTGAGATTATGGGATTTTTTTAAAACCTTTTTTATCTTGTTCTGTAGCACAATGAAAGTTTAGGGAGTGTGTCTTCCAATCCAGTGTCAGGTTAAGATAAAACTAGATTGTGGTTTGGTTCTGAGGCCAGACTGAAGTTAATCAAAGCTTTACCTTTGTACACTAGCATGTCAAGACCTTGCAGGCACAAGTTCACATCAGTTTTGCTTTGGACAATGAAAATCTTTGGAGCCAGTCACTCTGTGAGATTTTCACTCTTCCAAGTAGATAAAATGACAAAAAACAGTCTCAGTCTCTGGCAATGAAGAGTTTTGACAAAGGAAGGCCTTTTCCTGGTAGATGATCTTTACTGAAATCCTAGAGCAGAGTTCAAATCCAATGATTGCAAGATTTTGTTTTGTTTAAAAAAGAAAACATAGAAGGTTTAAGTAATGGCGCTTCAGAATTTGTCTTAGGGCTAAATGTTTTGAATTATCCATTGTCTTGGATAGAGCATTGTAAATTCTTAGTAGGAAAGAAGAGATCATGATCTTGAGCAAATGATCTAAGGCTGTAACTAAAACATAAACTTTTAGAAAACAGTCTGTTATCTATCTGAACCTATGTTTTTGAAAGGAAGCCCTCCTCCTATGAACAACGTGAAGTGAGAAAGGTGATATTGATAATCGGCAGGGAAGTGACATGAGGAAAGCTCCTGTCAGCTCTAGTGTTCCCATAAAGAAAGTTTAACAAGATGACATGGTCATATTACAGAAGGTCGTGGATATTAAGCTTTCACTGTGCTTCAGTTGTAAAACATTTTATAGTGCTGTAAATTATATTATGCTCTGGACTTTGCTTTAGTATCTAAGAAACAGAGTAGAGGTGCAGGAGACATTTGATAGCTTCATATGTGTTCTGTAATCATAAATCATACTACTGTTAATGTTGTTACAGGAACATAGCAGTGTTTAAAACAACACTGAGCAAATATTTTATATTCTCTGGACTCTTGGTCTCTTTTGCTGGAATCCAGAAGAATGAATTAAACCAGAAACCATGCATTTCTTCTGGCATATGTCATCTAAAGCGATTATCAAGATTAAGAAATAAGAAATCTACTGACTCATCAGTGACGCCCTGCCTCAGTATCAAAATTTGTATTATTTCAATCAACTGACATTGATTTGTAGCAACTGGGTGTCTGGCTGTCAAGCTAAGCCTCAGCCTTTCAGTTAGCTCAGAATTTACTCAGAAATGCGTGAAATCAGCTAACACTAGTAAATCCGATAGCTTTGTTATTCATTACAGCTAATAGATGACCCATTATTAGGCCTAAGGGTGTGCAAGCCCACAGAAAGGCGTAATAAACTTCTGTTGTTAGTTGAAAGTATGGTCACAACTCTAAAAAAAAGGCTGGAAGGCTGGACATTAAGCAAAGACACTTTGTGTTTTCCTTTGTCTTAAGACAATTTGGCAGGGTTATGCTGTATGTAAACATTTACAGTACAACAGTGTTTTGAAAAAATATTCGGCAGGCTCACTATAGCAACCTGCTTAGGAAATTGTAAATCTACCCAAGAATTATTGGAGCTGAGCAGGGCGTGTGTGTTTGCACACATGTGCGTGTGTGAGGGGAACTTTTGCAAGGTCGCTGCGATACTGTTGGAGGCCGTTTGTCTGTCCTGCGGCAGGCCAAAACACCCAGACCGGAAGGGTTCTGGTGAAGGCACTCACAGGCCCAGCTGGGAAAAGGCCGCAGTCCTTGCAGCCTGGATTCTTGCTTTATCTCACACTTGTGCGTTTTGCCTTTTGTTCCCGGGGATGTAAAAGCTGCTTTGTGGTGGGCTGAGAGGTGAAGGTGCACAGGCAGTCTACTCAGTGCTGCCTTGCTGTTTCATGGGCAGCCCAGTACTTATCTTTGAGCCCCAGTACCCCGTCCGTGCGGCTCCTGCTGTGTGATGTTAATGAGAATAAAATGTCGCTGAATCTATCATTCTCCATGTTTATTTGTGCTGCATGGACAGCAGGCTTGCCAGTTTAAATACAGCTCTGTTGTGAGCACAATAGCATGTGGGAAGAGGTAGGATTTGCTTGCAGTCTGTGTGCGTGAATCAGCCAAAGGACAAAAGTGCACACCAGAGAAGCAGTGCTGTCTCCTGGTCTTGCAGCAAATCCACATTCTGGCAGCCATTCCTGTCCTTCCAAACAGTGTGGTTTGTCAGAAACAATTAAAAGCAGAGACAGAGGACATACCTAGCAAGTTGTTTTCTCTGATGCACCAAAAATGGCTTTCCCTAGCACAACTATGCATAAGGCTTCTTGTTGGAAGAACCTTTAAATGTTCATATTGAGACGTAAGGAAATTTTATGAAGAAAATGAAATGTGCTAATAAGCATGTTATTACCTATTTAGGATCTGACTCTGTGCTCCTTAATCTCCCTGGGAATCGGCAGGACTGTATAGCAAATACTGCTCAGTACTGCTTTTACTGAGATGATTGGCAAGATCAGGCTCTTTCAGCTTACTTGTAAGCAAAGCAATTAAAAGAATATCCAGATTTGGCTGCCAGAGCTTTTTTTTTTATTATTATTATTTTATTTTTTTAATTTTTTGCATAGAGGAGGATCAGAGGAAGGACAAAAAGGAGAAGTGTGATTTCTTTTCAAGGATGAACGTTGCTGCATTGATGTCAATGACCCACGCTGTACTGGCAGGTGATAACTACAAAACTGGGCAGGTTTCCAACGGGTAGCTGTAGTTGGTAGTAAAAGTGCAATCTGGCTGCTGTGGCTGAAATAAACGGTCATTAGGACTGATTAAAGTCAGATTTTGGGTGACTCAAACAACCTAAAGGGGGGAAACCACAGGCGGTTTCACATAGTTTACAGTATACTTGTGGAGTTTTTTATATGACTCAGTCTAGTATAGTGAAAATGAGAATGTTTATAGATTATGGTCAGCTTTGGGACAACGCAGGTGATTTTTGATGGAAAGTTTTTAGAATGGGATTTTAAAGTGCTGGCTTTCTTTTATAGCTCTTGCACTGGTCAGCGAGGTTGCAATTTGTTTTAGAGATGCATACAAGAGGGCACGTGCTTTGAAAGTCACTGTGGCTGTTGCGAGGACTGGCTGTTGCTGTAAGAAAATCTTACGATTTTGGACACATGAAAACAGCATGTTTTGATCATCCGGAACAAACTTCTCAAAACATTTTAAAACTATTAAAAACATTGCAAAACAAAACTTTTGAGAACTGCCCAGATTCTGTGTAGCAGGATATTCTGAAGTTTCTAACTATTTACGTGGCAGGAAAGATGTTTCCTGGTAGGATTTATTTGCGTAGCTGTGAGCAGCGAATCAGCTCCCATATGTTAAGCTGGAGTAAATCTGCCGTAAGTGACATCAAGATCAATCTTACTGCATTATATTTATTTGCGACAGCCCTCACAACATCAGTGGATGGGAATAAGGTTTCTTTTTACACTGTGATAGTGGTAGGAGCATCTTGCATATCTCTGATCTGTTCCTTGCCATTACCTTGATAGACTTTATATATTCTGTGTCAAACTACGTATATGTACGCAAAAGTGTAAATTTATGGCTGCATTTATAGTATTAGGCAAGTATTTATTGGTTTTAAACACCATCAGTCTGGAAATCGACCAGAACTTTGACCTTTTTATGATGTGATTTACTGCCGTGAGCCTTCAAATTCCATGGACTCCATTTAAGCAAGTTTCAGGTCTTGGCAGGACAAACATCTGAGCTAGAGCTGCCTCTAACCCGGTGGAGCATTGCTAAATTGAGCAAGTAACTGTGCTGGGGTGACCAGGATGATCATTTAAAGGTGTGGAGAAACCATTGCTGGGGTCTGATAGACTTGCCTTGTGCCCATAACACAAGACAAATGCTATGGCATTTTTGTGGTGATATGTATTGCGGGGCACATCACAAAGGCTCTACTGAATTTTGAAAACAAGAAATGAAGGGCTGAAAAGATTTGAATGTGGAAGGTACTGTGCTGTGATAGGCCAGGAAAGCTTTGTTCTGTTTGCAGTTTATTAATCAAGTTTCATCTAAGAGAGGAACAGCCCTTTAAACTGAAGCAAGGAGTATGGATTTTTGGGTTCCTTGAGCATTTAGATCTCTCCTGCACATGAGCAGGACTTACATCTGGACGTGAATGAGGAGCTGGTTGCAGTGAGGTTTCTGTCCTGCTGGCTGAGGCTGAGGCTGACAGGGGACAAGGAGCAGCAGGAGGTTCCGATCATGGCCAGGATGCTTTTCTACCAAGGGGCATCCATCAGGAGGGTCCTTCCAATGACTCCTCTTGAGAGGAGTGTAATTCTTCTCGACTCATGCAAATTTGGGCTCAGGGGTCAGCTCCCTAATTTGTGACTGTGTAAACAAGGGATTCCAGGAATGTTTGCCTTTGCTGTGCAGAGAGTGAAGGCAGCTACCTTGCCCTACTCAAGATAAAGTGATTTTTGGATAAAATTACAGTTTCCTCAGACCAGTGCTTGGTTGGCATTGCAATGAGTTTCAGATTATTTCTATCCTCTATCTCTGAGAAAATCCTGTGCTAGTTTCCCAAGGTGGCAGGAGCACCTGGCTGGTTTGGAATGACCCCGTGCCCTTACCTGTCCCAGTTCCCTGGGGGTCATGCTGCATCCCCCTTGGCCATGCGGGTACAGTACCCTAAGTAGCAGCTTGGAGGCTGCATCCCCTCCTGCTTCATGAGCCAGGACCCCACTTTCACCATCACAGCTGTTGCTGGCCCACCTCTGTCAATTCACGTTTCCAAGCTGTCCAAATGATTCACCGGGCTCCATGTTTTTGCATCTCACTTGTATGCATCGTTTTCCTTGCCTGGGCTGCCAGGCGCTGATCAATATTCAACAGCTACCATACAGAGATAAGGGGATATTATTCACTTAGATGCAATTATGTTTTCACAGGGAAAAAAAAAAAAAAAAAGACTTTACCTATCCAATCAGTAACAGCTCTTCAGAAAGAGCATATATATATTTTTGGAGGTGAAATGAACGTTTCTAATGTAAAACTAATTTTTTCCTTTTTTAATCTTATACCTTTCTTCATGAGTGCGAGTCTGCATTTCCTAAATTAGCATAAGGGATTTTTGCCTTTGATGTAAGTGGGACATGATCAGCTCTGATGTTTCTTCCTGTTTGTGAGTGTCTTGCAGTAATTTTAATGAGACAGGCTTAAAAAAGAGTGTGTATTTACTGCATTTGTTTCCCACTGTTTCAGACTATGCGGTGTGAATGAGCGCTTGTGGGTGTGCAGTTCTTTTCCTGATTGAAATACTGGCAGTTTAGACTATAGGCGAGCGTGTCTGCTGGCTTGGTGATGTTCGTAAAATGCTCTGTCTGAAACAGTGGTAGGCTGAATCTGTCGTGTCAGGAAGAAAATGCCTGAACCAAAGTGACTTAAGAATAGGCTGTGTGTCAGGACGGGCAGCTCTGGTTTCCATAATAGATACAATTAGAAGAAATATAGAATGTATTTATTTTTTGAATAGGATGTGGGAGGGGAAGCGACAGGAGAGGAACCATCTGTTTGTGTGTCTGGAAGCTAAATAGAGATGTTTATAAATGATTAGTTTAATTTGCTGGCGCGTTCATTAGCGAAGCTCCCATAAGCGGCTGGGAAAGCAAGAGGAGCTGTGAACAGAGAACAAGGAGAGCTCATAAAGGCAAGGGAGACTGAACGGCAGCCAAGGGGACGAGCAGCGCACCGGGCAGTGCGGAACCCAGGGCAGCCGTTGCACTTCCTTATGCTTTTTTTTTCCCTCCTCCTCCTGGAGGCCCATCGAGCAACTCCCCTTTTGTGCTCATCTGAGTGAGCGAAACAAAGAAGTCTGCTTAATTAAAAGGCTGTCCTTTCTTCTCCCTGTAAGGGGGCTGGAGGAAAATGGTGTGCCACTGGGAACACGAGGGAGGGCTGGTGTGCCTGGTGGGCTTCCCCAGCAGCCACTCTCCCTGGGAAGTGGGGCAGTCAGCTGGGTCATTTGAGTGGAGATGTTGGTTTTACTGGGATTTTAGGAGAAGAATGTCCCACTGAACCAAAGCCTTGCCTGCACACCTGGAAGGGGGAAAGTGTTTTGTGCACAGACTGTTTATTTCCAGGCACTTTCTGGAAGAAAAAAGGTGAGGAGAAAGGAAGGAAGGAACAGGGAAGTAAGGTGCAGGGTTATAAACACGTTTGGGAGTGAAACAGGACTGGTACAGTCACCTTTTTTTGTCATATATTCTTCTCCTAATCTGTTGAAATAAACCTTGCCTGCTAACAACCAGTAGTTTGCCAGACCTTTCGAAACAATTGTTTTGCTGTGGTTATTTGCAGAGTACCGGCGGGTGCCTGAAGCCTTTATTCCTGATGAGAACTACAGATGCTGGCCATCTTACCATCACAAGGGCTGCCTCCTCTCTGTGTTTGACGTCAATGAAGCCATCGAGATTTGCGACAGCTACTCCCAGTGCAAAGCTTTCGTCCTGACCAACCAGACGACTTGGACAGGTAGGTCATGGGTGCTGCTGAAGGGGACACCAGCGTTTTGTTTTAGACAAAGCATTTGCTGAGGTGACAAGAGAAGTCTGCCACCTGTTTCCACAGTTAGATGTGCAGGCCACGGCCCAACATGTGGATTTTCACACAACTTTCCAAGCCATGTGATTGTTGCAGTTTGACACAAAACCAAACAGGTTCTTCCATGCATCTAGCTGGGACTTCCTGTCTGATGTGAGGGATGTTTTGCTGCTGGTGTGCTTCTGCCAGCAGGACTTGGCTGAAGGACAGTGAGGAGGGAGAGTTTCAACTAGTTAGAAGTGGATGGCCTGATGCATTTCATCTGGGAAAATCTTTCGTCTAAGGGAAAAAAACATTTGCTACCACAGCTCATTTTCTTGTCTACCAGAATATGCTTCTTGAAAAGATAAATACACTTCCCCAAAGGTTTGTGGGCCTGGCAGTCTCAGTGTGGTTCCCCTGCAGGCAAGTGGGCCGTGCTGATTAACATCAGTGGAGCATCGCTCCTGGCTCGTGGCTGCTGAACCAGGCTGACAGTGATTCTGAGGAACTCCACAGCATGCTGAGAAACAAAAATGTTGCAAGTGTCTGCTAAAACCAGACGTGATCATGCATATAGTGTGGAGTGGACTGTACTGGTCTTCTTCTGTCTCTGTTCTGTGAGATAAGGCCCCACCGAAGTTCATTGTGAGGTTTTCCTCCTGTAGTGAATGGTTCCACGTGTGTGTCCCGTGGACTTTCCCTACCTGAGACTGCTGTGTGCTCTTCTCCCCTAACACACAGCTATTTTCCTGCTTGGGATTGCCAATTTTAACAAAGGACAGCTTGTCTCTGCTCCTGTCTTTGAGAGGAAGAGTGGCTGATGCAAGCCAACCCTTGGGAAAGCTGATTTAAGGCCTTGCTCTACCACAGACTTCAGCATGGCAATTATTTAGGCTCTGAGGCTCAACTTTTTGTCTGTAGGACTGCGATCGCAGCATGCCTTAACGTCAAAGTTTACCCTGTGTGCAATTGGGTGCTTTGATTTTGCTTAGCGAAGCAAAATAAATACACACCAAACCAGGCTTCCATATGTGCCTATTTCTTGGTGCAGCCCTCCAGCTCTGAAAGTATCACAAATGAGGAGAGTCTTCAGACATGCCAGGGTGTTTTAGGGAGTATAGTGGTGCAGCTCTTTGTATTTCTTGTGCTTCTAAGAGATATGAACAGAGACTTCCGTGGAACTAGGAAGAACTAGTTTATATTAAATTTGCATGTGATTAATCAGTGACTACTTGCTCATCATATGAGAATATCAGGCTACTGAAGTTAATTAACATGCTAAAAAATAATCCTAATGGGACATGGGAGTTCCTAGGAAGTTTACAGCAGCCCCTGTCTCAGATTGTAGTATTAAAAGGGAACAAAATGTAGCAGCGTTACTTGAAATAGCACTTCTCTGTGCCGTCCCCGATGTGTGAGCACTCAAATCCCTGCAGTCTGCAGCATGAAAATTTGGTCAGGAGTTGAAGCATCCCGTTTGTCATGTGATACTTTTTAAGAAAATAGCGTTATGGGAGCCCCCTAGAGAGGCAGGCTGGGAGTAAAGAGCACTCAGTGTTCTCAATTTTAGGGAGTGAAGGCAGAGGTTCAGTATTGCTGGAGAGTTTCTGCAGCCTCTGCTTCAAGGAGAGGCAGTTGCTGGGTCCACGGGAGGGCGGGAGCTTATCTGGAGACAGGGATGTGAAAGGGCAAGACCTGTCCTGCAGCACCCACAGATAGTGGTGGGTGAATGAAACCTGACTGAATTCAGCTGAATTTGGTGCCCAGGGGGGTTATCACTTGCTGGATTGTTTATTTATTTATTTATTTATGGTATAAAGAGTAAAAGTGTTGCCCCAGCATGTATAAAACCCAGAGCTATGAAGCGATGAGCAAGAGCTGTTTTAGTGAAGGCTATGTATGATGTATATTGTGCTGATCAGTATTACAAAGATTCAAGCGTCCAAAGGCAGTACCTCTCCTGTGCAGTCAAATGACTTCACTTCATTGAAGCGCTGAACCCCGGTCCATTTATATCAGTGGGAGAGTCTTTGAAGCCTTCCCTTTTAAAAAATTATGTCACATTTATATTAAAACCTTTAGACCTCTGCCTCATTTACCTTGTTAACTGTATGCAGCTGTGTCTTGACCGAAATAATGTAAATGTACAGAAAGCAAGGAAGATTTAGTACAACTTCAAGTGAAAGCATTACAGCTTACAGTTAAAGTTAAGAAAGACTTCAGTGTTGGATTGCCTAATGAATGCACTGGTTGATTGTGAATACAAAATGTCATTACTGTAAAGCAGGCAACATTTTGCTCATCACTTCTAATTACCTTTCTTCCCTTTCTCTTCCCTTTCCTACTCTGTGCAGGTCGGCAGCTTGTCTTCTTCAAGGCAGCTTCAAATCATATCATGCCTGATCCTGACAAGATAACGTATGTGAAAGTGACAGACTGACAGCTAAAGTGGCTCAGTCTGATGTGTGAGTGACCAGAGCTGTTTGTGTATAAATATAGGCAGCTGTTATGTATAGGACGGCTGTGGCCGGAGAGATAATTGCACTATTACTCATTCTAATCTATAGAGTGCTAAACAAGACTTTTAAGAAGTAACCTGCATGACCAGGATGAATGTGCAATAAGACAACATTTTGAAAATGTGATTTTTAAAACGAAGCAAAATACAAAATACGATACACTGTTGGGATATAGTTTTGGATATAAATCAACTGGCAGCTCCAGCTTTTCTAACCAAGGTTAGTGTGACTTTTCTGACCTGTGCGTGTGTGTACAGGGACAGAAGTTGATTATTTCTATGAGAAGTCTGTATCCTCTGCGTTGATATTTATTTGAGCTCGTACAATCACAACAGAGTAACTGAAGCATATCAATTTGTAAGGTAAATATCAAACATTGCTGAAGACAATCAGCATTCGTGTTAAAGCTATCCAATATGCAATAGCAACACGTTTGTCAAAATGAAGGAATTGATTATGTTTAGAATTGCAAGACTGTAGCTAATTTTCATTTTCGCTTCCAATGTTATCACAAAGGTTCATTTTTTTTTAATTTAAAAGAGCCATTTTGTAGGTCTAGCAAATCACATAAGCATATGAATGGTCCCACTGAAAGGCTGAGGCTTACCCAAGTGCTGAATGCTTTGCTGAATAGGGATAGGCCTAAGCATATGCTTACAATTAAGCCTGTGCTTAAGACTTTTGTTGAATCAAGTTTGAATTGTTCTTGAAGCCACATCTTTGACAAACTGGCAAAGCAATCCATCTGGTGGAACAGGACTATTTTATGGAATATCTTGCAATTATTCATATTTTTTATCATGAAGACCATGGTTTTCTAAGGCACTGCTTGCTAATTCTTAGAGTGAATGAAGTAAATGACCTTAATAATGGTAATTGAATGCTAGCCTTAATTCTATATGAAATGCTTTTTATAGGCATGGTGTGTCTAGAGAATTTGCTTTCAGTGAAAGCAATGAAGTAAATGCTAAAGTGACCAATGTCATACTGTTTTGTAGTTTGTACAGCCAGGAAAAAAAATGTGCATTTGTTTCTTAAATGGTTTATTTTTGTAATAAATAAAAGATAAATACAATCTCTTTCATACTTATTTTTCTTGTGTTGGAAATAAATGCCAGAATCCAGTGAGGGTTTAGTGACAATGTACTGTAAGTCGAATTAAACCCATGGTGTTGTTTCCAGGAAGGAGCTGATGTTGCTCCCATGGCTTTCAGTGAGGGGTGTGTTTAAGGATCCAGGGGTGGGTGGCTTTTGTCTATGTGTTTGACTGTCACAAAACAGGTGACCATTAGAAGACAGTGCTTCATCAGCCTATCTTTTTCTGAAATTCGAGTCATGTTAGTACCATTTGTAGAGGGAGAGGGTGAGAATAGAACCTGAAGTAATTAGCCATGGTGCTAGATGGTTGATTTTCTTGTGGGACGTAGAGAGAAGGGTAGCAGGAGAGCAAGGAAGAGGGGCAGAAATATTCATAGTCAAGTGGTTGCACAGAAGGGATGGTCGGATGGTGACACAGTTGGCAGCAGCTCTTGTCTCACCACAGTTCCTCTGAGGTCACTGATACCATAATGACTTCTGGCAGTCCACTGAAATGGCATTGCTGTAATGGGGGTAACTCACAGATTATCCAACTACCCGCCGCAATAGCTCAGCTGATTGTGTCGTGGTGCACTTAGGAACCCATCAATCACGCTGTGGTAATAAACAAACACTACGGATTCTTTTAAAATTGCTGCATAAATCACGCCAACACATACTGCACAGTTCATTGAAGTGATATGGGCTGTTGGCACTGAGGTGCTGGTATGTATTTGGAAAGTGTTTAGCCTCCCGTGATTGCCTCCCCATTAAGGTCTACGCACCATTCCAAAAATACTCAGCATTTAAAAGCAAAGTGAATGATTAAATCCTTTAGCTGTGTTCCTAGATAAAAAATTGTCAACAGTTAAAAGAAAAAGAAAGATATCTGGGGTAATTCTTTAATGCTGTGGGCAGATACCTACGGGTAACTTCATTTCATCATTTTCTGCACGCCTGAAAAAAAAAAAAGCAAACACCTCTGAAGTCAGAAATTGTTTATCTCTGGAATTAAACAAACTTGCCAAACCAATTTACATTAGCTTTTGCAAACAGAGATCAAGTAAGTAAGAAACAGCCATGAGCCAAGAAGCTGGATTCTAGATTACAGCAGTAATCAACTTTATATAGGCAGTTTTATAACTCTTTGAGAGTAAGGCTTTCCAATGGAAATCATGATTAAAATCTTAATAAGAGAGGCGTGATACTACAATAAGTGAGTTTAATAGCTGTAATAAGCACTGGTAAAAGCTTGAATTCATGGGGAGAAAGTGTCTTTGGCAGCTGTGGGTCTGATTCAGCAGTGCCTGTCTGGCGCTTGTGGCATGGAAACCCCTGAGAAGCCACAGCAGAGGAGGAGGCAGAGCTCAAAGGGAGCTGGCAGGTCCGTTCCGCTCAGCCAGGAGCCCTACTGTATCTTCTGTGGAAAAAAAAGCATTTCTATTTCCTCCCTGCCCCTAACTTTTCGACTGCTTTTTACATTTCCTGACGTACTCAGGCCACAAGGTAGAAAAGTGAAAGAAGACACCCACACGGCTTTAAATGACTGATGTCTGTGTGCGTGCGTGCAACATGTGTGTACGTGTACACTTATTTATGTCTGTGTCACACTGAACAGACATTATTTACCTAGTGAAAAAGCAATTGGCTACGTACAAAATGAAGTGCTAAACAGGATGTTGAATTCATCTGGAGAAGTGAGAGCTCCACGACGTCGCAGCTCTCTGCAGGGCTGTGCTGAGTGCTTGTTCCAACCTGGGGCTGCAGTGCCCTGCTCAGGCTGTGGCATAAAGTGCCTCCAAGGGCTGCCCATGGTCTTCCTGTCTGACTTATGGAGCAATGAATTTGTATCATTTGTACCACAGCTTACAGTAAGTGAATGCAACCTTTTGTTTATCCTAGATGAGCAAAGGAGTAGATGTGGTGGCTAACATGTCAGTTCTAGACAAGTGTCTGGAAAGGGGTAGTTACCACATGGGCTCTCTCTGCTGTGGTCATGGATTCCTACATAGTTGTCCTGCTTTACTGCTCTCCCAAGCCCCACTGCAACAGCAGATACTTGGTGATATACGAGGCATGCGTTTCAAAGAGAATTGGAGAAGCAAAATATATACCTTCCTTACACTTTGCCTGGCGGATGTGGAGTGCTGACTGTTAATGTTTATAAGTCCCCATGACTTCATGCAGTCACTATTTTGAGTGAAGAAGACACACTTGTTGATAATAAGGTAGATGAGGCAAATGATTCAGAGGACTGTTTCTGAGAGCTCCCAGGACAGGTAAAGGCCATATCCATCCTTCACTACAGATGTGGACACTGGCATTTTAACCCTACCAGGTAGCTTGCTTGCAGGTAACTACAAGAGTATTTTTTTCAAACTGACACGGAAGGTTTTGAAAGCTGCATTTTAAAAATGTACAGGAAGCACAAGTATCACATCTCTTCCTTTTGTAGATGCACGCAGTCAACATTTGTCTTTGTTTAATAAGTGCCCCACTTCCCCATGCAAGCTGAAGGGAAACATAATTCAACAGGAGCCATCCTGGTTATTAAAGTGTCTCTGATGTCAAGCCAGAGGTCAAACAACGCCTTTATTAGAAATCTTGGTTTGTAAACAAAAAATCCCTGCTCATCACAGTTTTTCAGCAAAAGACTGTAAGGCTAAGAAGGAAGACTAAACTATCCAATGGCTACTTGAAATGATAAAGCCAAAATCTGATCTTAGCTTGATTTTACCAGTGTAATCCAGTTAATCCTTGATTTAAGTTCACACAAAATAGAATCCGACTGTTAGATGAGTAGCTGTGAAGTACAAACAAAACCCACCTCTTGGATCTACATGGTTTGACCATAAAAGTGAGGAAAAACACACTGATTTTCCCCTATATACATACACATATTACGTGTGTGTAAGCATGTGTATAATAGGTTTGTGTGAGAGTCAAACAGTGATGACATGGAGCATTACCTTACCCTTAAGGTGGAAGCTTTAGCAAGACTAAGCAAATTAAAGACATACCATTCAGCAAATAATCCCAGGAAAAAGAGTATTATTTCTACCAGCTTACTGTTCGACAGGTTTCATGTCATCCTCATTTATCATCCTGCTGAGTTCAAGGATGTCCTGACAAGTCTGAGTTTTCAGCATTCAGAGGACCCCTGCATGTATGAAAACTGGTACAAATTGGTATTTACAAATTAAAGCTTTCTATAAATACACTAGAAGTAATGTGGAGCAGCCAGTCAAATGGATGATGAGGAGCACAGTGGCAGTTTTAGAAGTGGGCATACTTCACATTTCATACAAGACCTTGGCTCTGTGCAAGTTCATAACCTATTAAAAACATTACACGACTTATTACCAGGCCTCACCTCATTCTTGGACACGAGCTATTGATCATGTGAATGCTATTATTTCCACATATTTTACCATCCTGGACTGTAGTCCCATGAGTGGCAAAACTAATGCCCATTTCAAGAACAAAACACCTCAATTAAAAGTCAAATCTTCATCTGCATGTGGTTCTGATTTCTGATTCAGGATGAAAGTTAGGTAACACTCAGGTTTTGTGCAGAGAGAATACTACAGAGGCAAAAAATAATATCTGCTTTATTGTATAGGCAATGAGTCTGCAAATAGACTGTACATTCTACCTAGAGAATTAACGTTTAATAACTTGGGTTGCAGGTCAAGGTGGCAGATGTGAAAAGAAATTACCATATTTCAGCCTTATATTGCAACATGTGTTTCATGACCTACCATTACTCTGATGTATGGTTTATTTCTTAAAGACCAAGCTCCTTGAATTATGTGGTTACGCAGGAACATACTTTTCTTTGTGTTTTTTTTTTTTTTTAGCAACTACTAGAGTGTGAATAAAAGAGAACTGTGTGAGCGTAATAATACTCATGCAATTCAGAAACCACTGTAGTTGTGGTGCTACTGAGTCTACTGATTGAAATTAACAGTAATTCCCAAATGGATGCTGATGCTAGACAAAAACATCACGGGATGGTAAATATACATCATTTAAAAAGCAATAGGAAAGGGGCATGGGAACTAGGTAATAAAAAGGTATGAGAAAAACAGATGCCATTTAGATAAGAAATATTTGTTTGGTGGTCACAATTTACTGTGGTGGAGCAACGAGCGTGCAGTACCAAAATTCCCTGCTAAATCTCAGAAACGGATTAACTCTCACCTCTCTGTGGTCACCAGCCCGTGTGCTATCAGTTCTCAGTCTGTTCAGCACTCTGCAAGTTATTTCTATCTGAGCTTCAGTCTTCCAGTTCTTGCTCACCAGTGTTGGATTGCTTCTGTGCGACAGAATGAAATTCCAGCATAGCAGTAACTGATCAGCCAACATTGGCTCTTGCTTTGTGTTGCAATTCACTCTCCAAAGTCTCACTGGACATGCCTTCAGCTTGCTTAGAATCAATTCTTTACCTACTAGTGTACCTACCTTTCTCCTATGGTGAGATAAACCACCCTCCAATGCCATCTAGTGATGCCAACAGATTTTTTCAAAAATCTATACCTTATGCTTTCCAAGTAACCATTGCTCATGTGCATACTATAATTCTTACACTTTCATAGTAAACCAGGAACAATTTTTCTTCAACGGGTTTCAGCAGGTTAATTTACTCAGTTAATTTACTGTAATATTATAGTGCATTTTGATTCCTTTCAAATTGTTTGGTGTTGTAAGAGGCCATAGTATCTGCTCCAGCTGGCAACTGGAAAGGAAAACCATTTGGTGCCACGTGCCTGCATCTTCCATCTTTTGTGCCTCTGTTGCAAACTCCACCAAAGGACCATATGAAGCCGCCTGTTCAGTACCTTCTGAGGGCCTTGCGTCTCACTTCTAAGGCAGAGCTCCAAATACGAAGTCCTGCAGAAAAACCATAGTAATTTTAAAACTGCACATCATCCATTATAGCAAACCAAGTATGAATGGCATCAAATTTCTGTTGGTGTGCCCTCTCGGAGATGCTGAGGCTCAAATCTGAGGAACTGAACAAAGACGGGATGAAGGAAGGAATGGCAAATTTGCTGTGTATAATGTATTGGACACCATCTGTATTTTATTCAAATAGGGTTATATATTTTGTGAAAATAAAAACCAGCCTCACGAGTCTGTGTGCAAGGCAGTCACTTGAATATCTATAATGGGAAACATGCTCTAGGTTGGAAGTTGCAAAGGGAAATCAAATGTTTGAAGTGTCAAAGTTGGAAAAATATAAAATACGCCTGACACCGTAGCTATTGAAGCCAAAATGAATAAATCATCATCTCAGGAAAGAAAACCCCACCAAGCTCTTGGCTATAACCTTCATTTTCCTACACTCAAATAAAATTACATACAACCTGATAATTTAACCAGACTTGTCAATAAGAACTGATGGCTTCAACAGACACTATCACTTCATGCTTCAGTGTGTGCTTCAGCAGCATCCAGCATATTATCCAAGAAATAAATTTGATGTCAAACTTTTCTCTTTAAGTTGATAGAAGAACCTTATGCAGTGGAGCTGACGTAAAATATGTCGTATTGCAGAGCATTAGAGTGAAATGAAGTTAATGCCAGCTCAGTAATTTATTCCCTATGTATGGCCTTTCCTGAGCAGTTATGCAAGAAGTATTTTAGTATCTTTCTAAGTAGGGCAAGCATGACTTCCAAGAAGGAATTTGAGAGAAATTTTGAGGTTAAAACAGTAGGAGCCTGAGCTTACGCTCCCGTCTCTGTTACAGTCTCACTGTTGATTCTGTTCAAATTTTAGACCATTTTTTCTCTATGTAAATCTCATTGTCAGAAATGCGTTTTGCAAACATCGCCGTACCCAGTTGTGCCAGTCTGGGGAAAGTTACTGGGACGCAGCGTTCTCTGGCTTTGTCTGCATCAGGGTTTTATTTATAACAAATCAAATCAAATAGCCTGGTGGAAAGATGAGAATAGCAACTATAGCTGCAACTTGACTTGCCATAATTTGAGCAAATTTTTGTTTAGTGTTTAAGATGGATACAGACCTATTTATTTATTTGTCAGAAGGGAATAGTCCCTGGAAATTGCAAATCAAGATCTCATTTTTACTTGCTCAGAATAACCTAGCTGGCCTTTTACCTGCTAAAAATAGATTCACCGCTCTAAAGGCTATGCTATATAGAGCCTGAGCTGAATGCACTATTGAGGGAAAGAGTGATGAGGACTGGATTCAACATCCCTGTTCAGCATGACCCTAGATGGACGTTTCAAAAGGCTTTCTTTAACTGTTTATGCTCTGACACCAACTCCAATACCTTCCCGCACTCTGAGCAGCACTTAGCTTTCCAAATGTCCTGCTGGCTTTCAAAGAATATCCTGAAATTAACTATTCTTTATTGCAATCAAGAACAGTGTAACTGTGGTCACAGTTAAAGTATGTCAGTCAGGCAACTGGCATTTACTCCAGAATGACCCTGATAGGGCTCACCACAAAGCCAGTCACCCTGTTGGCAGTGTCTGACAGCCACCAGCTAACTGGCTCTGAGGGAAAGTCCTCAAGTAAGCACAGACCTGACCCTTCTTCTGACACATGCCTACTCTCTGTCAAGCAGCAGTTCAGGATTTTCACAAGGCTAAATTATTAAAACAGCTCTAATCTTTCTCTATACGAGTGCCATATCACTTATCTTGGTAGTTGTGACAGGGCCAGTATCTTCTACCTTGAAAATAAGCTCCCCAGCCTTGGCTTGGTGCATATACAGCAGCAGGGAATTGTTATTCTGAGAGAGAATGCTTTTCTATTGACATGGTATCTTAATTAAATCTACAAATGGAACACGTCTTTGGTGTTTTCAGTAATTTTTTTCTCCTGCGAATTACTTTCAATATTTGTTTGTTCTTCAGCCAGAAATGCAGTCCAAGGGAAGCTGGAAACAATGCTCAGCTTAGAATCTTGATATTAGCACATACAGTCTACATAAAGACATTAAAATCACACATTAAGCAAAGCCTCGGACTCCACAGAAGAGGTAAGGCTTTTCACCGTCCTTGGAGATTAATGTAAACCTCTTGCAGTGGATGGCATTGGTACATGTACATTGGAATTTTTTATTACTCACCTTTTAACTGTTAGTTAGGGAAGTTTCTTACAATACCTGCTGATGGAACAAAAAAAAAGTGTAAAATTGTGTTCTGTATGACATACGTTACTATTATATAGATCTGGACTAGGCACTGAATTCTTGATTTTCTGAATATAGTTTGTAAAAATAACTGAGGAAGATGCAATACTACGTGATCTTATAGTGCAGGTTCTCCGTCTCAGTAGATGAGCTCTGGTCACCAGTTAATCAAACATACTTACTCTATATTTACTTACATGCATGAAATATTTACTGTTTTCCAGTCTCCAACTTCATTTAATGTGATAAACTTGAAAAGCCCAGTGATCAAAGGTATTAATTACTCTGCTTCATACACTGAATATCTTTGCTCTAAACAAATGCAAGAGATCTGATACTTTTTTTCTCAAACAGAATGAAGTGAATTTATGAATGTCACAAAAGATTACTGATCTCCAAGATAGGCAGTTATCCGGCTTCCTGGTAATTGCAGATGGCCAGTAAGAAAATGCACAAATGGCTGAGGAACTGGACAAGCTGAGATTCCCTTATTCTCGAAAACAACCGGCGTTCTATCTCCAAATCAGAAAAATATCTGAGGAAAAACTGCAGGAGTGCAGAATAGAGAGCAACAAGCCTAGATGCTTTCCCCAGACTGCTATGTTCACTCACGGGACTCAACTCAAGAAGCTTAACTGCTGTCACACGAGGTGCATAAGAGGCAAAGGAGGCTGAAAACATTCACATTGCAGCTACTCTAACTTGCCTTTCTCACTACTTTCAGTTTCTTGCTCTATGTCATGTTACACTGTCATTCATATATAGAGTTTGTACATGAACTGATGACCGATGATGAACTGTTGTTAAAGATCAAATTCCCACTACCAACCCATCCTTTCTGAACTGAACTGTAAAATGAGTCTTTACTCACTGTCTAACCCTAGCCCAATTCAAATAAAGCCATTGACTTCAGCAAGCTGGCTTGTATGAATAAGTCTTGTGAAGACATGGCCTGTATGTTCCAAACTGTCTCATTTTTTGTCACGTTGACACCAGGGACTTGTATCCTTTGAAGGTTCTTGTGAAGCCTTCACCCTCTTGTCCTTGTGAAGTCCAGCAGTAGCAGTAACTTTGAAGATGTAGCTACTCTTTTTTCATCTATGCTGCCCCTTTGTCCAACAGCCCTTTACTTTAACACGAACATTTTCTTCTAGTATGCAATGTAAAATCCCCAGTTGCCTTTCTTGGAATACTGTTGGAAAGGCTTAAAGCCAGTGCTCCGCGTTTCCCACTGCCAGTCAATACTTCTCTGCCCTCTGTCAAAGTTACAAAACTGGAGAAAGGCAGTGGCTGTGAAATATATGTTGTCCATGAGCTCACCTAAGAAATGACGCAGTGAATAGTCATTTGTTCCCTATTGCATAATGGTCATTTTTCCACGAATACTGCTTGAAGCAGTACAGAGAATACATTTGCATAAACCATTTGTTAGGAACAGAAGACTCTTTGTGAAGAACTATTAAAAAACCACATAATCTACTTTTCTGTTCTTATGCAGGTTCCAGTGAGAACACAGAGCTCCTTTGTAAACAGAATCTAAATACAAGGGCTGGGTATGTTTTTCCTGCAATCAAGATTCCATAAATAATAAAATTGGAGTTCAAAACCAGAAGTACCTGAAATTGTTAAATGTAATGTTAATGATTTCCTGGCGGTAGCTGAAATTCAGAAAGTTTAACACTACTGGTATCCGTGCTATTTTGACCGAGGTGAACCCCTGCTCCCCAAGTTCTGCTAAATAAAGCTGTAATTAATCTGCAGTACAAATTTTGGTATCTTTAGTTCCTGGGGAAAAGCATTTTTATAATACATCAGGGGAAGCTTATTCTGTAAATTCAGTTGTGGGTTTTAATAGCCTTCATAACTCATTGCTGTCTCAATGATTTTCTGCTTTTATTGCCCATCTGAGCCCTTTCGTCGAGATAGGTGGCCTGGAAGGTTGCTTTTTTATGATACCACCTTTCCTCCTTAACGTTTCATTGCCCTTCCCCAGTAGCTGATCTCGTGCACGCTTCAGGAGGCCCTCCACCACCTCCACGATCACACGGATTGGGATAAGTAAGCCAGATAAGTCAGAGCAAACAAAGCCCAAGTGTGGCACACTGAGCAGCCAAAGAGATTACTGCTCATGCGATTAACATCTTTTCATGCTCCTTCTCCCACTGCAAGATGGTCTTGTTTCCTTTTCACCGGACAACAAAGTTCAAGTACTTACTTGTCGCCCATCCCTGCAGTGAATTACTGCTGTGTTTCTCCCATTTCCTGGGAGCCCTCCTGGGGCTGGGAAGACATGGGGCAGCACTGCGTGCAGAGAAGCCCTGGAAAAAAGCTCTGCATGTGTTTGCCAGGCCACCTATGTAGGGAGCACATTAATGCAATCACTTTCTGTTTTATTAATGGATAACTCCATTGTTGAAAAGAAATATGAAACTTCTGCAGATAACATATGCCCTCAGCGTACAGTATCAACCATTGGGGTTAATACAGTGCAGCTGGTTACTGCAATTATTATCAACAGTCAGGTGGGCTAACTATGTATTACCCCTAATCTGTGTGTATCAGTGCCCTGCCAGCATTGGCCAGCCATGCTGGGTGCCAAATGCCTCCTGGCATCCCCAAAAGTCAAGGTGCCCTCACTTTCTGTGGGGCAGGGCTGGACCTGGCTGCAAGCCTCACAGCATTGTGTCCTTTCTGCTGGATGTTCCAGCTGACTGCCTTCAACACTGTGAATGGAAAATAAATAAATCAACTTTTTTTTTAAGTTGGAAAAAAAAAAAAAGAAAAAGAAGAAGAAGGGAAAAGCGTAGGCAGCAACAAATGCAGGAGGCCTCTTTTAAATTATACGATCATTTCAATTATCCTTATTCAAGTTAGTATTGTGATGTTGTATACTTAACATTGTTCTAGCCTCAGCAGAGCCCCCACACAAAAGCCCTCTGAGATTACCGTTGCACTGCAGGCCAAACCCAACCTTAAACAGACAGAAATATTCCTCGCTGCCCACCCCTTATGGTGCACCCCAGGCTTGGGAAAAGTCAGGATCAATCCCTCGATCCATTAACTTCTTAGTTAAACAAAACAGCACACATTCAGCAAGAGGAACTGAGATCTCTCTTTCTCAGCAGCAAAAGGCTGACTGAATTTTGTAGATGTCCTTCCTGGATTTTAAATGAATTTTTTTGGCTCACACTTGTTTGGTGTTTGCTTTCTATAATGTTTGTGTGATTAGACTTTACTGGCTCAAATATTTGCAGAAAGTGGATTACTGGAAAACTTGAGGAAACACATTTCAAAGTAAACATGAAATTGTTCCTTCCGGATGTGTTTGTTCACACATTCAGCGCGGACTCAGAGCCAAACCCATCTGAGGTCGTTTGCCCAATCTTCCCCAAGCAGCACAGCCCAAGGCAGCTTACTAGTGACTCCAGCTGAAAACTAAAAGCATATCTGATTAACCAGACTGATCTGCAATCAAGCCCTTAAGGGCTTGCTGCAGTCCCAGCTGAAGCTGAAGTATGATTTTTCCTGTGAGGTTCACACCCCAGGATGCAGAACACATCCCGTGACTGCCTTCATCTCTTCTGTCCTCTCCTCCTGCCCCAGCTCACGATGAGGAGGTGTTTAAAGCTACCCATTGCCTCCCTGGCCAAACTGACCAAGGAGCAGTACTACAGATTGGAATAGCACTCAGTGGGAATAGGAAGGATTTAATTTCAGCTGACGTTTGATCGGGCCCTGGGGGGTTTGTTAAATGCCAAGTGGAAGTCACGTAAGATAATCAGAAGCAGTAAATGCCAAATGGAAAGCATGTAAGATAATCAGAAGCAGGTTTAAATATTTTAAAATTGATGGCGATATCAATATTGCTTTCGTGATTGTTTGTTCACAATCTATTTGTATTTTTCCTTCCGAATTGCTTTCAAGACAAAATGAAAGAAGTGTCTATTTTATTCCCAGTTTTTTTTTCTTTTTTTTCCACAGCAGATGAGCTTTAGGCACTTTTCTTTCCCTTTCTTTTCCCAGAAGGAAACGTGTGTTTTCAACTCTAGAACATAAGAGCTCATTCAGTACTGGTCAACAAAGTTAATTTGGTAGGTGATGGTACAGGCAGAGAACTGAACAATGAACTCTGAGGTTGGTAGTAGAAGCATATCATACGTATTTATTCTTCCTTAAATCTGTAGATCTGAGAGCATGAAGACAGCATCCCTGAATTCAGCAGTGAGCATCCATGCTGGAATGCAGAATTGGCCACGTAATAACATTTTCTATTTACAGCGTTAATATGGGATAGATTGGGTGGCTTCAAACAGGCAGCTGCTCTGTGGTGGTGTGGGGGCTTTATACTGTAAAAAATGCATGCTGCTCAAAGATCTCTCTTTTTTATTTATGTGTTTATGAAGTACACTGGCTGGCCTTCAGAACACTCACTTTCCAAGAGTGTAAAGTTCCATTCGGTTTTACGTTTGTTAACTGTGGTTTTCTGTCTGTCTCTGTAAAGCCCTGGCAAGAATAGAACTTGTTTTCTGCTGGGTCCTTGCACTGCTGGCTGTCACATGGGCTTTTCAGGCTGAGATTTTTGGAGTGATTGTTGTAGCCAGACACCTAACGGCATTTAGCAGGAGTCAATTCCTGAACTCTTCTGAAAATCTCAGCATTTCCAATTCAGTCAAGATTTGGGTTCCTTCACGGGCCAGATGAAATTACTCTACAGAATAACTGTGCATAACAATGGATAAAGGGCAAGTCTACACATATTTTGTGCACTATTGCTCTTCTGGCTGCAGTGACTTGGGATCGGTGGAAAGAATTTGGGCAGCCAGTTGGAAAACTCAATCTTGCATATTTTTCTAAAAATAAATAATTGCTCTTTAAAAGAAAAAGAAGAAAACTACGAAAATAATCCTTTTATTCAAGCAAGCTATACGTTCCATATAGCCCATATTCCACATGTACACTGATTTAAAATTGTATCTGTGTAATCCTCCTCTCATAAATATGTTAATCGAACATATATTTGTACTGGGAAAATGAATGACTAAAAAAACAATGCTTCAAATGAAAG
This sequence comes from Gallus gallus, assembly GCF_016699485.2. NCBI lineage: Eukaryota > Metazoa > Chordata > Aves > Galliformes > Phasianidae > Gallus > Gallus gallus. The sequence goes on from NC_052534.1 coordinate 23,065,528, forward strand.
ATATATTTTGTGGTATGCTGCAGGGAGGGTGGGTGATTAATGTGAGTCCCAAACACAAGAGCAAAGAGGATTACAGGCTTTACCCTTCACACCCAAACGGCACTCTTGAAGTGTTTTTCAGAATGGGTGCCTGGCTAGGGCACAGGGTTTCATGAGCTCTTGCATCTGTTCTCTCTGTCTGGTCTGACTTGTGTCCAAACTAAGGTGGTGGCAGTCAGCAAGTTGCTGTGTGTCTTGCAGGATCACTAACCTGTTAGATGAGTGATGATTCCAGACTCAGCATTCCCTCAGCTCTCACTTGTGAGAGTGATTGCCAAGGCTAGCAGTGACCTAGATAACGTGGGAGGAACAAGCACACACTACTACTTCAGATTCCTTTTGAATTTTTGAACAGTGACACATCGTATGGCCTTATATTCTTTAGATAACCTATGGCCATACATTGGCCAAGGAAGAATGCAGAGTCATTATTTCTCACTCTGTTTTCAGGCACAAAATTAAAACGTGACATGTTTTGCCAGAACTGAAGAGCTCCTTACTTGAGCAGCAGCCATGATCACCTTTTATCAGGACCTGATTAAAGATGAGGTTGGCAGAGTAGCTGTAATATTTAGGAGAGACTGGCTATCTCTGGGTAGTAGTAGGAAAGGGCAGGATGCAAGGGGCAGGGCAGTAGTTGTGCTATTTTTCTGGAAAGGTTAGGACACAATAGTACAAGAGTACAATTAGTACTCAGGCACAAAGTGGGAGAACAAGTTCTGCTGGAGGCATCTCTGCCTGAGCACTTAGGGGGACATGGCGTAGGTGTTGCTTGACCCTCATTGTTGCTGAAGCCACTGGCCCTGCTCATTTTATGCCTGTGCCCTCCATAGAATAATGGAAAGCTGAGGATGCAAACCTGCCTTTTAAGCTGGTGTTCCAGATGAAGCAAATTCATCCATGACAGATTCAGAATGGGTAGAACCATCACAGGAAAGAGGTAGCCTCGTTTATCTGACAGTAATTCATTCTAATACTCCCAAGACACCCACGATATTTAATACTGGCACAGAAGAGTAACTGCCACCTCAATGTGACAGCATCACCTCTTTTTTGGGCATCCCTTCTCCCTGTTAAATTTACTCCTTTTTCAAACACTGATCTATCTGGGAATCCTTTTCAAATTCATGTGAGTTTTATTAAATGCTGGGTAATGTGTGACCCCATCAAGGGACTGCAGTGCCCACTTGGGAGACTTTTGTTATATTCAAGCCTTTGTTGGCAATGCAGCAAATTCTGCTGTGGGCTGCCGGGGGGCAGTCAGCCCAGGCTGAGCCTCACAGTGATTGATTTGCACAATAGGAACAAAAATATTCCTGAAACTCTGAGATCACTCAACTCTTCCTGCCAGACTTCCATGAAATATAACATGCAATCAATTTAGCTTACAGCCAAATTCTCCCCTTTCAGCCCCTTCTTTCCTTTGGTGTGTCAGCGAAGATAAATGAAAGAAGCAACAAGGAATACAAACAGCAGTAGCAACGAGAGCAGCAATTGCTTGTGTAGGGAGGACTCGTGGTGCCAGGCTACAGCAGAACCCACAACAACTTGACCAAACACAGGAATGAAAGAAAGGTCCTTTTCAAGGGGCAAAAGAAAGACCGCGTTGACCTCTTGGCAGAAAGAGGAAACTTCAAAGGGTTTACAACAGTTAAAATCCCAGCTACACGCAGCAAAAATGACTTGCATTGGATGCTAACACAGTGAAACTAATCTACCTCATAGTAAGAGATATAGCAGAAGGTGGAGGGGCTGTGCTTTCTGCTAGCCACTGGACAAATGTAGAAAAAGCTAATTCTGTCAGTTTGGTGTTAGGCACAGGGTTTCAAAGCTGTACATGTGTGGAAAGCATGGAGGTTTAGACAGAACTCCTAACAGACTTGGAAAAGTTAGGCACATGTTTTCTTTTCATTTTTCTCACCAAGAAATGTTCTCATCATATGCTTCTTTTGGAAACATTTGGCAGTTCCTTAGGTATGACAGAAACTATGTTTGAGGAAGTTAGAACTAATGAAATGGGGTATTTAAAGAGAAACCTTCTGAATGATCTGAGTGTTATATATGATTCATGAAAACTATATTAAAAAGAGGAAAAAAGCGCTAATTGCTTGAGATAGTTCTGTCTGCTGTTTTTCTTCACCCGGGGTTCAGGTTTTTCACTTGCTCAGTACAGCTTGGAAAGTATTTAATCACACATGTAATTTTCAGCACAGGAGAGAGGGCTTCTGCCTGCAGGGAGACTGAGCTCAGAGTTAGCAAGTGCATGAAACCTTCTGCTGGACTTGCAGCGCTCAACCTCTGAATTCCAAGGATTTGAGAGCAAGTCAGTCAGAGCACTTCAATGAACAAAGACTTTCCTCTTTAATCTACTCTAGCTGGAAAAGATAAGACCTCAAATAGAATCTAATTCATGACTAGATTATGCATTAAGATAAGCATAATATGATAAGGACCAACGGACGCAGCTTCCGTAAGGGCAAATTGTGCCACTCCATCTTTCAAGAATTCCTGGAAAAAGTGCATAAAGTAAGGAATGAAACAAACCTTTGGAGTATAATTTTGTGGAATTTCAAATAGCTTCTGACAGGACCCCGTATGAGAGGGTTTGAAATGAAATAAATAGCACGTTCCATCGCAAATCAAAATCCACAGGATGCTGGGAATTCATAGTAAATATCCAATTTTTATGGAGAGGGCAATGACAAAACATATTGGTCTTCTGTTTGTTATTTGAACTATTTTGGAAAAAGATATTTAATGCTATTTGTCAACAGATGATTCTGAATCATGATTAGATAAAGACCATTTAACACTCCTCAAAATAGTTGTATTCGCTGAAAGCATTCGTTCTTCCATCTATCAGCATGCTGACAGCTCCAATGGAAAGTAATATGTGTTAGAAAATATATAATCTTCTCATTATCGTAATGGACTTTGATCTAACACAATTCCCCGAGGAGACAGATATGAATCATTGTGAGTACTACAATTTAATGAATATGGCTTTCCAAAATAAACTAAGAGATGGATTAGGGAAATAATTTACAGAAGTAATCTCTCACTGTAGTAATGATCTAGCAGAAAACTACAAATGATACATTTCCAGTTGCACCCTCATTTGGTTTTGTATGCTTCAATATAAATTGACATGATATGAATAGAAAGCATCTGGAGAAGAATAACAAAACTGATTAAAATTGTGTGAAGATTCATGTGAGTGATGACTTCAGCTGTGGGCATTTGACATCCTAAAGACTAAATATCAGGCAAAATATGCTTTCTTAAGTGTAAGTTTTGGTGTATGCCCGCATTTAAATTAGTGGGCTTCTTATGTGCTCAAAATAAGCATATGCTTTCCAGACACATGGTCACTCCTTTTCAGCCTGAGATAGGAACCCACTTTCACATGAGCTATTTACATGTTTTTTTGTCGCTACCTTCAGCAGACTTTTCACACAATAGGCTGTAAGTCCCTGGTATTCACAGACCATGAGCTGAAGAAGACTGATTTACGTGGGACTTGAAGGTGATTTCAAACACAAAATAGCATCAGTTTGAAGAGCAATCATCCATTCCTTTTTTGCCCTACTATATAATCATCAGAAGGCATCTGATGCAATGCATGTAATACATTCAGAACATATAATTCTTTAAATTAAAGGAAACGTCACTTTAAATAGTATCAATAGTAGTCAACTAGAGATGGTACATGCTTCAGCCTGTTGATTCACAGCCACTGATTACTGTTTATGTATATAGCTGCAGTAGCATGAAGATTGATTGCGATAGCACATAGGCGGCAGCTGCCATTTACAAATGCCAGCTAGTGCTTCTCATGGGAATCTGTGATAGAATACAGAAATAAGACAGAATTACTGCTATTAGCTGAATGACTTTTTTTTTTCCTTGCTTTTTTTTTTCCCCCTGCAGTCACACTATGTGTTCCCACAATAATCTTTTTACAACTCTAGCTGATTTTCAAATAAATTTGGCAGAGGCACCTGAAGTTTCGAAGGAAATTAAGGTCTTACAAGAAGTATAAAAATAAGTGATCAAGAAGGAAAAAGGAGTTTTGAAGCATCTTGTTTAAGTGAAAGACTGCCATGTGTGTAGATCCAGGAATCTATACATCCAAGAACTCTGAATACTCCAAACAACAAAGTTTTGTAATTATAATATTAGATGCAAGCAATGCTTTGTCTAGACAAATGACACATGCGTGTTGTAAGTGAACTGTTGAGTCATGGCCTGAACCACTGACTGATCACCTGGGGAAAGGACCTGATCAGCCCTGGCAGCACAGGTGAAGGCAATTTACCTGTGTGACTGGAAGGGGTGGAGCCTGGCTGCACCTCTCTTAGACCCCCCATTTAAGGGCTGACTGCCACTGGGGAAGGATCTTTTTCTGGAGATTCTTTCTTGGTGGAGCTTCCCCCTGCAAATTTAGAGTCTTCTGCTACAGGTAAGCAACATTCTTCCCTTCTTTTATAGCACCTATTTTTTTGTGCCAATCCTTCTGTCATTGCACCTCTGGTGAAACACCATTTCCCATCATATCAATCTGTCTTATTGCTACACATGTTAATTCACGTTGTGCATTATCTTGTGATCACACAGCAGTGCTCTTTCTGTGGCTATTTTGCATTTAAGAGGCATAATCAAATCCCTTTCTTTATGTAAAGATGCAGTTCCCATGATATAAGATTACAGAGATATCTGCTTGATGGTTTATATAATAAGGTAATGGTCATGTTGGAACTGTATTCAGTTCATATATAGTTCAGGACCTGGTGCAGTATTTATAACAGTTTAGGTTTACGTATGTGTACAGATATATGCGTGTGTATGTATGTGCATGTATTTTATACAGTGTGTATGTGTATAAGACTAACCAAGCCTATCAGGTTGGAAACTTACTCCAGGGTATTCAATTTTAAACAGGACATATTTCTGCCAGCTTTCCTCACAGTGAATAATATCTACTGGTGAATCACTCCATTTATTTATATCAGATTACTCATAGAGTAAAGAGCTAATCAGAAAGAAAAAGTGCTACCGAGGTTTTCAATCCTATCACTAAGTCTTGCTTTTTTTTGTTCTATGCCCTAGCTGCTGGAATAAGGGAAGTTCATGAGAATCTAAGGTTCCATTAAACAGGGTGACTAGAATTTCTAGTCTTCCAGGATGCTGATAAAAGTTGAACATAAGAAGCAAATAACCTCATGGGATCAAAAAATGAGAAGTCATATATAAACATTTTTCTTTCTTCAGACATTCTCATGATATCTCATAAGTGATAAATGAAAAATGATGTCAGGAATTTCTTCCTCAAACTTTCAAATGCTATATGGGGGTCACTTCAGCCAAGAAAAAATATAGGCATTTGGTTTCTCTGCATGAAGAGATAGATCCACATAAACAACATGTGGGGCTGAAAGAACAACAAAATGTACTATTACAGTTGAGCAGAAATATGGTCCTTCATCTGTGGCAGTTGTCAGAACTATTCATCTCCTTTCTGGAATCAGACTGCTGTAACCATAGGAAGTTCTTTTTTAGGAATTACAAGTACCTCTGCTCATTCTTAAAAAAAGAAAAGCTCTGGTGTATGTCCGTTTTACAAAATGTTGTGTTTTGGTGAGACAGACAGAAAGACTGTAAGGGCAGAAGGGGCTGAAAAACAAGTACACGTCTTGTATGCAGCCTAAGGAATAATAAAACAGCAAAGTAATATCAGGAAACGGGATTCAGAACTTTGAAAGGCAACACTTTCTGTTCTTTGGCTGTGGGGAATGTCTAATCAAACTACATGACAAACAACTTGTAATGCTATAATGTGATGGAAAGTATAGTGATAGTAGTGAGGTGGCACAATCCTAGGTTGTAGTAAAATGAGAACAAGCTGAAATGCAGCAGCTGTGGACACAGAAAGAAAAGAAGAAAAAACTGCTTGTCTTTGGAAGACCTCAAGTATGCAGGGTCCTTCACTGAGATCCACTTGCCTCCGCTGCCAACCCTCAAATGAGGACTGGCAGGGGGTGGATCCTGGCTCCACCAGGTGCAGTCAATCAGGGCACTCCATGCACTCAGCTCCCCCAGGTTGGTGCTGCCTTCCCACCAGGTGCTCAATCACTGTTTCAGGTCATGACTCAGCATTTCTGCTATAGATGTGCATCAGAAAACATTTACAGCATTAAGTGGAAACTAACATAAACTTATCTCCCTGAACTTGGCTGTTTAGCTGGCTAACATAGCCTCATAATACTAGGCAGAGCAGTAGTGGCTCACAAAACACTTTTGTTGACTTGTGTGTGTGGATTCTGGTTCTTCATGAAGTCAAAAAGACACACTAAACTTTAAAAAAAAACAGCATGACAAATTGCAACAAGCTACGAAACTTCAGGGCCATGCCCTCAGGACTAACGGCCCAATAGAAGCAACATATACTTTCAGAAACATAATTAATAAAATCACTGAGTGAAAACCAAGTTTAATGCAATCATCTTTGACTTTTCAGAAGTAACAGATTTTCTTTGCTGTGAAGGGTATTTTGGATGAAGTCACCTAAAAAGAAGTTGGAGCCAAACATTTAGACAGAAGGTAATCAGGTAGTGAAAAATTCCCCAGAATATCCCTGTCATTTCCCTCTTGCTTGTTATTCTACCTTGGCTCATCCCCAAAATAAGCCGTGTTTCCTGAGATATAGCGCTCTGTGGCTCCTGCTGTTGTCTCTCTCTCCTCCCAGTGAGAGTATCACATGGACATCCTCCTTTGCAGTTTTTTGTAGCAATCTCTTTTCTAGCTGTAAAAGATTAAATTAAAGAACTATTTGACCTGCCTTTCCTGGTCAGTGCCACTCTAGCAAGAAATAGATCACTGGAAGAATGTCAGCTTCATGACCCATTACTCAAATGAGGCGCCAACTAGGAAGAGTGAACTGAGAGATCCAGAAGTTCTAAATTTATTGTCATTATATATCTAAAAATAAGAGACTCCAAGAGTGTAGGGAGTAGGAGGTAGAGGGAAGAAAGCTTAGGAAGTCTCTCAGGTCATTCAAAGGCTTTAAATAATCTGTGTCTGGCAAGCAGAGTTTCCTTTCACATGGAACAGCTAATTCTGCTAAGTTCACTTTCAGTGTGAAAAAGGTAGAATCTCTTCTATTCACCCTTGGTGAAGCCTTCAGAATAGGTTTTGAACAGGCTTACAACATCAGATTAAATTTGGATGGCTGAAGACATACCAAACTTCACTTCTGTGTCACGAATAGCTTCTCTGAAGCAAGGAAGGCCAATTTGTGACAGCTGCTGAACTGCTGTCACTTATCACATCAGCTTGGTTAAACCTGCTTTCATATCAGGGGAAACAGTGTGGAGCAGTGATCCAGTTATTCAGTTTGTCCTATGACTGACATCATGACCATTCTCCTTACTGCTTCCAGAGTCTTTCCAGCCTCAGGTTTTGCTCATGGCTTTTGGGCGAATTCTCTGCACTGTTGTCTTCCCCCTTCCTATTTCCATTTATATTTCCTTTCTGCTTTTATAAATTGCATGTCCTGCTGACACAACTATTCTGGGCCACCCCATCAGGTATATGTGTCCTTGAAACAAAACTGGGAAAGCAAGTACAGCAAATTCCTTACAGATGTGAACTCTGCTTTGCTGACACACTTTAGCCCTGCTGCATAGTCTTGTACATCTACATAACGTTCACAGTCTTGAAGGAAAGGACTTCTTTAAGGATTTTTATAGTCTGCAGTGACTTAGAGTATTAAGAGTCTGAAGCCTGATCAAGATCAGTAGAGTGGAGAGGACACAAGGCTATATCTGTAAACCAGGACACAATATTTTAAGTTTTAATGTAGAACCCAAAATATCTGGTTCTGTTGGGGGGGGGGGGGGGAAGCTGAAATATAAGATTCAGTGTAGTCAGGCAGAGTGGTCTGTGCCATTGACAATCCTCTTTTAGGGGATCTGGGGGGAAAAAAAGTAACCACAGCAGATTCAAAATGAGGGTGTTAAAAGGGTGAGCAAAGGACATAATCTCAGCCCACCATCTGGTGCATGACATGCAGTGTTTTGGAGTGCTCCAGTATGAAAGAAATTCCAGAGACCCTCCAGGACTGGAGGAATTTCTAAAAAACACTAAAGAGTTCAGAGCTGCTCTGTGTTAGAGTATTTTCTTTTAAGTGCATATAGTTTCACAGCTTCTCAGTGCCAAGGATTTTTTTCATTAACTTTGTATTAGATCTTATGGGGTAATAGCAACATATCTCATGTTAATAGCGAACAACACAACTACACAAGGCATTCATGAATTTGTCTGTCAGGCTTTTGAGAGACCTGAATGGAGAAACACAACCTCTGTGCTAAATTCTGCCATAAATTGTACCTGTATGACTCTGCTCCTGCCTGTAATGGTTTTGGTAGGACTCTGAGGGTAGGAGAGCAGAGAACTGAATCCAGACTGTTGATTATATGTCTCCTCATACATGTATAGTGATTACCACCTTCTCTCCCTTTTCAGTTCTCCTATGCCCTTACTTGGAGCCCAATCCTGCTACAGCTGTTGCTGGGTCATTTTCCCAAGTTGACTGAGACTCTCTGTGCACACATTTGGGATTTGTCTGCATGAGGTTTCCAGTAATACTGGGACCTTTTCTGCTTGGAAAAAAAGACAGCCTAATTCATTATGTTTGACTGGCATCCAAAAAAATGGAGCTTTAACCAGAAGTATATTATGTTACTGCTACTAATGTTTAATATTAATGATAATATTATTGGTACTACATTTTCCTATTACATTATAATATTAAAATATGTTATTATATTATTTTTATTATTACAGTTTTTTTTACCTAGTCTCACTGTAGTGAGACTGCCTATATATGTATATACACACTTTTCAGAAACTTAGTTTAACAGCTGCTGAAAATGGCCAGTTTTCCAGGCTCTGGCTTTTTGCAGGGATAATCCCCAGCACAGTAGTAAGCCAAGACACTGTAGACTGGAAACAAAAGCGTATGACTCAAAAGAAAGGCTCTCATTCATGGCAGAATTACTGCAGCAGCTCACACTTCTGTGCTGGGACAAAGCAACTTCCAAAAGGGTGTGATCTTGGCAGAGAAGAAACAGTTTAAGTCCAGTTCTCTCCCAGTTTGGTTTATGATGTCTCATGGGCTGACAGGAAGGTCAGTCCCTATGAAATAGCTTGTCTTTCCCCAAGGAGCCATGAAAAGGCTGTGCAGTGCTCCCTCCTCCAGATGTAGCCATGAAGAAAATGGGCTCTCCACACGCAGGCATGTTAATGTAGAGGTCCCAGAACAGTTGCTGGCGCTCCCAGTTATTTTGGCACCTAGAATCCTTTTTTTAATACAGTGTCCTGCAACAGGTATGAAGTGCATTCAAGCACTGCAATTTATAATGTTATAGAAGAAAAAAAAAAATGGCAAAACGGCAGTGGAATACTTAGCCTTAACCTTAGGAAAATAATTATTCTTTGTGTGCTATACATCATGTGATTTATGGTAAGGCTTTAGGAGAGACCAAATGAAACCCTGGGGTGAAATTGGCTCAGGATGATCAAAAGTGAGATTAATGAACAGGCATTCTTTACCCATACCATATACTCTATTTTACTGGACAGAGGAGTCACTTTTAATGCTAGGAGTCCTACCTATATATTTATATTTTAAACTGCTGCTTCTACCATTTTTCATATAATGCAATTCATAAGAACTATACAGCGGGTGCTGTGAGGAACTCGTGTTACAAGTAGCTGTGGGCACCCTCCGGGTGCCTTTAGAGCCATGACATAGTACAGGTTTGTGCTGTGTGTTTGTCCTTAATGTATGACCAATGTCCTTGTGGAAAGTTGAATCAGTCTTGAGTGATGAGGAGTGAGAAGACAGGAACATGCCATTGTGCTGTCTCCTCCATGTCCCAGGCTGTGGCTATCAAAGGCAGGTGAATCAGTAACAAGAGCAAACACTCTCCATCACCATGGGCAGGCCTTGCCTCCCTGTCAGAGGCTCACTCCAATGCTGGCCATTGCACATCTCCCTGACAGAGAGGTCAGACCTGTCCTGGACCAACCATGTCATCAACCTCTCTGTGACATGGGACTGCTGCCAGCAGTCTGCCTGCTGTGACATGGTTAGAATTGATGCCCAGCATTAATACCACACCACTGTGACATGACTCTTCTTCCATTCAAATGAGAACAAATAACAAACAGAAGCAAGAGGTAACATTTGGGCAGGAAACTAAGTAGCTATAGGATCAATTTAAAGAATAATACCTCAGCAATGGTGGGAAGAGAATTCAAAGCAGCATGCATTGCCTATTGCCACATTCTGAGGTTTTGTGTGGTAGTTGCTGCTGAGATTTGTGTGTTTGAAGTCTAAATTCTGGAAGAAAAATGTGTACTGCCTTCAGGTGATATTTCACACATTTGGCATTAAAGACAAGTCCAACACCAAACACTATAGCCACTCAAATGTGCTAGATGCTTTAGATACTGGTCTACACGTACATCATTCTCTGTTTCAAATAGTATTGTAGCTGAAGATAGAAGCTTGCAAATATCTACATTGAGGTATGGTTTCCCTCATGTTACATGCAGGAATATTTTCAGGATTGGGCTCTATACAAACAAATAGAAAATGGATATTGTGGACATGAAATCTATGACACTCATTCTTACTTTTAATGCCTTTTCTTACACTTTTGGATTCAGAAATCAGTAGGCTTAATACTCTTCAAGTCCCGTTTGTCTCAGAGACTACTCAGGGATCTAAACTTGTGAGAGAGACCCTGGCAAACATCTATTCATTCTATGTTCCAAAAGCAATATCAAAATGTAGTAGGGACATAAAAGCCCTTGTGCATGGAAGTTTTCACATCAGGAGTAAGTTGAAATATGGCTGTGTGATGGTAAGGAGCTTTTGCTGCAGAGACCAAGTGTGGCTGTCAGAACTAGATTCACAAGAAATCCCTGGTTGTGCTTTGATCAACATATGAGGTAGATCAGGTGCATCTCCAATCCTAATAGTAAAGTATTTTGGGAGCCAGTTGCACATTGTCTTCCCCAAAGCCCTGAAGAGTTTCCATGAAGACTAGCACAGACTATCACTGAACATTTTTCACACAAAAGCGCAACTGACCATTCGCACATGTAAGAAGCACAGTAGGCCCCTTGCTGCCAGCAGAACTGGCCCTTCATTTCACTCCTCATTGCTGAACTCTTTCTACCCTAAATAGCACAAACTAGAGCTGCTCCCCTAACCATAATCACTATCCAAAAATATTTCCATGGTGAGTACAATCTCTTCAGGCAAGCTTGCTTGGGATGCTGTTAATGGGAGGCCAAACTGGAGCACCAAGGCCATGCCTGGCAGACCCTGACTCGCAGCATGCCGCTGGGCCTTTCTAAATGTTCCCTTTTCCCAACACAAACCAAAATAAACAGAAATGTCTGTAATGATGATGAATGCCCACCAAAGGCTAAAATAATGTGCAAGTTTCTAAGTTGTTTTTAAATATAGCAATTTTATTTGTGAGGTTTTTTGTGCGAGCCTCTCAAACACCATTAAACTCATACTCAAATATTTACAACGTGTTTATACTTACCGTGTTCACCTCTGAACAAATTGTTTGACCTTATTTGCAAATGTGTTACAAGAACTCCCAGTGACAGATGATCTTTCATAGGAAATCACAACATGTAAGTGAAACTGAAGCTATGCTGCTGCCCTGTGCAGTATATTAAAGTGCTCTGATCTTCTTAAAACATAAATTTGAAGTGCAGCCACCCTGGCAGACCCTGGGTGGAGATGGAGGAGAGTCCTCCTTTAACCTTCAGTGCACAAACGTGCACTTCACAGGTCAGTTTACACCACGCGAGATGAGGGCACTCTGACATGTAAAACCTGAGGGGTTGATGCTACCCAGTCACTCAAATCACATAATTAATGTGCTTCTGGGTTCCAATAATAAACAATTCTGATGTCTACTCACTATAGCCAAACTTTCCTGGCTATGTAAACAGTTCATTTCTTAAAAATGGCTCTTATCCAAAATGAAGTTTTTCAGCTATCAGCCAATCCTGCTGTGAGTTTATATTTCCATGGTCAGGGGATCAACTGGTTTAGTTTCCCACTGATTATGTTAAGATTGAAAGAACTCATTACAGAATTATTTATGTTTCTGTATCTATAAATTTTATGCCAACATTTGCTCACATTATCTCCAGACACAGTAGTCACATTTAAACCAAGTCATTTTAGCTAACTAAATATTATTCTAATTATAGAACTAATGGAAGGTATAGAACACATGAAAGAAGATGTCAAGAAAAATTAGAATAATTCAAAAAAATACCTTTTTGTATCTAAATGGCCACAAAGGTCATCAGAGAATAAAAGGAGGCATACTCACAGTGTTTCTTCCTCCACCAAAGAACTGGAAGGCTCATTAAATGAAGTGTTTCCCATTTGCCCACAGATTACTTTGGTCAGATTCTTCTTTCATTGCTCATCATCTTTACCAACAGAGCTCTTAACAGGAAGTATGCACAACAGTGCAATCTCCCCTTCCTCAGCTGACACTGTGCATGCAATTTATCAAGAAATACAAAGGCTGAAGAGCCTAGTGTTCCAGCCCAGTTCTTCCATCCATGGATTTTATGTTGAACAGTTTCCATTGATGCCATTAAAACTGTTGTAAATCAGCAATTGTGATTTACAGTATCTGTATCCAATAAAAGAATCAGGCCTATTGCAATTCTTTGAACAGAAGTCTAAGCGATACCTGTTCCCAGTTGAGACTTAGTCTAGACACACTGTATTCATCACTCTTTAGCCATCCCAAAGCCTTTCTGGAAGGACAATAATTCTTACTCTTGTAATCATTGACTCTTTGTTGACATGACCAATAAGAAAGTCAATTGGTGTCAGCTGTAGTGGTGATTTTGTGATGGGAACATCTGCCCAATTCCTGATGAGAGTTAGTCTTTGTCACTGTTAATTGGGTGGGGATGAAAGCTCCAGATCCTATTACAACTCCTTTGAGTAGACTAGTTACTCATAATTTTTTCAAATGGTTTATCTCCTTTGATTTGTAAAATTGCTTCCACTCAATGCTTTGGGCCCAGGTGTCTTTGAGTAATAATAAAACTTTGCAGCAAGACACTGAGGAATCCTAATGTTCTTCTCTACCTATCCTGATGGTTTAGGAGATGCTATATCTTCCCAAGCCCTTCATGGTTTAACTTTTTATGCCTGTTAATTAATCATCCTGACACACAGTGTTCTACCATACCAATAAATGTTGCAAATATCCTATATGTAGTTCTCAAATAGAACTAGCAACTAGGGACTCCTGCTTTGTTCTTTTATCACACGTATGTTTTACTTTGATGTGAACACTGTTTCAAAAACAGTAAAGAGGGCTTTTTCATGTTATGCATAGATTGTTCCATAAACATGCATCCTGTTAGATACAGTAATAATTAAAAGTAGCTGTATTTTCCTCCATATTGCTTCAAACTGCTTTTTTTTTTTTTTTTTTTTTTAAGTTAAACTCAAATGCACATCATTTTTTGAGTAACATTCTTGGTCCTTGCTAGAAACTTTAATTTTAATTTGTTTGCCTGTAAAAATCATTAGGACTCGTTTAATGCTTATAAATAAAATGAATAGTAAGCTCAATAAATTCTTTACATATTTTTAATTATACAATAACATAAATGATTATATAACAACATGATACAGTAGCACTAAAATTTCATATTCAAAATTCATCTGGGTTAAATCTGAAAATCTCTGATATAAAAATTAAATGTGAAATTCAGAACCATTCTTACACCATCCTCAATTTTTGTCATTCCTAAATACTTCTTTGCTGCTGGGGCAAACCAATAGCACGTATCAGTCTCATTCATAGCATATAAATTCAGACAAAGAAAAACTTAAGGAAAAAAACCCTAAAATCTAAAAATCTTTCAGAACCAGGATGTATCTAAATTAATCTTTTGTCCCATGCAGTTCTGTGGATAATATTGGAGTGCCTGTTAAACATTGACACATTTATTTTTAATTAAACATCTCTGAGTGCAGGTGGTACTAGATGGTCTCTTGATAACAAAGGCAAAGTTTAAAGGTTTTATTTGCTCTTACACCTGTTCATGAAGTCAGAGCTCCTTAACGATTAAGCTTAGCAGTGCCAAATAACAGAGAAGTAAAACTCTGGGCTCTTTTTAAAGCTTGGCTATCAGAGCAGCAGTGGGTTCGTTTTCATTTTATTTAATGGACTGGATCCAAAACTCAGTGAACTCAAACAAAATTATTCACAGTGCATTCAGGATGGCTTTGGCATTTCTATATCATTTGGAGTCTAAGTTCGATCTCCCCGCAAAGGCAGACCGTCCTGGGCAACCTTGTGATCTCTGCAGAATGACACAGGTCCAAGTTGCATTTGTGTTTTACTGCTTCGCACTAAGATCCAGGTACTTCCCATTGAGTCAGAGAGCACTGCGGCTCTAAACTCAGTGGCTTCACCTATTGATATTCTGGCTCCTACGTTTAAGATTAGGGCCTTAGTGTCAATGCGCAATTGTGGTAGTCAGCTTTGGGTCTTTCACTTTCAACTCCCCTCGTTTTTCTTGTTTCTTTTCTAAACAGACTTCAGGAAGATTCTGCTTGCTAGAAGTTCTGCTAAGTGACATGCTTAGTGAACTGTGGTACCCCTGGATAATTAAGAAGAGCTAAAAAACAGGCTTATTATAGCAACTTAGCTACACAACTATTATTGACTCTGTGTAACTATCAACAAAACAGTCTCCCACTGATCATTCTTCAACTGTTGTATTTGAAATACATACTAATGCTAATGCTAATGTCTCTGAACACTAATGAATTGGATCGAGGAGGAAATTTTCTGAAATACCGATCAGGCAGTAACCTTTTCTGTCAGATGTTTTTAGTGCAATTCAATGAAACCAAATAGCACCTCATCTTAAAAATTAGATCTGGCTCAGTGGAATTTTCCATTACAATTTTATGTTCTCCAAAATTATACCAAGTAGAAGAGGACAGACACACAGAAAAATAAAAAATAAAAAAAATCTTTGATGATGTTGCAGTTGTAGTTTACTAAACCATTCAGATGGATAGCAGATAATCTGATTTTGATGGATCTCAAGGTGTGCCTGTAACTTTGGTGTATTTGAGATAATGTCGAAGTTGTCCATCACTCAGACTGGCAGAACTGCTTTTTCTTTCTCCTTCAGCAAATGCAGGATCTGTTCTACTTCCTCATATCCCCTCTCTCCTCTGATGCCAAGGAAATTCTTTCTATTTACTGCGCTAGCATCCAAGTAAAAAAAAAAAAAAAAAAAAAAAAAAAAAAAGAGTATTTCTGCTGTTTGTAATGCAGTGGAGTTATGTTGATTCAGCATTTGGGGTTATAAAAATTTAGTATTGTTTCAGTGAAACATGATCTCACATCCCAGGCCACTGCTTGGCCCTGTGTTGCAGATGGTGTCTGACAGTGTTTAGACTGAGCAGGTAAAACTGGGTTTTCCCAGCTTGCCAAGCTCCACCGGTCCTGAGCCATCCTGAGCACAGGGCAATGAGATCTGAAGTGCTCAGACACTCCAAGAGCTAACATTTTTAGGGACAGATGAAGCTGTAATTCAGAAAAAAAAACAAGCAGCAGGACCTCCAAATTTAACTAAATATCTTAGTAGGTAAGTGGATAAATCACCTGCTGTTGATTGCTCATTGCTCATTGTTCAAGACTAAATGCTCCTAGCAACCCTCCAGGAGTAATCATCTCAGCAATACTTATCAGAAGCAGACTGATGCTTTTTGTATGAATGACTCTGATAAAGACCCCACAAAGCAGAGCAGAGCAGACAACCATTTAAACAAGTGGAATGAACAAAGAGGTGTATGGCTTATCTTTTGTGGCATTTTCTCTGGCTTCAGACTATCTGACGATGGAGCCAATGGGAATACATACTTTCCATGATAACAGCTACACATGCAGCCTGTATGTTCAATGTTGTCTCCATCAGAGTGTGCAGAGTCTCCTGTCTGCTGACGCAGGGCAGGGCAGCTCTGGCACATGGGATCAGCTACCACTTCAGCTATCCTGGCCTCAGAGTGCCAGCTGATTTAAGACTGGGTCTTAGGCTGGTTGTTTTCTACAGCTGCTGCTATTGGTTTCCAGATAAACACAGACTGTATTTTATTTTAATTAATTAATTAATTTTAAATCTTTGTTGATAGTTGCCACAGTTCCTAGTCCCAAAACAGCAGCCACAGGGGAAAGTCCCAGGGTCACCTTTGTCACTGATATGATTTGTAGAGCACTGCCTTACTTTATCTGTAGGTTTCCTGTAAGGAAATACTACACATGATTTTAATCCTAATTTTTATGTGATGACACCTTCATCTGAAATCTTCTTCTTGGCTCCACCAACAGTTTATGCTATCTGAAAATAATGGAACTTTTCTCTGTCTTTGTTGAAACTATACTTACTCTTTCTTGTTGTCTTTGCCGTCTTCATTCCCATGCCCCATTTTTTTTTTCACTTTGGACTGTGCATATCTGACCCCATGAAGGCTTGTTTTTGCTCCTTATGAAATCATTGAAACAGATCTACAGTTAATTCCATCTGAAATTCAAATTTGCACCTACTCCAGAATGAGCTTTCTTGGTATTGCACTGTGGCACTGAAGTTCCATAAAAGCAAAAGCAAAGCGCAAGGCCAAGAGGTGTTTGATAAGACAATCTGGATTGACATGAAAATAATGACTTTTCACTCTCAGATATATTGCTTTATGGAAAAAAAAAAAAGCATTGGCGAAGATCCTCCGGTACAAGCCTTCTGGTACTCACTGAATGCCAGCTTGTGGTAGACTTTCTTGTCAGGTTCTGAGAGTGAACACAGAGCTCCTATCTAAGCCATAGCTAACATCCAGATTCCTGTCATTACTGCAGAAATAGAGATATGACGCTACTCAGACTAATCCTATTCACACACACATGCACGCACGGGTTTACTGCTTACATTAAGCTGAAAGCCACGTTTCAACAGAGACTGCACATGAAACAGGATAGGATGAAACAGGATGACTCCTCTACCAGTTGAGCACTGAGCAGAGCTATGTTGGAGCTAATGTTATTGCATGTTTCTGTGACCAACAAACAGAACAACTTTACAGGCCAGCTTATGATAGTGAAATTATTAGTAACTAACTGTATGTTGCTTAAGTAATAACATGACACCTTTTAGAAATAAGCTGTCCGTACCAGTCTGAGAGGATGCATTTTTCATACACGTAACATCAGTGCAAGATGCTTGCTATGCAGGTTGATCCAATATTTGTAAGAGATGGTGGAAAATAAATGCACCGATCCTGCAGTGTTTCTGTATATGAAAACTGGCATACTTACTGCTGCCGAGGACTGTGTTTCATCTCCCATTTAACTTTATGTAAGATAGTGTCAACAGAATAAGCTAACTTCTACATTTTGATCACAAATTTATTGTGCACTTAATAGATATGAAAGTAAAGGAAGGATATCTCTGGTCAATCTTCCATGTATGGTTCTCACTTACCAAGAAGAATGAGCTGTGGAGACTTTAACCCTTCTGCTTTCTCAGGAGGGCATAGACTTTTCTGAACAGCTGTCTGCAATATGGATGGCTCCATATCAGGAGAGACGTTTTTGATACTCTCTGAGGTTAAGTTTTTAAAAATAATATTGAAAAAAATGTCCCTAGTTAGAAAACTCTTATTTTGGATAGTTATAAAAAGGGAAACCCATGACCTGAGTTTGAAAGCCACGTGTTACTTTCCATGTGTTTCACACATGTGTAACATAGGCATGTTTTTATGAATCTTTTGTATATTCCCTAGCCAGACTCCTGTGTTTAAGCAAATGTGGAAACAACGCAATACAGCTGTATAAGGAATTTTTTGTTCATAAGTAGGATCTATAGATTTTTAAAGCTACACTTTAAGCAATAAAGAAATTGTCCATACTGCTGGAATGTACTTCATGCCTTGATAAAATCTTTCATTCTTTGGTCTGGAGAGAAAAGCCCTGTGAACATTATAATGCCAACTTAGCATTACAAGAGTTAATAATAGTCAAGGGTTAAGGTGCTATTCATTGCTAAGATATCAAACCAGTCCCATGTACTTGGCAAGAAGACTAGATCTGGTGTTCCCAAAATTAATACCATGTTATTAAATGAAATGTTTCAGAACTTAGGACAGTTGAACACTAAAAGAGATAGAAAAATGAAATAGAAATGTATGGCATTTGCTGGCAGTTCCCTCTGAACATTTTTTTGTCCCTTCCCCTTTCTTTTAGACTATGAAAGGAATAGCTTTGGATGGTTGCAATAGAGTATGAGAAAGTGGCCCCATTTCTTGTACTAGATGTTTTAAAATATTACTTCCTGAATTACTGCATTCTGAATCGTCCAAGAAGTAAAGACCTAAAAGCTGAATACATAACCGCTTGCCAAAATAAAGTGCTGTATTTGGACGATGTGAATTTTAAGGGATACGTGTGAGACAATCTACATGATAAATTGTCTACTGCCTTCATTTTCTGAGGTGATCAGCACCACTGCATCTGTGTTCTGCAGCGGAATTGGGGATTGCTATGTGAGAAGGGCTTGCAAACGTGGAGAAGAAAACAGAGTGAAGAGACCTCTGTAAAGCTGCCAGTCCCCACGAGAGCAGGTGACACAGCAGAGGTGGGGCCCGGGCACCCTGCATGTACATAGGTTGCTCAAAAATATTGGAAATATAAGGAAATGTTATTTCCTTGGAAACCGCAACAGATACAAAGAACACAACAACACTATTTGATAGAGAAAATTCTCAGCTACAAAAAGCTATTTTTCAACACATTTCTCCACCATTAGCCATTTTTTCCTCATGGAGGAATTCAGCCCCACCCCTTTGCTTCATACACACTTCCTTGTTAGACCCCATTGTCTCAGACTGCCCCTTTGCTGCCATCTGTCATAATGCAACAACGTGTGATGGAATGTTGGTGGGAAGGTTCAACCTCTATTGCCATACAACCAACATCTGCCTCTGGCATTGTGGACCAACATCATAAAATAGAAAGCATTACTTTCGGAGCAGCCTAAAGTAAAGTAAAGGAAAACAGAGCTTTCTTTTTAACAGAAAGATTTCTTTTTATGCTGCTGTTCCCTTTGTAACTGTTAGCATTTTTAATGGTAGCCAGTATGCACCAAGGCAAATAGATCCACAATAATTAGACACTGACAAATTGTTTACTCAAAGTTAAACTGCAAAACTCAAGCTTTCAAAAGGAATTCTGTCTGATACATTTTCACCTTGAAGCACATCCCTTGTTCCACTGCAGTTACCACCAGCAAGTTTAAGAATGTGGGCTTGAGTGAAGGCACAAATCTTCCCCATCCAGTTGTGTGGAATTCAAATCTGTATGTAAATTTTTCTAGAAAAAAAAAAATAGCATAATTGGTTTATTAGAGGAATTTTGGCCTTGCATATGAACAATGGATTTTTCCTTTCCAAAGCCACATTATGGAAAAAAAAAAAATCAGTGAGGAAAAATAAGTGGAGAAAACTTAAAGAGATTCAAGAGGTTTTACATATAGAAGCCTATCTGAGGTGCTATTTAGTCCTTTTTTAACTCTATTTAAAAGATTTGGGTCACTTTTAATGAAAAAAAGTATTAGGAAGCAAAATTAATGCACATGAGTTTCTAAATGTTCTGATTAAATGGTTTGAATTCTGTGGATATTTTTTCTGGTTTTCTTTGGTGGAGAAGTTTCTAAAGTTGATCTAGATTTTGTACTCCCTAGGCTGCATTTTTTAGCCTTTGTATTTAGGTCATATCATTTTTCTTCATTCAGTACTGTACAGAAGATGGAGTAATGCAAGTTATTAACTGAGACTAAGATGTATATCTTGACAGTCGTACCAACTAATAACAAATGAGAGATTTCCCACTTTTTTCCCAAGAGAGAGAAAACTGATTTCTTCAGAGGAACCTGTCATAAAGCACAGGAAAGAAGAAATTTGTTCCCTTTGCAGAATTGTCTTCAAACATCCGTATTTACACTCCTAGCATAGCTTCATTTTGCTTTCTGCAAAGTGAAAGGGCTTGCACTGCTAAAAAATCTAGCTAGTAAGAAAAGCATCACTCACCCCATTATTCACTCTTTTCTCCTTTCATTTTTGCCAAGGGAAGATAAATATGAAAACTTTGAGAGCTGGAAAAGTAGATATAAAATAAAGACTTCTGTTTGTCTTCACTTACAGCAAGTTTGATGATGAGACAAACTCGGTAAATGTAGTCATTTGGTCCAGCTTATAGCTATCTATCCTGTGTTGCTAAAGCAGTTGAAGCAGCCGGAGCTAATCACTTGCTCTGGCCTGAGGTCTGTATAAACATGAGTAGAACAGTCTCGTATAGATCTGAAGCTGGGATTGATTCAACAGAAAATTTAGTAAAAGACAGCTTGTTGGATTGCTGGCAGGATGCACAGAGTCAATATTTGTAATAGTAATTAGCTCTGGAACCAGGACAAGTGACTTGATACACATGTTATGGCATTGTCCTCTAAGTCTTTCCTTTTGGAAGTAAATAGTTATGTTAATCTAATCTTGCACAAAGTCTCTTTCTCTTAATCTTAAACTTCTTTTGTAAGGGAATTAGTCTGATTTATCAGCTGCTCAGAGGACAGCTTACTCTTAACAAGTGAAGTATTCCTGCTAAAGACAACCAAAACTAATAAAGACAGGTTGTTAAACTTTAATAGTAAGATAAAAAAAGTATGCTGCAGACTAACATTGTAGAATTTGATTTTGTCAAATCAGAAACCAATGCTTCTCAAGTAAATGCTATCTAGCCATTTTAGGAGGCTAGCTCCTTCCCTTTGGAAGCTTATTAAGAGATTCCTACTTGAAGAATGCAAAACCAGATGGAAGCAGTAAGATCATTTAGTCTGACCTCCAGCATAGCTTAGGGATAGGACTTTTGTAAGCCATTTCTCACTCCAAATAAAACATCTGATTTAGAAAACATTCTAGTCCTAATTTTAAATGGTCTAAGATGGGAAGTCACCATAACCTTATTAATCTGTCCTAGTGGTTAATCAGTCACTGTTCTGACTTCGTCTAGCTCCAGTACTCAGACAGTTAAGCTTCTTATAATTTGATCTTTTGCAGCTCTGAAGAATTATGACATTTATGTTGCCAAGCAAGTCACCCTTTCACATTCTCCTTGACACAGGAATCTGTTGTGTTCCTCAGTCTTTTAATATTAGGCAAAATTTTCAATCCTTTCATTGTCTCTATCAAATCTTTCCTACATTTTTCCCAGTTTCTCAGTACTTGACAAAGAGTTGGGCACCAGTTGCAAAAGTAAGTGTCTAGTGACTTTCTTTGTCACCAAACAGCACTTTCTAGATATAGCATTATTGAACATCTAACTAAAGGCCAAAAATTTGTATTACTGACTTTATCTATTCCTTTATTTCATTTAAAAAAAAAAAAAAAACACATAACAAAATTTATGCATTAAAAAAATTATATATTAGGATTGATTCTACCTTTCAAATTAAAATATTGCTTCTATGTTTCATAAAATAACATATAATAAAATAATAATATAATATAACATAATAAAATGTTTAATTGTATCTTAACTGCATGGATTTGAAATGATTTTCTGGGCATGCACACTCTTTTTCTGGTTAGCACTCAAATACTACGGTGAGTTACACCCCGGACCTTCCATTGGAATTAATAGCACAAACTATCTGTCCATTGAATTGGCCCAAATTTCACACATTTTGGTTTTGTTCTCAGATTTTTGTCAAACCAGAGACTACCACTCAAGGCAATCCTGATGAAACACTTAGTGTCACAAGATTTCTCCTTTGATGTCGATAGCATTCTGAGTAAGATGGGAGACATACTGGTCCATCAGCCTGCCACATTCGTTGTAACCTGTGTGATGAGCGCACAGCCTGTGTGTGAAGCCTGCACTGCAGCTGTGAAAGAAATGAAAATGTGGAAATCCTGTGGGAGTAGAGACTGCAGTGCACGGGAGCCACCGAGCCCATTGTTTGATGGCTGTGGAGTATTCAGCCTGGGGAGCAGAATTCCTTCCATACTGCAACAACCGTGATTGTATAAACATACAGCAGGTCCTGAATAGGTTATTCAAGAGGTAAATATTCTTTATAACTTATTTATACTCTTGTGACTTCCCTTAGGGCTGGTGATGATTTGGGTCAGAATTCTGTGTGGTAACAACAGAAAGAAACTTGGATGGAGTTTTGGAAATAGGATAGCTCATCTATTTCTCTAGGTACCTTTACTTTCAGATGTTTAATAATAACTTTAGTCCTCAGCAGGCATTCAGATTGCTTATCAACCTGCAACGAAACCAAGAAAAATAGAAATAAGAAAAATGAACAATTCAATAAGCTTTAGATAAAACTCACAACTAGACTTCTTTCCAAATGAATTCCATATGGTGAGTCACACTCTGCTTTGCATTACATGAGTATAAATCTCGAGTCACTCAGTTGATTTTGCTGGGGTAACTGCACTGAAAACAGACAGCAGAATTTGGCCCAGTTTGTAAGAGATACAACTTACTTACACCACTGTTGTTGATGTTCTTGCAATGTGCCAATATACTTGCAAATATTCAGTTCTGTCGCCACAAGTTAGATCCCTATTTTGTGCTTAGTAGGCAAGCAAAATTTGGATGGCTAGAACATGGAGCCAAGGTGCTCCTGGAACTTGTTGTTTTTCTTTCTAAATACAAACAGTATCTGCAGTGAGCTGAGTATAAGTGCCTGTATGGAAAGTGACTGAGGGAATCATTTGATAGTAATCAGAAAAAGAAATTCTAAGCCCTGGTTTTTCTGTATGCATGTGGAAAAGTTAACTAACTTCCTCCTCTTTTTCCAAAGCCCAGCAGCCATGTTCAAAAACCTCAATCGCATGCTTCTAATAGAAATCTCAGCATGGTTAAGAATAATTAACGAGCGTTCATTAACCGAATGTGCTAGAGTTCAGACAGACAGCTGAGTTATAGCAACTTAATAAATTACTGCCTGGCAGCAGAACTGCAGTAACAGTTGGTTACTGGCTGTATCTGTCTTTAGTCTATTTCAGTTGTAAACTGATATAAAGTAGATTAAAACTCTGTGAGTCTTTTTGCCTCCAAGTCTAACAGCTTGACAGCATAGATGCTACAGGACAGCTGATAGGTCATAACTATATAGTTCTCTGTCCCTTGAAGGGGACAAAACAGAGAAAACTCAATGTGAGTTTGATACTGCATCTCACTGTTGGTTGCTGTGCTATGAATCAGTCACTGCAGAGCTGGAATTAGCTACCCAATCTCCCCAAGTACTCTTTATGAGTCAGATTCTGTGAATGTTGATTCACATATTCCATGTAAATAGTTACACAGAAGACAAGTGAAGTGTCTGAGAGTGCGAGCCTGTGATCATGCACCAGTTGTTAGATCTGTTAAACCTGTACAGTCTTTGTTCCTGTTAACCCTAATATCTGTAATTCTGCATCCATCAGAAGCAATGCCATTGCTCCTGGTAATCCTATTTGATTGCTCTCGTATTTGATTGCTGGAGATTAGAAGATAATGCTGAGTGCAGGCAGTAGAACAGTGGAATTCAGAAATGTTTCAGAAGCTACTGGCAAATCTTTCTTCTTCCTGAAAGAAAAGCAAAAGCAAGCTGGAAATCAAAACAAGTCCACAATCCAAAAAGGTAACAGAAGTGTCCTGCCTTTGTGTTGAATGACAGCTGACGGTTCTGTTCAAAGAATATTTTCTTTCTTCAGCTTCTCTACCTCATCCTGCCTCCGAGTTGAGGTTTCTCTTTGTTGTTCAGAGATCAAAGAGTACAATGTACAGATGCTGATTTTAACCAAAGGAGCCTTAGAGAGTGATCCTTCTTGCCTT